>NW_026622985.1:1199552-1844240 GCF_023065955.2 Ursus arctos | reverse complement strand
CAGACCTAAGGGCCACACAGTGAGTTCAGTGGTGGGAAAAGAAGAAATGAGGACAGAACAGGGGCTCTGCTTTCATTGGGCTCTGAGTGGGAAGTGCCTAGAATTTCATGGGTTCACTATTGGTGAATTTAAGACACAATAGCAAGAATTAGGACAGGGAAAGTAGAAGCAGGCTCATGCAAACATTCAGTTATCAAGATCATCCAGGACTTTCTAAAAGGGGAAATTCATGGATGGGAAATTGACTTGGTTTCTTATCTAGTTGCTTTACTAATAACTGTGTCCTGTAGCTGGTGATGTTTATTCCAGATGGATGTCTTTGAAATGGATACCTCTATAATGAAAAGCTCGTGTCAGTCACTGACATTACAGTGAGGTACATACAAAAGGCAAAGTTATAGAGACAGAAAGTGGAATGGTGGTTACCGGGGGTTGGCAGGAGAGAGGAATAAAGAATTACAGTTTAACGGGTAGAGAATTTCTATTTGGGATGATGAAAAAGTCCTAGAAATGGATGGTGGTGATGGCTATAAACAGTGTAAAGTACTGAATGACACTTAATGCACACGTACAAATGGTGAAAATGACAAATTTTATGTATATTTGATCACAATAAAAAGAAGTAAATTTTTTTCAAAGCTATATAGTAACTTAATTCATCTGGACCAAACTAATTTGAAGTTATCCTTTCTCACATAGTATTCTTGTATTGATCACCTTCCAGCTTTAAGCTCTTTTGACCCTTTATTCTGATTATCCACGGGGGCACCGGTGCTATAATCTAGTCCTTTTATTTTTTATTCCTTTTTTGATACCATTTTTTCTCATAGAGATAATTATTCCTCAGCCATCCTTTAATAGTTACATAGTTTTCAATTATATAGATGTAGTACATTTCTTTCTTCAATGTAGGTAATTTAGGGTATTTCTAATCTTCAATATTATACGTAGTATTGCAGTAAATATTCTTGGTCCAGGATCTTTCAGCATATTTAGTTATTTCGTTAGTATAATTTAAAATGAATTTCAATGTTCAAAGAGTAGAAGCATTACATCTACATCTGTGTCTATTTTCCTATCTTAACCTATACCCAAATCCATATGCTTATCCATGTCTGTATCTGTGTATCTCTCATCTGTGCACCTATCCATCTACCAGGAGAGAGAGAAGCAACTGGAAAGTGCCAATTCATACTCCTAGAAGCAGTCTACGGAAGTATAAATTTCCCACCACTATTAACAACACTGGAGAATGTCATGTTTAAAAAATCTAACTTGAAAGATTTGATTTATATGCCTTTTATTTCTGGTAAGATGAAAATATTTTCACATTTTTACTAGACATTTGTATTTTTGAAATTTGCCAATTGCCTATTCATGGGTTTTATCCATTCTTCTGTTAAATAATTAGTGTTTTAAGAACTCATTTGCAGAATTATTTTAAGATATAAGTGTGTTCTGTGCAGAAAAAAGTTTAGGTAGCAGTTTTAAGACCACTATCCTCAGAAAGGCCTGCTTGCCAGGTAGGCCCTTGGCTGGCATCTGGGAACTTATATTTGGGGAGTAGTCTCACCAGTCTCTAATTGATGAGAGGTGTCTCCTTGCATTTAAACTGTTTGTACAAACAGTGTGGTTATGCTGGACACCTGCTTTCCTCTGGGGTCTCTAGAATTCTGGTGCACACTAGGCAGAGGGTGCCTTCAGGATCATCACCAATAAAGTCCTTCAGCACTGATAAGCTTCTCACATGCGTTTTATCTACACAAATTATATACATAATTTATGTACATAAATTTATACTGTTTGGAATTAAACATGCACTCTGTGACTCCATTTGGGGAAGAGTCCTAAAAGCTTGCCCTTGGTTTCCTCAGTCCTTCACCCATGTACCTTCTTTTCCACCTTTGCTGATTTTTTCTTTTGTCTATACTAACCTTAGCCATAAATGTGACTACAAACTGAGTCCTATGAGTTGCCCCAGAGAATCACCCAACCTGGGAGCAGACTTGGGGACCCCCTGATGCATGTATTAATCTTTAATCTTGGAAGTCATGCACATATTATTTCTTACCATTGTCTTTTCATATGTGTGCACATCAAAATATTCATTCCCCATTCACCCTTCTCGAAGGACTTCCTGCTAAAGTTCCCTCCTATTACAGCTCATTTCTTGTGCATTGCTATTTTCATTCTGCCCTGCTTGTGTGGCAATCCTGGAAATACTTCAAAGATAGGCTGAAGGACAATTATTAACAGAGGTGCTTCCTTAGATAGTACCTGCAGTATTGCCGAAGTCTCTAGGCACTACATATGTTTAGTCTCTGAACCTGTGAAGAAGACAAATCCTTAAAGTCATTCAGACATGGAGTATTTATCAAGATCAGCTCTAGGAGCTCCAACTCAACTCCATACGCCATTTAAATGGTGTAAATTCCTACCAGTTCTTTGAGATATTTTATTATTTTTACTTCTCAATGTTATGAATTTTCATCTTTTCCTAGTTTTTATAAGTAGGCTTTTAGATGAGGAATAGGAGAACTGAAGCATGGGCTGCAAACCAGGCAGGGATTTAAATGGCAAATATTTTAATATATTTCCTAGCAGTTATGTTTCTCCATGCAAAATCTTTAACAGACATCTTCAACAGAAATCTTTAACAAAATCTTTGACAGAAAATGTAAGCTCTAGGTTGTAACTCTGTTAATAAAGGAACATTCATACATTTGAGAAGGGAAAAAATATAAAGAGGAGCTTTCAGAAGATAATGTCCCATTTAAAGAAAAAAAAGTGACTCAGGTAATTTAATATAAACTCTTAAAAGGCAGGAAAAAATTATTCAAGTTAATTAGAAGTAAAAATGGCTTTTATGTTGTTTTATGCAATTCTGCTTCTGCAGAGTAAAATTAAATATCTTTATAAAATTAAGTCTCTTGGTACAAGCTGCCAACTATGCAAATAATTTTGTCATTTTTAGAGCATGCTGAAAAAGAACACCATTTGCTGCATTAAGTGGACAAGAGATGCCTTCAGAACTGACAGAAGATGGCCATGACAGGAAAAATAGAATCTAGTGTCCTGGGAAAGGAATAAAACCAACACGGAAATAAAAACTTATAAAAGCAGCACTAGATGGCCATTTGTCCATCAGCAACAATGACCACAAGAACTCCCCCCAAAATAATCCATGAAACAGAGCATAATAACAATTAAACTTCTGAATCAGATTTTCAAACTGAGATAAGAAGGATCTGTAAATCTATGTATTTCATGACTTTTCTGTTCTTGAGCTCTAAATTTGGTATTTCTCTTTTGGCTAGAATATTTCCTCAAGTTATATGTTAAATAATGATACACAGACCATTTATTTTCTGACTTATTTTCATGGTATGTCTTCCTGTTCATTTTCAAATGTCATTAAAAATGTAGCTTGTTTTTTTAATAATAATTTTTTATTATGTTATGTTAGTCACCATACAGTACATCCGTAGTTTTTGATGTAAAGTTCCATGATTCATTACTTGTGTATAACACCCAGTGCACCATGCAATACATGCCCTCCTTAATACCCATCACCAGCCTATCCCATTCCCCCACCCCCCTCCCCTCTGAAGCCCTCAGTTTGTTTCCCAGAGTCCACAGTCTTTCATGCTTCATTCCCCCTTCTGATTACCCCCCCTTCCTTCTTCCCTTCCTTCTTCTCACTCATTTATGGAACATAAGAAATAGCAGGAAGATCGGTAGAAAAATGTAGCTTGTTTTAAAACTCTTGCTTCACAGTTCTTATTTCCAGCATGATGGAGTATGGAGAACAACGAATCCTCTCTCCAAGAAGTTACTTTACAATGGGAAAAAGTTGTCAAAAACGTCAATTTCAACACTCTGGAAATTGACCAAGTGCATACACCCAAACCAGGAAGAATCTACTCAACTCCCGAACTTCAAGTCCGAATGGAACCAGTCTCTGGCATTCTTTAAAGTTGCCCCACCCTATCTCAGAAGCCCCGTGAGTGGTCCTTTGACCAGGACAGGGCAGGCTGTGAAACCAGGGCCTTTCATGCACTGCTGGAGGGGGCTCACTCGCCTTGGAGTGCTGTCAGTCACCGCTGGAATCCGTGCGACAAACAAACAGGGAGAGCCGGCAGTTTGCCTGAGATTGCAGTGCTGTGTGGAGCAAGTGATGTCCCAGAAGATTCGCTGGGGACTTAACAGTAAGCTTGAGAAAGTGCTACAGTCTTTGGGAACTTGAAAGCTCTCCATATGTCCTGATTGACTGGAGGCTTGCAGACACACAGCAGAGAACATCCCTGGCCAAGAAGCCTGGACACTGAAGCCTCCAGACGAGCTGCAGGCGAGTCCAGTGGAAAGTGAAAGCTGGGGCAAATTTGAAAACAGCTGGGTTTACTTGCAAATGAGTGCATCAGCACAGAGTAGAGACTCCTAGTCCAAGGTGCTCCAGCCCCACTGCTTGCAAATTAAGCTCTGTATTCACAGGGACACACCCTAAAAAGCCAATCTTAAAAATCAAATCAAGGAAAATAAACTAAGCAGTGATATGAAGTTGCACACTGTGGAGGAATACAGTGTTTATCATTTAAACCAGGCCAATTACCAAACAAACAAAATAAATTTAAAAATGTATGAATTTGGGGGTGTGACAATATATTTTCTAACATGTCCAATATTCAACCAAAAATTATGAGACATACAAAGAAACAAAAGTATGCTAAATACTCAGGAAAAAAACACTCAAAAAGAACATGTCTTAGATGTTATCAAATATTGAATTTAGCAAAATCTTCAAAGCAGCTATTTATTGTAAATATATAAAGAACTGAAGGAAACCTTGTCAGAAAAGTAAAACTAAGCATAATGAGAACAAATCAATGAAAATGGAAGTTCAGTGAAGATACAGAAATTACATATATATTTTAAAAGAATCAACTGGAAATTTGATCAATTCCGGATTTGATCGAATCAATTCCAGAATGAATAAATAGAGAACAATTTGCTAGAGGGATTCAGAGACAGATTTGAGATGACAGAAAAAACAGCAGTGAACTTGAACATAAACCGGTAGCCATAATTCAATCTGAAGAACAGACAAAAACAGGCAATGGGGTGATATTTCAAATATTAAAAGAGAAAAGGTCAAAGAAAGGCAAATCTATAGAAATAAAAAATAGATTAGTGGTGGGGTGTATAGGTGGCTCAGTCAGTTAAGCATCCAACTCTTGATTTCCACTCAGGTCTTTTTTTTTTAAGATTATTTATTTATTTATTTATTTATTTATTTATTTATTTATTTGACAGAGGGAGAGACAGCCAGCAAGAGAGGAACACAAGCAGGGGAATGGGAGAGGGAGAAGCAGGCTCCCAGCAGAGGAGCCCAGTGTGGGGCTGGATCCCAGAAGGCTGGGATCACGCCCTGAGCCGAAGGCAGACGCTTAACGACTGAGCCACCCAGGCGCCCCTCCACTCAGGTCTTGATCTCAGTGTTGTGAGTTCAAGCCCCATGTTGGGCTCCATGTGGGTGTGGAGCCTACTTAACAAAAAAAGAAGGAGAAGGAGAAGGAGAAGGAGAAAGAAGGAGAAGGAGAAGCAGAGGAAGAAGAAGGAGAAGAGTAGTGGATGCTTGGAGTTGAAGGTAAAGAGGGTAATCATAATTCATACTTTCTCAATTGTTAGTAAGTTTGATTAAATTTTCATGTATTTATTGGCCATTTATGTGATGACATTTTTAAAAATGCTTATCAGGTGTTCTGCCATTTTCTACTGATTAGTTATTTATTGCTTTGTAGAAGTTGATCTGTATATTTTCTGTATTTTAGTTCTTTGTCAATTTTTGTTAAATATCTTTCAATTTGGAGTTTATCATTGAGTAATAATAAACTCTTAATTTTTAAATTGTTTTTAAAACAAGTTTGAGGTAATTGTACATTCAAATGCAGTTGTGAGAAATAATACAAGGAGACCTCATTTACTTTTTATCCAGTTTCTCCCAGTGGTGAAAACTTCCAAACTATAGTACAATATCATAACCAAGACATTGAAATGTTTGTTATTTCAAGAATGTTATATAAATGAAGTTATATAGTACGTAATTTTTTTGGATTGCCTTTTTTTCACATAATACAATTCTTATGACCCTCATGTACCAATAGTTTGCTCCTTTTCATTGCTGACTAGTATTCTAGGGGTATGGATGTGCCCCAGTTTATTTAGCTATTAACTTATTGAAGGACATCTTGGGTCACCTTTTTTGGCTATTACAAGTAAGGCCACTATAAATATTGTTGTACAAAATTTCCTGTGAACGTAAGTTTTCATTTCTTTAAGCTAAATGCCCGGGAGTGCAATTAATGGGTTTTATGGCAGTTGCATATATATTATATAAAAAAATTGTCAAACTGTTTTCAGGATTGACTATACCATTTTACGTTCCCACTCACAATGTATTAGTGATCCAAATTCCCCACATCCTCTGCCACCATTTGGTGATGTCAATATTTTGTTTTTTATTTTAACCATCTGATAGGTATGTAGTGATGCCTCACTGTGGTTTTAATTTACATTTCCTTAATGATGTTGAATATCTTTCACATACTTGTTTTCTCATACGTGTGTCTTCATGACATCTTCAGTAGAAGACATCTTCATATATTTTGCCTATTTTCTATTTAAGTTGGTTGTTTTATTGCTGTTAATTTGAAAGAGTCTTAATAGTATAGGATTATGTTCGATATATGGGTTAAAAATATTTTCTATTCTGTAGCTTGTTCCTTCATATGATTAACATGGCCTTTCATAGAGCAAAAGTTTTTAATTCTGATACAATCTAATTTATTAATTTTTCCTTTTATGGATAATGTGTTTGGTGCCAAATCAAGCCATAAAACTGGAATATTTTCTGATGTTCTTTGTTCTTTTCTAATTGATTTATAATTTAACATTTAAATTCATGATCCATATTAAGTTTTATAGAAAGTATTAGTCTTGGGTTGAGGTTTATTTGTATTGCTTATGAATGTCCAGCTGCTCTAGCATCATTTGCTAAAAAAACAAAAACAAAAACAAAATACCAACAATAAAGAAAAGCTCTGTCCTTTCTCCCTTTAAATGTTTTTGCACATTTATCAAAAATCAATTGGGAATATTTGCGTGAGGTTGTTTCTAGGTTCTCAGTTCTCTTCCTTTGCTCTGTCCCTCCACCCATACCACACAGTCTGATTACTGTAGCTATACAATGGGTCTTGAAATTGGGCAGACTGTTTCAACTCACTTTATTCTTCTTTTTCAAAATTGTTTAGCAGTTCTAGTTATTTTGCATTTTCATATAAATTTTAGAATGATCCTGTCTATGTTTATAAAAGAAAAAAAAGCTTGCCATAATTTTGATAAGAATTAGATTAAGCCTGTGTATCAGTCTAGGGATAATTAACATCTTTATTGTGTTTAGTCTTCTAGACTATGAACATTTGTTTATTTCTTCCTTATTTAAATCTTCTTTCATTTATTTTAAAGGGGTGTATGTGTGAAGAGAGTGGATGAAAGTTCCAATTTTCTATACAGACTTCCTTGACACCAACTTGGGAGTAGGGAAGGGGGTTATATTTCAGGTGTCCCACTTGACTTTGCTGATATGAATGGAAATGGGAACAGACCATAGTTTTTTCTGTAGTGTTTAGCTGGAGTTAGAGACATTATTGGCAAGAAGTTTTTTCTTAGTAGGTGGTTCCTTTCCTGGTCCTTTATCTAGAGAAAGTGGAGTTTTGTTTGGGCTTTATACATCTGCACCTTTGGGCTTTCTGGGTTGCCTTTTTCTTTAGTTCCAAGTCTCAAATACAAAAAGCAAAAGTAAAATCTAGGGAATTCAACATTGTGTCATTTTTTGGTCCCAATGTCACCTACCTGCCTGCCTTTCTTTCTCCTATAAAGTGTCCAAGATTTTTTTAGTTGTACTAAACAGAAGGAATAGGGGGAAGTACAAGTGAAACATGAAATTTTAATTTAGTATTGATTTTATTATTTTATGTAACAGTAATCATTTTTATGTCCCATTTAACAAGACCCTCTATTCTTAAGGTTCATAATAATAGTTTTCTGCAATAATTTTCTATTATTACATAACAAATTAGGACAAATTAATTGACTTAAAACATCATATGTTTATTTTTTTCAGTTTCCATGAGGCATGAGGCTTGGAGTGGTTTAGCTGGGACTTCTGCTCAGTTTCACAAAGATAAATAAGGGGTCGGCCAATCTGTATTCTCATCTGGAGCTTGGGGGCCTCTTCCCATCTCATTTAGGTTGTTGACAGAGTTCAGCTCCGCACAGTCATAGGACTGAGGCCGATGGATCCAAGGGTGGCATCTCTCCATAGACAGTTCCCACATGGCAGGTTGTGTCTTCATGATCAGCAGGAAGGTGCCTTTATGGTTTGGATCTCTCCCTGCAGGAGAGGCTTCAAGAGGGACTTCTCTTCAGGGCTCACCTGATTAGTGAGGCCTATACAGAATAATCTTCCCTTTACTAACTCCACTTCCACTAATAGGGAATTTAATTAAGCAAACGGAAATCTTTCACCTTAACCACACAAGATAACCTAATCACAAGAATAATATCCCACCATATGCACTAGCCCCACCCACACTCCAGAAGAAGGGACTTACGCAGGGTGGGAGGGTAGGGATCTTATAAACCAATGTAGAATGTTTCCTATCACATTTCCTTTATTTTCTTCAAAGGTAAGTTCACATATCAGCTTTTGACCAGTAAATGCTATTTATATATGATATCATATAGGGATCCAACTTCATTTCCCCCATAGCGCAACTGTGCCCACTCCATGTATTGAATAGTTTTGAATAGTTCACTCTTTTCTTTGGTTACCTACAGTTCTGCCTCTGAGATAAATCCAATGTAACTATATATGTAGGCATCTGGTCTATTTATCCACCAGTCAATTTGTGTATACCTGCACAATGTCTCCTTATCTTAATTTCTACACCCATACAAGCTCTGATTATCTGTAAACGGCAGCCATTTCTTTATTTGAGGAATACTTTGACTATTTCCAGGCCTCTGTTTTTTTTTTTTTTAATAATGATTTTTTATTATATTATGTTAGTCACCATACAGTACATCCCCGGTTTTCGATGTAAGGCTCGATGATTCATTAGTTGTGTATAACACCCAGTGCACCATGCAATATGTGCCCTCCTTACTACCCATCACCGGCCTATCCCATTCCCCCACCCGCCTCCCCTCTGTAGCCCTCAGTTTGTTTCTCATAGTCCATAGTCTCTCATGTTTCATTCCCCCTTCTGATTACCCCCCCCTTTCTTTATCCCTTTCTTCCCCTACTGATCATTCTAGTTCTTATGTTCCATAGATGAGAGAAATCATATGATTGTTGTCTTTCTCTGCTTGACTTATTTCACTTAGCATTATCTCCTCCAGTGCCGTCCATGTTGTAGCAAATGTTGAGAACTCATTCTTTCTGATAGCTGAGTAATATTCCATTGTATATATGGACCACAACTTCTTAATCTAGTCATCTGTTGAAGGGCATCTCGGCTCCTTCCACGATTTAGCTATTGTGGACATTGCTGCTATGAACATTAGGGTGCATATGGCCCTTGTCTTCGCTACGTCTGTATCTTTGGGGTAAACACCCAGTAGTGCAATGGCTGGATCATAGGGTAGCTCAATTTTTAACTTTTTAAGGGACCTCCACACTGTTTTCCAGAGTGGCTGTACCAACTTGCATTCCCACCAACAATGTAGGAGGGATCCCCTTTCTCCACATCCTCTCCAACAATTGTTGTTTCTTGCCTTGTCTATTTTTGCCATTCTAACTGGCGTAAGGTGGTATCTCAGTGTGGTTTTGATTTGAATTTCCTTGATGGCTAATGATTTTGAACATTTTTTCATGTGTCTGTTAGCCATTTGTATGTCTTCATTGGAAAAGTGTCTGTTCATTTCTTCTGCCCATTTTTTTATTTGTTTATTTGTTTCTCGTGTATTGAGTTTGAGAAGTTCTTTGTAGATCTTGGATACCAGTCCTTTATCTGTAGTGTCATTTGCAAATATCTTCTCCCATTCCGTGGGCTGCCTCTTAGTTTTTCTGACTGTTTCCTTGGCTGTGCAGAAACTTTTAATCTTGATGAAGTCCCATAAATTCATTTTATCTTTTGTTTCTCTTGCCTTTGGGGATGTATCATGAAAAAGGTTACTTTGCCGATGTCGTAGAGGTTGCTACCTATGTTCTCCTCTAGAATTTTGATGGATTCCTGTCTCACATCGAGGTCTTTCATCCATTTGGAGTTTATTTTTGTGTATGGTGTGAGAGAGTGGTCAAGTTTCATTCTTTTGCATGTAGCTGTCCAATTTTCCCAGTACCATTTATTGAAGAGACTGTCTTTTTCCCACCGGATGTTTTTTCCTGCTTTATCAAATATTAGTTGCCCAAAGAGCTGAGGGTCCATTTCTGGGCTCTCTATTCTGTTCCATTGGTCTATGTGTCTGTTTTTGTGCCAGTACCATGCTGTCTTTGTGATCACAGCTTTGTAGTACAGCTCGAAATCCGGCATTGTGATGCCCCCAGCTTTGTTTTTCTTTTTCAACAGTTCCTTGGAGATTCGGGGTCTTTTCTGGTTCCATACAAATTTAAGGACTATTTGTCCCAGTTCTTTGAAAAACGTTCTCGGTATTTTGATCAGGATAGCATTGAAAGTGTAGATTGCTCTGAGGAGCATGGACATTTTAACTATGTTAATTTTTCCGATCCATGAGCATGGAATATCTTTCCATCTTTTTATGTCTTCCTCAATGTCTTTCAAGAGTGATTTATAGTTTCTAGAATAAAGGTCCTTTACGTCTCTGGTTAAGTTAATTCCGAGGTATCGTATGGTTTTTGGTGCTATTGTAAATGGGATGGATTCCCGAATTTCTCTTTCTTGGTTCTCGTTATTCGTGTACAGAAATGCAACTGATTTCTGAGCATTGATTTTGTATCCCGCCACGTTACTGAATTGCTCTATAACTTCTAGTAGTTTGGGAGTGGCTTCTTTTGGGTTTTCCATATAGAGTATCATGTCATCTGCAAAGAGAGACATTTTGACTTCTTCTTTGCCGATTTGAATACCTTTGATCCCTTTTTGTTGTCTGATTGCTGTTGCAAGGACTTCTAGTACTATGTTGAATAATAGTGGCGAGAGTGGGCATCCTTGTCGTGTTCCTGATCTTAAGGGAAAGGCTTCCAGCTTTTCCCCATTGAGAATAATATTTGCAGTAGGCTTTTCATAGATGGCTTTTATGAGATTGAGAAATGTACCTTCTATTCCTACACTCTGAAGGGTTTTAATCAGGAAAGGATGCTGTATTTTGTCAAATGCTTTTTCGGCATCGATTGAGAGGATCATATGGTTCTTGAGTCTTTTCTTTGTTGATATGATGTATCACGCTGATTGATTTGCGAATATTGAACCACGCTTGCATCCCATGTATGAATCCCACTTGATTGTGGTGGATAATCCTTTTAATGAACTGTTGGATTCTATTAGCAAGTATCTTGTTGAGGATTTTGGCGTCCATATTCATTAGGGAAATCAGTCTGTAATTCTCCTTTTTGAGGGGGTCTTTGCCTGGTTTGGGGATCAAGGTAATATTGGCCTCATAGAATGAGTTTGGTAGCTTTCCTTCTGTTTCTATTTTTTGAAATAGCTTTAGGAGAATAGGTATTATTTCTTCTTTGAATGTTTGGTAGAATTCCCCAGGAAAACTGTCCGGGCCTGGAGTTTTGTTATTTGGAAGGTTGTTTATCACTGACTCAATTTCTTCATAATTAATTGGCCTGTTTAAGAAATCAATTTCTTCCTGTTTCAATCTTGGTAGTTTATAGGTTTCCAGGAAGGATTCCATCTCTTCCAGATTGCTTAGTTTATTGGCATATAACTGTTGATAAAAATTTCTAATAATCCTTCCAATTTCAATGGTGTTCGTCATGACATCTCCTTTTTCATTCATAATTTTAATAATCTGGGTCCTTTCTCTTTTCTTTTGGATAAGTCTTGCCAGTGGTCTGTCAATTTTATTGATTCTCTCCAAGAACCAGCTTCTAGTCCTGTTGATCTGCTCTACTGTACTTCTGGTTTCTGCTTGATTGATTTCAGCTCTAATTTTGGTCAACTGCTTCCTCGTGCGTGGATTAGGCCTGTCCCTCTGTTGCTGTTCCAGCTTCTTGAGGTGAGAATATAAAAACTGCCTTTTAGATTTTTCTATTCTTTTGTTTGAGGCTTGGATGGCTATGTATTTCCCCCTTAGGACCACCTTTGCAGTATCCCATAGGTTTTGGACTGTTGTATTTTCATTCTCATTGGTCTCCATAAATTGTTTAATTTGATTTTTGATTTCCTGGTTTATCGAGTCATTCCTGAGCAGGATGGTTCTTAGTCTCCAAGTGTTTGAGTTTCTTCCAAATTTTTCCTTGTGGTTGAGTTCCAATCTCAGAGCGTTGTGGTCTGAGAATATGCAGGGGATAATTTCAATCTTTTGGTATCGGCTGAGACCTGTTTTGTGTCCCAGAACATGGTCTATTCTTGAGAATGTTCCATGGGCATTAGAATAGAATGAGTATTCTTTGGTTCTGGGGTGTAGTGTTCTATATATATCTATGAGGTCCAACTCATCGAGTATGGCATTCAAAGCCTTTGATTCTTTGCTTAGTTTTTGCCAGGGTGTTCTGTCTATTTCTGATAGTGGAGTGTTGAGGTCCCCTACTATTAATGTATTTTTATTTATATGTCTCTTTATTCTGGTTAAGAGTTGGCTTGTGTATCTTGCTGCTCCCCTGTTGGGGGCATATATATTTATAATTGTCATATACACTTGTTGAATACTTCCTTTAAGAATAATGTAGTGCCCTTCTGCGTCTCTAACTATAGTCTGTAGTTTAAAATCCAATTTATCTGATGTGAGAATTGCTACCCCAGCTTTCTTTTGAGGTCCATTTGCGTGAAAGATGGTACTCCATCCCCTTACTCTCAGTCTGAATGCATCTTTGGGTTCGAAATGAGTCTGTTGTAGACAGCAAATGGATGGGTCATTTCTTTTTATCCAATCTGGAACCCTGTGGCGTTGTAAGCAAGAATTTAAACCATTAATGTTAAGACTGAGTACTGAGAGATATGCTTTTAATTCTGGCATGTTGTCAGTAAAGTCTTTGTATTGGCTGTGACTTTCTGTTTTGTATCACTCTTGGGGCCTTTTTACTTTTATAAAACCCCCCGTAATACCTCCTGTAGGGCTGGTTTCGTGGTTACGAAATTGGCTAGTGACTGTCGATTCTGAAATGTCTTTATTTCTCCATCAATTCTGAATGACAGCCTTGCTGGATAAAGGATCCTTGGCTGCATGTTTTTCTCTGAAAGAGCTTTAAAAATGCTCCCCCAACCCTTTCTCTCCTTCCAGGTCTGTGTAGACAGGTCTGACGTAATTCTGATGCCTTTGCCTTGGTACGTGAGAAATTTCTTTGCCCTGGCCGCTTTCAATACTGTATCCTTGGATCTCATATTTGCGAATTGCACTATGACGTGATGTGGTGTAGGTCTGTCATGGTTGAGCTTGGGAGGGGTCCTCTCTGCCTCTTGGACACGAATGTTTGTTTCCCTTGCTAGATTAGGGAAGTTTTCAGCTACAATTTGTTCAAATATCTCTTCTAGACCTCTGTTTTTCTCCACCCCCTCGGGGAAGCCGATGATTCTAACATTGGATCGTTTCGTTGAGTCAGTAATCTCCCGTAGCCAACATTCGTGGGCATGGATTTTTTTAAGACCATCTTCTATTTTTATTTTTTCCTCTATAAACCCATCCTCCAATTCACTAACCCTTTCCTCTGCTTCCGTGACCCTGGCCGTCAGAGCCTCTAGTTTTGCCTGCATTTGGCTCATAGAATTTTTAATTTCTGTCAAATTCGCTCTCATTTCTGTCCTTAGGGATTCTATATTCTCAGTAACATTTTCCTTAATACTTTTTTCAAGTCTACTCATTATCTTGACCATTGTTACTCTGAATTCCATTTCTGATAATTTGGTTACATCCATATCCGTTACTTCTGTGTCAGAGGCCACAGACTCACTGTCTTTTCTTTGCTGGGGGGGGTTTCTCCTTCTTGTCATTCTAATGAGGAGAGGTTGCGGGGTTGTCCAGAGCCCAGATTATTGACTGGGTCCCAGGCCGTGCCCCTTGTTTTATAGGGATCTTAGAGATGTGGGCTTCTTCTTTAAAGATTTTATTTATTTACTTATCTGAGAGAGGAAGCAGACAGTCAGCAAGAACGGAACAAAAGCAGGGGAGTGAGAGAGGAAGAAGCAGGCTCCCAGCGGAGGAGCCCGATGAGGGACTCCTTTCCGGAACGCTGGGATCACGCCCTAAGCCGGAGACAGGCGCTCAATGACTGCGCCACCCAGGCACCTCGGGTTGTGGGCTTCTTGATTTTTCAGCCTGCCTTCTGTGTTCTGGGGGAGGGGCCTGCCGCGCCGATACTCAGGCAACCCTGTTTGGTTAGAGTCTCCGTGTCCCCTGCGAGGGAGGATGGGGATGGACACTCTCTGAGCCGGTATTTCCAGGCTTTTGTTCTCTGGCGGCTTTCCCTGGCGGCCGGCTGTGCCTCTTCTGAGAGTCAGAGCAGCAGAGGCTGCATTGTCACAGAACAGAGGGATTGCGGCCCGTTCTCCACTGATGTTCTGGCCACTTTAACTCTATTACTGTTGGTGCTGCTCAACCCTGCAGCGTCCCGGGATGTGCGCACCAACTCGGTGTCCCTGCCCTCACTTCCAGGGCCGGTGCGTCTCTGTCCTTTGTGTTCTTAATGCCGCCAGCCACCGGCCACCCCGCACGCTCCCGGGTCTCCCGGTCTCAGTCTATGCCCGGTGAGCACACCTCGATTCCGGAGTTTTGTGAGAAGCCTGGTGGCGCGCGCACCCGGTTCAGGGTCTCAGTCTGCTGTTTCGAGGGTGCCGACCGCGGGTCCGCCCGCTCCCCCGTGCAGGTGGCCCGCCAGCCGCCAGCTGCCCCGCGCGCGCTCCGGGAGCTCCCGGTCTCAGTCTGGATCCCGTGAGCACACCGGGATTCCGGTGTTCCGGGAGATGCCTGGTGGCGCGCGTTCACGGCTCACCGGTCTCAGTCCGCTCTCTCGCGGGTGCCCTCTGTGAGTCCCCCTCTCCCCCGTGCAGGTGGCTGCCGCTTCCCGGCGCCCAAACGCGGCGGCTCCCTCCCCCTTCCGTTTATCTTCCGATATCTGTGCACGGTTTACAGCTCCCCTCTTCGTACCTCAATACTCAGCGCTGGAGATGTTCATTTGTAGAGATCCAGATGCATCATCCTGCGTCTCAGGCTGATTCCGTGGTTATTTAGGCTGGTCTAGTACCTATCCAGCTCGACTCAGGGGACCGGCTGAAAAAAAGCCCAGGTGGGGCTCCCTGCTCAGTGGGGAGCCATCTTCAGGCCTCTGTTTTTTTTATATTAAGTTTAGGCTCAGCCTGTCAAGTGACTTGAAAAACTGTTTCAGGACTTTTATTGGAAGTGTAGTTTTATCTGTTGGTGAATCTGAGAGATATTATATCTTTATGTTAGTGCATCATCCCATTTATAAGCATAGTAAACAACTCCATTTATGAAATCTTCATTAGCCTTAAATAAATTATTATAATTTGCTCCTTCAAATCTGGAACATATTTTGTAAATTCTTTTCCTAAGTACCTTTTCTATTCTTATTGTTGCTGTTATTATAGATGGCAGCCTTAAAAAAATACATTTAAAACTGTATGTTTCTGGGGCACCTGGATAGCTCAGTCAGTTAAGCGTCTGCCTTCAACTTGGGTCATGATCTTGGGGTCCTGGGATCGAGTGCCATGTCACGTTGGGTTCCCTGCTTAGCGGGGAGTCTGCTTCTCCCTCTCCCTCTGCACTTTTCCCCTGTTCATGGTCTCTCTCTCAAATAAATGAATGGAATCTTGAAAAAAAAATAAGACTGTATGTTTCTGGTATACAGAAATATAATTGATATTTTAATATTGACCTTATATTAAGCCAAATTATAAAACTTTTATTAATGTTAATAATTTAGATTATTATTTTTAAAAAGATTTTTATTTATTTATTTCAGACAGATTGAGAGAGAGAGAGCACAAGCAGGGGGAGGGGAAGAAAGAGAGAGAGAGAGAGAAGCAGACTCCCCACTGAGCAGGAAACCCCACTGGGGACTTGATCTCTGGACCTCAGGATCATGACCTGAGCTGAAGGCAGACATTTAACTGACTGAGCTACCTAGGAGCCCCTATAGATTATTTTTAAATAAACAAACATAGTAATAATAATAATGATGATGATTTATGACTTCCTTTTCAAGACTCGAATCATTTATGTATTTATTTATTTTTATTATTTTTATCTTAATGTGCTGACTAATATCTTCAATAAAATTTAAAATAGTACTGGGGGTAGTGGAGGTTATGGTCTTGTTAAAAGTAATACCTCTAGGGGTGCCTGGGTGGCTCAGTCAATTAAGTGTCTGTGTTTGGCTCAGGTCACGATCCCAGGGGCCTGGGATCAAGCCCCAGGTGGGGCTCCCTGCTCAGTGGGGAGCCTGCTTCTCCCTCTGTCCCTCCCCCTGCTTGTGCTCTCTCTTCTGTCAAATAAATAAATAAAATCTTAAAAAAAAATAAATGGAATCTCTCTAAAATTTCACAGAGTATTTCTGTGAGTTTTTAGATATTCTTTTCAAATTAAGGAAATTTTCTTTTTTCTCTAATTTGCAGAGGTTTTTATTTTTTTAATCATATACACATGTTGAATTTGACCAAATACTTTTCCACACATACTTATAAAATCAAATTATTTCTCTCTTTTATGTTTTTAACTTGAATTATATAATTAATTTTATGATGTTAAATAATCTTTGCATTCTTAGAACTTGGTAGTGATATATTTCATTTTTATTTTTTGGATAATTTGTTTTTAATGCTCTTAATCTCTTGTTGCACAATTTTGCCTTTATGTTTTTTAACAAAATAGGTCTCTAATATTCTTTATGGATTTTATAGGTTTAATAAAGGGTAAGCTTAACTCTTAGGATGACTTATGGCATTTTCTCTATGTTTTTCCATTCTCTGGAAATTTGAAAGGCATTGAAATTATTTATTCAGTAGAACTCTCTTGTGAACTATTTTAAGCTTTTGGATTCTTTTTAGGTAGATCTTTCAAACCCTGATCCAATATTTTTAATGGTTTTTGGCTAGTCAGATTTTATATATTATTCACTCATCTTTGTAGATTATATTTTATAGGAATTTGTCTATATGTATTTTAAATTATTTTTCCTTTCTTCTATAATATACTCACACAATTCAAAATGAGGTCTACGTTTATAAAAGTTATGCCTTGTGAAACCCAGTCTCACCTTTCTCAGTCCTCATTCTTTATGTGTTGCCGCCAAAATAATTACTTTATTAGTTTTGTCTTTAAATGCATCCAGCTGGGGGCACCTGGGTGGCCCAGTCTTTATGTGCCTGCCTTCGGCTCAGTGTCCTGGGATCGAGCCCCGCCTCGGGCTCACTGCTCTGCTGAAAAGCCTGCTTCTTCCTCTCCCACTCCCCCTGCTTGTATTCCCTCTCTCGCTGGCTGTCTCTCTCTCTGTGTCAAATAAATAAATAAATAAATAAATAAATAAATAATCTTAAAAAAATGCATCCAGTTGTTTTTTGTTTTGTTTTTTGTTTTGTTTTGTTTTTGCAAAACAACATATACAAATTTATTTTCATATTTCTTTCTTACAAAAAATGTTTATGAACTGTGTCACTCTTCAACTCTGTTACCAGCAGCGATCTGGGGGTGAGGGAGATATAAGGGATGTGCTAAAAGGTAATAAAAATGGCAGCCTAGTGCAAAGACCATCAGCCCAGGGAATGGATTGAAAGCAGAGAGAATAAGTGTAGTCTGGAAATAGCCACCACACTGCCATGGTCAGCAGTCTTATGAATCTAAGTAGTGATTTGGAGCAGAAGGCCTACTGCACATACGTTCCTTGGGAAGACCTATATCAAATAAGATGAAATAGGTCATGTCAAACCTCCCCTTCTTTCTTCCTTGGGGGATTTTGTGAGAGGAGATACAATGAAGAAGATATTAGAGGAGAGAAAAGTCAATGAGCATGGACATTATCCTCAGACAACTGCATGGTGCTGCGCTGGGAGGGAGAGCTTTCCGACTGGCTGGAATCTTGTACATATAAGAGTAAGGTGTAGTGAGCCAGAGAGGGATAAAAAAGAAAAGTACAAGATCAAGTCCTATATAAAAAACAAAAACAAAAAACAACCTTACAAGTCTGTGGCAGGCAGAATAATGCCTCTCTCCTGCCAAAAATGTATACATTCTTATATCTGATATCTATAAATATATTAGGTTCCATGTAAAGGGAATTAAGGTTGCAGATGGAATTACAGTTGCTGATCAGCTAACTTTACATTTGAGAGATTATTTGAGATAATCTGGGTGAGCCCACTGTTGTCACAGGGTCCTTAAAAGTGGAAGAGCAAGACAGAAGAGATTCAGAGGAAGACACGACTACAGAAGGTCAGACTGAGGTAATGTCAAAGGGCTCAATGGGCCATTGCCATCTTTGTCAAAGAGGTAATGTCAAAAGGGCTCAATGGGCCATTGCCATTTTTTAAGATGAAGAAGGGGCAACCAGTCAAGGAACGTGGGCAGCCTGCAGAAAGCTCAAAAAAAGCCAGAAAATAGATTGCCCTCTAAAGTCCCCACAAGGAAACACAGCCCAGTGGGAACTGTTTTAGATTTCTAACCTACAGAACTGTAACATAATAAATATTTATTGTTTTAAATCACTGTTTGTGGTAATTTGCTATGACAGCTTTGGACACTAACACAGAATTTTCTTTTTATATACACAAATATCTTAAAATAAGCTTCTTTACTTTGGATTTGAATGTTGACTTGTATTTCTGATTTACATTAAAAAAATTATCAATCTAAAACTATGTCCATGTACAATTAAGAAGTACACAGCATGAAAAGTTGAATTTGAGACCTAACATTATGTTTTAGGATTATCAATTTGAATCAGACCTGAGCTCCCACATATTCAATACCAGTGAGGAGTCTATCCAGAGTCTATTCACAAAAGGAGGCCTCCTGGGACAGAATTAATTCTAGAAAAAGAAGCTGGTCAGAAAAGCCTACAAATAAAAACATAGCAGGTGGTGAAGAAAAGCAATTTCGAGTATTGTATAGAATCCATCACAATAATTTACTCAGCTTGTCCTGTCAAGGGCTCCTGTCTGACTCCCATTGAGAAATGGAGATGTAATTTAAAATAGAAATAGCTATTTTTACTCTATACTATGCAAAGTATTGTTTAAGCCAATGTCAGTTTGCTACCCCTCAAATTAAGCACAGCATTAAGGCAAGAGAAAGGTCTTCCTAGTTCAGCAGAGCACCTCATGGCTTTATTTGTAAGTCCATTCAGCTTCATTGAAAGTTCCAGAAATACAGTGACAATGTTTGACATTTTGGAAATTTTTGGCAAATTGGGACATTCAGCTCCTCTGCAGAGGCCATAATGATTACAGGTAGCAGGGCAGAGATGGTGACAGGTGGAGGTGCCTGGCAATGATGGAAATGCACAAGTAACATCAAGATTTGGAAATAGGCAGAGACAGGAAGTGGCTCAGATTTCCACACGTTGGGGTCTGAAGTTCTGCAACTACTGTCGTGGATGATGGCGCCAGGAAAGAGAGTGACTCTTGACTGAGCAATTAGAAACACCTGGCAGTGATAAGAAGTAACTGGATGACATCTTGATATTTCTGGGCAATGCAGTGGAGGGAAGCAAAGCTGAGGGGAGAATGTAGCTATCCTATTGTACCAGATGGACACAACAGTCAAATAATATAGTTCCATCCTTCAAAACTTTGTACTTTCTTGGCTCATGCTGTGTGAAGAAATACCGGTTACAAAGAACATTTCTGGATTTATAGTGAATTTTAGTAACTGTATGAGATTGCCTGGATCTGTGATGTACCATAAACTTTGAGGACTTCTGTATTAATCCACCATTTTCCTTTATCAGATCATGAAAAAATAAATTTAAATGTCTGAAGACTTTCCTATGAACAGAGTAATATTTCTTCTGAAGTAGAGGAGGTAAAAGTGCTGGTCAGCGGCACACACATAAAGACGCCAATCAATCACAACAAAGATAATTTTCTCTCCTAAAGTTTTACCAAACGCTTTTCACAAATCTTAATGCTCTATATAGTTTATCATTATTAAACTATTTCTCCTGTTCTCTGTGGGAAGAAAAAGAAATTGCCAAATTAAATTCCACCATCCAACTTCCACTACGTTATTAGTCTGTGGGTATTGTACCCTCTGGCATTCAGAACTTCAAGAACGTTTTATTCTTACATATTAACAATTTTACTCTTGACTTCGCACAGACATGTCACATCATTTTTTTCTGGATTAGTACTGTAGGTTAAAAGAATAAATTCAAAGACACAGAATCTGGGGACGTGTTAGGTCTTTTTCCTCTACACAGCCAAATATTACACTTTTGAAGAAAACTTCATGAAAGGAAAAAAGCACTTTGTCAAATAAAAATCCAAAGATTTAGAAAAACCAGAATGCTGAATTAAACTTTCTTTGAAAATATTATTTTTGTCTTGTCCAATTTTGCACAATTGAACTATCCACCTTTTGTTTAAATTTTATCATTATAAATAGACACTTCCTAATTTTAAATTTCAGCTATGCAAATAAGAATGGAAAGAAAAAAACACTCAACTGCTATCACCCACAGGCAACCATTTTTAATATTTTGATATATTTTAAAAAATTTTTTTCTATACTCTTTAAATATGCTAAATTTCATATTTAATACACATGTGCATGTACGCTATTAGTTTTATTTTCTAGTTAATGTTATAAAGCATAATTTCTCCATATTGTTATAAATTATTTAATGGCATATTAAGTGCACTAATATTCTCATCCACTGGAATTTACTTAATTTTCATTTGTCAAACATCCAGACTGATGTTTGTCCCCTCCCAATACATGTCTGCTGATAATTATGCTAAAAGGAAAAGTTGTGTATCAAGGTTTTTTTTTCTTTCTTTATTTTACTTCCTCTCTTAGAATACTTTCTAGGATGTGGAATTATGGAATAAAAGGATAGAAATATTTCTAAATCTCTTGCCAAATTTGCTAGTAAATTAAAATAAATTGCCTTATTGGTTGGCATGTGTATGAATGCCTTCCAGCACCCCTTTTTTCTGATCATTTCTTCCCATGACTCCATCATTTAAGGGGGAAAATACTTTGCTGGTTCAGTGTATTAAAAATAATTATCATGATTATTATATAATGTGATTGATAACCTGTTTCAAAAATTGCCAATGAAGACAAACAATTCCATAAAATGATTCACTAGCTTAGCTTGAGGCAAGGATGGAAGTGCTCACCATTTACTTGGAAAACGGTGTCTCAGGGCAGTGAGAGGGAGAACTGAAGGGTGTGAGGCAAGAGATGTTGCAAAGCCATGCAAGGGTGTGCATTGTTGCACTGACTACCCTGCGATAAGAAGCTGTAAAGGGACACAGCAGGTTTCTCAGTGAACGGTTTTGTATGAAACACAGCAATTCTCCATTGCAAGAAGGAAATGCACCAGACACTTCACAGAAGAGAGAAAAGAATTTGTCAAGAAACCAGCTCCAATGCCCTCCCTCTCTACCTCCCCATGCAATTTCATATGACCCCCGAAGGCTTGGAAGGAGCAGGTGAACCAGCCAACATGAGGAAGGGGAGGGTGGAGACCATCCAGGGAATCTGAAAAGACACATCAATATGTTGGTTAAATTTATGTCCTTGTGATTCCTTTTAAAACCTCCTCATACTTTATCTACTGGAATATTGAGGGGGAAAAACAGATTGATAAAAATTGTTCAAAAATCAGACTTGCTTAAGAATTTGATTAAAAAAATGTACATGAATCAGATTTGCTTAAGAGTTCTTTTTCCTCAGTCTAAACAATGGAAGACAATAGGTAATATTACTGAGAGCTGTGAGGTGAAAATAATATAAACCTGGAGATTTTACCTTGCCAAGATGGTATCTCAAGGTAACAAGAATATTTTGAGGCATAAAAGAATCGGAAAAAATATCAGCCTTAGGCCCTTTTTGAAAACTTTGTTTAACCACCTAAAAGAGAATATAGTATATAAATGTTAGTTAAAAGAATAATTTGGCTATAGAGGCTCTCCTGTTCGGAGTCATTTTCATGATAATGTGAAGACCAGATTTCTAATTCTACTAGAAGTTATCTCCCCAGTGCTTCTGTCATTTTTAAATCAAAAATCAGTTATTAGATACTCTCTCATCCATTATCTCAATTTTTAAACATTTAATCTGTGCTTATATATCCCATTTTTAAATTACATAGATTTTTGTTTTTAACAAAACACATTTTATAATCAGTCCTGAAGCAACATTTAAGATGAGTCTTTGACATTTCTATATTTTGACTAATTCCAATGCTCTTGGCTTTTCTTTTCTGTTCATAATCTTATTAATTGTACTAATATTCTCATTTGGCATATTGATTCATTTTTATTATTCTGGGGAAAATACTTCAGTCACTTGTACAGAAGGACACTTGTATATTTGGTACTCATTTAGTATTTGAAAATATCATTATAGTTTTCTTCACAAACAAATGCTTCTTGGGTACTACCTAACACTTTCTTCTAAGTTGTATGGCTTTCTCTCCAATGCCATTCAACTGGTATTTTGGGGATTTATGAAGACAATCTGTTTTCTATTCCCTTATGTATAACCTATTTTTTTCTATTGTTTAGAGGACTTTCTTAAGTTTGTCTCTAATTTTTTTCAGTGTAAAATGTAATGCTCATTGCTTCCATTGCAATTTTAAATTCAACAATCCTATTCTTTAACCCTGTGAATATAACAATCAAACCCATCATTTTTTAATGCTTCTCACCAAATCCAGGCAATGTGCTGAAAGATATGTATCAAAGATCACATAGCCAATGCATAAAAATGAACCAGGATTTTGAAACCAATCTACTCAACTCAAAAGCCTGTGTTCTTTGGGTACTTGTGCCAATATTAGTTTATCTCAGATCATGCTATATTTATGACATTTTTCTCTAGATCAGAGGTTGTGATGGTTATATTTATGTGTCAGTTTGGCTGGACCACAGGGTGTCCAGATATTTGGTTAAAAATTATTTTGTTGTGGGCCCTTGGGTGGCTTGGTTGGTTAAGTGTCTGCCTTAGGCTCAGGTCATGATCTTGGGTCCTGGGATTGAGTCCTGCATCTGGCTCCCTGCTGAGCTGGGAACCTGCTCTTCCCTTTGCCTGCTGCTCCCCCGTGCGCGTGCACTCTCTATCTGTCAAGTAAATAAATAAAATATTTTTAAAAATATATTTTGTGGTGTCTATGAGAATGTTTCTAGATGAAATTAACATTTGAACCAGTAGACTAAATAACACAGATGGCCCTTCCTTATGTGGGTGGGCCTCATCCAATCAGATAAGGGCTTGACTAGAACAAAAAGTGGACTATAGAAAGATTCTTTCTCTCTGCCTGACTGACTTCAGTCTGGGATATTGGTCTTCTCCTGCCTTTGGACTCAGACAATAATGAGAACTTGCACTATAGGCTCTCCTGGGTCTCCAGCTGGCCTACTACAAATCTTGGAACTTCTCAGGCTATATAATCACATGAACCAATTCACATATATATGAATTGGTTATTTTATCAATTCTTTTTTTAAAAGATTTTATTTATTTATCTGTCAGAGAGAGAGCACAAGCAGTGGGAGCAGCAGGCAGAGGGAGAAGCAGGCTCCCCACTGAGCAAGGAGCTTGATGCCAGATTCAATCTTAGGACCCTGGGATCATGACCTAAGCTGAAGGCAGACGCTCAACTGACTGAGCCACCCAGGTGTCCCTGTTTTTATCAATTCTTGTAGGAGAGATAACAATACTGACTCAATCTTTGGCCCACCATCTCGTCCATGTCTGCTTGATAACCTCCCTCAGGGCTATGCATTACAGGCCCCTTGGAGCCTCATATATGTCATGACCAGAATGCAAGGAGGCTTGTTCTGGTCTTTGACAAATCTGTTTAGATAACTATTAGAGATAACATGGTTTGCCCCGCCCCACCTCTTGAAGCACAAATGGCCCCATGAGTTCTGTTGAATGTTAGCTATCAACTAAATGTAACCCTCTACAACACCCTTCTGCATGTCCCCTCACTCTATAAAATCTGTAGGCTAAGGTCCAGACTTTGTAGCTGCACAGATCCATAACATCATCTGCCTGACCATCCCCATCAGTAAGTTACCCTGAACAAAAAGCTCTGTAAACTGTATGGAGTTTCTGCTTTGTTTTTCAGTCTCAAAGTGCTTTCTCAGTTTGAAAGATACATTACAGTCCCTCCACCTTCTAAAAATTCTGTTTCTCTGGAGAACCCAGACTAATACAGAAGTAGTTTGGAATCAATAGTTGGATTTTAGAGTGGCTATAAAGCTCCTAAAATTTTATGTAAATATTTCCATGTGAATGTTGGCATATGTATTTTTCTGGATGTATATCAATAATTTTCATGAAATTCTCAAGGAGTCTCTCATTCAATAAATGCTAAGAAAAATGCTATAGATTCTGTTTTCTTTTAAATCTTATTGAAGACATGAGTCTTGTATTTTCTACATTTTACCTTTTCCCTTTAATGACTTGAGGCTATCAAAGACTCTGATATTCCAAAGAAATGACAGTGTCTTATTTTGAATTTGTTATGCTCCATGTGTTTCCCCTTTAATCTATTGTCAAAAACATAGGTTTACACTTATTCAGTTTGAGCTCATATGTTAGAAATTTAGCAGTGTTCAGAGAAGGTCATATAAATGGGTCCTATACGGTTTTTCACAGTGCTTATATTGTTTCTTCTTCTTTTTTTTTTTTTTAAGATTTTATTTATTTATTCGACAGAGACAGAGACAGCCAGCGAGAGAGGGAACACAAGCAGGGGGAGTGGGAGAGGAAGAAGCAGGCTCATAGCGGAAGAGCCTGATGTGGGGCTCGATCCCAGAACGCCGGGATCACGCCTGAGCCAAAGGCAGACGCCCAACCGCTATGCCACCCAGGCGCCCCTATATTGTTTCTTCTTGATCTAGGTAGGAGAAGTATAGAAAAATAAATGGAGATGATAGGTTATATCTTAGTCCAGGTGTCTGAAGGTGTTATGGAAGCATTTTTCTAGGGATTTCCCTTCATGGCAACATGGGTGTGGTATTGATAAAGATACCTATTTATACTAGATGTTTCTCTCAGTGTCTGAATACTATCAGCTATGCGTAGGAGGAACCTGACAAGAACCTCCTCAGAGACTCTCCTTTTCTTCCCACTTTCTCCTCAGGATTATTACTTCTCTTAGAAGAAGCTTGTTCTTCAGTTCTGTCTTCAGTTTGACTCCACTGGCAGTAAAGGTAGCAGACGTTCTTTTACTTGCCTAAAACAAGATGACACCTATTCCTAATTTCCAGGGTTGTTGAAAATTATCCCCCATATTAACAAAACTTGATAGTCATTTTAATGATAATTTGGGAGGAGACAGATTGGCAAGGCCTCAGTCATGCACTTTATCTTTAAACTGGCCTCCATCTCCATGTAATCAAATTATGGAGCCCATAGAATACAAATTGCATTTATTCAATAAGATGCCACCTACATGGGAGAGAAAAGTATGCATTCCCTTGTCACTGTGAAGTACTACTAGACAACTCTTTTTTAAGTGCATATTTCTTCCCTAGAATTTGACCTCTAAGCAGGAAAATGCTCATAAAGCTGGATTTCCTCACCTTTGCTCGAGAGTAGTAGCTGTCTGAGTTAGGATTTGTTCAAGTAATGGAATCTTGACTGTCTTTTATGTTATCTTTGGTACACAGGCTGAAGGTTTTATCTTTATCTGTGTCATGATTCTAACAACGAAATAGCTCTGGCTAACATATAGTGACAGGTAAATCATTTAAAAACAATTGTACAAAAAGTTCTTTTCCACAGTGATTACCTTTCTTAATAGTAATTCCTAAACCTGTCCATTTTAATGATTCATGAAATCACTCCCTAATAGTATATAAAACATGTACTTTCAAGATTTTCAAATTTTATTGTGGTTATAAAACTGGGGAAAAAAAAGTTCCCTTCTCTCCTTTCACCCTGTGAAGAAATAACAGTTCAAGTTTATGTTCTCTATAAAATAAATAAAAACAGAAAACCCCATACAATAGAAATCAATTCTTTTGTCATTTTAACAGTAGTAACAGCACCTGAATTCGGGTAGGATGGCTTACAACAAAACTATTTGAGATGATTGAGATGGAAAAAGGGAAAAATATAAAAATTTTCTCATTCTCACAATTATTTTGCATGATTTTATAAATTTATTTTTTGTGTTATTGTTTTATGCAAAACATGAACAGAAATGCATAATGGACCACCAGATGCTGAGTAAAATTATTCACAATTAATGTCTAAGATCAGAAAAGAATTAGAGAAGAATGGGGCAAAAATCTAAATGTTTGCCTAAAGAAGGCATTCCTATCTTTAAAACTTAAAGTCATTGACTCAACTAATCCTTACTTTGACTTTATTATATATCAGTTGCTCTTCTAGATTGTGTATTTTAAAGACCAATAAGATTGTCAACTTGGATGCAGAGAAAAGAAAAGAAGTAGTGACAGATATTTGGATAAATAATTAGAACACAATAGGATAAGTAAGATAATAGAAGTATGCAAAATCTATAGCAATACTATACAGAAATGAATAATGAGTTTAATTCTGCTGCAGAAAACAGATGTAAGTGATAATGAGGCAAAGGGAGAAGGCAGATCAGTCGAAGTGATTCGTTGATATGACTAGATTGAAGACAATGTTTAGATGACTTCAAAAAATTTGGAGTTCATAGAATATTATTTCGAGGGGAGAAGGCAGGAATGACAGGCAATATTTGAAGAGTGATAGGCAAGCATGGTCATGAAAGTTACATCAAGAGGAGTCTAAGTGATGAGAGCCATCAAATGGCTTTAAGCAAAGCATTGATTTAGTCATGTATGCATTATATTGTAGTATGTAGATTGAATTAAAGGCCAAAAAAATGAAACAAAAGGCAGAAGAATCAGTTAATAAGACATTGCTATAAGCTAAATATAAAAAGAGATTCTAAAGTAATAATTAAAGGACAAAATGGAATTTAGCAATGAAAGGCCTTATAAATACAAGGAAGGAACTAAGAAGATTTCTAAATTTAGCTTGAGAAATTGTGTAAACATTCACAGAAACCAGCACTATAGAAAGAGACTGTTGTTTATTCAGAGAAATAATGCATTAATTTGAGAATTACATTAAGCAATTTGTGGCACAGCCAGGTACAGATGTGTTTTGCTTTGTTTTTATTTATAAACCTAATGAGTGTGTTTATTTTCTGAAAACTTACTCTTTGAAAAAATTAATAAAGATGTACTGAAAACATCTATTTATGAATTATAAGTACATTTTTATCTTTTCTGTGGAAATGTATGAGAATACTTCCTACAATAACAAAACACTAATTTAATTTTAACTGCATTAATCCAACTCAACAACCATTTATTAAGAACTTCTTATGTCATAAACAATATGCTAGGGCACTAGAGATGCAGAAATAATTAAGAAATAGTCCTTGTCCCCAAAAAACATATTGTCTAGTGGAAAAACAAAACAAAACACAATGTAAAAGCAACCAATGATTCAGTGCATTAAGAGTTGTAGGAAAGTGCTAAGGAATCACAAAGGCGCAGGGCATAGGGGAGGTCACAGGTGGCTAGGGTTCCCTTTGGCCATACAGAAGGAGGATGCAATTTTCTGAGTAATTCAGACTCTGGGTCTTAAATCAGGAATAATGAAGAAATTGTCAAGCATCTTGATCTTCATTCCAATGTTCTCTCTTTCACGAGGGAGCCTGGGTGTGCCGAGAGGTGTGAACTGAAGCAAGGTTTGTTTTGGATGCATCTGGGAGATGTTTTCCCACATTCTAGCATCAAACCCTCCATTAGTCTGATGAGGTCATGTTTGCATCTATTTTCTTGTTTTCACAGGTATTTTAGTAGAAGTCTTGTTACACAGCTACTTTAAAAATATTTGTACACTGAATACATAACTTCTATTTTTTTCAGCATTATTGAGGCAAAATTGACAAAATTGTAAGATATTTAAAGCATACATCTTACTTTTATTTTCTTTTTGCTCCTCTGATTATAGAAGTTCCACTGCCCTGTCTTCAGATTCACCCATCCTTTCTTCCACTTCAACTAGTTTGCTATTGAACCCTCTATTATATTTTTCAGCTCAGTCATTGCATTCTTCAGCTCTGTGGTTTCTGTTTGGTACTTATATTTTCTTATATTTTCTACCTCTTTGTTGAAATCCTCACTTGTTCATACATTTTTTACCTCATTTCAGTGAACATCTTTATGACCATCATTTTGAACTCTATCAGGTAAATCACTTATCTCCTCTCCATTAAAGTCTGTTTCTGAACTTTTATCTTCTTCTTTTGTTTGTAGTGAATGCCTCGATTTCTTCATTTTCCTTGGCTCTCTGTCTTGGTTTCCATGCAATAGGTAAAACAGCCACTTCTCCTAGTCTTGAGGGGTGATGTCACATAGGAGATCAACCTATCCTTAGCCTGGCCCACCTCTTGCTTGTCTCTTAAACCTTTGTGATTATCCAAACCACCTATTTTGTTATTAATGGTTCCAAACAGAAGTTAAGGATGTGCCAGGACCTATCAGTGTCCCAAAGGGGAGGACCTCAGCACCTTCTGCAGACTGCTGGAAGCTGGGCCCTCAAAGAGCAGCCTTTCAACTATGCAAAAATATCTCCTTCAGGGGAACTCTGGGAGAGGGGTGTTTCTCACCCTTCCCCACTGAGCCCTGGGAAAATAGTTGGTCAACAACTGTTTCTCTGTAAGCTGCGGAACTGTGTGACTTGCAAACAAAAATCCTACTGGCCATCAGAGTCACAGGATCAAGTGGTGCCTTGCCTTGGCAGCAGCCATGAAAGCCAGAGCACCAGACATGGTCTCATGGTCTTTTCAGGGAGATACCAGTCCCACCCCCAAGTGAAGCAAAAAGAGATTGTGGAGATGGTCTCTGCAAACACTCTCATTCTCCCAATCATCTTGCAATCATCCCCTAGATGTATGTGAAATTAGGAGCCTGACCTTCAGGCTGAAGCTTTTAATACATGTAAATAGGTCTTTCTCAGGAAAAGACTGAGAAATGGACATGTCTGTCTGCCTCTGTGCTTAACCCTCAGGGGACAGCCACAGTAAGTCCTTGTGAGCCTGTTAAGAACTATTTCTTTGTTTGCTATTATATTGTAGGTCTCATGGACATAAGCCCCAGTGCCTTTCAGAGCTAGATGTTTGGGGTCGTATCCATCAGAAGTTTTAAAAATTGAGGCACTAGAGGTTGGATCCAAGCCCTTCACTCCTCAGGGGGTTGCTGGAAGGTGTGATTTCCCTCTCAATTATATGTTACTGTGCGGGGGGCTGGGGTTTATTTATTTTTATTTGTTTTTTAGATTTATTTATGTATTTATTTGAGGGGCGCCTGGGTGGCACAGCGGTTGAGCGTCTGCCTTCGACTCAGGGCGTGATCCCGGTGTTATGGGATCGAGCCCCACATCAGGCTCCTCCGCTATGAGCCTGCTTCTTCCTCTCCCACTCCCCCTGCTTGTGTTCCCTCTCTCGCTGGCTGACTCTATCTCTGTCGAATAAATAAATAAAATCTTTAAAAAAATATATTTATGTATTTATTTGAGAGAGAGAGAGAGAGAGAGAGAGAATGTGATTGTGGGGAGAGAGAGAGAGAGAGAGAGAGAATCTCAAGCAGCCTCCACACTGAGCACAGAGCCTGACGCAGGGCTTGATCTCACAACCCTGAGATTATGACACAAGCTGAAATCAAGAGTTGGATGCTTAACCAACTGAGCTACCCAGGTGTCCCAGAATGAAGTATGTATCAGCCTCTCTGACCCATTTTGATGTATTTTTTTTCTCATTATCTCAATGTGTAGGAATTACTCAACTAGTTTCTATATTTCTTCTAGAGGGAATCATTCCATGTGTAGCTGTAGATTTGTTGTGTTTGTGAAAGAAGGTGAATTCAAGAACCTCCTATGTCATCATTTCTACGTAACTTTTAATTTTAAGACATTCTTACTCAGAAAAAAAAGTTTTCTAAGTGTTAAATTCAATGCAAAAAAAACCCATAAAAGATTGACACATATGGTCACATTAGCATTAAACATTTTCAAGCCATCAGTTAAAAAGAAAAACACACAAATATTTTTTTAATATTTTATTTATTTATTTGAGAGAGAGGGAGCACGCGGGGAGGGGTAGAGGGAGAAGGAGAAGGAGACTCTCAAGTAGAGTCTGTGCTGAGCAAGGAACCCAATGTGGGGCTGAATCTCACAACCCTGAGATCATGACCTGAGCAAAAACCAAGAGACAGTTGCTTAGCCAACTGAGCCACCCAGGCTCTCCTACAGTCAAATATTTTTTAAAAATATATTAATATCATTTATAAATAATATTTTTTCAAATCAACAAGAAAGAGCTAAACATTCTTATGACACCATGTCTGAAAGGTAATGATTTATGCCCAGATTTCTTGCATGGAAAACTGGATGAATAACAGGGTCACATATTGAAGTGGAGAAGATAAGAGGGGGACAAAACTTACAGAAAGGAATGATGCATTTACTTTTGTTTTATGTTGAAGATGCAGATGTGAGATTCTTCAGTTATATATGAGTTTTTACCTTGAATCCATATATTCCAGTAAGAAGGAAAGCCACATATTAAGGATGAGATGAATCAGAGAGATCGTGTGGACTTAGACAATAGAACAAGGACAAAACACTGACATTTAGAAGGCCAGGAAGGATTTGAAGCTTAAGAAAGAAAAGCCAGAGCCATTCAAAGGGAAGCAGAAAGAACAAAGGCATGGAAGCCAGAGAGACACTAGGTGGGGAGATTGATGACAACGCATTGATGCCATCAAAAAATTTGGGTAAAGAAAACCCTGAAAATATCCAAGAGACGGAAATGAGGAAGTCATTGCTGACCTCAGTGAGTAAATTTTGATGAGATGCTATGATTATGATGTACTATATTTTGAAATCCAACCTAAAAACAACGCTATACAGAGTGTGATTTCAAATTGATACAGAAAAATGGCTGGGAAAGATATATCATGAGGTATTCATGTTTTACTGTGTCTGAAATTAAGAGAATTTTGCTCCTTTATATTTTCTCTACTTTAATAAATTGCACAATGAAACATTTGAAATATTTTAAAAACCACAAATTATTATACAAAGAGAAAGGAAATGAATCAGCAATCAATCACCATTTAGAAATCATCACCAGGGGCGCCTGGGTGGCTCAGTCGTTAGGCGTCTGCCTTTGGCTCAGGGCCTGATCCCAGGGTCCTGGGATCAAGCCCCACATCAGGCTCCCTGCTCTGCTGGGAGCCTGCTTCTTCCTCTTCCACCCCCCCTGCTTGTGTTCCCTCTCTCGCTGGCTGTCTTTCTCTTTGTCAAATAAATAAATAAAATCTTTTCTAAAAAATCATCACCAATGACAGAAGACAATAAATACATAAGAATAATCAAATAAAATGTGGATTGCCTAGATTAAAAAATAAGCATCTGATTAAAAATAAAGATTACTTGAATAAGGAAAAAATGAATAAATAGTCAAATATATTGGGTCAAGGAATCAATAAAAATAATTACAAAACTGAAGTATTTCTGATTAAAGTGGCATCATATCTTTCTAGGAAAGAATTATTGGGATACAGGAAAGATTGGCAAAACATTGATAATTACTGCATCTAGGCCAGGGGTACATGGGATCTTGATTCACAATTCTCTCTATTACTATGTAAATGATATATTAAATTCCCATTGTTAAAAATAAATTTAAAAATATATATTAAGTTGCCGGAAGAAGAAATTGAGAACTGACAAATCAGACTTACTAGGATAGGCAAAGTGAATACATAATTCTAAATAAGCATGGTTTAAGTTAATAAAGCAATAAAATCAGCTACTCAACACAAGAATTTAGAAAAACAGAAATCCCGACGTGATTGGAAGGAAGTAAATCAGAAACATCTAAGCACAAAAAGTGAACTAGACCACAGCCCCAATGCAATAATAGGTCCATAAACCTAAGAACTGGTTCTTTACCAAACAGAAAAACCTCTGGAAAGTGTATAAAAATAAAAAGAAAGCATTTTAAACAATCAGATACTTTTTAACTAATTATACCACACATTTGCATTTCGTTTATTTGGTTATTAACAGCACAAGGGGACAAAATACAATCTAATGAAATTGACGTAATCACGGATTCTGCAGCGGAGTACCTTCATCAAGCACTTATTATCTTCTTTCCTTTCCTCTCTCTCAATAAACATGCAAAACATATTAATCAGTCTGCTCATAGATTTTATAAAAAGTGGTTCATTATCTGTTCTATTAATAGTTGCCAGGTTTTTTGAATCAGGAGTCGGTTGCTCAGAATGATTAATATTTCAATATGCTGTTTTCTCTCAGTTGAAACCAAGTTTGGAATAATAAATGTGGAAAGAAGATACAGAAATGCACATGGTGATGGCCATTTTTTGTCGGTCATGTCCAAGAGTGTTTCTAGTCCTCACTTGGGCAATTCTATTCTGTATCATTTTAAATATGATATTTCCCATTAAATCCATCTTTCTCTTCCCAATTTTTCTCAGGCTTCATTCGACTTTGCAGCCTATGCAACAAAGTCTGCAGTTTGTGTAAGGCCTGTTTCTTCTTGATTTCTGTCAAGCTATTTCTTCATCTCCCTGAATACTGCAGAAAGCATTATGCAAGTGTTATTAATGTAATGAAGTCTACTTTGCCAGTCATTAAATGCCCCTCACCTCAACTAAGGATCCACAGTGGCCATCAAATCTGTCAGCAGGGATGGCCTGCATTCCTTCTGTGGCTTTACCTTATTAATTAGCCAATAAAAATAAGATAACATTCAATGAGGGATGATTGTAATGCTTTTTATCACTTTACAGAAAGTCTTTAAGTTCCTTTTAATAATGATATGACTGATAGCATCAAAGAAATGCAAGGAATATCATTTTGTTTGAATTTTGTTTGTGTATGACTTCTTTTTACCTGCTGACAGATGAAAACATACAGTAAGTTAAGTATATACACCAAGGTTGCAACATTTGTCATTCTGAAACATCCAATTCTTTAAGACTCTTTCTTGCTGTCCTCACCTACTTCTGCAGCATTAACTAAGGAAGAATCTACAAATCTGGAGTCATCCTCCATCAATAGATTTAAATCCATTAACATCTTTGGGTTTTGGATCTTGAAGCCATGTGTCCAACATTATGAGATTAAAGGAATTAGACAATCCCACATATCACGGGGTCTCACAGAAGAAGAAATACGCGTCATGGGATTGAGACTAGGCTTCTCAGGCCTCGATTATAATACACCTGAACTCGACGTGCTTTGGGAAAACAGGAGATGGGTTTGGTTGCCCTCCGTGACTTCATTTCTTCCCTTTCTCCCCTTTTTGCTCCTGCAGACACAGGAGCTGCCCATTCCAGCTCCGGACCCTATTCCCTTATCTAACTGGGGTTTGTTTTTTTCTGCAGCAAAGTTTCTTGCCTTTTGGGGCAGTTTCTATGACATTTGGGGCCAGATAGTCTTTGTTGTGGGGCTGGGCGGGGGCACTGCAGGATATTTAGTGGTATTGGTGGCCTCCACCCACCAAATGCCAGTATCACATCCAACCTCCTTCCCAATTTAGACATGACACCAAAAACATCTCCAGATGCCTCCAACATTCCCCTGCAGGCAAAATTGTCCCTGGTTGCAAACCTTTACTCTACAGCATGGTGGAGTCATTGCCCATTTTTTTCTTCTTATTTTAATTGTTCTATATTTTTAACTACTTGCAGTATGTCCATGATACCTGGAAATCTAACCAAGATTATGGAAAATCAAAACATCTTCTCATGGATGCCTGGATGCATGAGCAGTAGGAGACTAACATGATTATTACTGTAAATCTAAACCTTGGGGAAAGCCAAGGAGAATTTGCCTAAAGAATTTCAACTATTGGAGAGTGAGGATCCTATCTTCGTCAACAAAAGCAAAAACTGTTATTGAGTATCTACCATGCATAGTGTATAGTGTATAATGACATAGTGTAACTTAATCATAACAAGAAAAAAAACCTCATTTCTACAATTTACTTCTTAAAGACTTATTTTTGCAGTTGGTGTGAGTAAGAGTTTTCTGGCAATGACTTAAATTTTTAAGTTGATATTACTGCCTTTTGAAGCTGAATAAAGTTCTAGAAACAAAAGCTAAGTAGAGAGAAAAGTATATGATGACATAATTAATACTTATTATAATTCTTTTCTCATTTGTGCCTAATTACTGTGCAGCAAAATAATTATTTTGTACATTATTATGCATGTTTCCAATTAACATTTTGGTAATTTAATTAAGTTTAGTACAAGAGTACTTCATCCTCACAGTTCATGGCTCTGGTGCAGGGCTTGAAGTGACTAAGCAGTAATACACAGGGTGGTGCCTCTCTCTCTTTAAATACATACAGATCGCCCGGGGATCTTGTGAACTGTGATTCTGAGGGTCTGGGTGGGGCCTAAGAGTCTGTGTTTCTCGGAAGCTCCCAGGTGAGGCAATGCTGTTGGTCCACATGCAACACTGGAAGCAGCAGGGCCCTCGGATCCTTTGACCTAAGGATCATGTCAGGATTCTCCATCAGCGTCATGTGCTGTGCCAGTTTTGGGGAAGGGAAACATTCATTTTTAAATTCAAATTTCAAATGTTAGAACTCTCTCTTCAGCAAAAGATGTTGAAAACGCCTCCCATAGGAAAAGAGGGTGCAGCTCCCTGCACTGAAAAATTCTCACGGAGGGAGCAGTGGGAGGGCTCTGGCATGGGAGAGCCTGGGGCCGCTGTCCTGAGATGCCCTTCAAGGCACAGCAAAGTCCCAGTTCTCTGTGTTTCAGATTAGAATAAGGGGTATGATGCAACAGACCACAATTCTAGGGAAGCCAGAGTGCAGAACACAGAAGGTGACTCAAGTGAGAGCAGCGCAGGGTTCAACCACACCTGCTGATTGAAAAGGAATTGGGCAATAATATGAAGAGCAACTGTCCATTCTTCATATTTTATTACATTCAACCTACATTTACTAAATTTATAAAATTATATAGTTCATATTCCAGGCTGTAGGTGAAAATGTTTTCAACAAATACCATTTTCACAAAGCTCCAAGAAAAGCAGCTACCATCACTCTATAAAATATACAACAAAATAAATAAGACAATATAAAATATATAATTATAACTGCATATAATATATAATACATATAATAAAATACTATATTAAAAAATGTTTTGTATTCTTTTATGAGATGGTCAGTCAGATGTGGCCACAGGAGAGGCTCAGGAAAAAACAAAGTTTATTATACAGTTGACCTTTGTACAACACAGGTTGAACTACATGGGTCCACTTACACACAGATATTTTGCAGAAAATACACATTTACAGTACAGTAAATGTGTATTCTTTTCCTTATGATTTTCTTGATGACATTTTCTTTAGCTTCCTTTGTTGTAAGAATAGAGTATATAATATATATAACATACAAAATATGTGTTAATTGATTGTTTTATGTTATTGATAAGGCTTCCAGTCAACAATAAGCTATCAGTAGTTAATCTTAGGGAGAGTAAAGATTATACATGGATTTTCAACTGTGCAGGGGGTCAGCACCCCTAACCCCTGTGTTTTTCAAGTGTCAACTGTATTTACAGGTCCTAGAGACAGGACGCATAGCACGTCTTACAGGGCTAGCCTGGTGAGGAACAGTCTCTCCCTGGCCAAAAAGGTGTTTTAAGATGTCAAAACATCATGATTACAGAAAATTAAAAATATTTATAATACAAATAACTACCTAGATTGTCCAGAGTCAAGAATTTGGTGTTCAGAGTGGACAGAGCCTCCTAAAACCACCCTTTGAAGAAATTCGGTGTTAATGCAGCCCATATTTTCACTAAGAGTTCTCAATGATTTCAACACTTTCTAAAAATCCAAAAATAGAATCTTATTCCTAGATGTCAATATCCTATCTTCCTCATTCCTACATATTAATATGTAGCAAAACAACCATTAACATAGAAACGTGTTAAGATTGATTCCAGTGTCACTTTGATATGGTGAGACAATCACAGACAGGTTTTTTTCTTCGTTTTTGGACCTGCTTTTATATTGCTGTGGTTAGGGCTAGAGATGTGTGGAATAGTAGGGACCAGGACTGAAAAGAACAGAGAGAAGCATCCAACGGAGCATGTAAGATGTGGAAATACAAGTGGATTCTGCAATCTGGTGTGTGCGACTGTTTCCATTCATTAGCTAAGTGGAAATGTTGGAGGCTGGTTTTCCCTAAGATGGGTAAATGGAGTGGGAAAGACTTGCCTGTCCCTAGGGCCATGGCACTGGTTGGCCATTGCACTCCGAGTCTCCCTTCCCTTTTCTGTAAAATAAGGGCATTTGACAAGAAGATTCCTAAAGTACCTCTCAATTCTATGATTCTATGACTTTAATGCCTTTAATATTGAGAAAATGTACATGGTAATGTGTCCTCTCAGCACATCGCCTAAAATAGGACATGATTAAATTATAAAATGTCAGTTTTCAACTGCATGGTGTAATTTTTTAAAATGCATTTTGAGACAGAAAGATTGTTCTAAGCTTTTATAGATGTTAATATTTTTTAAAATTATTCTTTTCTCACATGGTGCCAGTAGGAATAATTTATTCCTGGACTTTTTCTGTCAGCATCTGTGACCTTGTTCCAAAATATCACATCATTAGCACATAGATACAAGTATCCTGAACACAGACACCTAAAATTAATCAGACAATTACTACTGAATGGAAAAATCAAGAAAACAAATGAATAAGCTCAAATTTCTATCATCTTGGTTTTTTATTTTAAAGTTCTTAAACTATATATAAATTGGGGGCACCTGGGTGGCTCAGTTGCATAAACGTCCGACTCTTGGTTTTGGCTCAGGTCATGATTTCATGGTCATGGGATCAAGCCCCACGTCAGGCTCCCCACTCAGGGCAGAGTCGTCTTGAGATTCTCTCTCCCTCCCAGCCACTCTTTCTTTCTGTCTTAAAATAAATGAATGAATTAAAAAACATATACTTGTATAAATTGGTTTTTGGAAACATAAACTACACTTTCATTGACTTGTTTTTAATCTTCTATCATATTGTTGTTACTCATGAAGTTTACAATCAAACATTATTAAAATACATTAGTTTAGCCAAACTACCACTGTGCCTGCTTTACCACCTTCACCCAAAAAACTGAACATTTTGTGCAGTACTGTACTCATTCTATACTCTAAGTTTTCATTAACATATTGTAAAATATCTGTGTGGTTGAGGAAATCAGATTGAGGTGTTTTTTGTTTTTTGGTTTTTTTTTTATCAAGTTGACATTGCAGTAATATTCCATACAGGAGAACACACGAGCCTTTTATTCGTCTTCTACGTTTAAGTGAATTTAAATCCACAAAGACCCAAACTTTTCAGCTATTTTAGTGGAAAATGGGTAAGTCCTTCTCAAACAGCTGACCTGCAAATCCTACCCACTCACAGAGATCAGAAGCTCTGCCATTTTAAATGTTGCATTCAATCAACCCTGGAGAAAGATTAGCTTCTCATCAAAATTGAGCTAATTCTTTTAATGGGATTCTTATTTGTAGCCACAGACTCACTGTGATCCCCTATTTTAAACTAAGCTATTGGGAGTTTCATTTTTCTTTTTGTTGTCACCATCCTGAGACTTAGCTCATATTGGTGAAGCCCTTAATAATGTAAATTGCTGTTTGTTGTTTGTTTGTTTTTTAAATGCAACTCGCATGCATTCTCAATATTGAGGGATGAGCATTACACAATGGAGAGTAAAAAAAAAATGGAGAGGAATAGTGTAGGCTTTTCTATTTACACAGATTTTTATGGGAAATAGCTGCTTCCAATGAGAATAACTCTGCTATCAGCACAAACTCAATTTCTACTTCAAATATATAATTATATTAGGCTTGAGAATAACTAAAAAAACAATACTGTTAATTGTTGGCTTTAAATCACCATTTATCTAAATCATGATGAATAAAATGATTAGCGATAGCACTATTGATTATTAAATGTCACAATGAATATGCTAATGAAGTCATGGAAACAAATGTATAAAGTTGAATATTGTGACTAGTCTGGCCAAAGTTCTGAGTCAAAAATCCAAAAGGTTCTAAAAATCCAAAAGGAAGCATACATAACTATATCTATCATAATAACAATCAAAATATTGATTTTGTTCAAAATATAAGTTTCCATGATGATTTTATGGGTATAGAATACAATTTATCATTCAAAAACCAGTCATTATGAACCTGCTTTGTGCAGTAGTGGTCGAATGCTGAGTGTATGTAGGTGAAAAAATACAGAAGACTTCTCGCCTTCTCATTGAAGAATGAGATCAAGAACAAGTAAATAACACATAATTACAAAAGATGGTAAGTGCTATGAGTATAGACAGAGTGCTATGGTGGAAGGGCAGGTAGGGAAGGAGAACATGGAAAGAGACTAGTCTAACTAGACTTGGTAGGGAGATCGTTCCAGGCAGAGATTTCACAGGTGCAATCATGTTGAGCAAGAAGAGCTTGGCTTGTCGGAGGAGCGGAAACAAGCCAGCTATGCTAGAGCTCTGTGACTCAGGGCCTCTGCAGTATGAAGAAGGCAGGAGAGCGGGTCAGTGGCTGCTCATGGTCACATAGGGCCTTGGAAGCCATGATAATGGGTTTATTTCACAGGTAATAGGAAGCAACTAAAGCACTCAACCTGGAGGAGCAATACGATTGCATTTAAGCATTAAACCAATCCCTCTGACAGCTGGATGGAAGCTACGTTGCATGTGGAGGAACCAGGGATGGGCTGGGGGAAGGGGTGGAATAGACGTGGAGAAAGTATAAGCTGTCCCAACAAGAGATGTGGGTGTTTGGATGAGGTTGGTGATGCTGAAAATGAACAGAAGTGACCAGATTTAATATTAGTGCCTGGGGTAATGCTTATAAATATGAATTATTTTTTTCTTCTCCCCCACCCTTACCTCTGCCAATTAGAAGTGTATGACCCTTTCTGGATTCATCACCTCAAGGGAATCAGAAATAATTTGCTATTTTCTCTTTCTCTTTTTTTCCCCAAAAGCCCAAGCCCAATAAGAAAATGATGTTAGGCCCTTCTGTCCCCTGTCTCATAAATTCTACTTCTTTAAGGGATCTATCCCTATCAACATACAAATATTATCTTGTTTCTTCTTTTCTTTTTTAAGATTTTATTTATCCATTTGAGAGAGAGCGTGAGAGAGAGAGAGCACAAACAGAGGGAGGGGTAGCGGGAGAAGCAGACTCCCTGCTGAGCAGGGAGCCCAACAAGCCCAGGACCCTGGGATCATGACTTGAGCTGAAGACGGATGCCTAACTGACTGAGCCACCCAGGTGCCCCTATCTTGTTTCTTCTACCAAAATAAAAGCCCTCCCTTGACTGGCCCCCATCATCTTCCAGCTCTCTCATTTTGTAAGTCGCCATTACAGCAAGACTTTTTTAAAGGTTTGTCTATAGTCACTGGCTCTTCTTTTTCACCTATGAGTCTTGGCTTACCTCTCCCCAACCGGGATGCTGTCTCCTTCTGTTCCACTGAGATCTCCCTTGCAAAGAGCTACAATAATTGTCCTATTGCCAAACAAATTTTATGGAAAGTTTTATTTAGAAATACTCTCTTATCTCAGTTTTTATGGCCTCGTGCTCTCTACAACTACCTCTGACCAGCCCAGCAGTCCTTCAGTTTCATTAGCTGGCAATACCCACTCTGCTGGACCTCTGTGCCATGCAAGACAACAGAAGTCTGTCCTGGATCCTCTCTCCTCTCTACACACATTCCCTGAGGAGGTTCATTCAGCTCATTCAATGCTCCACACCTCATGCCAGGCTTCAAGGATTATCTCTTTGCCAATGACTCTCAATGATCCATATTTAGCTTTAAAAACTTCTGTGTTCTCCAATTCCATGCATTCAGCTGCCTATTTGCCATGCCTACATGGATGTCTAATAGGTCTTTTAATATTCACCCCAACAAAACTCCTCTTACCTGTATTTCCCTATCAGTGCCAGCATCCACACCACCTTTAGAAGATATTTTGACTTCTCCTTATTTTTCCCTTACAGTGTATATCTAACCTATCAGCAAATCCTGTCAAATCTACTTTGCAAACACAACCTAAATTTCATTCCAAGCCCCCTTTACAATGCCTATTCTTTAAGCCCAGAATTATCTTTTAAAAATCTAGAGCATTTCTTTCTGCTTCGAACTTTTCAATGACTTCCTATAACACACAAAATAGAGGCTAAATCCCTGGCTCTGGCTTTGGTGTCTTTAACTACGTGGAATGTTCCTTCTCTGCCTCAGCTCATCACACACCCTAAGCCTCAGCCTCTCTAAACTTGCCAAGTTGGTCGTCCTTTAAGGCATTTGCTCTAGTTATTTTTTCTGCCTGAACTTATGTCTTAAGTTTTCTCATGACTGATTCCTTCTTATTTCATTCAAATCAACTCAACAGCACATGCCAGTGACTTTCCACGGTGGTCTAACCTGGCCAGACAGTAGGGTCCCCGTCTGCCCATCACACAATTGGATTTCTCAGCACAGCACTCGTGCATCTGATATTTGTGCAGCCCTTGTTGGTTGATGGCCATCTTCACAGCATCCGTCCCCACCCAGTTCCAGTTAAAGTGCAGCTCTGTGAAAGTAGACATAGCGGGTGCGCTGCTCACTGATGCATCGACAGCCCCTGGAGCAGTACCTGACCGTGGTGGGTTCTCAACAATATTTACTGACTGAATCAGGAGTGAATGCCGGCCAGGGAAAGCTCATCATGACAAAGAAACAAGGATGAAGGGGAGAGATGGAGGTGAGAGCACACAAGCAGGGGGGGTCCAGAGAGACGACCTAGCAGACCAGCAGTTCTTGCACAGCAAGGCTGCCACAGCCGCCAGGTCAACCGGCCACACCCCACATGTGTAGTCCATAGGAGACAAAGAGCCCAAATGGATTTAGACAAGTTATTGCTCCTGACACAGCAGGCAGTGTGAGTATCGTGTCTGCACTGGGTCCACACATCCCATGACTGCGATGTGCAAGCAGGGCCGGGCACTGGATTTGTGTCACACTTGAGGAACTGCAAGGTTAGGAGATGCTGGTCTTGCAGAGTTAGGGGCTGCTAGCTAACGTGGCCCTCCTCCTCCCTGGAGAGAGACATCAGCTTTATTACCCTGGAATTTCTCCAAGGAAAGATGTTTCTAAATCTCTCTTGAGGGAGTCACTATTTTTCTACTGCCAAGGCTGTCTGTTATGCAAACATCCTTGAACAAAGCTCTCAATATCCTTTGCTAAAAGATGTGCATAAATACCAGACCACGGAGAATTATCTCCCCAAAGAGGTATCCTGAAACCTAATTTGGTGCAGGGCCTCCAAGAGGCAGCAAGTTCCAAGGCATATTTGGGACAACTGAGAGAAGAAGGAATCTTCACTCTATTTCCCAGGGAACAGTACCAGGAAGGCATAGAAATTCAGGCAGTTTAGAGGTGCACAGTGTGTCAGAAACCATGGAGCCAAAGGTAGTCCTTTAAGGTTTGTAATAGCATCAGACTAGGTTCGTAACATTATTCCTAGATTCTCACGCATTTGTCAGAAAGAGAGGAATTACCAACACATTGGAAGATCCCAGGGGGACCAGAGCAGACAGTCCTTCAGTGGTGACTTAAGAGGACTTTTTGTCCATTTCAGGGCTAGATGGGTGCTCACCCCACAGGACAAACAAGAGAAGGGTCAGATGCCACCCCTCAGGACCTTCATTCCATGGATGAGCCCAAAGAGATACTAGAGGGGACATTTTTCTTGGATCACTTTCATCACAAATAAGGATTTTAATCTCCTTTTTTTCCCCCAAAATCTGTTATTAGGAGATATCAGTCTCTGGAGCCAGACCGGAGCTGCTGTGGGGTGCAGGGTTAGTAGTCTTTCGGGAGCAGTTAGTCAACAGCTCCAGGGCTGCTGCCATCTTGTTCTGTCGCCTTAGCTACCACTGTTCACATCTCTCCCTCAGCAATTTATTTTTATTATATCTTACAAAAGTGTCCATATGGAATGGATTGAAAATAAAATTGAAAGGAAAAAAAATAACAAGTGCTTCACCACAGATAGCTAGAGAAAGTACTGGTGTGGAACAGTGCCATCCAGCAGAATTTTCTGCAAGAATGGAAATATTCTATTCCTGCACCAACCAATCCTTAGCCACCAGCCACATGCAGTTACTGAGCACTTGGAATGTGGCTCTTGTGACTGAAGACCTCCTTCAGTTTCTCATCTTATTTAATTTTAATTAAATTTAAATAACTGCGTGTTGACTAGTAACTATAGTATTGGATACTGTAAGTCTAGACTTTAGGCAGTAACCTGAGATCCAGGCTCCCCTGTTTGCTAGGTTTGTGACTTACCCTCTCAAAGCACCTATTACCTCATAAGATAAGGATAAAAGTAGGGTCATTCATGTAGTGGATGTATGAGGCTTAATGAAACAATACATGTTAGTTGCTTAACACCTGTCTGGCATTGACTTAGCACTTGGTAAGTATTAGATGAGGATGGTAGCAATAATTGTATTGATGATGATGATCACAGAGATAGAGTTCCAGGGGCCCCATGGAAGGGTTTGGGGGAATGGGTGACTGGCTACTAGGTGAGTAAAGGTTTGAGCCAAGCAACATGGGGACAAAGTTTAGATGATACTAAGGAGCAGAGCACCTGTATATGGCTGTGTCTGGGAGCACAGGGCTGTGAGAGGCGTCAGCCTGGGACGCTCAGTACTGGTGAGAGCCCTGAACTTCAAATGCTTTGGGGCAGCTGCTCTCTGGGGCTGCATACAGTGCCCATAGCAAGGGCAATGCTTTCTGGCTGTGACAAGGTCATAACACATACATTTTTGACACATTTATCAAATAATTTGGATCAAAGCACACATTTGCCTAATTCATCTGAAAATTTAAATCAAAGTATGTTCTCAATATATATGTATCAGTCCAACCAAAAAACGCAAAACAAAACATAATTTAAACAAGGTAAGTTTAATGTAAAATATTAACCTATTTCTTAGGAAATAGGATAGGAGAGTAAGTGTTGAGATAGAAACAGGGCTCCCAAGGGCATCCTAGAGCATGGGAGAGTACCCAAAGACAGACACACTTGGAAGAAGGCTCAGGCCTTAATGAACGACTGCACCTACTGGATGGCAGAGAATTTTGCTGTGTTTTTCAGGCTAGAGCTGGTCCATAATCACTGGACCAACATTCTTCTGGGGCACAGGCAAACTGAGGCCAATGGGCAGGCAGAGAGAGTCAAAGTACATTATAGATGTGATGCCCAAAGCACACAGGGTCCATGTCAAGAGGGCCACAGGAAGCAAATTTCCAGGATGCAGGAAAGCTGAGGCTGATAGGTGGCACACAGGGAGAGTCGGTGCCATGTGGGTGCGCTGGAGAGGACCTGGGCAGCTCTGGGCCTCTTTAGGGATAGAGGTCAGGCAGCCAGCCTCAGTGTGCCTGTGCATGAAGCTAAGGAGAGGGTGGGTGCAAAGAACAGCAGCCTGCGTGGGTCCATCCCATGCTGTCTGCAGTTCCTGGCTGCCCAGGGACTGTTCATATCAAGATCTGCAGAAAACTATCTACAGCAAAGTCCTGGAAACAGTTGCATTGAGCATGCACACAGGCTGGAAAAAACACACTGCTGAACAGTAAAGAAAAGAAGTTTGCTCCCTAGGAGACCAGCAAATGAGCCACGAGAGCCAGGAAGGACAACCTTCTACTGACATTGGACCAGCTGGCAAAGGAAAACTATTAAAGAGGTCCATCTCCATTTTCACAGGTCAGGTAATGAAGGATGAATTTGGAGTAGAGTCAGTAACTGATAAAACAGCCGATGTCACCCACCCCACCAGCCCCACCCACAATGACACTCATAAAACACTTCCTAGGACCTTGTCTATGGTCCATGAAAATAACCGTCTTCAACAACAGGAGAAAGATTCCTCGGCGGATCAGCCCTTCTATGTGTGAAATGATGGTTTCAGTCATCATCTTGCCATTACTAAGTTCTCAATAGAGCAGCCACACAAGCAAAGAGATGCACTTTTAAATGTTTCCCCTGCCTGGAAGCCTGGTCCAGAAATTCAAGGGACTCAACTGATTCCAGTGTCAAATATATCCTGTAGTTGAAATAAGAACCCAAGACTAACTGCCCTATGACCTGAAAGTTAATCATTCTTTCTACATGATATAAAGAGTAAATACAAAGGTCAGTGGTAGTATAGAACATACTGCAAAATCTTTGAAATCAATAAAACTGAACAGTCTATAAAACATTCCCATTTATATTTGGGTTTGTTCTTGCATGTTTTCTTTTTCCTTAAACAAGTAAAACAAATATCACATTTTCTGAAAAGTAAAGGGGATCCAATAAATAAATACATAGCATTGCTATCATGGCTCATAAAAATTTTTTAAATGAAAATGTACAATGAATATTCATAGAAGTTGTTATTCTTGGATCTTTAGCAACATTAAATATGTAATATAATTACACCTCTATTTCCTTTTCTAATATTTCTCCCTGCCTCATTTCTAAATCATCAATTTTTCCACATTTTCCTCTTCAGTTATTTAAATAGTACAGTAGGCTTGTTTTCAGCTATTTTTAATTAAAATATTATCTATGAGCACTTTCAAGCCAGATTGTCATCATCAAAGCAAAGGAAAGAACTGAGGCAATTTTGGAGAAAACTCAATGCCAAATCAAATTACTTAGATGAATGCTTTAATTTTTCTATCTTTCTTCAGCTAACCTTAAAAGATGTGGGTGATGATTCTACATAGGGACTCCCATGGCACAAAATTAATGTAAATCCAAATAAAGAGCTGAAAGGAAATAGAGGAGGAAAGCCCTGAGTCCACTACCCTCGCCTGTCCATCAAACAGGAGGTGTTCGGCACCTGCTGTGCACCTGCTCTGTCCTGGCCATGCCCCAAACCACTGCCTTACGAAGCCTGCTTTCTAGAGGTGAAGGCTGATCACAAACATGTAAGCAATCAGTGAATAACCTGCGGGCAAACCACAGAGCACAACGAGAAAGGTAAGCAGTGGCCCGGGAGGTAAGGAGGGAGGTAGGGAAGTTTATGAGTGATACCTGCTCATGGATCTGAATGACAGAATTCCTGCCAGGGGTCGTGGTCTAGCACCTCTGGACTTGGAAGTTCCTGACCCGAACAGTGTAAGCCTGCTTTTAGAACCTTTAGATACGTCTTCCTTTTTCTGTCCCAAGCACTAAGCAAGGAGTGGGAGGAGTGGATGGTACAATGGACGCAGTTTGGGCTTGCAGAGTGGGCTCTCGGGCCCATGAGCTTTCCCTGCTAAGGGCAGCGCTGAGCTGATGGGAGCCTTCTCTGCACTCTTGCCCTCTACCCCTGCCACTGTGAGGTCAAGCCTGGGGCGCCTGATCTCTGAGGACCATGCAGGAGGAGGCATTACCATGGCTGCATCCCTGGGGCAGTGGGAAGCTTTTCACCAAGGAGCCATGTGTTTGCCTCAACCTTGACCTTAGAAAGTCTCCTAGCAAACATGGATTGGGTCCCTGGGAGGCAGGAAGCCCTGGAGACACACCCGGGGCTGGGACATGAACCCCGGAACAGTGAACTATGCGTGCGGGACATTCCAAATCTAGACAGAGCCTTGGAGCAGGAAGAACCTGGAGATTTTCTGAAACTGAAAAAAACTCTCAACCAGGAATGTGGAGAGAGAAATAGAAGAAATATAAGCATGTAAAATCATGTTAGGACCAAATCATACAGCCCCTGTAGAACATACCATAGACTCCGTCTCATTCTGAGGGCAGTAGGAAGCCAGCATAGAAGGGCTCAAACCCAAAAGTAACATGATCAGGATTACCGTGGGGAAATAAATGGAAAGGATGTAAAAGCAGACACAGAAAGACCTGTCAGAAAGCTGTATGAGGTGGAAGATAGGGTGAGATAGAGTGAGGTAAGGAGGGGGGGAAGGGAAACTAATTTCTCAGCACTGCGACTGGACGTAACAGACACTCCATGAGTACGTGCTGAACGCTTTGACTTTCCCCACCACTTGAGAGCCCGGCACTATATTTCTTTTTACAATTGAGGAACCAGATTTGGAGAGACTGAGCACAATGCCCAGGGTCCCAGAGCGGGTGGCCCCCAAGGCTGGTGTCTGAAAATCTGCAGTGATCTGTGCATGTCCCCCCAGGATGCTACATTCACCCCCTTCAAGTACCGAAAAGATGATGAACGACACCTGACCTTTCCGAACGCTGCAGATCTGCCAAGCGCGGGGCGTTCGGCACGTACGGTGTGGTTTTGTCCGCAGTTTGTCTTGCACATGAGAATTCGAGCTCTGCCCGAGAACACGGAGCCAGGCAGGGCTGCAAGCCCGATGGAGCACAGCGCTCGGTTCTGGGGCTCCTGGCCGCTAACCACTCTGCAATACCGCCACCTGCTGTCCTAAACAAGCCAGACCTCGGCGAGCGCGGCAGGCGACGACAGACACGGGGTCTGCAAGCGGGGGTGGGGGCCTTTTCCGCGAAAACGATAGAACCTGAACAACCAAACACAAGATGTGCTTGATCTGCAAGCGCTTTCCAGTGATTAACGTGTGTGTGAGACACGAGCAGCCGTCCCTCCCAAACGAGATCGCCGGCCAGCTGTGCTGAGTCCCTGGGGTCTCTAGGCCTGTGACCCCGAGGTTGTGACAAATCTGCCACAAGTGCCTCCTGCGGACCACTGCCCCATGCACTTAGGCTAATTTCTGAAACAGAAAAGTCCAAAATCTCAGTGGCTGGACACATTTATTTCTCACTCACACCAATCAAGACAGGTCACAGAACACTCCATGAAATGATTTAGGGACACAGGATCCTTCATCGATGTACCACCTTCGAAATGTGGCCTCCAAATTCACCACCTAAGGGTCGAAGGAATGGTCGAACGTGAGAGATTGTGTGGGTGGGCCAGTCACAGTGGCTCACCGCTGATGCAAAGGTGTTGGGGGGCTTGTCTAGCTGCGTGCCTGGCAGAGAACAAAGGAGGCACTGTGAAACACTGGCAGACTTGGCTGGACTCTCAGGCACCTGAAACAACTTCTTCCGGTGCATAGAACACTCTCAGGATCTCCCCGGGGAAGCCACCCAGGGTTCCGCAGTCAGTGCCTCCAATTCCAAGACTGGGACCTCTGGGTAATTCCCCTCCACCAGGCCTGGTGTGCCCGCTCTCAGTGCTACAGCCTAGATGCTTGCTCCCTCCCACTGAATACACAAGGACAGGATTACTGCAACAAACACAGCCATTCGGAAAAAGAACAGAGACTCAGCAGCCACTGACCCACAAGGACACTCGGGCCTGCAGGGCAGGCATCCTCAGCGTCCTCTGCCTGGATTTGGGGGAGCCCTGGTCAGACTCTAGGGGTCCTCTCTGGGAGGGACTCCAAGGTCTATTTTTCTGACATCTCTGGATGTCCTCTCTGCGGAGTTCTTTCTTTTCCTAAGTATGCTCTCTTATTTGAACCAGGTGTTGAGGGGTTTTCCTTCACAGGCTCCGCATAGCTTTGGATCCCACTTTCTGCCTATGACCCAGTCAAAGACGTTGTAGATGAGGGTTGTGGTGTCCTTGGGCAATAATAATTCCTTCAATTACTTTGGATCTAGTTGCTTCCAAATAGCTCCATATAGTTGTAACCACACCCAAAGCATTTTCATAGACAAAGTTTTCAAATGTTCCCTTTTGCTTTCTCATGCCCTTGCCTACATCAGCTCAGTCGTGGGAAAACAACTCTTTAATCTGATCATCGCCATGAGGCTGAGTCATAGTATGACTGTAACTCAAAGGCTTTTATTTCAATATCTTATTTCCTAGTGTTTGTGTTCCAGAAGCAGTTGCAATTTGCAACCCTTCATGGACCCAAATTTCTGGACTTTCTGCTTGCAAACTAGCCAGTTTTCTCCTGAGTTCTTCACTCTCTTTTAATAGCATGCCAACACAGCCAACTGCAGCAAACACATATTAACACTTTGATTTTTTTCCAACTGCTTTTGCTAGAGTTGCTGAATCATGAGGCTTACAGTCTGCCTCCAAAGGCATTGCAGGTAATAATTTTACTAAATATTTCCACTATATAGCATAGATCACCATCTACCTCGCCACCTGACTCTAAGTCAATGTCAGACATTAGATTTTCGTGACTACAGCCTTTCTAAGTATGAATCTATTATATTAGTCATGGAAGTTTAATTGCTATACCAATTCCCCTATCTCAGAGGCTTTAACACAATAAGTGTTTCTTTTCTTCTTTGTATCACTGTCTAGTAAAAGTTGGCTGGTTCTTCTCTAACCCTGACTCAAGGGCCTAGGTCCCTTCCATCTTTGGGATTTCCATATTCGACATGCAGCCTCTAAGCTTGTCCCTGTGCAGCTGGGAAGTACTGACCTCACACCCACCACAACCCATTGGCTAGAACATAGTCACATGGCCCAGCTCACAGCAAGGGCTCCTTGAGTTCATTTCCCTGTGTTTCCAGGAAGGGAAAAAGACAGATATTGGAGAGGTCTGGCAATTTTGGCTACACTGTTTATAATAATCACAGATTATTATTTCAGTCATCCCTCTAGAAGCTTACAGGTGATATATAATAAAGCAAATAAAATTAAGATGGGAATGAGAATTTTGTACTCTCCACGGGCTATTTACATTTCAGAAAAGTTACTTTGTCAACAGAACAGGTACAGTATAGTACTGACAGTGCATCTGTGTGTTGCAAGGCAAGCAGGAAGAGGGGTGGCTACACTGAGGAGTCTGTCTGACATTCATACATCACTAACAGTCATACACATTTGTTATTCATATTACAAGCACTTCCTGAGTGACTGCTAAATACTAGATATCAAGCTAGGAAAAGAAGCTGAGAATTGTTTCAGTTCCTGCTCTTGCAGATTTAAATTCTAATATAGGAGAGACAGATACACAAATAATCACTTACTTAAATAACAATTGATTATTTTAATAAATGATATGCATAATAAGTACAAGAAAATGTAAGATAGCAAGAGACAAGCCTAGATTGGGAGTCAATAGAGGTTCTAAAGCATGAACCTGGGATCTAAATGGCAGATGAAGTGATGGGGAAGAAATAAGGTTTCTGGCTTTTCTGATTGGGTAGGAGACAGTGCCACCCTGAGATGGGAAGCACTGTCTTTGCCTTGGATGGGAAGATGATAGTTTCATTTTAGGATACATTGAGGCCAAGTTACCCTTGAGACCTCCAAGTGGAAATGTCAAGTAGGCAGTTGATATTCAAGCAAAGAGCTCTTTCAAGAGGTCTGGAATGGTGCTATAACTTTGGAAGATGTCTTATTGACACTCTATTTTGTCCTCAAAGATGTGCCTCACCACCCTTTCTCTGAATTTATCATCCGTGGGGGAAACTCCCAAAAGTCACCTACCCATCATCCAACCCCTGTCATTTTAGGGCTATTCCCCACTAGGGTGATTAATTTTAAATGGGAGCATTCTTGTTGGAAACCTAAAGATTTTGTTAAATAATCAATAATGCACGAGAAAGGTTTCCCATTTTTAAGTATCACTTCTCAGACCAGATGGAGGACAGCAAAGCACTACAAGAAGCAGCCACGAAGAGCACCTGGCCAGTATTCCATAATGATAACAAGAAAATGCCCAGTGAGGGAAGAAGGCAAGGCAAAGGGACTCCATCTTCTATTTTTCTTTCACCTGGTTTATTCAGTACCTTAGGCAGCAAGCACTGATCTAACATTCAGCTCTGCATTGTTTTAAACACATATCTTTGCTTAAGAAATGAGTGTTCATTGTAGGTTTTGAATATGAATACATTAGTAGGAATGCATTTATTTTAACTCATTTGATGATGCGTTTACTAAAGCTGAGGATCTGGTCTGTGAAAACCTTAGAAAATGATTTGAAATAACTCTTCAGATGAATGCAAATATATGAAAAGAAAACTGGTTGAAGGTCATCATACAAAGAGCCAGCACAAGCAGCAACCATTAAGAACAGGCATCTATTTTAATTTCTCAGGTGTGAGTTGATGAGGAGAATTAGAACTGTTTTAATTGCTAATCTCTCAAAGGAAAGAACACACCATGTTAATTAAATTCACTGATGATAGAAAAAGTGGGGGTGGATTAATCACTTCTAATGGTAGAACAATTTTCTTTAAAAGCTAGTTTTACAAATAAGAACTGGAATTCACCAAAAGAGAACTCTGTTCTTGAAGAATGTGCATGTGCAAACACACACACACACACACACACACACACACACACACACACACAAAGCCTAACTACCCCCAGAGTATAACCTGCAGGCTGTACCCTTTTTAAATCATTTCAAAAGGTGCAATAACCACTGCAGAATGGCATCTCCAATCCACTCTCTAAACAAAGATGTACCAAGTACCTGCTCCATGCACAAAGCTGTGGTATGAATAATGAAAGAAATTAAATAAATGCAACTCTTCAACTATGAGTTTGGACTGTGGATGTTTCTATACAATCTGTATATATTCATCATTAGGGACAAAATTCACCTTTCTATGACACCTCAATAACCTAACATCAAAGATTGGGGTGTATCATTGTATTGACTAAAAAAGCTTTAGATCCTCTGGCCTATAATAAAGTATGCATCTCTAGGGAGACTATGTGTCTTGCCTTTACAAATAAAGAAGAGGGAAAGGTAAGTAGAATACAGGTGGCATGGATTATATAAGCAAGCCTCTCAACAAGACAATGGCTGGCTCTCCCGACCTCACACTGGAAATGTTATAGTTATCAGATTCTACAGATGGAGCTAATAGGTATCCAGCTAGACCTGGAGGCAAGACCGCCAACGAGGAGAAAGGGAGTAGGAAGAGCAGTCCCATGTGGCTCAGGACTCTCGCCACTTCCTTCAGGAATATGCGGCTTCTGTAACTGCCGTGTCCCGAACAGTGCCAGGGACACACGGTACAAAGAGCCCCAAAGAAAGAACCCAGCATGACATTACCCAGGACCGAGAACAAACTGTGTTCTGTGGTATGTCCGCCCTGGAGGTCAGGGCGCCGTCACGGAGAAGCCCACCCAGTAGCCGGCGCCTGCACAGGTCTCCCCCTATAGCTTGTACGCGTGGATACAGTCGGTTCCCAGCAGAACAATGGGAACGACACACCGCTTCACTCCGTTTATTCAGCTTCTGGCATGCGGACCTTCAGTTTGCTGACGGGACAGAAGCGGAGGAGAAGAACCTATGGGTGCCTTACTCGTCCATTTTTTCCGCGTCACCATGTTGAGCCTAACGGTGGGCTAACAGCAGAAAGTAAGAGGAAGACAGGTTCCCCTGGCTGTTCCTGCGTCCTGGACCGCAAGCGCGCGCTTTGCACGCACAGCAGGTTCTAACTCAGACAGAAAGCGTGACCTCTGCGGCTGCCGGCCCCCTGCTTCCTCAGACCACCAGGCAACACGCTGACCCACGGACTCCCCGCGACCCCGCTGAAATTCCACCGGGTGTGCGCAGGGGAGCCTGGCTGCTGTACGCAAGGGTGGGAGGGGTGGCAGGAACACGACTGCTCCTGTCTGCCTTAACTAGCACGCTCCCGTTGGGCTTCCCTCGTCAAAGCCAAGCCCAGAGAGAGACTTCTTACGAATGTCAAGATGGCGGCACCAGGGCATGAGGAGCGCCCAGCACCGTCCTGGGAGGGGCACGTCCGCCGGTGACGCCGTTTGCGGCTGCGCAGGCTGCACACCCGCATGTGCACAGCCCTGACACGCCGGTGACGGCGCGGTGCATCTTGGGAGCCGTGGTCCCTATAAGCCAAATGCTACAGGCTGGTCGGAAACGAGTGATGCCGTAAGAATTCCCACCAGGCATCAGGGATTCAAGTTTTCCATCCACCTGATATGTTGAAGAACTAGGCTGTAGAGTAGGAAAAGACTGCACCTCAGCCTTAACACCTACTGCTGCTTTAGCCCTTATTAAACTTCTGTTCCACAGTAAGAACTGTACTGAGGCCATGCCCATCCACGTGTCCTGCAGTATTGACTTGTTAAGATAGTTCATCCAGTCCTCTTAGCAACCCTTCAAACTGGATGATCTACTTGTGTTAACAAACAGGATACCAAACTCTATCTGCAGAATGATCCAATTTTATTTTTAAAAAAAACGGATGAAAATTTCTGTGCCTTAGCGATGACTATGTAGTAGATTTAAAACTGTATTTTTAAATTTCATTTTATAAATTTTCCACATGGAGCTTGCAATTATAATAATGAAGGGAAAATGTTGCTATTTTTAAAGAGCTACAACACCTTCTGACCTTGTATTTTCCTTTGCTTCTCCAGACCTTGTATTGCTCTTGGGGTGAATCAGAATTGTTGTGTTCAATAGAATAGCAAAACTTAAGCACTTTTCCTTTTTTGGTCTTGGCGAGCCAGCTGGCAATGATAACATATGCCTGACTGCAAGCAGAGTAGAAAGTGTTTCTTGTAAAGCAAAGCTGGAATTAAAAAAAAACACAAAAATACAAAACAAAAATAACGACAACGATAAAAATTTAAGAAACAAAACAGGGAGCTCATTTAGCCATCCACTTCTGGCATAGGAGGAGCTCAGTAAGTGTGTATGAAATTGCAGTAAGGATGTTCATGCTTTCTCTCTGTATGTAAGTTTGATTAGTTACACGCTTTTCCTTAATGTATTGGAGTTGGAACACAAGGGAATTTTTTTGGCTTGTTTCCCCAAATCTGTACCTGTAAGATTTATATTTTCTATATAATTTGGAGAATTGAAATATCTTTGAAATACATGTATGCACATCTTTAGCAACCTACACTAAAGAATCCAAAAAATCAAATTATATGCAAAGAGTAACAGTGGCAATGATTTCTTTACAAGTGATTGTTGATTTATTGCCCTCCAGGATCAAGGCTCTGTCCCCTCACCAATTCAGGAACAGGATGAGTAACTAAAATGAGCCCTGCGGCTTTCAAAGTCACCCACCTGCTGCAATTCCCAAATCAGGGGCTTGTTCTTGAATTATTTTTTAAAATCAGCTTGCCCTAGGGTGCCTGGGTGGCTCAGCCTGTTGAGTGTCGGACTCTTGGTTTCGGCTCAGGTCGTGATCTCAGGGTCATGAGATGGAGCTCTGCATCCCTGTATCAGGCTCTATGCTTCAGATTCTCCCTCTTCCTCTTTCCCCCCTACCCCCTCTCTAAAATAAATACATCTTAAAAAAAAAAAAGTAAGCTTGCCCCCTTTCCAAAACCACTCAGCTGTTCTGACCCAAAAGTCTTCTGGAGGACAGGTTGGTTTAGGGATCCAGGGGCTGGGGGTTCTTAAGATGTAGTATACATTTAGAAACTTCATAATCTTTAGGCAGATTTCACCCTCAATGGATAAAATCAAAAGGAGGAAGCAAACTCTCATACAGCACTTTTGGCAAGTGTTATGAGGGAGCTAACTCAAAAATTTGAGTTAAAACATACCTAAGGCAATGACATTGTGGTAGAGACACCTGCAACGTAGTGTGTCAGCTCCTTTCCTCTTCTTAAGCACACAGCTAGCCACAGTTCCTGCCAACCTGTCCATTGAAGAGTGATTCCGCGGCCAAAGGGTAGGGATTGTCCACCAGGCTGGCCTCTAATCCTCTGGGTCCTTTCCCTTCTGCAGCCACATGAGCACACCCAGGTGACTGCTTCGTAGAGCTGCTGACGATGGCAAATGCTCCCCACGTTGTCTGAACAGCTGTGTCTCAGAGACTCCTCCTTGGATTTTCTGGAAAGGAAGCCATTGCCTCTGAGCCATTGTACATCCTGGGACTACTTGGCATAAGAGTTGGCATCCTTTATTAATTGAGATATTTACTCAGAAAGAACAGTTTGGTTCTTTAGTTTGGTTTTGTTTGTTTATTCAGAATGTTTCATAAACCAAGTTTACCTTTTAGAAAATCACAAAGTGGAGGCAGAGTATGGGGATTTTATAGATTCAGTGAAAAATTTAACAATAAGTTACTGATGATATACTACTTGACAGTATTTTATAGCCCTAATTGTGCACTCAAATTGAATGTACATACTGAGAGTTTTTTGTTTTTGTGTAAATATACTTAAATACTATTCACCTGAAACAGTTTTGTCATGTTGTTGGTGATTTGACAAGAGGCCAATTCAGTTTTTGATCTATTTCAAATAGCCTTCACCTAAAATTATATATATAATTATACTATATATTATAGTATATTAATATACATTATATATAATATAATATATTAATTATACAATATATAAAGTAATTATATAATATAATTATATATATTATATATATATAACCAGTTTGCCACATTTCATATGGTTTTAATGCTTTCTGCCTTTTTTTGACATTTCTTTCATTATTTTTGACAGAAATGAGATTTTTTAAAATTTTTTTTTACAGATTTTATTTATTTATTTGACAGAGACAGCCAGCGAGAGAGGGACCACAAGCAGGTGGAGTGAGAGAGGAAGAAGCAGGCTCATAGCAGAGGAGCCTGATGTGGGGCTCGATCCCACAATGCCAGGATCACGCCCTGAGCCAAAGGCAGACGCTTAACCGCTGTGCCACCCAGGCGCCCCCAGAAATGAGATTTTTTAACCTGTACAAGCCCCTCTCTTCCTCTCAGGTGATTTATTCAAATTTTTAGTAGTTTTTGAGGCACTATGCCAAGTGCTATGATCATCTGTCTCATTATCCCAAAAGGAAGAAGCGAAAACGTTTTTGTCTAATATAATGGTTTAGATGGTGGCAAGATATAAAATAAATACACAAACATCAATTGGTTTCCTATTAATATTCTAACAAAAGAGCCAGTAAGAAAGTAGAATGGAAAAAGATACCAATCATATTCTCCATATCTCAGTGTAGGGTTTCTCAAGGTGTAGACCACACATCACCTTCCCTAGAAGGTACAGATTCATGAGACCCACCTAATTTGACTTCCTAAGTCAAATTCTAGGTACATACACCAATTAATCTGAAATTTTTAAACAATTTTAAACAGACCCCCAGGTAGTTCTTTTGTTCTCTAAAATTTGAAATTTCCCGGTATACTAAATAAGAGGAGACATTGTGTAAATTTAAGCAAATTATTAAACGTATATAGGTTTCAGTTTCTTTATATGTAAAAAAGGAATAACAATAATACCTACATCACAAGGCACTTTGGAAGAATTAATGAAATAATATAGGTAATGTGTTTGAAGCACTACCTCATACCTAGTGACTACTCACTTGTTATTGGATATTAGTATTAAATATTGAAACAAGAAACTAAAATATGTAGAAATAAGCTTTAGAAAGAAGAATCAGGTCTTAAAAAAAACAACAAAATGACTTAACAATACTTTTTAAACTCCTATAAATCGAGAAGCATACTACATTCTTTACTGCAGCAGAGATGGGGAAAAGAAGGAGAACGCAATATTGGAAAAAAAAATCAATCTTTTTAAAACTGAATTTTAAATTTCAAGTAGCTCTGTACAAAATACCAAACTAAGGCTTTGTAATTCAACAAAATGAAGGTAAGTGTCATCTTAAAGAAGAACAGGTAGCATATAAGAATTCTCCAACCCTCCCGTCACCCACACATACAAAATGCAGAAGGAAGCATAGTAAGGACCACTTTCATTGTCAAACATCATATTGTACAGTTAAATGCATTCAAGAGCGAAATATCATTATCAAAATGGGCAGACACACCAATGAAAGTAAAGAGAAAATACAGAAATCTATATAAGGACATAAATTAGAATATGGTAGAGTTGGTATTTTCAGATCGAAGGGAAAATAGGAATTATTTAATACGTGGTAATTGGGTTATTGATTAAGTAATTAGAATAAAAATAAGCTCTCTCCAAATTAATTTCAAAATGGAATAAAGAGTAAAATTAAACTATAAAAAAATTGGAGCATAAAAATAATTATGTGTCTGGAAGCATTCTGTATATTATGTTTATAGAAACAGAATATATAAGATTAGGGAATTTAGGAAACCATGATTAATTAGTAAAATGTAAGAAGAGTAAGCAAGATAAGAAGGAAGAAATAGTGGAATATTTTTAATTTTTTGTTTATAAGAAGGAGATGAGCCAGGAATATTCCACCAAGTCAAGAATATATTCTGGCTAAGACTAAACTGCATCAGTACCACTTATGGTTACCTGGGTTATTGGATACTCTCACAGTGCTATTGATGTAATAATTAGCAAAACAGCAATCAAATCATTTAAATGCAATACATATTAACCAGAAATGGAATGGTGAGTAGAGTTCCATAGATCTCTGTGGATTAGACTGTCTGATAACCACAGTGGCCTCAGTATGTTAACATGGTGACCATATCTACTTTTCATATCTCCTGCCTTATGTAGGTCTGTGACTTGGCCTCCAAAATCCCAGCATGTTCCCATACCTTGTGAAACCAGAGACCATTTTAATTTCACAACCATCTATAGCCAACAAAGAATAGCCATAAAAGCACTCCCCTCTCCAATGTGTTAGAGATTTGCTCTATTCCTAATACTTTCATAATTATATCTATCTTTGAGAAGGTAACAATGTTTTCTAGGCTCTCCGGGGACATAATTAAAGAGAGTGGGAAGGATACACATGAGAGAGATACTCCAGAATATAAATCTTCTAAAGGACAGATGATCTTTCTAATTAGTAATAGGTGCAAATTTTCCGGAAGTCAATTTGATAATAGACATCAATCAATTGGGTAGTACACACATGTTTTAACCTAGGGTTTTACAAAAAAATATTTTTTTTATTGTGGTAAAATATACATACTAGAAAATTGATCATCTTAGCTGTTCTTAAGTATAGAGTTCAGTGGTAATACATCAATTATGTTGTGCATCCATCACCACCATCTATCTCCATAATTCTGCACCTTATAAAATTGAAATTCTATAACTATTAAGTAATAACTCTCTAACTCTCCATTCCTCCTCTCCCAGCTCCTGAAAACCACCATTTAGATAGAAACCATCTACTTTCTATCTCTATGAATGTCATTACTCTGGATATTTCATACACTCTAGGTACTTACTTGTCTTTTTGTGACCGGCTGATCTCACTTAGCATAGTTTCTTCAAGGTTCATACTTGTGGCGCCTCAGAATTACCTTCCTTTTTAAGGCTGAATATTATTCTTTTGTATGTATACATCACATTTTGTTTATTCTGAACATGGGTATACAAATATCTCTTTGAAACCCTGTTTTCAATTCGAATATATACCAAGAAAAGGAATTGCTGGATCACATGGAAATTCTATTTTTAATTCCTCTGGGGACTGCCATACTGTTTTCCACAGTAGCTGTACCATTTTACATCTCCACCAGCAGTGCACAAGGGTTCTAATTTCCCCACATCCTTGCCAACACTTGTTTTCCATTTTTAACTATCCTAGTGGGTTTGAGGTGGCATCTCTCTGTAGTTTTGATTTGCATGTTCTCAATTATGAGTGATGCTAAGCATCTTTTCATGTGCTTTTTGGTCATTTCTATATCTTTTCTAGAGAAATGTCTATTCAAGTTCTTTGCCTATTTTTTGAGTAAGGTTGTTTGTTTTCATTGTTGTTGCTGTTGAGTTTGGGGAGTTCTGTCTATATTCTGGATATTAATGCCTTATCAGACAAATAATTTGCAAATATTTTCTCTCATTCTGTGGGTTGCCTTTTCACTCTGTTGATCTGTGTTACTCTGTGTCTTTTGATGACAAAATATTTACATTTTCAGTAAATTCAACTTATCTATTTTTTCTAATGTTACTTGTGCCTTTAGTCACAGCCAAGAAATCGTTGCCAAATCCAGTGTCCTGAAGGTTTTGTCGTGTGTATTTTTCTGTGAGTTTTATTATTCTAGGTCTTGCATTTAGATTTTTGATCAATTTTCAGCTAATTTTTGTTTATAATGTTGGGTAAAAGTACAACTTCATTCTTTTGCATGTGGGTGTCCAGTTTTCCTATCACCAGTTGCTGAAAAGACAGTTCTTTCCTCACTGAGTGATCTTTTTTTTGTTCACACATTGTTTTCCCGACTTTCTCCACCTCTTCTGTTAGGTCTTTCAATAAATTTAAAACAATTGTGTTAAAGTCTTGTCTGGTAAATCTGCCATCAGTTCTTTGTTTAAGAATGGCTTCTATTGATTTATTTATATATATTTTTTGAATGGGCCATACATTCCTGTTGTTGTTGAAAACTGGATATTTGAATGAAATAATGTAACTCTAAAAATCAAATTTCCCTCTTCTCCAGGCTTGCTCTTTTTTTGATATTGTTTTTGTTTTTATGATTGCTGTGGATGGTCTCTGGGCTGAGGATCACTCTGAAATATAAACTGAATGTCTTAGGTTTTACTGGTTCTTTCTCTGGGTGTGTGCAGTCATTTTCTAAGTTTCCTCATATATGCAGTTGCTTTCGAATATTCTAGTCTTTAATGTGTGGCTCCCAAAGGGAAAAAAGGAAAAAAAAAAGTAGGGCAGAGGATAAGGTGCCGGCCCTTTAATGTCCTATAAGTCACATTGGTGATGGAGAGAGGGACTTACAGCAAGGTGAGCTGCCGCAACAATGACTGCCCACTCTGTCTGTACCTATGTGATCAGAAATAGTAATCAGTAATGAAAGCACGCATCCCTGATATTTGGAGAGCAAGGTGCTTTCTGCACGCCCTGGGGCCCGCAAACCGTGTGTGCGCTGTTCCAGAAACATGTGCACGGCTGTCTGCCAGGTGACTGGGAGTGGGAATGGGTAGCTGACTTTGTGCTAAGAACTGAAATTGACTAAAATTAACTGTACTTTATGGTCTAAATCTCCCCCTGTAAGTTGCAAGCCTTCAATATACTCCAGAATTCCAAAATGGCTTATGAGACAGATTCTGCCAGCATCATAGTACCTAGGAGGGAAGACAGAGTCCTGCTCCCAGAATCTTCTGCACAATTCATTTATAGTGATTTTTTAAAGAAAACAGTTGGACATTTTAAAAGATGTTTGTATAAGACTAGTCATAAGGATACTATTTATCATTGCACAAAGTAGAAGCTATGTTTCCAATAGTAGAAAATGACCCAAATAAATTATGATATATTCATAAAATAGAACACTATGACATTAAAATTTATGTTATAGATCAAGATTTTTATTAGAAAAATAAATCATGGGGGTGCCTGGGTGGCTTAGTTGGTTAAATGTCTGCTTTTCGCTCAGGTCATAATCCTAGGGTCCTGGGATCAAGTCCCGCATCGGGCTCCCTGCTCAGCAGGGAGTCTGATCCTCCCTCTGCCTCTCCCCTGCTCATGCTCTCTCTCTCTCTCTCTGTCTCTCTCAAATAAATAAATAAAACCTTTAAAAAATATAAATACATCACGTACATTGCTAATTTTACAAAAAAAATCAGATTGATTTGCAAAAAATGAAAATAGTATGATTGAATTTTTATAAACTAAATGTGTGTGTGTGTATGTGTGTAAAACACAGGTCCAATAAACTGTAACCTCTGTGCAGGAGAAAAGTCAAAATCTACCTGTACTGGTTGTGCATGAGACATTAAATTGCACTAAGAGTCAACTGCATTTCCATTTTTATTATTTAAATGCAATTCACATTCTTATTTTGGAAAAAGACCACAACATAAATTTTGTGTCTGGCTTGGCACAAGCTAAGAAATAAATAACTCAAAAATATTTTAGGGGGAACTCAATCATAACAATTCAAAAATTTTGAGAGAAGGATGGGCAAATTTGTAAAGGGGCCAAGAGAGTTTTGTGAGAAACAGAAGGAAATCTCTTCCTTCTGTTTTGAAGTTCAACATTATGGGAAAATTCCCAGTGGGTGGAAATAGCATGCAGGCAGCCCACTCGCTCCCTTAACAAGATAATCACCATTTGAGAAGCAAGAAAATGGACTCGTACATTGTACTGGCTCACTGTTTGGGGAAAGCACTGTTCTAAGTGCTCAGGGGCAGCTAAGTTCTGTGGTCATGACTCGGTGTGTATGTGCATGTCTGTGTTCTTGCTTGCTCATGTTTGTCCTTATACACTGAAAGAGTTCTGTGCTGAAGCATAATATGGAAAAGCCAGAGAGAAAGAAAACAAAGCAAATAAAAAAATACAAACAGTAATTTTCTTAGAGTAGTTGATGACTTTGCTTGCTTGTTTTAGAATTTATTTTTCTGTGTATTTTGGAGAAAAGTTTGGAGCCATGCCAGTCATAAAATGGATTACTCTCCCTTCTACTAATTTATGCAACACATATAAGATATAAAATTCAAAGTAATATTTTTATAATCTGCTCACAAAACAGCTTTTGAGCAAACTGTGTTGTTTGGCTGATTGGTTTCTTTTCCCTCTCTCATTTCTGCATTCTGATAGTATTTACTCTTTCTGCAGACCTGTTTTGGGGGAACGATCAACATTTTTGCTGACTGCTTTTGGGGACTGAATCCTTTGGGAGCGATACCAGAGAGATATAAGCCGTAGGTTTCCATTTCAATAAATTACACAGGTTTTGTAAAAATAGAATCAGGGCACCCATCATACCCCTGCTTTCATGAGTGTGGGAGAAGAATATAAGGAAAAGGTTTCCTGTCCAATGTTTGTGTGTGCCTGGGGTCAGCCTTCTCCCTGTGCTTCCTCTTAAGGACCTAGGTTTGAGGAAATCTGGGGAAACCCCCATCCTAGACAGCAATAAAGGAAGAATTCCTACCCAGTCACACAAATTCTTAGTTTCCTTCTGTGCTTGTTCATTTATTTTGTTTTGTTTTTCACCTTTTAGTGAGGATTTTACAAAATCCTCAGAAGTTACATAAATGTGCCAAGCAGTCAAAAAGTAAAATGAAATAAAATTTGAATGCAAAAATGTTTATTTTCACTCATATCAGCCCTGGATCTTTATAATAAAAGAGCATCGGAAGAATTTTGGTTAAAGTGGTAGACAATACCTGTTTCTTTTTTTCTCATTTCCAAAAGTCTGCTAAAATGGCAATAAATAATTTTTACCCATGAGGACAAAAATTACAAGAGAAAAAAACAGTAGGCAAGAGGTTTCAACTAATATTTTGAAAACCAAAAGCGGATAGAGCTGTGTTGGCAACCACAGCAATCAATGGTCTATAGTCAAGCACCTGCAGGAGGGACTGTGGAGGTGAACACAACCACTCTTCTCCCACAGAAATCCCACGGGCCGCAGCACCTGTGAGCACCAGGAACACAGCAGTGATGACGAGAAAGGAACTGAGAAAGAGGAGCTGACAGAAAAGTGCAGAGCAATTTGAGCGGCGGACTCTTTCCCCTCCCTAGGCAATGAGGTAGGAATTAGAAGTCGTTACCTGAAAACACTGCAAACCTATGGAAACAAAATAAATTAGTGAAAGTTTACGAAGGAGACTAGAAACCGTCTGCCCCCATGTTGGACCCCCTCATCTCTACCCCTCCCCACTCCAGTCACAAGATAGAGGCTTCTCTGAAGATACTAAGCAGCCCCAGAGAAAATGACTCCAGCGCTGAAAATTGAGGGCACTCCCCCAAAATATCCTCCCACAACTTAATCACTTGAAAGTGGTTTATTTTTTCATTGCAGGTGTTCAATAAATAATTGCATAATGAACTCACTCATCCAACAAGCATTAAATAGTTGCCTACAATATTCTAGATGCTGTGGATAAAGCAATAAATAAAGTCCCTCTTTTGATGCAGCTTATATTCTTGTGAAGGAATGACCAAAAATAAACATTTTATTAATTAATTAATTAATAAAAATAAGTACCAACAAATAGATAACATGGCAGTTGGTGGGAGGGTATGGAGAGAACCAAAGCAGGGTAAGGGCATAACAGTATGGGGTGGAAATTTACTGTTTTATGTGAGAATGTTCAAGAGGCAGCAAGGCAAGTGGAATGTAAGTGTGAGGGAGAGTACAAAAAGCTAGAGCCCCAGTTGTATGTCCTTTTTTAAAAGCAACGATAAGCCTTTTCGCCTTCCTCAGGACAGCTGGAAAGCCACTTGAGAGTTTCAAGCAGAGAACAAAAACGATCAGACTTGCATTTTCAAAGGTTCCTTCTTGCCAGTGTGTGGGGAAAAGACCCTCTTTGTTCTGCTCTCCATCCTAAGAGGGACAGCAATGGAGGCCTGAGATTTGTAGCTCCTCACAATTCCAGCAGAGTTAGCTTTGCTTCCTCCTGGCAGGGTTAGCCAAGAGAGGGTTGGAAAAGGTGGGGAACAGGCGGAGGGAGAAGCTAGGTCTCTTTCTCCCTCTTTCTCGGGTTCAGGCAGCAACATGTGGTGCCAGAACTCACTGTGCAGACCCTACATGAGTCTAGTTTTCAGAGTCTGGAAACATCATCTCACCCAGCAGTACCTCCAGTCCGAGGGTCATTTCCCCACAATCCCACTCACCTCAGCTCTTCCATCACTATGTAAGCAATTTCCTATAAAAGTCCCTCTGTGTGAAGTACCTAGAGAGGTTATGGTTTTCCTGTCTGGATCCTGATTGATTCAGAGGCTACTGCCGTTATCCGGGCAAGAATGATTGAGGTTTGGACTAGGATTCAATGGCTAGAGACCAAAACAGAAAAGCAGAAAAACAGACACTCAGGGATCAAGGGAAAGTTTCCAAAAAGTTATAATTACCTTTGAGGAGATACAAAAATATACTATAAACATGAAAGAAGAACCCAATGCTACGATAAAAAGAAAAAAAAATAAGACAAAGTTATTTGACATTGAAAGCATGATAGATTAAACAAAAAATTTAGTAAAAGGGGCTATGAACTAAATGCTGGTGGTCCCCCAAAATATATTTTGTAGCCCTAAACCCCAAAATGTTGGTTTTAGGAGGTGGGGCCTTTGGGAGGTAATTAGATTTAGATAAGGTCTTGAGGATAGAGTCTCCATGATGGGATTAGTTCCCTTGTAAGAAGAGAGAGACCAGAGCCCTCTCCCACTCTCTCTCTGCGATGTGAGAACACAGCAAGAAGATGGCCACCTGCAAACCAGGAAGAGAACTGTCGCCAGACATGGTATCTACCAGCATCCTGATTTTGGACTTCCAGACTCTAGAACAGTGAAAAATAAGTATTCTTTGTTAAACCACCCAGTTCTATTGTATTTTTGTTATAACAGCCTGGAATGACTTGGGCAAAGAGTTGAAGTCTAAGAAATTACCAGGAAGCTGAAAAAAACAACAATGGAGACTAAAATTCACAAAGGAATGAAAATCAGAGACTAATCTTGAAATTCCAGTTTCCAATAATAGGAGTTCAAGAGCCTGAGAACAAAGAAATCAGTGAAGCAGGTATTATTCAACAAAACATACCATATTTATTCCATAAACATTCAATTAAATAAATTATGCTTAAAAGGTAATAAATACTCACAACTCATGGCCCTCTAACTATTTTGCTACATGTTACTATTGGTATGTTTTTGAGATTACTTATGGTGGTTATTGTGTCTATGATAGAAATATGATAGATGGTGTGCTAGTGTGCATTTCCCCCCAAGTTCTCACTATGGACATCGGGTTGTGGTCTGAATTGGCCATGCTGGGAGTATTTACAGCATGAAAGTAAACAAATGCTTCAATTCAGAGCTTGGTTACTGCATTTTTATTGTCTAAACTTCATAAATTGGGGAACAAAATGTTAATAATCAAGACTAAATTGTAGCTGCCATAATGTGAATAGCACAAAAGTCTTCAGAAATATTCTTCCAGTGTTTGAAAACTTTTTTTTTATTTTTTATTTATTTTTTATTTATTTATTTTTTATAATGATTTTTTATTATATTATGTTAGTCACCATACAGTACATCCCCGGTTTTCGATGTAAGGCTTGATGATTCATTAGTTGTGAATAACACCCAGTGCACCATGCAATATGTGCCCTCCTTACTACCCATCACCGGTCTATCCCATTCCCCCACCCCCCTCCCCTCTGTAGCCCTCAGTTTGTTTCTCATAGTCCATAGTCTCTCATGTTTCATTCCCCCTTCTGATTACCCCCACTTTCTTTATCCCTTTCTTCCCCTACTGATCATTCTAGTTCTTATGTTCCATAGATGAGAGAAATCATATGATAGTTGTCTTTCTCTGCTTGACTTATTTCACTAAGCATTATCTCCTCCAGTGCCGTCCATGTTGTAGCAAATGTTGAGAACTCGTTCTTTCTGATTGCTGAGTAATATTCCATTGTATATATGGACCACAACTTCTTAATCCAGTCATCTGTTGCAGGGCATCTCGGCTCCTTCCACGATTTAGCTATTGTGGACATTGCTGCTATGAACATTGGGGTGCATATGGCCCTTCTCTTCACTATGTCTGTATCTTTGGGGTAAACACCCAGTAGTGCAATGGCTGGATCATAGGGTAGCTCAATTTTTAACTTTTTAAGGGACCTCCACACTGTTTTCCAGAGTGGCTGTACCAACTTGCATTCCCACCAACAATGTAGGAGGGATCCCCTTTCTCCACATCCTCTCCAACAATTGTTGTTTCTTGCCTTGTCTATTTTTGCCATTCTAACTGGCGTAAGGTGGTATCTCAGTGTGGTTTTGATTTGAATTTCCTTGATGGCTAATGATTTTGAACATTTTTTCATGTGTCTGTTAGCCATTTGTATGTCTTCATTGGAAAAGTGTCTGTTCATATCTTCTGCCCATTTTTTGATTTGTTTATTTGTTTCTCGTGTATTGAGTTTGAGAAGTTCTTTGTAGATCTTGGATACCAGTCCTTTATCTGTAGTGTCATTTGCAAATATCTTCTCCCATTCCGTGGGCTGCCTCTTAGTTTTTCTGACTGTTTCCTTGGCTGTGCAGAAACTTTTAATCTTGATGAAGTCCCATAAATTCATTTTATCTTTTGTTTCTCTTGCCTTTGGGGATGTATCATGAAAAAGGTTGCTTTGGCCGATGTCGTAGAGGTTGCTGCCTATGTTCTCCTCTAGAATTTTGATGGATTCCTGTCTCACATCGAGGTCTTTCATCCATTTGGAGTTTATTTTTGTGTATGGTGTGAGATAGTGGTCAAGTTTCATTCTTTTGCATGTAGCTGTCCAATTTTCCCAGCACCATTTATTGAAGAGACTGTCTTTTTCCCACCGGATGTTTTTTCCTGCTTTATCAAATATTAGTTGCCCAAAGAGCTGAGGGTCCATTTCTGGGCTCTCTATTCTGTTCCATTGGTCTATGTGTCTGTTTTTGTGCCAGTACCATGCTGTCTTTGTGATCACAGCTTTGTAGTACAGCTCGAAATCCGGCATTGTGATGCCCCCAGCTTTGTTTTTCCTTTTCAACAGTTCCTTGGAGATTCGGGGCCTTTTCTGGTTCCATACAAATTTAAGGACTATTTGTTTCAGTTCTTTGAAAAACGTTCTCGGTATTTTGATCGGGATAGCATTGAATGTGTAGATTGCTCTGGGTAGCATGGACATTTTAACTATGTTAATTCTTCCGATCCATGAGCATGGAATATCTTTCCATCTTTTTATGTCTACCTCAATGTCTTTCAAGAGTGATTTATAGTTTCTAGAATAAAGGTCCTTTACGTCTCTGGTTAAGTTAATTCCAAGGTAACGTATGGTTTTTGGTGCTATTGTAAATGGGATGGATTCCCTAATTTCTCTTTCTTCGTTCTCGTTATTCGTGTACAGAAATGCAACTGATTTCTGAGCATTGATTTTGTATCCCGCCACGTTACTGAATTGCTCTATAACTTCTAATAGTTTGGGAGTGGCTTCTTTTGGGTTTTCCATATAGAGTATCATGTCATCTGCGAAGAGAGACATTTTGACTTCTTCTTTGCCGATTTGAATACCTTTGATCCCTTTTTGTTGTCTGATTGCTGTTGCAAGGACTTCTAGTACTATGTTGAATAATAGTGGCGAGAGTGGGCATCCTTGTCGTGTTCCTGATCTTAAGGGAAAGGCTTCCAGCTTTTCCCCATTGAGAATAATATTTGCAGTAGGCTTTTCATAGATGGCTTTTATGAGATTGAGAAATGTACCTTCTATTCCTACACTCTGAAGGGTTTTAATCAGGAAAGGATGCTGTATTTTGTCAAATGCTTTTTTGGCATCGATTGAGAGGATCATATGGTTCTTGAGTCTTTTCTTGTTGATATGATGTATCACGCTGATTGATTTGCGAATATTGAACCACGCTTGCATCCCAGGTATGAATCCCACTTGATCGTGGTGGATAATCCTTTTAATGAACTGTTGGATTCTATTAGCAAGTATCTTGTTGAGGATTTTGGCGTCCATATTCATTAGGGAAATCGGTCTGTAATTCTCCTTTTTGAGGGGGTCTTTGCCTGGTTTGGGGATCAAGGTAATATTGGCCTCATAGAATGAGTTTGGTAGCTTTCCTTCTGTTTCTATTTTTTGAAATAGCTTTAGGAGAATAGGTATTATTTCTTCTTTGAATGTTTGGTAGAATTCCCCAGGAAAACCGTCCGGGCCTGGAGTTTTGTTATTTGGAAGGTTGTTTATCACTGACTCAATTTCTTCATCATTAATTGGCCTGTTTAAGAAATCAATTTCTTCCTGTTTCAATCTTGGTAGTTTATAGGTTTCCAGGAAGGATTCCATCTCTTCCAGATTGCTTAGTTTATTGACATATAGCTGTTGATAAAAATTTCTAATAATCCTTCCAATTTCAATGGTGTTCGTCGTGACCTCTCCTTTTTCATTCATAATTTTAATAATCTGGGTCCTTTCTCTTTTCTTTTGGATAAGTCTTGCCAGTGGTCTGTCAATTTTATTGATTCTCTCCAAGAACCAGCTTCTAGTCCTGTTGATCTGCTCTACTGTACTTCTGGTTTCTGCTTGATTGATTTCAGCTTTAATTTTGGTCAACTGCTTCCTTGTGCATGGATTAGGCCTGTCCCTCTGTTGCTGTTCCAGCTTCTTGAGGTGAGAATATAAAAACTGCATTTTAGATTTTTTTATTCTTTTGAGTGAGGCTTGGATGGCTATGTATTTCCCCCTTAGGACTGCCTTTGCAGTATCCCATAGGTTTTGGACTGTTGTATTTTCATTCTCATTGGTCTCCATAAATTGTTTAATTTGATTTTTGATTTCCTGGTTTATCGAGTCATTCTTGAGCAGGATGGTTCTTAGTCTCCAAGTGTTTGAGTTTCTTCCAAATTTTTCCTTGTGGTTGAGTTCCAATTTCAGAGCGTTGTGGTCTGAGAATATGCAGGGGATAATTTCAATCTTTTGGTATCGGCTGAGACCTGTTTTGTGTCCCAGAACATGGTCTATTCTTGAAAATGTTCCATGGGCATTAGAATAGAATGAGTATTCTTTGGTTCTGGGGTGTAGTGTTCTATATATATCTAAGAGGTCCAACTCGTCGAGTATGGCATTCAAAGCCTTTGATTCTTTGCTTAGTTTTTGCCAGGGTGTTCTGTCTATTTCTGAGAGTGGAGTGTAGAGGTCCCCTACTATTACAGTGTTTGAAAACTTTTATTCAATTCAGCAAAGAAGCTCCTTGACATATGAGAACAAACATCTACATTGTTTCACTTCTGCCTCACTTGTTACCACAATGAAAATGTCAACCAACATTCTGTCAGAATTATGTTCATTCATCAGTTGCAAGGGTAGATTGGCTACAGATACAAGGGTTTGGCAAACTCTCAGTGAAAACCTTCTCTGCGAATCAACCAACTATTTGGAATTTCAGTAAAAAATATTGTATATTTTATTATTATTTATAAATTACTGCTACAATCCCTTATATCAATAAAATCTATAAAAACTTCTGTACATACTAATACATCCTTTTTTTTAATTCATCACCCCAGTTGTTAAAATGTACTAACATGTTAGTGGCGAATAATATAATTCATTGAGCTCTATTACAAGAACTCTCTGTTTCCGCATTTCTGTGTCCAGAATTATGTATACTTTTAAATAAACAAATTGGTACCTCCTTTTCCAGAATTAAAACATTAATAAATTCCAGATTGAAAGTGGTCCCAAAATGAAACACAATAAATAAATGCTGATGCGCAGTCCTTAAAAGTAACTTGCCCTATATTTCAAGAGCCTTAAAAATACTCAAAAATTTTACCAAGTAATTATACATTTAAATATATTTCACAATTGGGGCATCTGGGTGTCTCAGTCAGTTAAGCGTTCCACTCTTGATTTGGGCTCAAGTTATGATTTCAGGGTGTGAGATTGAGCCCCATGTCGGGTTGTGTGCTGGGCGTGGAATCCGCTTGAGATTCTCTCTCTCCCTCTCCCTCTGCACCCCCCCCCCCCGCTCGCATGTGCTCTCCCTCTCTATAAATAAATAAATAAATAAATAAATAAATAAATAAATTTCACAATAGAAATTATTAGAAAGGTGAATAGTATCTATGTAATAAGATGTTCATATCTTTACTGGCAAGAGCAAAAGTTATGGGAAATTCAATATTTAAATTTAGGTAAGGGTTTAAGTAATCATAATACATCCATGTGGTAAAATACTCTATAATTAATAGTGATATTTGCAGATAATTTTTATGAAATTAGGTGCATTTATGGTGATATTAAAAATGCACAAAGGTAATACATAAAAATCTCAACTAGCGAAAGAAAAAAGTAAATAGAATTAAAAAATAATATCAACATGTTTATTATTATTACTAGGATGTGTGGTTATTTTTATTTTTGCATCTTTTCACATATCAACAATTACCAAATTTCTCCAATAGGACTTTCATAATGAAGAAAATATAACGTTGAAAAATTATAAAAGGAAATTGAATAGAACATTTTCTGATCTTTGGAGAAAGAAGAACTTGCTATATTTAGAGACCATAAGATGATGAAGAACTTACATAAATAGGCAAAAGACATAAACTCATGATTCATTTTTTTGTAAGAATATGATATAGTAAATAAGCACATAGGAAAATGCACAATCTCAGATAGTAGTGAAAAACAAAAAATAATATAAAATTAGTAAAATAAACACTAAGGCAACATATGGAGAAACTGAAATGAAACAGTAACAAGAATGTTTGGATTATAAACTGGAATGAGGCCTTTTGAAAGTATATATACACGTTATATTTGTGCATGTGTGTGTGTATATGTGTATGTATCTGTGTCTGTACATGTACACCCACATTTACTCATCATTCCTAATCACTGATGGAACAACTTTAGCTCTAGATTTCTATCCTAAGCAAAAATTCCAAAACAGGTAAAGCTTTCTCACAACATAAACTAGAGCAGAACCAAATATATAAAAGGAAAATGGTAGGATTAATCACATACACACAAACACACACACACACACACACACTCATATACAATGATATGCCTATGTATTATTATTATTATATATTATACACCCGGTTAAATTGTATTTAAAATTTTTCATTGAAAATGTTTATATCTGAATGGGGAAAAGTATACAGTATCATGTGAAGTGAAACATAGTGTAAAATCATAGAACCATGTAGGTAAAAAGTAAAAACTAATACTCATTAAATAATATATGTTGAATAGAATGCTCAATGTTCAAACATTTAATTTTGTTTAATCTTCACAACTCCAAGTAGGTACAAATATTACCCCAATTTTATAAATGATAGATCTTCATAAACTAAAAATGACATATAATAAAAGTTGAAGTAAAATGCAACAAATGATAATAAAAGATTGTTTTTGATTATGAGTGAGTGTTTTTTTATGAGTGAGTTTTTATTTTTATTTTTTTATTTTAATTTTTTTTATTATATTATGTTAGTCACCATACAGTACATCCCTGGTTTCTGATATAAAGTTCGATGATTCATTAGTTGCGTATAACACCCAGTGCACCATGCAATACGTGCCCTCCTTACTACCCATCACCAGTCTATCCCATTCCCCCACCCATCTCCCCTCTGAAGCCCTCAGTTTGTTTCTCAGAGTCCATAGTCTCTCATGCTTCATTCCTCCTTCTGATTACCCCCCCTTTCTTTATCGCTTTCTTCCCCTACCAATCTTCTTAGTTCTTACGTTCCATAGATGAGAGAAATCATGTGATAATTGTCTTTCTCTGCTTGACTTATTTCACTTAGCATTATCTCCTATGAGTGAGTTTTTATTTTTACCACCCTGTATTTTTTAGAGAATCCTATAAACTGAGAGCTCTTTTTTTGGCAATTGGGATAAAAAGCAATGCACTTAAGTTTTTAAATTGGTTATTTGGCAGTAAAAACATACACCAAATGTAGTGAATAAACAATGAGGAAATGTTTGATCTCAGTAGCAATAAAGGAAAACAAGTGGAAAGGTCATAAATAGTGTAACTGTATATTAAAATGTATGATTTGATCAATAGAATGTCAAGAACAAATATACATTAAAATGTCATTTAATAAGATAGCTGTGTAAGAATATTTAAGGTAAATCCAAACAAATTAACTTCTAAATCAAACAAAAAAAATTAAACTGTAAAAATCTAAAAAAGAAATCCAAAGTAACAATAAAATATTTATCAGATCTGTATCATGAAAGCAATATCAGCTTTGAAGCAGTAGACGAAATCACAGAGGAATAAACAAATGTATTTGAAAATAAAATATTTATAATCTGCAGAAGGAAAAAACAAAATAAGAAGGATCAGACTAGGAGTGCCTGAGTGGCCCAGTTGTTAACCATCTGCCTTTGGCTCAGGTCATAATCCCAGCGTTCTGGAATCGAGTCCCCCATCGGGCTCCCTGCTCAGCCTGCTTCTCCCTCTCCCACTCCCCCTGCCTGTGTTCCTTCTCTCACTTTCTCTCTCTTTAAAAAAAAAAAAAGAAGGATCAGACTAAGAAAAACATTTTTTAAAAAATCTTGCAATTGGGAAAAAGCATTTGTCAATTTAATATTGCATTTTAATTGATCTCTATATTAACATCCCATTAGATATTTGGGAAAAGATTAAATATATTTCATACACAAACTGTATACAGGCTTATAAATAGTAAACAAAATGTGAGAAAATAAGCTCCTAATAACCAAAATAGAGCAATAGCTAAGTGTCTTTCACTTAATAGCAAAAAATATTATATAAAAATGATACAAGCACACAATGGATGTGATTACCATGAAATAGTCTTGGCTCAATTTAAATTTTACAGTGTTTTAGGAAATTTTTGCAGCACAAAGCAGTCTCACATTATTTGACTCCATACTTCCATTATAGGACTTTCATTTTATGAATTTATTCTAAGCCCATTGAATTTAGTATCATGGTATTCTCACAGCCAACCTGAAAAATAGGTATTACAGTCCCCGTTTGGCAAAAGAGAGACTCAAGGCTCAGAGCAATTTAATAAGTCATCCGATGCAGTCTTCAGAACTTTATCTCTGCTTCGCAAGATCACGTTTCTTGCACTGATACATGTTACTGCCAAGCAGTGAGGAAGTCCCCAGACAGTCTCAAAGGGACGAATGGGGAGCTGCAAGTATCATATCTGGTAGGTCTGCCCGCCATAGTCCCATAGATTCAGGCCGCCTCAGTGGGTTCACACGGTTTATCACTTACATCAAAAGCCAGACGGCATGGTGACATTTCCCTATGTCCTTAGCTCCACAGGATGACACTGAACCAGGTCCAGATGACAGGCAGCATGGGCAGTGGGTTGCCCAGGCACTAAGGAGCCACTGCTAACGGCAGCCACGTGGTTTTACAGACTGCAACTATATATACCCAAAGGGGAATTAAGTGGCGTCCCATGTTTTACTGACACTAGAGCCTCGCAGCAGCCTCCTGTAAGATAAGGAGGAAGATGGGCAATCTTTGACCGCTGCCTACAAGGCTGCTTATCTCCCCTTGTGCCAGTGCAATAGAGCATGTTTGCAAAGACTTGGGTCAGGTTGGGATGAAGCCTCCCCTACGTGACCTATATGGAAACGTGCTAATTATCAAGGCACTCCAACAAAACTAATGCCCGTGTTGTTTTTTCTTTCTTTCTGCTTGGTGCTTGCTTTTTTCTTTTTGATCCATGTTCTACTGTTATTGTCCCCTGGATAACCATCTTTCCAGTATGTCTCCAAATTCAAGAGTGGCATCCAAATCCATTTAGGGTTTCTGGACCTGACTTTGTGCAGTGTGAGTGCTGCAGGGCCATGCTGCTGGCGAGGCTACCAGACATCCCTGGGGTCCACACAGGGTTAGAATGAGCTACAGTTGTGTATTAAACAGGGTTACAGAACTTGAGTGTGGAGCCCCCACTTAGAAGATAACTAGTTGTTTTAATAGAAAATGCCCCATTTGCAACCACCACCATTGCCACACTGCACAACTCCATGGGCATCTACTGAGTGGGACTGGCTTTACCCAGGCACTGCTTCAGGTAAGTATTGTCATCTGTCTGCTGGATTCTCTCTGTCAGCAGCAACCATGAGGCAAGAGGACTTCTTGGGCCAGAAGGTCTCTCACAGCAGGGACTTCGACAATACCTGCTAATATGGCTTATGTGATAGGACATCTACCGAGATGTTTTTATGGTCAGAAAATTCACATAGTACAAGGGAAAAAAAGCCCTGAGCTTTTTTTCTCTACTTTCTGATAACCAAACTCTATCAGCAGTGGTTCACTGAGTGAAGGTATTGTATTAGTTTCCTAGGTCTGTGTAACAAATGATCCCTTACTGGGAGCTTAAAACCACAGAAATGTATTCTCTCACAGTTCTGGGGGTTGGGATTCTGAAATCCAGGTGTGGGCAGGGCTGGTTCTTTCTGGAGGTTCTGAGACCCTGAGAAAGAATTTGTTCCATACTTCTTGCCTACCTTCTGTTGGTCGCCAGCGGTTCTTGATTCCTGGCATTCTTGGGCTTGTAGCTGCATGACTCTGATCTCTGGCTCCATCTTCACACGGTGTATTAGCGTCCTCCAGAGAAACAAAGCTGATTATGCCGTTATGCCTTTATGGAGGCAGGCAAGTCCCAGGATCTACAGGGTGAGTCAGTGGGGTGGAGACCCAGGAAAGCCAATGCTGTAGTCCCAGTCCAAGTGAAAACCTGAGACCCCACAGAGTATGTCTGGTCTGAAGACTGGGAGGCTTTAGACCCACAAGAGCCTAAGTTTCAGTTTGGGTCCCAAGGCAGGGAAAAGGCTGATGTGCCAGTTCAAGACAGTCAGGCAGGAAATAATTTTCCCTTACTGCATGAAGGGTCAACTTTTTTTGTCCTATTCAGGCTTTTGGCTGGTTAGGTGAGGCCCACTCACATTGAGACGGGCACTCTGCTTTACTAAGTCTACGGATTCAAATGCTTATCTCAACCTAAAATATCCTCACAAAAAACACCCAGAATATTTGGGCACTCGTGACCCCGTCAAGTTGAGACCTAAAACTAACCATCGTGTATGACTCTCAGTGGGTCTGTGTCTAAAACTTCCCTTCCTATAATGGCACCAGTCAATGGATTAGGGAAATTAATAATTATTAGTTATAACTGACTTGATTACATCTACAATGACTCAATTTCTAAATTAAATCACTTTTACAAGTACAGGAGTTAGGATTTGAACATATCTTTTTGAGGGACACAATTGAACCCACAACAAGTATCAATAGATAAAAGCTCCCTCAACTTCTAGCGGATTCCGTCCTCATGGGACAATAGACCTTTCCTGGAATCATTTGAATATTTTGTTGAAAAATAGGAGCAGAGGCCACCCCTGCTGTGGATCTCTTGGCATCCACAGGGAGGGAGTTATCAACTCCAAACATGCTAAAGTGAACTTGATCTGGACACAAAATTGTGTAGTGCCTGGAATGTTATAGTGATGACTCCAACCAGACAAGCAATTTCCCTTTCCTGATAGAGCCATGATCAAAAAACAAGGGGGAAAATACTAGTAGTTATTGCTGATGTGGGTGTAAAGTGGTACAACCACTTCAGAAAGCTGTCCAGCAGTGTCCCCTAAAGTGAAACACGGCTACTCTGTGACACCACAATCCCCTACTCGAAATATGCCCAAGATAGATGAGTGCACCCTTGAACCAGAAGACATATACAGGACCATGCACAATTGCAAAGAACTGGAAACAGCCCAAATTTCCACCCACCAGAACAACCAATATATGTATTATTGTATGTTCATACAATAGAATACTTATCAGCAATAAAAATAAGGATGAACTATTGATACCTCAACAAATGGGTGCATCTCACAGACAAATACTGAGCAACAGAAGCCAGACAGAAAGACTTATAAGGTGTATGGTTCTATTAGGCCGAACTAATAGGTGGTGACACACATCAGGTTGGTGATTACCTCCTGGAGCGGGTACTGACTAGAAAGGGCGCAAGGGAACCTTCTGGAGAGATGGAAAAGTGCCACATCTTGGTGGTGTTTGTATGTGTGTATATGAGTAATGTAAAAACTCATTAAGCTATACACTGAAGATATGCACACTTTACTGGATGTATTATGTACCTCAATAAAAAACTGAAAGATTAATGTATTGGAGCCCCACTACATGACAAGCATTATTCTAGACACAGCACTACAATAAAACAAAGTCTCTGTTCTCATGGAACTTAAATTCTAGGGAGAGAAGACATTTTACAAACTAATAAAAACAATGAACAAATTGTGTGTGTGTGTGTGTGTGTGTGTGCACACGCGCGTGTGTATAGAGACAAAGAAACAAAAGGAGAACGAGCAAGAGAGAGGGAATGGAATGGTGACAGGTATTGAGTGAAGATGAATTAGATACGAGGAGATAAACTGATAAGGCACCAGTTAGGCAGAGGCCTGAGGGGAGTATGGAGACAGCCAGGAAACTATCCAGATGGAGGAACGTTTAGCTACTACTGAGCTGGGCTAGTGTGGGGACCACGGAGGAACAGCAAAGCCACTGGTCAGAGTGGACCAGAGCAGGAAAACCAGAGCATAGAAGGAGTGAGATCCATGAGGATGTGATGGAAATGGTGAGATTTAGGAGTATTTCCAATAGAGCCAAAGGGATTTGTTGATGGATTTGAAGGAGGGTTTTTAAAAAGAGCCTATTTTTATTTGGGGTCTGATTGTCTCCTAATGCAGGTTTGAAGAAGAAAGTCAGGAGTTTAGTTGTGACCTTATTGATCTGTGATTCCTACTAAATATCCAAGTGCTATGCTCAGGCAGGTAGCTAGACGTACATATGTAGTCACAGGAGTGGTCTACCCTGGAAGTTTCTATTCCTAATTTCATAGCATATGTTTGGTTTTTGCTTGTTTGTTTGTTTATTTGTTTGTTTGTTTGTTTTTAAATATTGGGGGCTGTATAAGATTGACAAGAGAGAGCCTGAGGGATGGAGAAGTTGGAAACTGTTGGGTTTAAAAAGAAACAACTGCTATAGAACTATTTGACTTCTTAAATTCTGTGCCTGCATACCTTTGATAAAACAAAACCTAAAAATAAATGTAATAGTTAATTATTTACTCTCATAGTTAATTAATTTCTGTACACATTATATCCATATCTTCCCTCCAAGTAAACTTTTCTTCTTGCTGAAACATATCTCAATATTTCAGCAGTTGTCAAACCTCTTGGTTTTTTAATATCTAAACATGTCTAAATTATCTTGAATGCTAATTTAGTTGATATAATGGGATATTCAGTAAGAAAACTCAAGGCATCAAAGTCCAAAGTGAGTTCTAAGACAGACAACCCACTAAGGTGTACACATTTTCACAGGAAATGGTTCAGCAGTGTTGAACGACCTTGTAGATGTCACAGGGTGAGGACTCTGTCTGCCATCCTACCTGGGGCAACCGTGGGGTACGGTGAAGCTGAATCCTAATATCAAATTCCAGTTGGATGATAGGGAATGCATAATATGTGGGCTGTGAAGCGGACACTGCAGGCTCGCTTCTGAATCCCTCCTGGAAAATGTGAAGAGCCAGACAGCAGGTTAGCCACCAACAGGAGCGCTGAGGGAAAGGTCACCAGATTAGGATGAGCCAGCACCCCCAGAGGTGGTCAGGACAAGGGAAGCATGAGCTTTACCCATGGATCAAATGTGGGCCACGCCCTGAGAACAATGGCATGAGTCCTTTGAGGTCCTGTCCAACAGGCTTCCCTTGGGAGTGGGACTTCAGTACCAGAGGCTGAAGGTGGCACACTGGATTTTTAGTGGACAGGTGACAGAGGGTAAAGGCAGCTACAGGAGAGAGAACATCAGGTCATGTCAGTCAGGTGCATGTGAATCAGAGCCAGCTTCAAACATTACTCAACCCAGAAAGGAGAGAGCTGGCTCTTAACAAGTCCAGTGAAAATGTCCTGTCCCCCTACTAGGCCTCTTCTCCACCAACCTCAGCTGAGAGGAGGAGAGTGACAGAACTTTGAAAGAAATTAGGGGCTTTAACTATGGGATAGGACTGGCCAGTCTAGGGTCTGGTTTGAAATGTGTTTCGTATCTTGAAGTGCCCATAAAATATTTTATTAACTTGAGAGTGCTCAGAAAGATCAGCAGCCTGCACATTTTGAGAGGAAAAGGACTTATTTTACTGGAAATATTTAAAAGGAGAGTGAGATACCAACTACATTTCATTTACAATGATGTCATTCTTCCAGTTGAGCTTGTCCAGCATACAGGCTAAATTAGCTACATCAGCACTTTGAAAATATGATCCCCATTTACCAATGCCTACAGTTTGCTGTCAGTATGTTTATTCCTTTGCAGATGATTGCTCATTTCCCTCAGGATGCATATGAGATTTTCTTTATATCCTGAATATTCTGCAGTATGTTATGAGTCTAGGTGTGGATTTGTTTTTCTTTAACTATCTTGAAGAGCTTAGACTGATCTTTTGATCTCAGATCTCAAATAATTTTGTTTGATTATTTCAATGCTGAAAGTTATCTCTAAAATATTGTGTCTTCACCATTTCTTCTATTCTGGAGCTGTCCTCAAATATATATATGGAAGATTCTCAAACCGTGCCTATGTCCTTATATTACTTCACATTTCTGGTTCTAGCTCTTTCAGTAGCAAAAGGACCAATTCCTTAGCACTAGCTTCTTGTTTACCATTTCACTACACAATTGTGTCTAGTCTAAAATCCCTCCCATATAGTTTCTTAAAAGTTTTATTTCTAAGATTTGAACTGATTTTTATTTATATCTTGCTGCTTTTAGCTTTTCTGCTTTTTAAATATACCATTGCTCACATTTTTCATAGAAGCTATTTCTTTTTTACATTCTTAAATATAATTATTGCAAATATTTGTCCAACTATTCCAAATAACTTTATCTGCAGTAAATTTAATATTTTATTTCTTAATTTTGCCCTAAATCTTTTTGTCATAAAAGACTCTATGCATTTTTTACATTTTGCAATCTTGTGTTTGGAGAAGTTTTTGTTTTTGCTTTTATTTTCTTTTTCTTATTCTCTCTGTTTACCTCTTTTTATGTAGAGATTTTGTGTTGCCTCCACCTAGTTTACCAGATACCAGCTTAGAAACAAGTAATTTTAGTCCAGGTAATCCTAGTCCATATTCATATTGGGGACAATATTATTTGAACAATGTGTTTTGGTCAATGCTATTAAACAAGTGGGCAGATTGGTTCAGGTGTGGACATAAAACTATGCTTTTGTCCAGCTGCCTTCCAACACCAAAATCTTCTAAAAATGAGACTTCATTTGTTTTTCTGTCGGAAGGCTCACCCCTCACCCAACTTCAAGTTGTGAGCCTGGCTCTAGAACCTTTACCCAACAGGTGCTAAACCCTTCCACTGCTATGTCCATAGCCACATTTCAGTAACCTTTGCCATCAACATATTTCCTGTTTTGTATTTTTTCAAATATTTCACCTATTGTTGTTTTGAGTTAAGGATATAGAAAGCACCAAAGTATAAACTTAGTATACCATTTTGACCAGAATCTCCTTATCTATTCTAACTTATTGAATTCTAACTTGGTTCATTTATTTCATCTCTCCTTTTAAAACAAAAGCAGTCCCAGCTAACACAATAAGACAAGAAAAAGAAATAAAGCATATACTGATTTGGAAGGAAAAAATAAAAGTCTTTGTAGATGACATGATCGTCTATGTAGAAAATCTGAAAGAATCAGCCAAAAAACTCCTGGAACTAATAGCAAGGTTGCAGGATACAAGGTTAATAATATACAGAAGGTCAACTACTTCCCTATATAACAGTAAATAAACAATTAGAATTTGAAATGTAAAATGCAATACTTTTTATATTAGCACTCTCCAAAATAAAATACTTAGATATGAATCTAAGAAAATATGTACAAGATCTATATGAGGAAAACTACAAAACTAATGAATGAAATCAAATAACTAAATAAATGAAGAGATATTCCATGTTCATGGATGGGAAAACTCAATATTATCAAGATGTCAGCTCTTCCCAACTTGATCTATAGATTCAATGAAATTCCAATCAAAATCCAAGCAAGTTATTTTCTGGTGATTGACAAACTGATTCTAAAGCTTATGTGGAAAATTAACAAACCAAAAATAACCGACAGAATATTGAAGAAGAACAAAGTTGGAGGACTGACACTACCCAATTTTAGTACTTATTTTAAGCTACAGTAATCGAGATTGTGTGGTATTGGCAATAGACAAATAGATCAATGGAACAGAATAGAGAGTCCATAAATAGACCCACATAAATAGTCAACTAATCTTTGACAAAGGAGTGAAGACAACACAATGGAGCAGTTTTTGTTTGTTTGTTTGTTTTTTAACAAATGGTGCTGAATCAACTAGACATGCACATGTAAAACAAAAAAACAAAAAACAGACTTTATGTAACCTGAAAGATTAACTCAAAATGGACCACAGACCTAAATGTAAAATATAAAACTACAAAACTCCTAGAAGATAACATAGAAGAAAATCTAGATGACCTTTCATTTGGCAATGACTTTCCCCTCCCCTCCCTCAGGGAATGCTTCTATGTTAAAAAGTTTAGAAGGTAGAAAAGTTCTTGGAGGTGTATTCTGAAGATTTGTTCAGGAAAGCTGGTGTTAGCAGGCTTCATCCTCTGGAGGACTCAACAGCAGGTAAGTAGAGAAGGACTGGGGACCACAGCTTCTTCTGGAGGAGTGAGAACCTAGTGCAGATTGCTGTAGAATACATCAGAAGCTCTTTTATGTCAAACTTTCTTTGGGATCCAGCTTTACCAGTAAGCTTGTTGCCTCTGAGTATAGGGTCTTCTCATCCATGCTTTGAACATCACAGAAAACAAAGAATTTCCTTCCTCCAACTTTATCAGGTTAGCTATTTATCACAACAACAGAACAAAGGGGGATTGACCTTTTAAAATTAATATTGAGATTGTCAGTCATGACAATTCCCTAACTATAACCGCAAACATACCAACAGTAGCATCAATCATGGTTGCAATGGCAGCTCCATGAAGGAATCCAGGTGCTCCTTGCAGGTAAGGACCTCCTTGAAATATGCAAACTATCCTTTCTTCAACATGATTATGGAATATCACATATTCAAGGCCCAGGCCTTCCTTAAGGCTTCTAGGGAAAAGCTGGGCCTATGACATTTGTTATTTTACAGGCTTTGTGTTGCAAAAAAGGTTTTGAAGTCTTTAATACTTCAAGTTGATTTACATTTATATGAAGGCAAATGTTTCTAGAAGCCACCTTCACATTTCTTCATGAACTGGTCAATGAAGAGTCTCATGTCCTTGCTCCAGCTGGGCATGGGAGAGAACGGTTCCTATTAATGATCTCAGAAGAAAACTACCTCTGCACAGCTGCATGGTCCCTCACGGGGGGGAGGGGGAAACACCTCCCTGTGGGGGAGCAACCCCCACTCACACCCCACCACCCACCCCAGGCAGATGCAGTTACAAGGATCAGCTCCACAGCATGGCTCCCAGGGTGCCCAGGCTCCACCAGAATGGCTGCCCGCCCACCCACTTGCACCTCCCCATTCATGGAGGGGCATGTGACATCTGGAAATGACTTTTTAGATACAACACCAAAGGCACAATCTATTAAAGAAATAGTTGATAAACTGGACATCATTAAAATTAAAACTTTCTGCTCTTTAAAAGACATTGTCAAGAAAAATAAAGAGACGAGCCACAGACTGGAAGAAAATATTTGCAAAGATATATCTGATAAAGAACTATATCCAAAATATGCAAAAAATTCTTAAAATTCAGCGATAAGAAAATAATCTCATTAAAAAATAAGATAAATCATTAACAGATATCTCATCACAGAAAATATACACATATGGCAAATAAGCAGATGAAAAGGTACTGTATATCATATGTCATCAGGGAAATGCAAATTAAAACAATGGGATACTGATGCATCCCTATTTAAATGGCCAAAATGTGGAACATTGATAATGCCAAATATTGAAGATATGGAGCAACAAGAACTTTCATTCAATGCTAGCATGAATGCAAAATAACAGCCAATTTGGAAGATCGTTTGGTAGTTTCTTACAAAACTAAATATAGTCTTACCGTACTATCCATCAATAGCACTCCCTGGTATTTACCCAAAGATATTGAAAATGTATGTCTATGCAAATACCTGTACATGGATATTTATAGCAGCTTTATTCATAATTGCTAAAAATTGGAGGAAACCAAGATATACTTCAGTAGATGAATAGGTAAACTGTGATATATCCAGACAATGGAATATTATTCAGCACCATAAAGAAAATGAACTATCAAGACATGAAAAGAGATGGAGAAAATTTAAACACATAGTACCAAGTAAATATGAAAAGGCTATATATTGTATGATTTCAACTATATGATTTTCTAGAAAAGGAAAAACTATGAAGATAGTAAAAACATCAGTGATTGCCAGGGATTGGTGGGAGAAAGAGATGAAAGGCAGAGCACAGAGAATTTTTAGGGTAGTGAAAATACTCTTTACAACACCATAATGATGGATATGTGTCAAAACCCATAGAACGTACAAGAGTGAACCCTAATGAAACTATGGACTTCACGTGATAATGACATATTAGTGTAGGTTTATCAATTGCAACAAATATACCACTCTGGCGGGGAGTGTTGATAAAGGGGGAGAGGGTATAATGGAACTCTCCGAACCTTCTTCTCAATTTTGTTATGAACCTAAAAATAATAAAGTTTTAAAATGCAAAAAAAAAGTATTTTAGTCTTCAGAGTTTGACCAAATCCTGTAAGTTTTTATAAAATCTTTTCATTAATTTTGTTTTCTCAATAACCTACTATATATATATATATATATATATATATATATATATATATATATATGATCTTGGGTAAGTCTCAGTTTCTCTGAGCCTTTGTTTTTTATTTTTTTAATTTTATTTTTTAATTTTTTTAATTTTTTAAAATTTTTTTTATTATATTATGTTAGTCACCATACAGTACATCCCGGTTTCTGATGTAAAGTTCGATGATTCATTAGTTGCGTATAACACCCAGTGCACCATGCAATACGTGCCCTTCTTACTACCCATCACCAGACTATCCCATTCCCCCACCCCCTCCCCTCTGAAGCCCTCAGTTTGTTTCCCAGAGTCCATAGTCTCTCATGCTTCATTCCCCCTTCTGTTTACCCCCCCCTTTCTTCTTCCCTTTCTTCTTCTACCGATCTTCCTACTTCTTATGTTCCATAAATGAGTGAAACCATATGACAATTGTCCTTCTCTGCTTGACTTATTTTGCTTAGCATTATATTTTTTTAATTTCCTCTTTGGCTCAAGAGCTACTTAGGAATTTTTGTTGCTTTTGCATTCAAAATATGAATCAGTGAATAAGTCACCTCTTTTTCTATTTTTAAACCTCATTTTTAGCTCTTCTATATATACATTTACCACTATATGCACCATGAAAAAGAAGCCCCAAGTCATCAAAGTCCCTATTTTCCATCCTCAGGAAGAGACACAAGAAATCCTACCTCAGCAACCTTCATAGCTGTTTCCTATCTTTTACTGCTGATGAGATCCTGGCTGAAATTCCCCAGAGCTGACAATATAACCAATAACATAATATGAGAATTTTTAGTAATACATGCCTCCATTCCATAATGTTAGTTTTACGCTATTTTTTCCTCTACCTTACACTCTGGCGGTTCAAATTGAGAAGAGAAATAAAAACACTTCAGGAGACTTATTTATATCCATTTTATTAAATTCACACTCACTCCATGAAGGCTGTTGAGAGCGTGCATCAGAGTTGGAAGCTACTTGGGGCAAATTTCTGGATTTTGTCCTACTTCACGTTGTTAAATTCAGTAAAAAATGCATTGAGCAAACAGTCAGGAACATTGAATGAATTTAAATTTATTTCAGCTGCTGATTTAATCTGATAAACGTGTGCCCCTCTTTAGAGAGTGAACTAAAAGTTAAAATTTAAAACGGGCTCTATTTTATTTCACTCTATGTGAAGAAAAGGGATATTGCCCAAGGAAAATGTCAGCAGTGATGTCAGTCGTTCCAGCCTTCGGGGCCAGTGGTTTTATGTCAGTCGTTTGGTGTGCGAGCACCTCAGCAGCAGAAATGAGCAGAGAAGAAGAAAAAGAAGCTAGAACTGAACAGGACAGGGGTTTAGAAGAAACAGGAAGGTCTTCCCTCTCCACAGTGTCTAGTTCAAAACACTGGTTCTCAAAGGGTGTCCCCTAAACCAAGAGTATGTTTTTCTTGTGAGCTTGTTAGAAATGCAAATTCCTGGGTACTTCTGTGACCTATTGAATCAGAATCTCTGGGGATAGAGCTCAGAAAACTGTGTGTTAAAGCTCACCAGGAGATTCATATGCATATTAAAGTTTGAGAACCACTGAGGTAGGGAAAGATATTTAATTAGGCAAATTGGGTAGGAGAAATTCAAGAAGTCAGAACTAATTGTGAAGACAAATGGAAATAGTCACCTAGCTTCTAGGATTGGTGCAGCCAGAGCAAGACCATAGCCCACAGCTGGTAGAGAAGAGATCTAGAGAGGAGGTTTAGACTTTTAATTAGCAGAGTTATTGGCAGGAATTATACAGGATTTTAGGGCCTAGACAAGGTAAGTAGTGTTAACAGCTCTTGTCTACTCCCAGGAGGGAACTGAATTGTTAAGTAGTTAAACAAAAATTTAGGTCTGGTTGTAAAGGTTAGAATCGAATTAGAATCTAATACAATCATTAAATAGGGCAGGGGACAAAATGAACATGATGAAGTGTGCTATACAGATGTCTGGAGAAAATCTCCAGCACATAAACAACAGGTCTGTAGTCAGCAACATTAGGTTTGGTCCCACTGGATGAGTGGGTTGGGGAATCTGACTTAGTTTCTGCTTTGGTCAGTGCTGATTTGAGAACTAGCTCCACCAAGATAATGTCTGGCAGGTGAAAGAAGGAGACAATAGTGGGGAAAATGGGAAACTACCCATCCTGATTTTAGCATTGAAATTCCAAGATCCTAGCAAAACCCTCAGTTCCAGGAAAAGCAAGAGGTTTGGTGACTCAGCAGTCAAGTAAATTCAAATTTTCTGAGGTAAATATAACATCTATGATTTACTTTTTGTTATCTTAGCACCTTGTTAAGTCAATTAAAAATATTACTTTATTTCCCAGAGTCCACAGTCTCTCATGGTTCATTCCCCCTTCTGTTTACTAAGGGGAGGGAGGTGGGGGATTGGGATAGGCCAGTGATGGGTATTAAGGAGGGCACATATTGCATGGTGCGTTGGGTGTTATATGCAAATAATGAATCATGGAACACTACATCAAAAACTAAAGTATACTGTATAGTGACTAACATAACATAATAAAAAATTATTATAAAATAAAAATAAATACACACACACAAATATTACTTTAATAATAATTTTTTACTTTAATAATAATTTTTAAATAACTTAAGAGATTCATGTGATTTGAAGGCATATATTTCCAGAAATCTGCATACTTGTTTATCTTTATAGATTGTGGACCAAAAAATAATTGTAAGTGTTCATTATGTGAAATCATGTGCTATAGATTTTTGGGGGTTTTTTGGTAATAATAATAATAATAAAAAGAAAAATTGTATTTTTAGCTTTTAATCAATGCTTACTAGGTAGGTGGGTATTTGAAGAGCTATGGGACACCTGGAGTGACAATACTTATCAAAACGCAGGGACAAAACTTTAGAGCAGATGTGTTGTGAATGAATTACAAAGTGGATGAAAGAATCACTAAATCAAGAAACTATTGGACACATAAAGAGATTCCAAACAGGTGTGAGATAAAGCAACTGACTCTGATCTATTTTATCAAATTGGAAGGCTGATGTCATGTTATTTAGAACAACTTGTAAAGAACACCAGTTCCTCTTGACTTGAAAAGAATTATTTCAGCTCTTGTTTTATGCTTTTGATATAAATCACTATTATTAGAATTTTCTCTGGAAAATCCTTCTGAAAAAAAAAACCACATCTTTTAAATAAAGCTAATTTTATAAAATCTATCAATAGGCATAAGGGGCTTGGGACTCATTCCTCTAAATTATGAGTCTATAATGATGCCCTCTAGGTTCAAGCTTACATAAATAAAAATCAAAGGTTAATTGAACCTAAAAAATTGCATTATCTCTTGCAGAGAAACAGCTGCATGAGAGTCAGGAATACAATGATTTGAGGCCCTTTCAAAAGCAAACATTTTTATATGAATGCTGTTCAGAAGAACCCTTTACACAAAGTCAACATTGTACAAACTATGAGGAAAAGGATGACTTTTATAGGAAACAACTGTTCTGATAAACTGTACTTTAATAGCTTGGATCTTCTTAAATTGTCTAAACTCTATTTACCATGGTCCAAAAAGCCCTCAGGATCAGTCAGAGAAAGACAATTACCATACGATTTCACTCATATGTAGAATTTGAAAAACAAAACAAAGGAAAAGGAGAGAGAGAAAGAAACCGAGAAACAGATTCTTTTTTTTTTAAAGATTTTTTTTATTTATTCATTCGACAGAGATAGAGACAGCCTGTGAGAGAGGGAACACAAGCAGGGGGAGTGGGAGAGGAAGAAGCAGGCTCATAGCAGAGGAGCCTGATGTGGGGCTCAATCCCACAACGCCGGGATCACGCCCTGAGCCAAAAGCAGACGCTTAACCACTGTGCCACCCAGGCGCCCCCGAGGAACAGATTCTTAATTACAGAGAACAAACTGATGGTGACTAAAGGGGAGGAGAATGGGGGATGCGGGAAACAGGGGATGGGAATTAAAGAGTACACTTGTCCTATTGAACACTGAGTAATGTATAGAATAGTTGAGTTCCTATATTGTACACCTAAAACTAATATAACAATGTACGTTAACAATACTGCAATTAAAATTTTAAAAAAACAATTGAGAAAAGCCTTCAGGAAATAAATACATACAAGGGAAATCAGTAAAATTTATCCTAAAATGATTAGCCAGGAAAAAGAATAAAAGGAAATCAATTTTCATTGTCTGGGTCAAGCTATTGCACTAATACTAAATAATTTTCAACATGGAATTACTAAGGTTTCTGAATATTGATGACTTGTTGGACACAGTATGTTCAACGCATGACTCTCCAACATTCTGAGTGTTTGTGTGTATGAGATTCACTGGGATAAGAGAAGAAAGAATACTTCTTGAGTGTGAGACATTAAACTTTCCAGTATGCAAAAGTCTCCATGGTTCAGTTACAGGCAGTTTTAAATAAATAATCATAAGATAGCGGGTCTAGTTTTAGGTGGTGAGTAGTTAACAAAGTCAAGTTGCCCTTCTCAACTCTTTGTTAAATTGCTGAGGAAAATGGATGGATGGATGGATGGATGGATGATGGATAGATAGATACATACATAGAGACGTAGACACATAGACACAAAGACACATACATACATACATACATATACAGAGAATGATTGATAAGTAAATAATGATCCATGGAGAACTTAAGAGACATAATATGTTTAGGACAAGGGTGGGTAGTGAATGTGTTGAGTATGAGTTGGTAGTGAGTTAGAGTAGGGAATAGGTAGTGAATATGTGAGGTTGAAGCCCAGTGAATAAGCATGGAATGGGGAGTAGATGATGAATGGTTGGCAATGAATAGGTATGGGCAGAGATTAACTAGTGAGTGGTTAGGTAGTGAGTGGGTGTAGGTAGCAAATGGCATGAGGTTGATGGTAAGGAATGAGTGGGTGTGAGGTGGGGAGAAGTAGAATATTATGGGCATGTATAGTGGGGGAGGGAAGTAATTAATGAGTGGATAGAGGACAAAGATTAGGTATAAGTGGGTATGCATAGAGAGGTAGGTAGAGAGTGAGTGTGGGGTGGGAAGTAAATACTGAGTGTGTGTGGTTAGAAGTTAAACATCTCTAACCCTTTAACTCCAAAGTGAGTGTTTGAAAGGGTTCAGGAGGTGGGTAGGTAAGTAGTAGATGTGCAGTGGGTTATGTATATATAGTAAGTGGTTAGGTAGTCAATTTGTATGACACAGTATGGTTTTTAAGTTGCTGTGAGGCAGGGTGTTAACAGCAAGTAGGTAGGTAATGATTGGGTTTGGGGCAGGATGTAGATAGTAAGTAGATAGGTAGAGAGTGGATATGGGCCTGGACCCGTTCCTTGCGATGAAATTTGTCTGGTTCATTGGACATAACCTTGGGCATGGAACTTGGTTTTGGAACTTTGGACATGAATCTTAAACCAGGACTTTTGATCTAAAGCTTGGTTCTGCACCAGAGCTGGAACTTTGATGCTAAGGGCTGGAAGAGACCCATTTACCTCACACCTGAACTTCCACCTTGTCATGAAACTTAGACCTGGACTTTCAACAACATCTTGGACCTGGACCTTAGAAGTAGAAATTGAACCCTGTATTTGAACCTTGGATGCAAACCTCAAACCTGTATCTTTGATCTAGACCTTGTACTTGGATGTGAACCTGGACCTTAGATCTGAAATTGTTCCTTGGACTTAGAAATTGAAATAATCTGGATCTTGAACCTAAATTTTTAAACTTTCTCTGATCTGGACATTGAACCTGAACTTGGGCATGGAAATCAGACCTGGACATAGATCTTGGGCTTAGATCTTGTATCTGACTTACACTTTAGAATTGGACTTTTGGCCTGAGACCTAAACATCAAATCTCAAGCCTGAACCATGAGATATCCAGACCTGAAGTGGAAAGTGGACCTTGGACCTGTTTTTGTCCATGATTTTAGACTGGAAGTTAGTGCTGGACCTTGTACCCTGTATTGTACCTTATCTTGTAGTTTTCTCATGTCAGGACAGGGTCATCTCCTTACAAATCTGGTTCAGATGTCAAGGCTGATGATGCCACACATACACCAAAAGGGTATAAAAGGTTTATTACTCACTTGTGAGACCTTCCTATGGAAAGCAGGGAAGGGCTCTAGGGTGGTCTGAAAGTGGCTGAGAGAGCAAAGAAGGGCAAGTGGTTTGGGGGGTTTATTGTGGTTAGGGAATAGGGCCAGGATGATGGCATGGGCACAACTTGCATGGTTTAAACTTTCTGCTAGTGTTGAAGGAGGGAAAATTTGGGCTTCCTTGTAGTCTTTCCAAACTATGAGGCAAAAGGGAATAAGAGAGAGGTAGGTCTTGAAAGCTGTCAGTAGTCAAACATTAAAAATAAAGTCAGACTCATTATTATAATTTACCCCTTGATGATTGAAAGATCACTGAAAGATGGCCATCTTTCACAAAATTGAATTTGAACTTGTTTAAGGAAGCCAATATGGTGCTCTATGAGGCCTATAGCTGGAGGTCAGAAAAGAAGTGAAATTTTAGTTGAATGCTATGTTCAAGAACCCAACACTGTATATTCTGAGAAATTAAATGAGTGTCTTAGCTATTCTCAATAATACCTCAAACACTGAAGGAAATAAGGGGTACTTTAGTGAGGCCTTGAATTGTAAATTATCTTAACTTATATTTTGGATAGGTGTAAGGCAAGAAATCCCAAGTTCTTTATGCTAAAGATAATGGTTTTGCCATTGGCTAAACCCAATGGTCAGATTATGAACAATGAGCAAGAGTCTATAAAAATGTGGAGATGAGGCTGAATGTTGCATGCAGGTGGGGCACCCAGTACTAAGGTGGCTGCCTAAAGTTCAGCCAATTGTGCCAAGATTTTGATTCTGGACTTTATCAGGGGCATCTAGTTAAAGGATGACCAGCAAAAGCCCTCCAGCAGACTGCATTATGTATAATATTGGTAGTGTCATCTATAAAGTATACCAACTCCCCTTTTTATTTACTCAGTTGTTTCCAGAAGAGTCTTCCAGTAACCAGTGGGTCCAGAAGAGGAGTGACTTCCTCCAGTGCCATATGTCAAGGGACTGAGGACAAGGAGAAGCCACTTTCTCCTGCAAAAACAATATGCCATGTGGTCTGAATCTCACTTTATCCTAAAAATAATATCACCTTGGATATTAACCTCTAAATTCAGACCTGAATGACAGACCTGCAATTGTAACCTGGATGTAGATATGCACCTTGGACTGGGAAGTAGGACTTGAACATAAATTCTGAACCAGAGCCTGGTTCTGGATTTTCTAAGGATTTGTTTATTTTAGCAAGGTTTCAATGGCCATCCCAAGCCTACAGTCCATTGCCTCTAAGACCCAAGACATAATGACAAATGGGCACAGTCACAAGCTCAGGGCCTGTGAGAGACCCCATCTCTAGAAGGACCCAACATGGAGCCAGTAACTTTACTCTACTGGTGTAGAATGAACAGGAGAGTAGAAGCTCATGGATGACATGGCCATCCTGGGTGGTCCAAGGCTCCAGGAGGCAGAAAAGGAGGTTACTAAAAACTACAATAAAAGACATTCAGCAGGGGGGGGTCATCAATGAGAGTGCCTCTTATATTGCAATTTGGACAGATTTGTTGTAGGGGTCCCCATTCAAAGTGGGCTGGTTAGTGAGTTTCGGAATACGTGTTCTTAGGTAAAATTGTAAATGAGGCATATATTGCTTCCAAAACCCAAAAAGGCCTTAAAAACGCTGTGTTCATTATAGGTGATGACAGTCAATAGCTGTTTCTTGACATTGTCAGGAATAGAGTGGCCTTCAATTGACCAAATAATGGCCAGAAATTTTGCTGAGGTGGTGAGGCCTTGTACCATGTGTGGGACATCCCTTTCTTGTGAGCTCCTTTGTGAATGTTTGTATGTTCTGAATGAGTGTGCCAAATGAATCTCCTCAGAGGAAGATTCATCAGTGTAATGTTATATCTACATTCCTGCATTCCTGGAGAAAGTTGGATGTGGTACTGAAAAGATGGTGTTGGATGGGCTGTTGAGATACCCCATGGGTAGCCAGGTTAAGGTGTATTGTGTTCCTTTAAGGTAAAGGAAAATTGGATATGAGAGGCTATGAAATGGGCACTGAACAAAACATATTAACCAAATCTGTGACTGCAAAGTATTTACCAGTTGCTGATTGGATGGAGCTAATAATTTAAATGATACTGGGTATTAGATACCTTAATGAATGGGACCATGGCATTAAATAATTCATTGTAAGCACCATTCATTCTTTCCAGGTTTAATAACAGGCTAAACTGGGCCTGAATAGACTTCATATAATAGGTTTAAATCCTTGAAAATCTTGTTTTAATTTATTTTGGGCTGTGTTAACAATTATAATAGGTTGGAACAAATCCACGGGGTCTTTTTATTTTGGCAAAACAATTTTATGTGCCAAAGACTTAATTTAATTTTAATTATTATTTATTAGGTCAGAGCATCCATGCCCACTGTGAGATAATTTAGGGGAAATAGAGTTATGACCATGGGTAATTTAGGCAAGGCAATAGTTTTAATTGTTAAGGTGAGACATACTTATGTTTGCAACTCCTTTAAGATTATAAGAGGTACCTTATGTAAACTTAGTGAGAGCCCCAGGTGTAGGATGACTTATTTAAATTTAGTGGGATTCCCCAGGTATAACTCTAAATTTGAGCTCCAATACAGATTAAGGTCCATATTGATGAAGGCTTACCATTTGGAGCATTTCAGCAGATATTAAAGTTAATTTTAGAATTTAGATGTTAAAGTTAATTTAGATATTAAAGTTAATTTTATCTTTTTATGGTATAATATGTGTATAATATGTTTAGTAAATCTTTGATTTCCAATTAGGTCAAATTGTGGTGCAGAGGTCCACATCCAGGTCTAAAGTCTAAGTCCAGGTCTAATTCCAAGCCCAGTGTCCAAGTGCAAAGTATGGGTTTAAGGTTATGTCTGAGGAACTGGAAAATTCCAGATCCAAGTTTCATGTTCAGCATTCATGTCCAAGGTTAGGTCCAATCCCAGGTCTAAGTCCAGATCTTAGTTCCTGCTCCAAAGCAAGAGAAACAGTTACAACATTCATGACTATGGTAGTAGGAATAGATACAAAGTCTAGGTCTTTCAGTTCAAAGATCAGGTCAAATCAATTACAAACCCATATTTAACATCTAGTACTAGTTCGAGGTTCAGGTACACAGTATAGATCAAGGATGGAGGTTCAAGTGTAAGTTCCAGGTCCAAAGTTATGTCCAGATACAGATATAAGGTCTAAGATAGACTTTAGAGGTCCATGTCTAGGTCCAAGTCCATGACAAATAACCAAGTCAAAGGTCAGGCCCAAGGTCCTGGACACATCAAGGCCCAATTTTGGTGTTCTATATCCAGGTCCAACATTAGAATCTATGGTCCATATTGAAGTCTGAGGCCCATGTTTAAGTTCCATTGTCCAATTCTTGGTCCACATCAGAGGTACAGGTCCAGGTAGGTATAAGGAATAATATTTACAGGTAAATTCCAGTTCTAGGCCCCTGAAGCCTATGTCTAAGAATCATCTCCAGGTCTGAGGTCCAGGAATAAGATCTGAATTTCACTACCAAAGTCCAGGTGTAAAGTCCCAAATCCAGTTCAAGTTCTATTCCAGTTCTGAAATTTAAGTCTAAGATCCATGTCCATAGTCATGTCAAAGTCAGACATCCAGATCTGAGACCCAAATATGAGATTTAAAATTCAGTTCCAAGGTTCCGGTAGAAGGTCCAAATTCCCTTTCCAATATCCAGGTCCAGATCTAAGATGAAAATCCTGGGCTAGATCTAAGATACAGGTATAAAACCAATGTCCAAGATCATATTTAGGTCCAGGTCCAGAACAGACTTTAAGGTCCAAGGTTCAGGTCCAAGACAGAGGTCCAGGTCAAAGGTCCAAGTCCTGGTTTGAGATCAGTTTCTAAATATAAAATTCAACATTGATGTTCAAGGTCTAAATCCAGTTGTAAGTTCAAAGTTTAGATCCAAATGTAGGCCAAGTGCAGAGAACACAAAGTTGAGGTTTAAGATACAGGTCCTTGTCTAGGTTTAGGTCCAACATTTAAGTGAAAGTTTTAATACAGTTCCAAGGGCATGTTGAAGGAACTTAACATATCCAGGTCTGAGGTCTGGGTCTAATGGCCATGTCCAAGATTAGTTTCAGACCCAGGTCTGAGTTCAAGGTTTGAGGTATATATCTGAGTCTAGATCCAAGGAATAGATCCAGTGAAGGTCGAAGGTCTAGGTCAAATCTATGTCAAAAGAACAGGTCCAAAATTTGGTCAAGGTCAAAGGTCTAAGGTGCTGATCCAAATTTGAGGCCCACAATCTTGGTCTAGGATCAAGGTCGAGGTCCTAGTACCAGAGCCAAGATCATGCATTAAACTAGGTCTGAGATCTAAGAAGGTTAGAGGTTAAGATCCAGGATTCTACTCCAAAGTTTAATTCTATGACCTAAGACATAGTCTAGAGTCAGTTCCAAATTCCTCAACATTTGGGTCCTAGTTTGAAGTATTATCATATCCAGGTGCAAAGGCCAGATTCAAGGGTCAGGTCTAGATCCAAATTCCAGGTTCAAGGTCCAAGACCAAGGTCTAGGTTTCAGGTGTAGGTCCCAGTTTAGTCAAAACTCCAGTCAAAATCCAGGTCCAGGTCCAAAGTTCAGCTCTAAGCTCAAGTCCAAGGAACTGGATAAATTCATGTTCAAAGTTACATCTGATGTCAAAGTCCATGTCTATTGCCTATGTCCAAGTTTATATCAAAGTTGTGCATAAAGAAAATGCAGTTGAATAGAATGTGTGATTCTCAGAATTGTTCAGTTTTGTTTAGATATAGCTTACTATAACCTTAATATATTCTAACATTCAATAAAAATCTATTTTCAAGTTGAATCTGATAAGTATCTGATTCTGAGCTTGACTTCCTATAATTCTAGTATATACACATGCACACTATTTTCTTGCAGATTTATTCAAACTCACAATAGGAAAGTACTGGTATATAACCTTATTTTTATAAATACTGCTTAGGGGAACATTACATGAAAAACTAAGGATATACTGTATGGTGACTAACATAACATAATAAAAAATTATTATAAAAAAGAAAATTAAAATACATACATACATACTGCTTGGGTTTACTTGTTCTAACTCACAGGAAGAAGACATAATTGAGAGGAATGTAAGTTCCTGAGCTTTTTTTCTCTCACATAAATCTTTTATTCACCTCAGTTTATTCAAATAAGATGTTACTTTAGAGAGTGTCAGAGACTGAACTTATTTGTCCATACAGTAGTGTTTCCATAAAAACTGCTCAGATACATCTTACCTTACTCAAACAGCGAGAAATTATTATTTTTTAAGATTTTACTTATTTATTTTAGGGAGAGAGTGTGCAAACACGTTGGGGGAGGGGAAGGCAGGGACAAGCAGACTCCACAAAGTATGGAGCCCAACTCTGGGCCAAGCCCATGACCCTGAGGTCATGATCTGAGCCAAAACCAAGAGTTGGATGCTCAACCAACTGAACCACCCAGACGCCCTGAGAAAAATACTTCTGATATAAAATTGTGTTTCTGACTTTTTTGCCCATATAAAGCTTTTCTAACAGGCATACAAAAAATATTTTAGAGATGTGTCTGATTCTAAGCTTGTTAACTTACATCTCATTTATGTATACTAGATTCCATCTAACCCACAATAAGACATATTTTGAAAAATAATATGTGCTACTGAGTTTGCTTAATCATATAGTATTGTTTTCACAGTTACTGTGTTGATTTAATTGCTCAAACTCCCTGTAAATAGTACAGTTGAGAAGAATTTGTGTTTGTGAACTATTTTTTCATATAAATCTTACATTCATCTTAGTGTACTCTAATAGATAATAATTTACTTTAGAGAGGAATGTCTGATTCTGATGTTGGTTTTTTAATACTATTTTTTGCACACTCAAATTCCATCTAAGTTTCCTCTAACTCCTATTAAGAACTTTTTTTGAGAGGGAGCATGGTTGGGGGGGAGGCAGGTACAGAGGGAAGGGAGAGGGAGAGAAAGAATCTTAAGCAGGCTCCATGCCCAGTGTAGAGCCCCACAAGCAGCCCAAGGTGTGCTCCTCTCAGGGCTCGATCTCATGACTCTGAGATCATGACCGTGAGATCATGACCTGAGCCAAAATCAAGTCAGATGCTTAACCAACTCAGCCACCCAGGTGCCCCGCTTAGTAAGAACTTTAAAGAATAATGTATGCTGCTGAATTTGTTTATACTTATACTTGTTTTCACAAATACTGCCTTGCTACCTTAATTTGGTTGAACTAATATTAAGATTTGAGAACAATATGTGATTATGGACCCATCTACACAAATACTCTCTGAGTTCACTATAACTTATTCTGATTTAAAATAAGAAGATATTTTTGAAAACAATATGTGACTCTCAGATTCTGTTCACAAATACTGCCTGGATTCATCACAGTTTGCTCAAACACTAAAAAGGTAGTTTCTTTTGAAAGAAATGTATAAATAAATACTGCTTTTCATAACTACTAGACCTGGACATTGAACCTAAACCTTTGATCTGGATGTGACCCTGGATATGGAACTTACACCTGACCCTCAATATTGGACCTACATTGTGGACCAACGACCTTGGCTCTTGACCTTGAACATTGAATTGGATCTAGATCCTTGGACTTTGACCTTGGACCTAGACCTCAACCTGTGCTTTTTCAGTGGACCTTGGATATTAACCTCTAAATTCAGACCTGAATGACAGACCTGCAATTGTAACCTGGATGTAGATATGTACCTTGGACTGGGAAATAGGACTTGAACATAAATCCTGAACCAGAGCCTGGTTCTGGATTTTCTAATTCCTTCACTTGACTTAGAATATGTTTTTGGACTTAGACCTTTGACCTGGGCCTGTACCTGAAATTTAAACCTGCACCTGGATGTCAACCTTGCACCTAGATTTTTCCAGGTCCAATGTCCAAGGCAAAACCAGGTGTGAGGCCTATTGAAAATAACACATGTACAGTTTCAACATCAAAGTCTAAGTCAAGGTACAAGGTTAAAATTCTGGGCCCAAGTCCAGGTCAAATCTAGGCCCCATATCCAATACAAAGGTCAAAGGCCCAGTTCCAAGATCCAGGTCCATGTCAAGGTGCAAGGTTAAAGTCCACATCCAATCTTCAGATCTAATATTAGATTAACTGTAATGGAAAGTCAAGGTCCATTGTCAGAATCTAGAGTTCAGATCTAGTACTTAAGCTCAAAGTCCAAGTTACAGGTCCAAGTCTTGGTCTAGTGCCTGGTCTGATGTCCAAGACCAAGGTCCAGGTCCACAACCAATTACAAGTTTTAAGTCTATGTCTAGTGGACACTAGACTGGATAGTTATAATGTCCAAGATCAAGGTAAAATCCAGGTCTAAATTTCAGATCCAAGATCCTAGTTTGAGTTAAAGCTCCAAATCAAAGATCTAGACCTAGTACTAAAATCCAAAATCCAGATAAAAGGTCAGAAAACGTTCAAGTTCCAGGTCTGAAGTCAAGTTCAAGTTCCTGAACAAATGTCCAGGACCAGGCACAGATTCTGGTCCAGTTCCAAGGTCCAGGTAAAATCAATGTCCTACTTTTAGAATCAATGTCCAAGACCCTCAGTTAAGATCCATGATAAATATTCAAGTCCAAAGTCAGGGCCATACCTATTCTGAAATCAAGGTTCATGTGCAGGTTTCAGGTTTAGGGTCATATTCAGGTGTAGATATGAGGTCTAGGTCCAAGGTCCAGTTCCAGGGTCCAGATCTGAGGTACAGGTCAGAGTTAAGAGTTCATGTCCAAGATCTAGTTCTAAGTTTAACTTCTCTAACCACAACCCTGTCAGATCCAAGGTCCTGGACAAATTCAGGTCCATGGTTGAGGCATGACTTCCATTTTTAAGGTACAAGGCCAGATCCACATCCAGGGGTTCTGAGGTTGTAACAATGTCCAGGTTCAAAATTCAGGTCCAAATTTCAAGAACAAGTTCCCAGGCCCAAATCCAGTATTCAGGTCAAAGCCAACTTTCATATCTATAAATGAGACCCCAGTCGCTATCTATCCACACCTCACACTAATTCACTACCCACAACCTGCCCCATACCTACTTGCTACTTACACTTTACCTTATAGTAACTTACTACCTACCCCTACTCCATAACCATTAACTAATTACCCCAGCAACACTAACTCTGTATATACATTGCCTCACCTCTACTCAATACCTTGCTTTGTATCACTTCCCTACCTGTCCCTCACCCCATACCCACTCACTAACTTTACACTCTGCCCTAAGCCCACTCTTTACCTCATTCCACCTCAAACACATTTGCTACCCACCCCCTGACCTGCACTCACTGTCTACATATCCACACATATATTTGCTACCTACTCCTCACCCCATACCCACTCAACACCTAATCTACCCCCCAACTAGTAGTTAACTATCCTCTACTCCAAAAACTCACTACCTACACACTGGTTATACAGAAAGTACATCAAGATTATAAAACACAATAATTAATTAGAAGGTAATAATCTGGTATGGCCTAATTTTCCCACTTATTCATTCACACATTCATGTCATAAACATTTATTACTTACCTCATGCACTTATTAAATATCAGAAATTGTTTTAGATTTAAAAATAAGAATAAAATATAAAAATAAAAATTAAACATAGTCCCAAACCTCCAGGATATTTCAGCCTGAAGAAGGATATCCACAAGTAAATTGATTATTTTAATTAATAAAATGAGTACTAAAATAGAGAAAAGCTAGAGGCTCTGATGAAATATAGAGACATCTGGCAGAAGAGGTCATGGGGAAAGGGGACACTTGATCCAAACCCTGAAACACAAGTTGGCCTGAAGCAAAAAGAGCCTCACAGGCAGGAGAGCATGTGGCATCTTCAGAAAATGACCATATAGATAATCAGATAATAGCAAGGTTGGTTAATAACATATAAATCAAGAATCACGTTCAAACCTGTTCAATAATGACCCAAGTAATGCTCACACACCTCTCTGATATAGGTGCTATTATTGTATTCCTTTTTTAGGGGAGAAAAAAAAAGGCTAAGAGAGGTTGACAACTTTCCTAAGGTTATTTGGCTACTGAGCAGTAGAACTGGGACTGCAACCTGAGATTGTAAGAAGCCAAAGCCTGGTATATACTGCCTTCCTGACACCAACAAGAATAATGAAGGTTGAAAGCAAGAAAGAAGAAAAAGCTAGATCATAAGGGTCTCCTGTAGATTTGCTGAAATATTTGGGCTTTCTCTTGAAGTCCATTGACGAATTTACATAGTAACATTTGTTAGGCATTTTGACCCTAATTATAAAAGTAATTTCAATTATTATCATAAAAATTATACAATAAGACATCCCCAAAATGGCAACATAGTAGGCTCCTGAATATCCCTTCTCCCACAGACCCACCAAATATACAGCTGCACATGGAGCAATTTCCTCATAGAAATTCAGAAACTAGTTGAGTAACTCCTACATATGGGACAACCGAGAAAATACCCACATTGAAATGAGTGGGAAAGGTTGAGACACTCTCTCACCATAAACCCCAACCATGCACATCAGGCAATCATGAGGGAACGTCCAACTTCCAGCTTTTCCCTGAGAAGCAAAGGATTTGGAAGATACAACTCGTGCCCCAAGTTTCAAATCTGCCACCCAAAGGATGACCTTCAAATCATCTAGCTCTGAAAGCCTACAAGACTTGCATTCATGAGTCCCACAAGACTATATCAAAAAAGAAGCAGCTGTTAATGGGCACACGGCATTTCTATGGCTTTCCCCTTGAGCTCAGCACAGAGGGTAGAGGCAAAAATGCCCACCTCCCAGTCTTGTCCAGGAAGGGGTTTGACTGCAGGCTAACTGCTACATATCTATGTGCTGAATGAGAGTTTCCCCAGGGCTTGAAAGAGCCAGTGGGTGTATCCTCTACCTTTTCCTTTGGATGGATGCCAACAATAAACCAAGTCCCTAGAGTCTCTCTAGGAGGAGTCTGTCCACACATCTAGTGACCCAACTTCTATGACTGCCACTTGAAGGGTAGGTCTCCAAATCTGCCCTAGATCTGATAGCCAACAGGGTTTGGAATTCAAAACTCCCACAGGAACATATTTAAAAAACAACAAAGCAGTTTTCAAACAGGCACACAGGTAGTTGCTGTCCCTATCCTTGGGCTCAGCACAGAGGAAGCAGGTAAAAACGTCCAAGATTCTCCCTGGAAGGGATATTTCACTGCCTTCTGTCCCAACTGCTCCCTGAACCCCTTTAAGAATATCAGCAGGTTTTTTCAGCAGAATTCTTGTGAGCAGAAGGGAGTGGGATGATATATTCAAAGTGCTGAAAGAAAAAAAACACAACTGCCAACCTGAAAAAGCGTCTCAGAATCGAAGGTGAGTTAATTTCCCAGACAAACAAAAGCTGATGGAATTCATCACCACTAAACTGGCTTTAACAAGAAATGTTAAAAAGACTTCTTCAAGTTGAAACCAAAGCATGCTAATTAGTTACATGAAAACATATCAAAGTACAAAACTCACTGGTAAAGAAAAATATACATATAAACTCATAATACTCTAATAGTGTGAATCACTCCATTAGCTGAGAAGGCACACTTATGTTCCAGACAACTGAACACCTCCTGGGCATGAACTTCCCACCCTGCCCAGACATCCTTTCAATCCTTTCTATAATACGCCATTCACTCATTAAAGAAAAATGTTCATTGAGAGTTTAACTGATGCTGAGTTCAGTGCTAAGCACGGAGGTACACTTGTAAACAAGACAAATACAGTACCTCTCCTTGCAGAGCTCACTGTTGAGTGACAGAGACAAACACTGAGCAAGGAATGATAAATATAATGTTTACAGTGATGGGCAGGCCCATTGGCACATGAAATATAGGCACCCAACCTGGCTACAAGGTCTAGAGAAAAATTTGAAGGTAAATCTGAGCTCTGAAAAAAAGACATTGGCTGGGGAAAGAGTGAAAGAAGAATATTCCAAATAGAAGCAACAGTAGCATGTGCTGAAGGCACTAAAGTGGGGAAGAGTATGGCACTTTGGAAGGAGAGAAAAATATTCTGATATGGCTGGGGAATATAGAGTAAGGTGGGGGAGCTTGGAGACCTTGGCCATGACCCATTAAGGCAGGACTTTGGAGGCCACGTAAGAATGACAGGACACTGTTCAATTTTCTTCAGCAGTAGAGTTCCATAGAGATGTGGAGATGTTTAGTGCACCCCTCTGGATCACTCAGGCTTGGTGATGTTGAAAGGTGCAACAGGAGGCAATTATTTTCAGGTGAGTGATGAGGACATTAGACTAGAGTAGTGTCAGTGGTGTGTGTGTGTGTGTGTGTGTGTGTGTGTAGTGAGAGAGAAATATCTCAGTTCACAAATTCAGATAAACAAAAAACACTTCCCTGAAAATAAGTCTATAATACTTCATTAATTCCATAAGTTCTCATCTTCAGCATCCACAATCCTATTTGCCCTGGTATCGCCTCTTTTTCTTTTCCTCTGACTCCTCTCCCTGCTTTCTCTCTCTCTCTCTCTCTCTCTCTCTCTCTCTCTCTCTCTCTTTCTCTCTCACTTTCACTGCCTCTCTTCTTACCTAAAGCAGTTTAAAATCATGTTGACTTCTCCAATTTCACCATCAAATTCATTCATCACTACTTTCTCTCTTCATTAGAAGGCAAGAGGTGGATTGTAAACAAAATGTCTATGATTTTTACACTTAGTTCTTTATTCTGCATTAAAAGTATTTCATTGTGTGCTGTGAAGTAAGGTTTTATCTTTTCAATCCAAATACTTGGCCAGTTTTTCCAAAGCCATGTACTGAACAACCTGTCTCTTCCTCCTTTGTTTCATACATAGTGCTTATACACACCTGGCCTATTTGGGATCTGCTTCCTTACAGTGGCTTATTTTCCATTTTTAATATTGCCTTGGCTTGTCTCATCTGTTTCTTTTCCAAGACCTTTAGAATTATTGAATCAAGGTTTAAAAAAATGAGACAGATTCAAATTGCATTAAACCAATAAATCATTTATACTCAATGATAGCAGTGTCTAATTTATAATAGTTGACATTTTCAGCCATAAACTATTTGTTTTTCTCAATTTATTTGTCTTCTTTTATATTTTTAGTAATAATTTTTACTAATAATTTTAGTTTTTTTATATAGCTCTCACACGTTTCTTATTCTTTTGCTGTCATTGGTGTTTTTGCAATACAATTTGTACGTGGTTATCTATTCATTAGTCACTGAACAAATTTTTATTGAACACACACCAAGTGTCAGGCATTGCACATAATAGATGTTGATGAATAAGACATATGTTTTTGAAAGGGATTTCCAATGTGCTTTGGCATATATAAGAGGAATATTTACCTAGTCTCAAGACATTTCTTAATGAAATGATGCAAAGCTAAGTGATTTCAAACAGGACCCCAAGGTGTCATTTTGGAATCTGTGTGGGTAATTTTGTTGTCACAATGAATGGGGTCTTCTGAGATTTTGTACATGGTGGACGTCACTGACATCTTGGACTCAAGAAAGCCTAGTCACTAAGGAAAAGGATGACAAAACCAGATTGGAGGCAGTGAGAGGAATATAGATGGGAATGCCCAGAAATTTCTGGAGTGAACACATGGATATGTAATATTAAAACACAGGACAAAGCTATACCAGCACTAACTGTGCATCACTGGCATAAGGATAGACATGGTGGATGCCTGTATGAAGTGTCATTTTTAAATTTTAACTATTTAATGCTCCAAGTTTTCATTTAAATTCTAGTTAATTAACATACAGTATAATATTAGTTTCAGGAGTAGAATTTAGTGGTTCATTACTTATGTATAACACTCAGTACTCATTACAGAAGTGCCCTCCTTGATCCCCATCACACATTAAGCCCATCCCTCCACCTACCTCCCCTCCAGCAACCCTCAGTTTTTTCTCTATAGTTAAGAGTCTCTTTAATGGTTTGCCTCCCTCTCTCTTTTGTTCTCTCCCCTATGTCCATCTGTTTTTTTTTCCTTAAATTCCACATATGAGTGAAATCATACGGTATTTGTCTTTCTCTCTGACTTATCTTGCTTAGCATAATACTCTCTAGCTCCATCCACGTCATTGCAAATGGCAACATTTTATTCTTTTTAATGGCTGAGTAACATTTCCGTGTGTGTGTGTGTGTGTGTACCGTATCTTCTTTATCATATCTCCTTTATCCATTTGGGCTCTTTCCATAATGTGGCTATTGTTCATGGTGCTGCTATAAACATCAGGGTGCATGTGTCCCTTCGAATCTGTATTTTTGTGTCCTTTGGGTAAATATCTAGTAGTGCAATTGCTGGGTCATTGGGTAGCTCTATTTTTAGCTTTTTGAGGAACCTCTATATTGTTTTCCAGAGTGGATGCACCAGTTTGCGTTCCCACTAGCAGTGTAAGGGGGTTCCCTTTTCTCCTCATGCCTTCCAACATCTGTTGGTTCCTGTCTTGTTAATTTATCCATTCTGAGAGGTGTAAGGTGGTATTTCGTTGTGGTTTTGAGTTGTATTTCCCTGATGATGAGTGATGTTGAGCATCTTTTCAAGTGTCTGTTAGCCATCTGTATGTCTCCTTTGGAAAAATGTCTATTGTGTTCTGCCCATTTCTTAACAAGATTATTTGGTTTTGGAATGTTGAGTTTGAGAAGTTCTTTATAGATTTTGGACACTAACCCTTTATCAGATATGTCATTTGCAAATATCTGCTCCCATTCCATAGGCTGCCTTTTAGTTTTGTTGATTGTTTCCTTTGCTCTGAAGAAGGTTTTTATCTCAATGAAATCCCAATAGTTCATTTTTGCTATTGTTTCCCTTGCCTCTGGAGACGTGCGTAGAAAGAAGTTTCTGGGGCTAAGGTTAAAGAGATTTCTGCCTGTGTTTCCTCTAGGATTTTGATGGTTTCCTGCCTCTCATTTAGGTCCTTCATCCATTTTGAGTTTATTTTTGTGTATGGTGTAAGGGAGTGATCCAGTTTCATTCTTCTGCATGTGGCTGTCCAGTTTTCCCAACACCATTTGTTGAAGACACTGTCTTTTTTCCATTGGATATTCTTTCCTGCTTTGTTAAAGATTAGTTGACCATATAGTTGTGGATCCATTTCTGGCTTTTCTATTCTGTCCCATTAATCTATGTGTCTATTTTTGTGCCAGTACCATAGTATTTTGATGATCACATCTTTGTAATAGAGCTTAAAGTCCAGAATCAAGATGCCTCCAGCTTTGTTTTTCTTTTTTCAAGATTTCTTTGGCTATTCAGGGTCTTTTGTGGCTCCATACAAATTCTAGGATTGTTTGTTCTAATTCTGTGAAAAATGCGGTGGTATTTTGATAGGGATTGCATTGAATATGTAGATTGCTTTGGATGGTATAGACACGATAACAATGTTTGTTCTTCCAATCCATGAGCATGGAGTGGTTTTCCATTTCTTTGTGTCATCTTGAATTTCTTTCATCAGTGTTTTGTAGTTCTCAGAGTACAGATCATTTACCTCTTTGGTTAGGTTTATTCCTAAGTATCTTATGGGTCTTGGTGCAATTACAAATGGGATTGATTGCTCGATTTCTCTTTCTGATGCTTCATTATTGGTGTAGAGAAATGCAACATATTTCTGTACATTGATTTTGTATCTTGCAACTTTAGTGAATTTGTGAATCAGTTCTAGCAAATGTTTGGTGGAGTCTTTTGGGTTTTCTACATAGATTATGGTGTCCTCTGCAAATAGCAAAACCTTGACTTCTTCCTTGTCAATTTGGATGCCTTTTATTCCTGTTTATTGTCTGATTGCTGAAGCTAGGACTTCCAATATTATGTTAAATAACAATGGTGAGAGTGGATATCCCCATCTTATTCCTGACCATAGAAGAAAAGCTCTCAGTTTTTCCCCATTCAGGATATTAGCTGTGGATCTTTCATATATGGCCCTTATGATATTGACGTATGCTCCCTCTATCCCTACTTTGTCGACATTTTTCCTGCTTCTTAAGGTAGGCCTGTATTACTCTATACTTCCCTCTTATGACCACTTTTGCTACATTGCATAGGTTTTGAACCATCATGTTTTTCACTTTCATTTGTTTCCGTGTATTTTTTTAATTTCTTCTTTAATTTCCTGGGTAGCCCATTCATTTGTTAGTAAGATGTTCTTTAACCTCTATATATCTGTAGTTTTTCCAATTTTTTTTTCTTGTGGTTAACTTCAAGTTTCATAGTGTTGTGCTCTGAAAATCTGCATAGTATGATCTCAATCTTTTTGTACTTGTTGAGGGATGATTTGTGACCCTTTATGTAATATATTCTGGAAAATGTTCCATGTGCACTCAAAAAAGAATGTGTATTCTGCTGCTTTAGGATGAAATACTCTAAATATATCTGTTAAGTCCATCTGGTCCAGTGTGTTGTTCAAAACCATTGTTTCCTATTGATTTTCTGCTTAGATGATCTGTCCATTACTGTAAGTGGGTTGTTAAAGTCCTCTACTATTATTGTATTATTGTCATTGAGTTTATTTATGTTTGTTATTAATTATTTTATATATCTGGGTGCTCCCATCTTGGGGGCATAAATATTTATAATTGTTAGATCTTCTTGTTGGATAGACCCCTTAATTATGATATAATGCCCTTCTTCATCTCTTGTTACAGTCTTTGGTTTAAAATCTAATTTGTCTGATATAAGTATGGCTACTCTGGCTTTCTTTTGATGTCCATTAGCATGATAGATTGTTCTCCATCCCCTCACTTTTCATCTGCAGGTGTCTTTAGGTCTAAAATGAACCTCTTATAGGGAGCATATAGATGGGTCTTATTTTTTAATCCATTCTGATACCCTGTTTTTTTTTATTGTAGTATTTAGTCCATGTACAATCAGAGTAATTATTGAAAGATATGAATTTAGTGCCGTTGTATTACCTGTTAAGTCTTTGGAGATTTTCTCTGTTCCTTTCTAGTCTTTGTCACTTTTGGTCTTTCTTTCCTACTCAAAGAGGGCTGGTTTCTTGCAGTGCTAGTTTAATAATTCTTGCAGGGCCTGTTTAGTGATCACAAACTCCTTTAGTTTTTTTTTTTTTTTTTTTTTTTTTTTTTTTGTCTGGGAAACTATTTAATTTTCTTTCTATTCTGAATGATAGCCTTGCTGGATAAAGTACTCTCAGCTGCATATTTTCCCATTCAGCACGTTGAATATAACATGCCACTTTCTTCTGGCCTGCCAAGTGGAGAGACCTGCTGCTAACTTTATTGTCTTCCCTTGTAATTTAGGGATTTCTTTTCCCTTGCTGCTTTTAGGACACTTTCCTTATCTCTGTATTTTGCAAATTTTACTATGATACGTCTTGGTGCCGACCTGCTTTTGTTGATTTTGACGGGAGTGCTCTGTGCTTCCTGGATTGGATGTCTGTTTCTTTCCCCAGATTAAGGAAGTTTTCAGCTATAATTTGCTCAAATAAACCTTCTGCCCCATTTTACCTCTCTTCTTCTTTTGGAACTCCTATGATATGAATGTCAGTATGCTTTATGGAGTCACTGAATTCCCTGAACTTTCATGATCTGGTATTTTTCTTTCCCTCTTCAGCTTCATTATTTGCTATAATTTTATCTTCTTTTCACTGATTTATTCCTCTGCTTCTTCCATCCTTGTGGTCTTTACATCCTGTTGGTTTCACATCTCAGTTACAGCATTTTTTATTTCATCCTGACTAGTTTTTAGGTCTTTTATCTTTGCAGTAAGGGACTCCCTGGTGTCTCCCGCGTTTTCTCAAGCCCAGTAAGTTCCTTATGATTGTTGCTTTAAATTCTGGATCAGGCATCTTACTTACATCTATTTTGATTAGATCCCTGGCTGTGATTTTCCTTGTACTTTCTTTTGGGATGAATTCCTTCATCTTCACATTTTGTCTAGGTCTCTGTCTTCTCTGTGTTAGGAAAGCCTGTTATGTTTCCTGCTCCTGAGAGTAATCGCTTTATGAAGAAGTCATATATATCCAGGACCTGGTGCTTCAGGAAGTGTTTCTGGTGTATGCTGTGTTCACGCTGCTGCGGTGTTTTTGGCTGCTCTTTTCCTCAGGTCAGTCCTCTGCAGAGTTTCTCCTTGCCTGCAGTGGGGAGTGTTTGGACCTTGTCCAGGGTGTGGTGAGTTTTAACTAGGTGTGCTCTGGTCTGCATGTTAAAACATTTCCACTAGAGCTGAAACTGCAGCACTCTATGGTCAGTAAACTTGGTGTGTGCAGGGGGTTTGTGTTTGTCTTATGGGGGAGGGGCCCATTGCTCTGGTTTTCAGGCACACTTGTCCTAGTAAAGAAGCACCTGCAGAGTGCGGGGGAGCAGGGCTTGGTGTAAGCAGCTCAGGCCTTCTCTGTGGGTGCTGTTCTGCTCACTGAAGTCAGTCCATGCTGATGCACAGGAGAGAAAAATGGCATCAGCCTTCTCCCTCATCCTGACAGGGGAGATGCACCTGCTGCTGTCCAAGAATCTTTCATAGAAGAGTTGACAATCTCCCGTCATGTGTCCCAGGTGTCCCTCAGATCCCTGCCTTCACCCCATCTGTGTCTGGGCCATCTGCCCACCTGATAGCACAGTGCACCTGTGTTTTTTTCAGGTAGGCTGGCTTAGTTTCAAAACATCAAACTCTAGGGATCCAGTGCTACAGGAACTCATGCTGATCCTCTAGGGAGAGTCTCTCCATGCTGGGACTGGTGCCGTTTTGTCCCAGAAGGGCAGTTGCACACACATGCAAGAGCTTGGAGTTTAGAGTAAAGCACAGAAGAAGCCAGAGTTGAAGTGAGGTGCCTCAATAGGTGTCTCTGTCACTACGTTAAGGAACGGGACAGTGCAATGATGCCTGATGGCTCTTTTGTCCCCTAAGAGGCAATACCTCCTCTCCCAGATGCACTCCAAGACGGGGAAAATGTCTCTCCCAGCATGTCCCCAGGGATCCTTGAATTGCACTGTTTGCTCCCAGCCCTCTGCCCTCCCTCTCCACGGAAGCACTGGTGCACCCACCGGGCTCTACATTGGCCATGACATGAACTTGTGAAACTTCAGACTTTAAGCGCCACTGGTTGTAAAAACTCCCAATAACGAGCCTCTCTCATTTTCCCAATCAATGCTTCTGGGGAAATGTTTTTCTTGTGTAATTCCCTATGTGTTGCATATACTCTCTCTCTCTCTTTCTCCTCCCCCCATCCCTTGATCAGGGATTCCCTCACCTCTGCCGTGCCTGCGATTCTTTTCTCCCCCAAATCATATCTTGGCACTGCCTTCCTTTCATGATGTGGCCTCTTTTCTCCTGCTAGTTGTGCCGTTTATTTGCTCAGTCCTCAGATGGATTTTTTGGGTGTTTAGAATGATCTCATATTTATCTAGCTGTGTTAGAGGGATGAGGCAAGCATAGGGTCTCCCTAAAACTCCACATCTTAACTCCTCCTTTAATTTTATTTTAAACGCCAATATAGTTAACACACAATGTTATGATAGTTTCAGGTATACAATATAGTGACTCAACACTTCCATACACCACCCTGTGCTCATCACAAGTGCACTCCTTAATTCCCAACACCTGTTTCCCTCACCCCCTGCCCACCTCCCCTCTGGTGACCATCAGTTTGTTCTCTATAGTTGAGTCTGTTTCTTGGTTTCTCTCTCTCTCTTTTTTTCCTTTGCTCATTTTTTTGTTGTTATTTCTTAAAGTTCACATATGAGTAAAATCACATCTTTCTTTGACTGACTTATTTCACTTAGCATAATACTCTCTAGCTCCATCCATGTTACCAAAAATGGCAAGATTTCTTCCTTTTTATGGCTGAGTAATATTCCATTGTGTGTGTGTGTGTGTGTGTGTGTGTATATATATATATATATATATATATCCATTCATCTATTGATGGACACTTTGGCTACTTCCATAATTTGGCTATTGTAAATAATGCTTCATGTATCTCTTTGTATTAGTGTTTTTGTATTTTGGGGGTAAATACCTAGAAATGCAAAAGTGTAGGGTAGTTCTATTTTAACTTTTGGAGGAAACTACACACTGTTTTCCAGAGTGGCTGCACCAGTTTGCATTCCCACCAACAGTGCAAGAGGCTTCCTTTTTCTCCACATCCTGGCCAACACTTGTTCTTTCTCTTGTTTTTGATTTTGACCATTCTGTCAGGTATAAGGTAATATCTCCTTGTAGTTTTGAATTGCATTTCTCTGATGATGAGTGATGTAAGTATCTTTTCATGTGTCTGTTGGCCATCTGGATGTTTTCATTAGAGAAATGCCTGTTCATGCCTTCTGCCCATTTTTAAATTGGATTATTTATCTTTTGGTGTTGAGTTGTATAAGTTCTTTATGTATTTTGCATACTAACCCTTTATCAGATATGTCATTTCCAAGTATTATAGGTGTCATTTTTAACCACTGGGGGAAATATGGGTTGATAAATTGTGCTGAGCTAACACTGTGGAAAAAATAAAATTTGATTTTTACCTTAGAACCAAGTTAATCCAACTGAATTCTGGAAATTCAATTAGAAATTCAAATTAGAAATTCAAATTAAAAAATCACACAAGGACAAGAACAAAGTATTTTTAATTTTTGAGGTGGAGAGGTTATTTTTTTAATCCTTTGAGACTTTATTGAACTGCTACAGTGTATCATTAGTTTTTGATGTAGTGCTCCATGAGTCATTGTTCACATATAACACCCAGTGTTCCATGCTCTCCATAATACCCATCACCAGGCTAGCCTATCCGCCCACCTCCACAAGTCTAAAACCCTGTTTGTTTCCCAGAGTCCATAGTCTCTCATGGTTCATTTCCCCTTCTGTTTACCCCCCCTTCATTATTCCCTTCCTTCTTCTACCTATCTCCCTGCTGTTCCTTATGTTCCACAAATGAGTGAAACCATATGATAATTGTCTTTCTCTCCTTGACTTATTTTACTTAGCATAATCTCCTCCAGTCCCATCCACGTTGATGCAAATGTTGGGTAATCATTCTTTCTGATGGCTGAGTAATATTCCATTGTATATATGGACCACATCTTCTTTATCCATTCGTCTGTTGAAGGGCATCTCGGCTCCTTCCACAGTTTGGCTATTGTGGACAATGCTGCTATGAACATTGGGGTGCATATGGCCCTTCTCTTCACTACGTCTGTATCTTTGGGGTAAATACCCAGTAGTGCAATTGCTGGGTCATAGGGTAGCTCTATTTTTAACTTTTTGAGGAACCTCCACACTGTTTTCCAGAGTGGCTGTACCAACTTGCATTCCCACCAACAGTGTAAGAGGGTTCCCCTTTCTCCACATACTCTCCAGCATTTATTGTTTCTTGCCTTGTCAATTTTTGCAATTCTAACTGATGTTAAGGTGTATCTCAATGTGGTTTTGATTTTAATTTCTCTGATGGCTAATGATGTTGAACATTTTTTCATGTGTCTGTTAGCCATTTGTATGTCTTCACTGGAAAAATGTCTGTTCGTATCTTCTGCCCATTTTTTGATTTGATTATTTGTTTCTTGGTTATTGAGTTTGTGAAGTTCTTTATAGAAGTTATTTTAAAGCATATTATCAAGTAAAAAAGCTCAAAGGAAAATATCGTTAGTTTTCATTATTTAAAACTGTAAATGCATATATGTGAAAAATATATCACATCTAAACTGGATATCAGGTGATATATAATTGTTAATTTTATTAAGTTGACATATATAGTTATGTGGATAATTCAATATTCTTACAGCTCATATGGAAATATTTAGGAGTGATACAGCATAATTTCTATAATTTGCTTGCCAGTGGTTTGGAAACATGTGTAGAGAACACCAAACAAATAGGGAAAATTATTCACAATTCATGAAAACAAGTAAAGACTATACAAGCATTCATTGCATAAGTTCAATGCTTCTGGATGTTTGAAAATATTAACTACAGAGTTTGGGGAAAATGCACTGTAAACAAAATTAGAAGGCAAATTCTACATTGAAAAAAATTATTTCTAACTCAGTGTGCCAGGGAACCTAGAGAAATCTTGCCTTAGCATGAATAATTTTTGGCCATTTGCCATATGAAGAGTATGCTCTGACTTCATCCAGAAAAAACACCTTAGAAAACTGACATCAGAGAATCATTGTGCCACAAATCACATATTTAAGTTATTACAAACAGAAAGAACAAAATTATGAGATAAAAATAATTATGGCTTGCTCTGTATAATGAAAATGTTGTCATTTATGAGCCATCGTAATGTTTCTATTGTATAAAGGAAGTAACTCTGCACCTGCTATGAGAAAGAAAAAAACTGTAATTGGATGCCATCCTTGACAGTCACCTCACACATTAAAGAGAGAGGCAGGTCCTTCACCTAGGGAAAAAAGCTGTGACTAGATTGTGTCCCTGAAGATTTACAATGGTCCTCATCTCCTAAAACAGAAGTAGTGTCCAATTTTGCAAGAATCCAGGAAACAGATTAAAGAAATACACCTTGCCAAGAGGTAACTGTAAATCCAATGCAGATTGCACCCAATCATTAACACTATTTGTCCATAAAAGTAAAGAGGACTTAAAAAAAAAAAAGACTCCTCTGACTAATGTCACCCTCTTGAATTCTTCTGCCTATTATAGGGAATCAGTGCATAAATTAAGGGAAGACAACCTCCTCCAATTTTTGGTTGAGAATTTCCTAAAATTCACACAAGACATAGAAAAGGTTAACTTTGTTTTAATACATAAAGAACTCTTACAAACCAATAAGGTAAATAAAGTCATTTTTATCTATCAAAAAGGCATACATTCTTTAAAGGATGATACTATGCATGCAATAGACATTTCTTATATACTACTTATATATGAGTTATGGATGTAAATTTGGAAAAGGTAACTTGGAAAAATATCTTTAGCAGGCAAAAGTCTTAAATGTTTGTATATATTTGTACATATGTGAAACAATAGCTGATTAATGAAATTATAGTACATTTTTAAGACATAGTCAATAAAAAGTTGAATTAAAATATTTACAATTTAAACAAGTAAATGTATATATGCTATGATTCTAATTTTAACACAGGTAGGTTCATAGGTAGGCAAAGAAACACAGGTAGGTTCATAGGTAGGCAAAGAAAAAATACTGAAAGTGTCCCACCAAGCTTCCTATGTTTATCCTTCTGTAGTGGAACTCTGAGAGCTCCCCCCTTTATTGTGTTGTGTGTATTCATTTTCCATGAACAGGAATAATTTTTGTAATTAAAAGTGTATTGTTTCAAAAAGAAAAAAAGAAGCATGGAAACAGGGATTCATAGAGGTATAACTTAACAAAAATCAGGTTGTAATCACCTGGTGAGTTTGCCCCTTGGTGAGTCATGGATAGAAACTACACAAGGTGATGTTGTCACACAAAATAAGCTTGCTTGGGGATCACAGGGAACAACCTCCAAAGCTGTGACTCCCTGAGCAGGGGTGGATAGGTCCTTTTATTTAGGGTTAGGATGAACATTTAAAAAGGGGGGTCTTGTCACTGTGTGTAAAGACAGGCATAAGTTGCACATGTGCCTTAAGGAAGTACACATACACTGTCGTTGTGTGTTGTGTAAATGAGGCTGTGCTCCTCCTCGGGCAGAGATTCTAGCGGTATAATGAGACAAGGGGACTGCTGGTCACTCCGTGGTCAATCCAGGGTTCATCTGCACGGGTGTGAGTCATGAGTGAAGGTGAGACGGGTCCGGGTGGTCTGGGCTGCCAGAGCTCTTGGCCCAGGTCGTGGTTCTCTGCCTGACCAGTAGTCTCAGTTTCCACTAAGGGATTGCATGCTCCTCATGTCTTTTGCCTCAGTTAAAAGATAAACTGGAAAAAAGAGCTTAAGGAAAAATACTGGACAAAGGTCAGTGGGTATAAGCAGGTGAGCAGTAAAGGTCAGTTCTGGGGGTCCAGCTGGTGAAAAAATTGGTGATAAGTGGTGATAAACCAAAACAAACATGCATGTTTTTTCTTCTAAACTGCATGTTTTTATTACTATGCCATATAACTTACTAGTTGAAAAAAGAATACTAAATTAAAACAGTGAAGCCAGAATATGCAACTCCTAAAAGCACCCAAGGTGGCCTTTCTGGGTGGATGGATCAGAAAAGTGCCCCCTCCCTCCTGGCTGATATGGCTTGGTAACAAGACCCCAGAGGCATGGCCACTGAGCTCTAATCAGTGGGCACCTCAGCCTGGCAGCCTTTGTGCTCTGCACAAACTGCAAACCAGCAGTGGGACCAGGGAATATGAAAGACCTTCAAGGTCATTCAAAGGGCATTGGATATAAGATTTACAATCTCTTCAAGTTACCCATTCCCTCAGAAAATAGTAGCAAAAAATAATTCAGAACTTCACTGACACCAAGAGAAACTCTCCTGAATTCTAGGGAGGAAAGTCCTTTATTACATAAAATAGTAATTATGTGCTGCCAGCCTCACTGAGAGAGAGAAGTAAATCACATGCAACAAGCAAGAGAGAGGATATTTATCAACCAAGGCTAAGATGATGGACCATTACCTAATAAACAATAATAGACAGTTAATAAGACCCTAAAATCAATATTTCTCCACAGTGTCAGAGTAATTCAGTTAAGATGAAAAAATATATAAATATGAACTATTTTGTCTAAAGATGTGCAGTGCATTCAAATTGAGAAAAAATTATGACAGATTCTGTGAAATAACCATAAATATGGAGTTTTAAGAACACAATGTGGTCAATAAAAATATAATTAATCTAAGGTACTATGACTTACATAAGGGATACACTTATTCATTCTGGAAAACCTTCCCAATCTTAAACTGGTTATACAGTGTTCTCTGCCCCAAATCATGATCCAATCATTTCATTTCCGTGCTTCTGGCATTGTTTTAACAATATGGTCAGAAGTATGCTATGTGGTTTCACCCTCTGTCCAAATGCTGATATTTTAATACATTTAAGAAGATTGGGTTGTAACAGAAAAAGGTATGTCCTCCAGTAGCTCCCCAGCCAAATTTCCACTGACCTACTCGGTGACTTGCCTTTATTAATTTCTTGACAATGTTGTTTGTGGTTTGATATCTGGGGCGTGTAGCATCCAGATATTTGGTTAAACCTTATTTTTGGGTGTGCCTGTGAGGGAGCTACTGGATGATATTAACATTGGAATTGATAGACGTGTGTAAAGCAGATGGGCCCTATCAGCCCTCCCAACATAGATGGGCCTCCTCCAACCCATTGAAGGCCCGACTAGAATAAAAGACTAAGAACAAATTCTCTTTCTGCCTGGCTGTCTGAGCTCAGACATCTGTCCTTTCCTCCCTTCAGACTCAGACTCAGACCCAGACTGGAACTACACCATTGGCTCTCCAGCGTCCAGCTTGCTGATCGCAGACCTTGAGATTTCTTGGCCTCCATAATCATCATGTAAACCAATTCCTTAGAGTAAATCTCTCTCTCCTTCGATGCATAGATGGATGGATGGAAGGATGGATGGATGGATGGATGGATGGATGGATGGATAGACAGATACATAAATACATAGATAGAGGTGGAGGTAGAAGTAGAGATATAGATATCAGAATATATGTCTACTATTGGTTCTGTTTTTCTGGAGAACCCAGATTAATAGAGATGACAATAAAGAAAACCACAAATATACACACATACACACAATGCAGGTCATATGAGAAATTGTGCAACACCAAAGAGCAGTATATATACTCAGCATGCAGATGAAAAGATGTCTCTGAAAAAGAGTTGCTGTGCAGGAAAAGTTCCACATCTTGATCTGTGTGGTGTTTACATGGGCGAATGTATGTGTACAAATTCATCAAATTGTATGCTTACGATGTGTGCGCTCCACTGCATTTATGTTACAGTTCTGCATAACAGCGAAGGTACACTAAGTAAAAATTCAGTAACAGATTGAGTGGGAAACTGTAACCCACAAAGTCTATACATGTCAAACTGAATTTAATAAAGGATGTTAGACTGTCCCCACAACTACTATTATCACTAAATAAGGAGATGGAAGAAGGATAAATAATTTGAGGGCCTCTAGAACCAAACTGGAAATGCTAGGTGAGAATCAGAAGCAATTATCAAAGGAAAAAAAGAACTACTTATAGATGTGTTGATACTCTTTGCTAAGAAGACTGGTCCTTTGTCATGTGTATCACAGCTATGTTGTGTCAGTTATCTGTAAATAAATCATCCCCAACTTTTAGTGACTTAAAACAAGACCATTTATTTACTTCCAGCCCCCCATAGATTAGTAATCTGGGGGTGGGGTGTACTCAGCTGGGTTTACTTGTGCTTTGTAGCCATTGAGGGCCAGCTGGGAGTTGGCTGGTCCCAGAAAACCTCACTCACAATAAGAGCTTCGGAAAAGCTGACAGAATGTCTGGGCAGCTAGACCTCTCTTTTCATGAGGTCTCTCATCCTCAAGGAGCTGGACTGGGTTTGTGTATAAGGAACAGTATTCCAGGTATTCTAGTGCTGGAGTGGAAGTCCAGGATCAGAAGTGACGAAACATACATCACCACATTTTCATGTTCAAACAGTCACAGAGCCAGCCCAGCTTCAAGGGGGAGGAGAAATAGATTCCACTTTTGGTGGGAAGAACAAAAAAGTCATGGAGGCATGGGAATAGCATGAAAGGAATTATTGTAACCATCTTTTGTAAAATATTTCCCAGTTTTTCATTTGACTTAGAACAATTTGTTGAATAAATTAATATTTCAAGATATATCACACTGCATTTTGTGGTTTCTTACTTAGCTGCTACACTGAGAGACTCCTATTCCAAATCAAATAAACATTTACCTACCTTTTCTTTCAATCATTTGTTATCTTAGTTCAGGGTTCAACAAACTTTTTTCCATAAGGGACCAGATAGTAATTATTTTGGTCTTTGTAAGACATAGGGTGTCTGTGACAATTCTGCCTGGAAAAGCAGCCCTTGGCATTATATGAACAAATGGGCGTGGCCATGAATCAATAAAACCTTACCTACAAAATCAAGAGATGGGCTAGATATGGATATTGTGTTGTAAGTTGTTCACATCTGCTTTAAGATATCTGGTTTGTATTAGTGTTTGTATTGAGAAAAAACATATACCTTTTCAAACACTTGTCATAAAATAATTATTAAATAAACATTCTTTTCTTTCTCTTTGTTATGCAACATTTGTCATCTAATATTAGGATCAGTTTCATGCCATACATGTAATTCCACTAATCCTTCTATTCATGCATTTGTAAGTATCTAGGAAACCATATCATCTTTAACTATGTTTACCCTTAAACTAAGTTTTTTGCCAAGAAGGTGAAATATGCCCTCATTATTCTTTCTTTTCAAAAGTACCTCTGCTTATCTTACAAAAATCTGAATTTTTACAGGTGAACTTTAGGATAATTTATTTTTTTAATTTTGAGACAAACAATTTTTCATTGATATTTTCACCAGAGCTGCATTAAAATTTTATATTAGTAAGGAAGAAAATCTTTAGAATATTAGCTCTTCACTTCAAAATAATGGCACTTCTCATTATTTAGCCCTTCTTTAATCTATGTATGTTCAGATTCATAGTTTTCTTCTTATCTAGTCCACACATTTCTTAGCTTCTTACTAGATATTTGTGGCATAGACTACGTTTCCCAGGTTCCCTTGATGTAAGGTGAATAATGAGCCTGGATTCTGGTCAACAGAATATGGATGAAAGTAATCTATAGGGGGGAGGAGTTAAGATGGTGAGGGAGTAGGGGTCCCCTTTTTCAGCTGGTCCCCTGAATCGAGCTGGATAGGTACCAGACCACCCTGAAAACCCAAGAATCAGCCTGAGATGCAGGAAGATATATCTGGACCTATACAAATGAACACCTCCAGCACTGAGTATTGAGGTATGAAGCAAGGAGCCGTGAATCCACCCACAGATATCGGAAGATAAATGGAAGGGGAGGGAGCCTCTGCGTTCAGGTGCCAGGAAGCGGTAGCCACCTGCACTGGGGAGCAGGCAGACTCGCGGACCGGCACCCACGAGAGAGCAGACTGAGACCGTGAGACTTGGAACGCGCACGACCAGTCTGAAAACCAGAGCTCTGGATTGCGCATGAACCACACGAAACGGAGCTCCGAAGCACACGTGGGGGCAGCTCGCAGTGTTAGAAACACAAAGGACAGAAACGTGCCGGCCCTGGAAGTGAGGGCTTGGATGCCAGCTGTGAGATGCACAAGCCGGGATGCTGCAGGGTTTTTAGCAGCACCAACACAAACAGAGTTAAAGAGGCCAGAAGAGCTCAGTGGAGAGCAGACTGTGAGCTCTCTATTCTGAGACAGAGGCTGGGATTCGGCCACTGCTACTCTGACTCTCAGAAGAGGCACAGCAAACTGCCAGGGAAAGCCACCAGAGAGCAAAAGCCCAGAAATACTGGCTCATGTTGCGCCCATCCTCATCCCCCCTCACAAGGGACAGGGAGACTCTACCCAAACAGGGTGGCCTGAGTATCAGTGTGGCAGGACCCTCCCCCAGAAGGCAGGCTGAAAAATCAAGAAGCCCACATACCTAAGGTCTCTATAAAACAAGAGCACACTGCCTGGGTCCCGGTCAATAATTTGGGCTCTGGACAACCCTGCAACCTCTCCTCATCAGAATGACGAGAAGGAGAAATCCCCCCCAGCAAAAAAAAGATAATGAGTCTGTGGCCTCGGCCACAGAACTGATGGATATGGATATAACCCAATTATCAGAAATGGAGTTCAGAGTAACAATGGTCAAGATGATGTGTAGACTTGAAAAAAATATTAATGAAAATATTAACGAGAATATAGAATCTCTAAGGGCAGAAATGAGAGCGAATCTGGTAGAAATTAAAACTGCTATGAATCAAATACAGTCAAAACTAGATGCTCTGATGGCCAAAGTAAATGAGGCAGAAGAACGAATTAGCAAATTGGAGGATGGGATGGTAGAAGAGAAAGCTAAAACTTGGCTCAAAAAAATTCAATCTCAAGAACTTAGGTTATGGGAGATTACTGACTCAATGAAATGTTCCAATGTCAGAATCGTCGGCATCCCTGAGGGGGTGGAGAAAAACAGAGGTCTAGAAGAAATATTTGAACAAATTGTAGCTGAAAGCTTCCCTAATCTAAACAAGTGTTCTTGTCCAAGAGGCAGAGAGGACCCCTCCCAAATTCAACCATGACAAACCTATGCCACGTCATGTCATAGTGCAATTCGCAAATATTAGATCCTAGGATACAGTATTGAAAGTGGCCAGGGCAAAGAAACTTCTCACGTACCAAGGCAAAAGTATCAGGATTACATCAGACCTGTCTACAAACACCTAGAATGAGAGAAAGCGTTGGGGGGGGGCATTTTTAAAGCTCTTTCAGAGAAAAATGTACAGCCAAAAATCCTTTATCCAACAAGGTTGTCATTCAGAATTGATGGAGAGATAAGGACCTTCCAGAATTGCCAGTCGCTGACCAATTTCGTAACCACGAAACCAGCCCTACAGGAAATATTAAGGGGGATTCTATAAAAGTAAAAAGGCCCCAAGAGTGATACAGAACAGAAAGTTACAATCTATAGAAACAAAGATGTTACATGCAACATGACATCATTAAAATCATATCTCTCAATAATCAATCTCAATGTGAATGGCCTAAATGCTCCCATAAAATGCCACAGGGTTGCAGATTGGATAAAAAGACATGACCCATCCATTTGCTGTCTACAAGAGACTCATTTTGAACCTAAAGATACATCCAGACTGAAAGTAATGGGATGGAAAACCATCTTTCATGCCAATGGACCTCAAAAGAAAGTGGGGTAGCAGTTCTCATATCAGACAGATTGGATTTTAAACTAAAGACTGTAGTGAGAGATACAGAAGGCCACTATATTATTCTTAAAGGATGTATCCAAGAAGTGGATATGACAATTATAAATATCTATGCCCCCAACAGGGGAAGAGCTAGATACACAAGCCAACTCTTTTTTTTTTAAGATTTTATTTATTTCACAGAGAGAGATAGAGACAGCCAGCGAGAGAGGGAACACAAGCAGGGGGAGTGGGAGAGGAAGAAGCAGGCTCCCAGAGGAAGAGCCTGATGTGGGGCTCGATCCCAGAACACCGGGATCATGCCCTCAGCCGAAGGCAGACGCTTAACGGCTGAGCCACCCAGGTGCCCCATGCCAACTCTTAACCAGAATAAAGGCACATATAGATAAAAATACGTTAATAGTAGGGGACCTCAACACTCCACTATCAGCAATAGATAGATCACCTAAGCAGAAAATCAACAAAGAAACAAGAGCTTTGAATGCCATACTAGACCACATGGACCTCATAGATATATATACAGAACACTACACCCCAGAACAACAGAATACTCATTCTTTTCTAATGCACATGGAACTTTCTCCAGAATAGATCATGTGCTGGGTCACAAAACAGATCTCAACCGATAACAAAAGACTGAAATTATTCCCTCCATATTCTCAGACCACAATGCTTTCAAATTGGTACTCAACCACAAGCAAAAATTTAGAAGAAACTCAAACACTTGGAAACTAAGAACCATCCTGCTCAAGAATGATTCAATAAACCAGGAAATCAAAAATCAATTTAAACAATTTATGGAGACCAACGAGAATTGGTTTGGAACACAACCGTCCAAAACCTATGGGACACTGCAAAGGCAGTCCTAAGGGGAAAATACATAGCCATCCAAGCCTCACTCAAAAGAATAGAAAAATCTAAAATGCAGTTTTTATGTTCTCACCTCAAGAAGCTGGAACAGCAACAGAAGAACAGGCCTAATCCACGCACGAGAAAGCAGTTGATCAAGATTAGAGCAGAGATCAATGAATTAGAAACCAGGATCACAGTAGAGCAGATCAACAGAACTAGAAGCCGGTTCTATGAAAGAATAAATAAGATCAATAAGCCACTGGCCAGACTTATCCAAAGGAATAGAGAAAGGACCCAAATTAATAAAATTATGAATGAAAAGGGAGAGGTCACAACCAACACAAATGAAATAGGAAGGATCATTAGAAACTTTTATCGACAGCTTTATGCCAATAAATTAAACAACCTGGAAGAGATGGATGCCTTCCTGGAAACCTATAAACTACCAAGATTGAAAAAGGAAGAAATTGATTTTTTAAACAGACCAATTAATTATGAAGAGATTGAAGCAGTGATTAAAAACCTTCCGAAAAACAAAACTCCAGGGCCTGATGGATTCCCCGGGTAATTCTACCAAACATTCAAAGAAGAAATAATACCTATTCTCCTGAAGCTGTTTCAAATAATAGAAACAGAAGGAAAGCTACCAAACTCATTCTACCAGGCCAATATTACCTTGATCCCCAAATCAGGCAAAGACACCATCAAAAAGGAGAATTACAGACCAATTTCCCTGATGAATATGGACGCCAAAATCCTCAACAAGATCCTGACTAATAGAATCCAACAGTACATTAAAAGGATTATCCATCATGACAAAGTGGGATTCATCCCTGGGATGCAAGCATGGTTCAACATTCACAAATCTATCAGTGTGATAGATTATATCAACAAGAAAAGACTCAGGAGCCATATGATCCTCTCAATTGATGCAGAAAAAGCATTTGACAAAATACAGCATCCTTCCTCATTAAAACCCTTCAGAGTGTAGGGATAGAGGGTACATTCCTCAATCTCATAAAAGCCATCTATGAAAAGCCTACTGCAAATATGATTCTCAATGGGGAAAAGCTGGAAGCCTTTCCCTTAAGATCAGGAACACGACAAGGATGCCCACTCTCGCCACTATTATTCCACATAGTACTAGAAGTCCTTGCAACAGCAATCAGACAACAAAGAGGGATAAAAGTTATCCAAATCATCAAAGAAGAAGTCAAACTGTCTCTCTTTGCAGATGACATGATACTTTATATGGAAAACCCAAAAGAATCCACCCCCAAACTACTAGAAGTTATAGAGCAATTCAGTAATGTGGCAGGATACAAAATCAATGCTCAGAAATCAGTTGCATTTCTATACACAAACAATGAGACTGAAGAAAGAGAAATTAGGGAATCCATTCCATTTACAATAGCACCAAAAATCATATTTTATCTCAGAATTAACTTAACCAGAGACGTAAAGGATCTATATTATAGAAACTACAAATCACTCTTGAAAGATATTGAAGAAGACACAAAATGTTGGAAAAATATTCCATGCTCATGGATCGGAAGAATTAACATAGTTAAAATGTCCATGCTACCCAGAGCAATCTACACTTTCAATGCCATCCTGATCAAAATACCAATGACATTTTTCAAAGAACTGGAACAAACAGCCCTTAAATTTGTGTGGAACCAGAAAAGGCCCCGAATCGCCAAGGAACTGTTGAAAAAGGAAAAACAAAGCTGGGGGCATCACAATGTCGGATTTCGAGCTGTACTACAAAGCTGTGATCACAAAGACAGCATGGTACTGGCACAAAAACAGACACATAGACCAATGGAACAGAATAGAGAACCCAGAAATGGACCCTTGGCTCTTTGGCCAACTAATCTTTGACAAAGCAGGGAAAAACATCCAGTGGAAAAAAGACAGTCTCTTCAATAAATGGTGCTGGGAAAATTGGACTGCTATATGCAATAGAATGAAACTTGACCACTCTCTCACACCATACACAAAGATAAACTCCAAATGGATGAAAGACCTGGATGTGAGACAGGAATCCATCAAAATCCTAGAGGAGAACATAGGCTGCAACCTCTTTGACATCGGCCACAGCAACTTTTTCATGACACATCTCCAAAGGCAAATGAAACAAAAGAAAAAATGAACTTGTGGGACTTCATCAAGATAAAAAGCTTCTGCACAGCCAAGGAAACAGTCAAAAAAACTAAGAGGCAGCCCACGGAATGGGAGGAGATATTTGCAAATGACACTAAAGGTAAAAGACTGGTATCCAAGATATACAAAGAACTTCTTAAACTCAATACACAAGAAACAAATAAACAAATCATAAAAAGGGCGGAAGATATGAACAGACACTTTTCCAATGAAGACATACAAATGGCTAACAGACACATGAAAAAATATTCAAAATCATTAGCCATCAGAGAAATTCAAATTAAAACCACACTGAGATACCACCTTACGCCAGTTAGAGTGGCAAAATTGACATGGCAGGAAACAACAATTGTTGGAGAGGATGTGGTGAAAGGGGATCCCTCTTACACTGTTGGTGGGAATGCAAGTTGGTACAGCCACTCCGGAAAACAGTGTGGAGATCCCTTAAAAAGTTAAAAATTGAGCTACCCTATGATCCAGCCATTGCACTACCGGGTATTTACCCCAAAGATACAGACATAGTGAAGAGAAGGGCCATATGCACCCCAATGTTCATAGCAGCACTATCCACAATAGCTAAATTGTGGAAGGAGCTGAGATGCCCTTCCACAGGTGACTGGATTAAGAAGATGTGGTCCATATATACAATGGAATATTACTCAGCCGTCAGAAAGACTGATTTCTCAACATTTGCTGCAACATGGACGGCACTGGAGGAGATAATGCTAAGTGAAATAAGTCAAGCAGAGAAAGACAATTATCATATGGTTTCACTCATTTATGGAACATAAGAAGTAGGAAGAACGTCAGGAGAAGAAAGGTATAAAGAAAGGGGGTTAAACAGAAGGGGGAATGAAACATGAGAGACTATGGACTCTGAGAAACAAACTGAGGGCTTCAGAGGGGAGGGGGTGGGGGAATGGGATAGGCTGGTGATGGGTATTAAGGAGGGCACGTATTGCATGGTGTTATATGCAAGTAATGAATCATGGAAGTTTATATCAAAAACTAGGGATGTACTGTATGGTGACTAACATAATATAATAAAAAATATTATTATTAAAAAAAATTCTGCTTCTCAGTCACAAAGTATCAAATAATAGGCACTTGGAGCCATAACCAACTGGCATCGGCTTACAACTGGGCTCTATCTATGAACCAGGAACTCAATTCAGCCCTTGAAATAAATACAACTTCTTTTTACATTTATCTGTCAAACAATCTTCACGACAAAGAACTGATATTTGATTCACATGAGATCACAGCTGCCATCTTGTCAAGCTAGGTTTCCATCTGAGGTCAACCTTTACCCAACTACGGCGCTGAACCACCTCCAGGTCTGGTCACCTGAGCCTTCCAGGCTCCACGCAGCTCCAACCGGTGTGAAGGACCAGAGCTGGCAGGTGGGAAACAAGAGGTTGCACAAGCTTCGTTGGCATGACATAACACACAGAAAGGCTGGTGGGGATGCAAAGTGCTTGGGTGCTGGTAAGTGTTAAACTGATGCTGGAGAAAAAAGCCCTGATGTGCAGTGTTTGCTGGTGTCTAGTGTGACCGCTCCCACGATGGCTGATCTACCGATGTGGAGTCATCGAACGTGCAGCAGGAACACCCCACTGCACAAATGAAACAGCCTCAGGAACACACGCTGGGAGCTGGCAAACTATGGCTTGGGTCAGGTCTCCTGGCCACCTGATTTTGTACAGCCTGTGGACTAAGAACTTAAAAAAAAATTTTAAATGGTTAAAAAAAATCAAAAGAATCTTTTGTGACACATGAAAATCAAATGAAATTCAAATCCCAGTGCCCATAATGAATATCAGCAAATTATATAGTGGATAGAGTTACTAACAAATTGTATAATTCTTAATAAATTATTAATAATAGGGGTTAATAAGTGGTATTATTAGCAGATAATAAATTAATAATAATACAGTTTAAAAAAAAAGAAAGTAATCTATAATCTTCCATTCTCCTCCTATTGTCTCCTGGATAGATACAGAAGATCCCATGGAATGCTCTAAGGCCCAAGAAGATGTCAAAACTACTAAAGGGAAGGAATTTGGACCAACTAAGCTATGATGAGGAAGACTGTCTACGAGAATTCATTTGCATTATGATGTGAAAGATAAACTTTCAGTTGTCCAGCAACTAAGGTACCATTTTTTTGTTATAACAGTTATTCTTCTCTGATTTATACACTATTCTATATTTTTATTCCCATTGTAAATGATTTCTTATTTTTTAAATATTTTCTAATTGATTATCTTATACATAGGAAAACTTTTGATGTTGCTAATTTTTAGATAGTTTAATCTTGCAAATTTACGAATTTCTCAATCATATTGTTTTTTCACTTCATTCTCTTTTGATTGCCAGCTGGATATGAGCCAAATAATGTTATTTATCTCTTCCTTTCAGAATAATTGTAACTCACATTTCTATTTCTTAATTTATTGTATTCCAGAAATTCTGCAATAATTATAAAAGAATCAGGGAAATGAAGACTATTTGACTTGACCTCGACTTTATTGAAAATGTCAAAATGTTTTCCACTGTTAAAAATATTCTTTTAGGGGCACCTGGGTGGCTCAGTTGGTTGTGTCTGACTCTTGATTTTGGCTCAGGTTTGAGATTGAGCCTCCACACCCAGCACGGAACCTACTTAAGATTCTCTCTCTCCCTCTCCTTCTGCCCCTCCCACCATGTGCACACTCTCTCTCAAAAAAAAAGTTTAAAAAATATTCTTTTATTAAAGATATATAGACTTTATTGCAATATTTTTGTACTGATTTTTTCAAGAATGAGCACTGCATATGAAAAATTTATATACACTGTTCTCTTTTGGCCTATTTAATAAATTATATTCATTAATTTTCTAACATTAAACCATTCTCCTATTCCTTACTTGGTCATGGAAATTCAATTTTTGGAAAACAATGTTGTCTTCAGCTTACTGATAAAGGAATTTATCTATCCACATTTAAAGAATTTAAGTATCTGTATTTCAGTTAAAAGTTGTAGTATCAGTTTTTGGTTCCATATATTAGGTTTTACTATTAATATTATATTTTTAAAGATTTATATATTTATTTTTAGAGGGAGAGTGAGAGAGTGCAATGGGGAGAGGGGCAGAGAGAGAGAGAATCTTAAGCTGGCTTCACGCTGAGTGCGAGCCCCACACAGGGCTCAGCCTCACAACCCTGAGATCGCAACTTGAGCCAAAACCAAGAGTCCAATGGTTAACCAACTGCACCACCCAAGCACCCCTACTGTTAATATTATTTTGAATTTCATTGAATTCTGGAGTTTTCCACCAATAATCTAGTTTGGAGTTAACCTTGTTCCCTTTTTGTGGCCCAGGGATAGTGAATAGTTGGATATTATGAAGGAACATAAATAAAGTTTGATAGGTACTTCCCTTTTCTGCATAAAAACTTGACCTTCGGTAAAATTTCTAGATCTGATATCCTGGAGACATGATAAAAGCAGAATATCAACTCATTTGTAGGCAACACTGTTTATGGTAAAACTTAGTTGTAAAAATGCATCTGGACTGTCTTGAAAAATGCCCATCATGCACACTGACAGGAGGTTAACCATTGTTATTATAAACTATTTGATAAGATCAATGTCTGAATCACATGTGGTTTTATTTTTATTGTCTATCATTACTCTTGGTCATCAGTCATTTGATCTTTTTTCCAGACACGCCAGGTGATTTTGTTCAAATGTCTGAGTTTTCAGTTTGAGTAACTATATTTTTGCATTTTTAGAAATTCTATTTACTATTTTTCCAATCTTTTTTGGTGTTTTTTATTTGATTATAATGTCTAGTCCTCCTTTTATAATTATTTAAAAATAACCTGTATTTAAAATAAAATAATATTATACTTAGTCGGCTCATTCAGATTTTTTTTGGGGGGGGGCTTCTTTAAGTACCATGTTTTGGATTGCTTATTAATGCTGCCATACAATGGATTATTTTCTGTGTGGCTTATTATGATATACAAAGTTATGTTATGGAAATTGATAACTTCCAAATTTAAATGTTTTAAAAACTCATATCTATTGAGCCGCTGGTTCAAATTTACTCTCTAAGGCAGTGTCCTCCTTATGAGGTCTCAGAATTGCATGTTCATTAAATTAATAAAATTATGAATGAAAAAGGAGAGGTCACAACCAACACCAATGAAATTGGAAGGATTATTAGAAACTTTTATCAACAGCTTTATGCCAATAAATTAAGCAATCTGGAAGAGATGGAGGCCTTCCTGGAAACCTATAAACTACCAAGACTGAAACAGGAAGAAATTGATGACTTAAACAGGCCAATTGATTATGAAGAGATTGAGTCAGTGATAAACAACCTTCCAAAAAACAAAACTCCAGGCCTGGATGGTTTTCCTGGGGAATTCTACCAAACTTTCAAAGAAGAAATAATAGCTATTCTCCTAAAGCTATTTCAAAAAATAGAAACAGAAGGAAAGCTACCAAACTCATTCTATGAGGCCAATATTACCTTGATCCCCAAACCAGGCAAAGACCCCATCAGAAAGGAGAATTACAGACCAATTTCCCTAATGCATATGGACACCAAAATCCTCAACAAGATCCTGGCTAATAGAATCCAACAGTACATTAAAAGGATTATTCATCATGACCAAGTGGGATTCATACCTGGGATGCAAGCATGGTTCAACATTCACAAATCAATCAGCGTGATACATCAGATCAACAAGAAAAGACTCAGGAGCCATATGATCCTCTCAATTGATGCAGAAAAAGCATTTGACAAAATACAGCATCTTTCCTGATTAAAACCCTTCAGAGTGTAGGGATAGAGGGTACATTCCTCAGTCTCATAAAAACCATCCATGAAAAGCCTACTGCAAATATTATTCTCAATGGGGAAAAGCTGGAAGCCTTTCCCTTAAGATCAGGAACACGACAAGGATGCCCACTCTCGCCACTATTATTCCACATAGTACTAGAAGTCCTTGCAACAGCAATCAGACAACAAAAAGGGATAAAAGTTATCCAAATCATCAAAGAAGAAGTCAAACTGTCTCTCTTCGCAGACGACATGATACTTTATATGGAAAACCCAAAAGAATCCACCCTCAAACTACTAGAAGTTATAGAGCAATTCAGTAATGTGGCAGGATACAAAATCAATGCTCAGAAATCAGTTGCATTTCTATACAAGAATAGTACTCAAACTCTTAAATGCTTCCAGCAAGAAATGACCATGTAATTCCCAGCCATATTCCATTGTCCAAAGCAAGTAGCATGACATTCAAATGGAAGGGGAAATGCATTAATACTGAGTAGCTAAATGCAGAAAACCCAGAAATGTTGGTGAGTAGCCTTAAGAATTACCATCTATGACTTCTAATTCTTTATTGTGAGCTCAGTTTGTTTGAAAACTGTTTCTTCTGTGGGCACTCTGTGCCCTATGTATTAAGGTGTCCGTACAAAGAAGATTTGTGTTAATTTCTGCCTGATGCCAAAACAATTTTACATATATAATCAGTTTTCTGTGAATTTTCCAGCTTTGGTTTCCTCTACTTGCAAATTATTCACTCCATGCTCATTGGTTGCTCAGATTTAGAGTTTCAATATTTCACTGTATTGTTTGCTTAGAAATTTTGGACACATTACACAAAAGACACAGCAATCAAAGCTTCCAATTTCTACCTTTTCTATTCCTGCACATATCCAGACCCCAGCTTCTAGCATTTAAAACTTATATCCTCTCTGATGTCTTCATAAACAATGTACCATCACTCTTTACACTTATGCTTTAAATGAATGTCCTCTTTATGTCACTTGATATTTCCTGGTAGTGCATTCAAAAATTAATTAAAATTTATTCTGCATTTATATTTTGTCTGTGTTATTCAATCTGCCAAGTTCCCAGAAACACAAGTGCTATGCCTCATATTTGTTTAATTGTCAATCTTCTCTACAATACTGTAATTATCTCAAAGATAGGAATCATGTCAACTTATGGACTCTATCTCCATCTTGTTTCCCAGGACTCAATAAATGTTTAACAACTGAGAAATAAATAACTATTACCACTTTAAGGTAATGGATAATGTTAATGAAAGCAGCCATCCATTCTTTCTGTTCCTGTACATGTATGCCTTTTAACCTATCAACAGATGGAAACTATTTTGCTTCTCTTGAATCTGGGCTGGTCCTGTAACTTGCCTTGTACAATGGAAATCAGTGGAAATGATGTTCTAGGACTTCCAATCATATGCCTTAAAAGGATCACAACTTGTACTCCCTTATCTTGGAGCTCAGCCATCTGGAGGCTGGGAAGTCCAGACTAAAGTACTAAACGAGACCACTTGAAGAAAAGCCCTGTAGAATGAGCTGTCACCGCAGACATTCCAGCCCCCACCACGCTTTCAGCTGACTGAATATGCCAAAAGACCTTAAATAAGATCATATTTAAGCAGGAGAACTGCCCAGCTGAGCCCTGGTCAACCCGTGAAACTGACAAATAAGTTGTTGCTGTTTAGGTCACCAAATTTTGGGATGGTTTATTACATAACAATAAGTAATTGAGATAGTTAGGTAATAACCAATTAACTAAATACACTACTGTTGGACATTTATTTTAAAGTTATAATTTTTAAGGGAAAGATTCTAGAAAGTAAATTACTCTCTTTAAGGTGACATGACTAAAGGAAAATAATTTAATCAAACAATTTTGAAAAATTTAAAAACTGCTTCTAAAACTCAGATACAAAGATATTTGGAGAAGGTCTCTTCTTGGGCTAAAGGTGAGCAGTTAGTTATTTTGACTCTGCAAACTGGTTTCTGAAAAGATCTGCTGAATTTGAGATTAGTCTTATTATTAGTGCTCCTCCTCTCAGTTTTAGACAGTGGAATTTTTTAAGAAGTAGAAAAATGTGGGGCGCCTGGGTGGCACAGCGGTTAAGCGTCTGCCTTCGGCTCAGGGCGTGATCCTGGAGTTCCGGGATCGAGCCCCACATCAGGCTCCTCCGCTGGGAGCCTGCTTCTTCCTCTCCCACTCCCCTGCTGTGTTCCCTCTCTCGCTGGCTGTTTCTATCTCTGTCAAATAAATAAATAAAATCTTTAAAAAAAAAAAAGAAGTAGAAAAATGTAACCTATAGATTTCTGGCCCAGGAAACTCACCAAAGATTTTCTCACATTCAAATGATTTCAGTTCTTTAGTGAAATCTAACATTTAAAAATAAAACAAATGATTCCATCACAGGACTGATGCCAAACAAAGGCTTCAGCAGTTAATCACCATGAAGACTGTAACTCTTCATGCTTTTGACATTTCATAAGTTCTGACTTTACCTTTTAGGGAAATGACACAAATTCTAAACTGTTAACCTATTTTATTACAAATGGGAAATAACACATTTCATATTATAGCATAGTAATTTTTATATTATGAATGTCCAGATCAGGGCAACAAAGCCATTCCCATGCATTTCAGCAGAAGTGTCCAAAAGATTTCAGGTTTTTGGATGAGAACAACTTGGCAGGGACTCATGCAGAATATAAAGTGTGTCTCAGCTTGGTGACTGTTGTGTTTCTTCAAAGTTTCTAAAAAAAAAAAAAAGACAAGAAGAAACTGAAGCTTTCTCTAACCTTAACATTTTTTATTTGATGTGGTAGAAATAGAGTACATTTATCATCCATATCATTTATGTTGATGATTGCTTAAGCATGAAATAAGAGAAAAGAGGAGAAAATAGGGCTGCTACTCACTGTTAAACACATGTTAATGATTTCCCTACCTTTTGTATGAACTCTGCACTAAACTTTTAATCTTAATATAGTTCTTCCAACACAGTTCTTCTGACATCATTCTTTCACTAAATCCTCACATAGGTAATTGTATCCTCCTGATGAAAGAAAACTATTATACTCAATTTCCTTTTTATCTAGTAAAAGCCACATCATGTGAATCTGGTTATTAAGTAAATAGCAAATAAATTGGATGTTGTAATAAATGTCTTCATCTGCATACACTACAGAGAGGAAGGAATGAGATGGTAAATACGGATTTAAAATGAGTTTAAGATAAATATAAAAATATTGTATCTTGAGAAATATTATATAGGTGAAATTCAGATGGCTCTTAGGTGATGGGTATTAAAGTATGTACAATTTTCATTACTACAGAAATCTTAACTATTAGTCCAATAGAACATTGACACTTTTCTGCTAGTTTGAATAGTAGCTACGTGAGCTATATCTTATTATACTAAAACACTAGAATATGAAATATCACATAAATTTTCTTGCCTTTATCTATGTAGTGTCATAGGGCTGGCTGCTCCTTTTCTCTTTGACTTCGTAACATTGCAGTTCCCCAGAACTCTATCATTGGACTTTTTTCTTCTCTGGCTACACACAACAAAATTTCTATCTTCACTAATTATTAATCAAGAATCTGGCAACTATACAATGTGTGCATGCGTGCGCACACACACACACACTAGTTCTTGAAGCTCAAACTAAATTAAATAATTCCACTTTCAAGCAAATCATGACAAGATAAAATATATTTCCCCCTAAAAGAAAACTTTATTTAATAAATAAAAGCATACAACCTACAGGAGGAGACAAAGAGCTATGTAGCTTTTCTTCTAGAACTCTTTGTACTGTTTCCTCCAAAGGCAATGATCTGCAGATATTGGCTAAACTCTCCCTAGGTGGTTCCCTGGTGTGGGCAAGAAGTGGTGTCCTCTGCCTGATAGAGAGCCTCATTCTACCCCCCCTCCTCCTACCAGGTCATATCTCCTCCTTCTCTGCCCCCAACCCAACTCCCCAAGGACTCATCTACTACTTTCCAAACTCAAGCACAAGTAAAGATACATGGTGATATCCTTCTTGCTCTACATTCCTACATTATCTTCTCTTTTTATGTCATAACTCTGTGCCTGCCTTTCTTCAAGATTTACCTTTGTTTCTCAAAAAGCCTGTTCTCTACATGTATGTATTATATATAGTATATGCATATATATTCACAAAAAGCCTGTTTTTAAAAATATATATAATATATATTATATATATACTCTTTTTAAATCTTGAACTTTTGATTTTGTGTATCTCTTTTTATTCCTGCAATACTAATTCCTTCTATAGGCAATGTATTTCCTCTGACTGACTAGGGGAAAAGTAACTCTGAAGTGATCATGTATAAAAAAAACATAGTGGTGAATATTTCTAGATGTTATCTTTTATAATACTTCCCCTGAAGCAATGTATTAAATCCAGGAAACTTGGAGGATTAAAACATTTGTAAATCCTTTAAAAAGATACTTAGTGTACCTCTAGTCTCAGCCTTCCAAAATCCAGTGCATCTTAAAAACTTCATGTTCAATACAGTCTTCTCAATGAAATATTTCTCACCCACCAGATATACAAAAATAACCATAAATGCTTTATTATAAATAATGAATGTCTCCACTGTAGGAGTCAATGGGCTCTGGATAAGTCTGCTTCTTCTCCATCCTCTACCCTTGTTCCTCAGAGTAGCACCAGTGTCTATTAGGGAATCTGTGAGAAATGCAAAATCCCAACCCTCATCCCTCATTTCCTGAATCAGAATCTGCATTTTAACAAGATCCTCAGGTGATTCACCTTCACACTGAAGTTTGAGAAAACCTCTGCAGCACCGCTAGAAATGTGAGCCAAGGGTCTCTAAACCCCTCCCCCTGCTCCTCCTGCCATTTCCCCAAGTCTAGAATTGTTTTGCTGCCACTCTCTAAGAAAAATTAGGGCAAAAATCATTATGCTATTTATCCCTACTTACTTCAGGAAACCAAAACTCCCCAACCGTTCCTTGAAAACTATTGCCTAATTCCTGTGAGGGTCTATATTTCCCTTTTTCTGATTCTATCTCTCACCCTTCCTTAACTCTGAAATTCTTCCATTCTGCCATCTGGAATGCATGGCCAATTACCAGCAAATCCCCAAGGTTTTCCTATCTCAGAATATTTCCTTCACCCTTATGCTGTTCCGCCACTTCTTAGCCTTTCCTTTCCCATATTACTCGTAACACCAGGACTGGAGATGGGATAGGTATCCTCCTTGCTCCTTGATGCAGTTCCAAGACCGATCCATCATGTTCTCTAAACTCCACTCTTCAGCTTTCAACCTCATAGCATCAATCAGTACCACCCACTGCCTTCCTTAACAGTGTCATCTACAAACTCTTGAGTCAGTCCTCCCTCCCACCTCATTCCTGGAAGACTGTAGTTCCTGGCTTACTGTCACTCTCTCCATCCTTATTCCTGTTGTAATTCTTGGTGATCTTAGCATCCACAAAGGTAATCTTCCCAATACATTCACTTTCCAGTTTCTTGACTTCCTTACCTTCAAGGATATGGATTTTCACTTTATCTCAGTTACTAATTCCTTCCAGTGTTTCAACTAGTCATCACCACCAGTAACTACAACCCCTCCATAATTTGAATTCCAGAACTCTACTTTCAACCACAAACTCCTAACTTCTAGTTCACTCTCTGTAGTACCTCAATTTCAACAAACCTTCAACCCACTGAAACCTACAATCCATTGTCACCCTGCTCTTGTCTTCTGATTCTTACTCAGCTTAAATACCAAGGTACATCACTGTATCACTCTCTGACATACCCTACCCACTTAACTATTGTTTTCCTTCATTACTTCACTTGGAAAAATTTCAATTCTATGCCCAAATACTACTTCTTTTTACTAGCAAGGATGAGCCATTCCCACTGCTGGGGTAGTAGATTCTGTCTCTTCTCGCTCTTGCATTTCCTTTCTCCTTTGGACCATTCCTATCACTATAAAAACACATTGTTATTTCTCTCATCATAAAAGGAAACCCTCTTTTGATCCCTTTCAACTACCACCTTTACAGAAACCTCAAATGAGTTCTCTGTGGTTCTTTGCTCATAGCCCTTCATTGTCTTTGGCACCCACTCCATGAGGCTTTTGTCTCAACAAACTACTCTTATCAAGGTCACAAATACTCTCTACATTGCTAAGTAGTCTCTTCCCATATAAGCTCTATATATCAATACAAATGTTCTTTATATTGTTAAATCTCAATCTTCATCTTACATAACCTCTCAGCAATATTTGACTCTGTTGGTCCCTTACTCCTTGAAGCATATCATACTCAGTTTCTACAACACCACAACCCCTAGGTTTCTTCCTATCTCACTGTTTTCTCCTTTTCTGTCTTCTTAACATTGCGCTTCCCCAGGACTCTATTACTGGATTTCTTTTCTTCTCTTGCTACATACCCCCCTTAGATAGTCTAATCTCATCTCAAGGACTAAAACACATCTCTACCTTTATGATTCCCAAATTTATATGTCTACCCTGGGCATCTCCTGGAAACATCAGACTGCCTACTCAGCATCTCCATTTGACTATTTAATAGGCTTCTCAAACTAACATGCCCAAAACCAAATTGCTGATTATTCTCCAAAATTCACCCCTATCCTAGTCATCATCCATTTTATTAACTGAAACCTCACCCGGACTATATTTCTCTGTGAGTGATTCTTCAATTTTTATGTCACAAAGAAGAAATATTTGATGTCTATTTGATCGTCAGGTTTTTGGGATTGAAATACAAAGTAAAATAGATTTCTTTTTTGAGTTGACAGGTCATGACTTTCAGTTGGAATTAATTCCTCATAAATAGAGTAAAGGTCTTGGCTAGATAATGCATTGGTGATTGCCATAAAAAGGAATCTGGATTTCAAAGATTTTTATTTTACTGACCTCCACTGCCCTCTGCATGGTTACCTGAGCTGAGGATTTAATAAACTCCGTGTGATATAACTTGAGAGGTGTCTCTATTTACGTTACTGAAGAGTTACATGAGAGTCGTACCTACCCAATGACATATTTTATCTACTACAGAAGTCATAATACAACAATCTGATGACCTCCAGGTGGGAGCTTGGGAATTCATCTGGAAAGATGTTTGTCAATCTTGATCAAAGTTGATACCATTTAAGAGCGTTGTTATAAGGTATGGAATCCCAGCCATCATCTATAGATTTTGATTTGGTAAATATAAGGTGGGGCCCCAGGACCCATATTTTTGACAAATACCTGGATGAGTCTTATATTAGGGAAAGTTTGGAAAGCATTGGTGCATAAAGATGGGCCTTGGTAATCCTACAGGTCTCCCCCACATCTAAAAGTCCTCTTTACAAAACACTTTGCTTTTGTGAAAATGCACATTAGTACCTGTTTTCTCTAAAAGAAAGAAAGCTGAATAGGATAATTGTTTCTTTGCTTTACTCCATTTCAACTTGTGAAAGGTTTCATAGGCATACTCTATTTTCAGATAGTGGGGGAAACCTGTTTTCAGAGATATTACCATTAAGAATTTATTCACCCAAAGATACCATAAAATAAATGAAAATTCCTGCCACAGACAGAAGATATTCATAACCTCTCCAGAGAATGTGGAACAAGAAGTCTCTCATCAGTGCTGATGGGGTAGGAGTTAGTACAATCACCAGAAAATAACTGGCATTGCCAAGGTGGAACATGGACATACGTTTGACCCTGTGATTTACTCTAAATATTAGACCAAAAGAAAATACACAAATACACCAGAAGACATGCATAAGCACATTCTTAGAAGTGTGATCCATAACAGAAGGGGGAAAAAATCCAAGAAACAATTCAAATGTCCATCAATAGTAAAATTAGTAAATACACTGAGGAATAATTTTATAATGAAATGTTACACAGCAATGAGAATAAATTGACTACAGCTATTAGAGTTATGTATTATCATACATGAATCTCAAAATAGCATTTTGATTGAAGAAGACAAGTCATAGAAGAATGTAGGCAGTATGGTTCCATTTATATGAAGCTCAAAAACTGTCAAGCTGAAAATATATTGTTTATGCATTCATACCTATAGTTTACAACCTAAAAAAGAGAGAGAGAAAATTCAGGATAGTTATAACTTCTACATGGGAAAAAAAGGAAATGCAATTGGGGAGGCCATAGGACACTTCTGGTTTGATTTAATTTCTTAAATTGAATAAAGAATACATGAATATTTATTTTATTACTCTTTAGACTGTTTAGTCCTGTGGTATAAAATATTTGAATATAAGACTAACATCAATTTTAAAAACATAATGACTATTTATCGAACAATCACTTTCTTCCACCCAAGTAAGTGTACGCGAAATAATAAACTGAATATTGACAACAACCTTGCATGGCATTTCCTCCCTATTTTATTGACAAGGAAACAACCACAAACTTTCATTGAATAAACCTGAGCATTTAATAAATGCCCCATGTCCTTATGGTTACTAAAACCAGAGCCTGGATTTGAACTAGTCTAACCCTGAAGTCATCTGCTCTCCTGCTTTTCATATTAAAAATGTTAGCTATTATTGTGCCTGGAACCCTTCCAAGCACTTTACATGCAATATTCACAATTTTAGAGATGAGGAAATTGAGGCACGGGAAGAGTATATGATTTATCCAAGATAACACAAATGGTAAGTGGTGAAGCTGCCTCCCCGGTGCTCTACCACCTGCCAAATTTAACCTCCTCAATCCCTCTGTAATCCACTTCCTCATGCTCTCCTTTCTTTCTACTAGTGTTCTTAATTCAGGATAATTTATCACCCTTTAGAACACTAGACTGAAAATTCTTTTCCTTGCTTTCAATTTTACTCATGCTTATTATCCCAATCAATATATCCTCTGCACTGCTCTTATTATGGCCTTTCTAAAATAAAATTTGAACTAGTCCCAGGAAGAAGTGTATTGACCTCATGTGGATACTACATATCTTACTTAAATATGATAAATACCAGAAAAATTGAATAATATATAAGAAAAACAAGTTTAATAAGCACATAGAATGAAGAAGGGTGCTGGAAATTAAAAGAGTCCTATTCCCCTTTCTCACTATAGGTAGAGAACACTGCAGACAAGCATATATTCCTCAGACAAAAGAATAGTAAAATAATTGTACTCCAAATATTAATTAGCCCCAGAAAAATGCTTCCCATTCTTAGGAGTTCCTAAACATAATAGCCAGCTATTTGCCAAACACTCTAAAGTAAATTTTGTTAGTTTACTAGATATGTCAGTAAGGGTCCAGTGAAGAAAAGAGACACATGGGGCGCCCCTGGTGGCTCAGTTGGTTAAGCAACTGATTCTTGATTTTGGCTCAGGTCATGATATCAAGATTATGAGATGGAGCCCCACATCAGGCCCTGCTGAGTAGTGGGGAGTCTGCTGGAGATTCTCTCCCTCTGCCTCTGCCCCTACACCCACTTGCTTTCTCTCTCTCTCTCTCTTTCTCAAATAAAAAAATAAATCTTTAAAAAAAAGAAAGAAAGAAAGAAGAAAGAAAGAAAGAAAGAAAGAAGAAAGAAAGAAAGAAAGAAAGAAAGAAAGAAAGAAAGAAAAGAGAACATATTTCATGCAGCACAGAGAGAAAATTTAATACTGAGAGTTAGATTCAAGGGCTTCAAAAAAGTTAAAAACCAAAGAGAGAATGGTGGGAAAACCCCCAAATTAGCAAAATCAGGAAACCACTATCAGATATTCCTAGGTCTAGAGGAATGATTGGACAAGGTGGTGTTCTCCGAAGCGTGGCACCAAGGCTTGGGCATGAGAGGAGCTCAGGAGCCTAAACAAGAAGGGATATGCAATCACTGGGGGAAGTGTTACCCAGAGATTAGAGAAAAGAAGAAATATGTGGTTTCTTCCCTCTTCTAGCCCATGCCTCCCTAGAGCTGAAGCAAGTTTCTAAGAGTTTGGAAATCCAGTTTCCAGGGGTCAGCCACTAGAAAAGAGCAGGGGGAGGATAAAGAATGAACCTAAGAGCAAACAAGTAAATGATGAGCCCAAAGAACCTTCAATTATATTTCTGTGCTTCATTCTTAAATATGAATAAAAAAGTTACCCGGAAGGAAAGATAATGCAAGAATGGGGAAAAAATGTTTTAAACATGAGAAACAAAAAGCAATTATCTTCTCAAAGAGATTTGAGGTGCTATTGCACTCATGAAATAATAATATGAAGCTATTAAAAAATCAAAACCAAAAATAGAACACTTAGAAATTAAAAATCATTGTTAAAATTTAAAAAAATACATAAATGTTGGAAGATTAAACTCTTCCAGAAAATAGAACACCAAGACAAGAAATTGAAAACTATGTGCAGAATTACTTGAGAAAGTACATTTGGCTAACTAGAATTCTAGAAAAAGATGGGAAAATAGAGGCAAGAATATTTGTAAAGACAATTTTCTAGAACTGAACGATACAAGTCTCCAGATTTACAAGGTCCAGTAAATGCTCAGCACAAGAAATAAATCACATCTAGGCAATTCTTTATCAAGGTAAAGAAAAGACCCTAAAAGCTTTAATAATAATAATAATTATAATAATCATAACAAAATATAACCCAGCAATTGCACTACTAGGTATTTATCCAAAGAACACAAACATAATGATTTGAAGGGGCACATGAACCCTGATGTTTATAGCAGCAATGTCCACATTAGCCATAACATGGAAAGAGCCCAGATGCCCATTGACAGATGAATGGATAAAGAAGATATGGTATATATACACAATGGAATATTACTCAGCCATCAAAAAGAATGAAATCTTGTAATTTGCAACAACATGTATGGAACTAGAGGGTATTATGCTAAGTGAAATAAGTCAGTCAGAGAAAGACAAATGCTATATGATTTCACTCATATGTGGAATTTAAGAAACAAAAGTGATAAACATAGGGGAAGGAAAGGAAAAATAAAATAGTATAAAAACAGAGAGGGAGCCAAACCATAAAAGACTCTTAACCATAAAGGACAAACTGGAGGGAGAGGGAAGATGGTGGAAGTGTAGAGGACCTCGTTTCATCTGGTCCCTTGAATTTAGCTGGATATCTATCAAACCATTCTAAATACCCACAAATTCAGCCTGAGATGTAAGAAAATATATCTGGAACTCTACAAGAAGAAAAATGACTGCTTTTTGCAAGGTAAGAGGTACAGAGTCATGAATCTGAGGGGAAATATTGGAAGATAAACAGAGGGGGCAGGGAGCCTCCATAAGCTGGCCACTGGAAAGTGATAGAACAACAGAGCACAAAATCAGAACCCTTAGAAATCTGCTCCAGTGAAAGACATCCCTTTCTGCAAGGGGCTTAGGGAATGAAAAGGGCAGAATTCTAGGTGGGTCATTGTGGTCTCAGGATCCCAGGAGACACAGAACAAAGAGGGGTGCCTGAACCTGTAGAGTGCCCAAGCAGTGGAGCGGGGAAACTGGTTAAGGTTAGAGAGCCCAGGAGGAGACTCTCAGCCTGGGTCACCTAAACCATGAGCAGAGCTGGCCAGGTGACTATTTTTTGCCTGAGCACCTGGAAAAGGACTGGAGCATTTACCATCCCCTGGGAGGGGTGAAACGGTTGCGTCCATGACTGGGCGACAACTCTCAGGGAGGTGGCCCCAGAAAGGACAGTAAAGTGACACCAGCCATGGCCCAGGAGCAGCAGAGCAGGGTGTGTGCACGAGCCCACAGTCACTTGCAGTCCCAAGGATACAAAGAACAGTGATGCTTGTGGGTCCCTGGGACTCCCCCAGGAGGACTGCAGTGGGCATGCACAACAAGAGTCTGCAGAATTTGGCACACACATGAAAGTGAAGACTGTCCCAGAGGGTTTATTAAAGAGGGGGGACCACAATCTTTAAGCTTTGGGCTGGAGATCAGGGCATAACCATTTTTGCTTTGATCCTCTAAAGAGGTGCAGAAAGCCTCCAGGGAACAAAAGCCACACAGAGGACTACTTTACACAGATCCCAGTCCCCTGGCATGGGGTGGGGCAACTCCACCCACACAAAGACACCTGAGAAGCAGCACAGCAGGCCCCTCCCCAGAAGACAGACTGGAAGAACAGATGGACAACAACTTTATGGATCCCGCAAGACTGTAAAACTCCAGCACTAGGGGAAAATAACACATTGAGCTCCAGGTGCTTTCTCATGACTCATGTATCTTTGAGTCTAAAATTTTCCTTTTTTTTTTTTACCTTTTTCAACTAGATTCTTATTTTACCAACTTAGCTTTTTAAGTCTCTCTTTAACTTTTATTTTTTACATCTATATTTTATAGATAGATGTTTCCTTTTTTGTCCTTTTTTCACTCTATTCAAATATATATATATATATATATATATATATATATATATATATATATATATATATATGATTTGCTTTCTTTGCAATTTTAGGATGTAGTATCTTCCAAAACTCAATCAGGAACAAGTGGATCACCCTGTGAGATTATAGTCTCTTCACTCCCCCCCCCTTTTTTTGTTTTGTTTTGTTCTGTTTTGCTTTTGCTTGCTTTTCTTATTCCAACCACTTTGGATATATCTAGGGTATTTTTTGTTTGGGTCATGGTTGATATGTTGGACTCTGCTTATTTGCTCACCCATTCTTCTCTGGGCAAAATGACTAGAAGGAGGGATTCACAACAAGAGAAAGAAGCAGAGACAAAGTTCTCTGCCACAGAGCTAATTGATATGGATGTAAGTAAGCTGTCAGAGATGGAATTCAGGATTGCAATTATAAAGTTAATAGCTGGGCTTGAAAAAGCATAAATGACAGTAGAGAATCTCTAAGGGCAGAAATGAGATCTACTCAGGTCAAACTTAAAAATGCTATGAATGAGATGCAGTCTAAATTGGATGCTCTAGATTGATGGAGAGGAGCAAGATGGCAGAGGAGCAGGAGGCTTAAATTTCGTCTGGTCCCAGGACTTCAGCTAGATAGCTATCAGACCATTCTGAACACCTACAAACTCAACTGGAGAAGGAAGAAAAGAATAGCAGCAACTCTATGAACAGAAAAGTGACCACTTTCTGCAAGGAACCCAGTTTAAAACAGGAGTTGAGCTCCAGCTCGGCGTCCCAAGATGGCGGAGGAGCAGGAGACCTAAAGTTCGTCTGGTCCCAGGAATTCAGCAAGAGAGCTACCAAACCATTCTGAATACCTATGAACGCAACCAGAGAACAAAGAAAAGAGTAGCAGAAACTCTATGAACAGAAAAGCGACCACTTTCTGCAAGGAGGAGAAAAGATGGCGGAGGAGTAGGAGACCCTTTCCCAGCTGGTCCCGAGTCGAGCTGGATATCTACCAGACCATCCTGAACACCCATGGAATCAGCCTGAGATGCAGGAAGATACACCTGGATCTCTACAAATAAACATCTCCAGTGCTGAGTATTGAGGTACAAAATGGGGAGCTGTGAATCCACGCACAGATATAGGAAGAGAAATGGAAGGGGAGGGAGCCTCCGTGCTCGGGCGTTGGGAAGCAGTAGTCACTTTTTCTGGGGAGCGGGCCGGACTCACGGACTGGCATCCGCAAGAGAGCAGACTGAGACCGTGAGCCCGGGAATGCGCGCAACCAGACTGAAAACCAGAGCTCCAAAGTGCACGCAAACCATACTGAAACAGGAAGCTCAGGAGCTCGGGAGTGTGCGTGAGAAGCAGGGTGGGGGGGGGCTGGCGGTGTTAGAAGCACAAAGGACAGAGACACGCCGGCCCTGGAAGTGAGGGCTGGGACATGGGCTGTGGGGCGCATGTCCCGGGTTGCTGCAGGGTTTTTAGCAGCACCGATAGTAACAGAGTTAAAGTGGCCAAGAGAGCTCAGTGCAGAGAAAACTATGATCTCTCTGTTCTGAGACAGAAATTGGATACGGCCACTGCTGCTCTCTCAGAAGAGGCACAGAAAACCGCCAGGGAAAGCAGTCAGAAAACAAAAGCCCGGATATACCGGCTCACATTGTGCCCATCCCCATCCCCCCTCCCAGGGGACAGATCAACTCTACCCAAACAGGGTTTCCTGAATATCAGCACAGCAGGCCCCTCGCCCAGAAGGAAGGCTGAAAAATCAAGAAGCCCACATCCCTAAGGTCCCTATAAAACAAGTGCACACTGCCTGGGTCCTGGTCAATAACTTGGGTTCTGGGCATCCCCACAACCTCTCCTCATCAGAATGACTAGAAGGAGAAATCCCCCCCAGCAAAGAAAAGACAATAAGTCTGTGGCATCGGCCACAGAACTGATGGATATGGATATAACCAAATTATCAGAAATGGAGTTCAGAGTAACAATGGTCAAGATGATGTGTAGGCTTGAAAAAAACTATTAATGAAAATATTAACAAGAATATAGAATCTCAAAGGGCAGAAATGAGAGCGAGTCTGGCAAAAATTTAAAATGCTATGAATCAAATGCAGTCTTAAGTAGACACTCTGACAGCCGGGGTAAATGAGGCAGAAGAACGAATTAGTGAATTGGAGGATGGGATGGTAGAAGAGAAAGTTAAAACAGAAACTTGCCTCAAAAAAATCCAATCTCAAGAATGTAGATTACAGGAGATTACTGACTCAATGAAACGTTCCAATGTCAGAATCATTGGCATCCCTGAGAGGGTGGATAAAGAGAGAGGTCTAGAAGAGATATTTGAACAAATTGTAGCTGAGAACTTCCCTAATCTGGCAAAGGAAACAAGCATTCATGTCCAGCAAGCAGAGAGGACCTCTCCCAAGGTCAATGAGAACAGACCTACACTACGTCACATCATAGTGCAATTCAGAAATATTAGATCCAAGGATACAGTATTGAAAGCGGCCAGGGGGAAGAAAATCCTTACGTACAGAGGGAAAAAAAAAGAATAACGTCAGACCTGTCTACAGAGACCTGGAAGGCTAGGAAGGGTTGGCAGTGTGTTTTCAAAGCTCTATCTGAGAAGAACATGCAGCCAAGGATTCTTTATCCAGCAAGGCTGTCATTCAGAATTGATGGAGAGATAAGGACCTTCCAGGATCAGCAAAAACTCAAGGAATTCATAACCACAAAACCAGCCCTACAGGAGATATTAAGGGGGGTTCTATAAAAGTAAAAAGGCCCCAAGAGTGATACAGAACAGAAATTTATAATCTATAGAAACAAAGACTTCACAGGAAACATGACATCATTAAAATCATATCTCTCAATAATCACTTTCAATGTGAATGGCCTAAAAGCTCCCATAAAATGGCACAGGGTTGCAGATTGGATAAAAAGACATGACCCATCCATTTGCTGTCTACAAGACACTCATTTTGAACCTAAAGATACATCCAGACTGAAAGTGAAAGGATGGAAAACCAGTTTTCATGCCAATGGACCTCAAAAGAAAGCTGGGGTAGCAATTCTCATATCAGACAGATTGGATTTTAAACTAAAGACTGTAGTGAGAGATACAGAAGGATACTATATTATTCTTAAAGGATGTACCCAACAAGTGGATATGACACTTATAAATATCTATGCCCCCAACAGGGGAGCAGCTAGATACACAAGCCAACTCTTAACCAGAATAAATAGACATATAGATAGTAATACATTAATAGTAGGGGACCTCAACACTCCACTCTCAGCAATAGACAGATCACCTAAGCAGAAAATCAACAAAGAAACAAGAGCTTTGAATGACATACTGGAACAGATGGACCTCATAGATATATATAGAACACTACACCCCAGAACCAAAGAATACTCATTCTTTTCAAATGCACATGGAAATTTCTCCAGAATAAACTATATACTGGGTCACAAAACAGGTCTTAACCGATACAAAAGACTGAGATTATTCCCTGCATATTCTCAGACCACAATGCTTTGAAATTGGAGTTCAATCACAAGCAAAAATTTGGAAGAAACTCAAACACTTGGAAGAAACTCAAACACAAAACTAAGAACCATCCTGCTCAAAAATGATTGGGTAAACCAGGAAATTAAAAATCAGTTTAAACAATTTCTGGAGACCAATGAGAATGAAAACACATCGGTCCAAAACCTGTGGGACACTGCAAAGGCAGTCCTAAGGGGAAAATACATAGCCATTCAAGCCTCACTCAAAAGAATAGAAAAGTCTAAAATGCAGTCTTTATATTCTCACCTCAAGAAGCTGGAGCAGGAACAGAAGAATAGGCCTAAACCACACACGAGAAGGTAGGTGATCAAGATTAGAGCAGAGATCAATGAATTAGAAACCAGGAGCACAGTAGAGCAGATCAACAGAACTAGAAGTTTGTTCTATGAAAGAATAAATAAGATCGATGAGCCACTGGCCAGACTTATTCAAAAGAATAGAGAAAGGACCCAAATTAATAAAATTATGAATGAAAAGGGAGAGATCACAACCAACACCAATGAAATAGGAAGGATCATTGGAAACCTTTATCAACAGCATTATGCCAATAAATTCAACACCTGGAAGAAATGGATGCCTTCCTGGAAACCTATAAACTACCAAGACTGAAACAGGAAGAAATTGATGACTTAAACAGACCGATTAACTATGAAGAGATTGAAGGAGTGATCCAAAACCTCCCCCAAAACAAGAGTCCAGGGCCTCACGGATTCCCCGGGGAATTCTACCAAACATTAAAAGAAGAAATAATACCTATTCTCCTGAAGCTGTTTAAAAAAATAGAAACAGAAGGAAAACTACCAAACTCATTCTATGAGGCCAGTATTACCTTGATCCCCAAACCAGGCAAAGATCCCATCAAAAAGGAGAATTACAGACCGATTTCCTTCATGAATATGGACGCCAAGATTCTCAACACAATCCTAGCTAATAGGATCCAAAAGTACATTAAAAGGATTATCCATCAAGACCAAGTGGGATTCATCCCTGGGATGCAAGCATGGTTCAACATACGCAAATTGATCAGTGTGATAGATCATATCAGCAAGAAAAGAGTCAAGAACCATATGATCCTCTCAATTGATGCAGAAAAAGCATTTGACAAAAGACAGCATCCTTTCCTGATTAAAACCCTTCAGAGTGTAGGGATAGAGGGTACATTCCTCAATTTCATAAAAACCATCTATGAAAAGCCTATAGCAAATATCATTCTCAATGGGGAAAAGCTGAAAGCCTTTCCCTTAAGATCAGGAACACGACAAGGATGCCCACTCTCACCATTATTATTCCACATAGTACTAGAAGTCCTTGCAACAGCAATCAGACAACAAAAGGGGATAAAAGGTATCCAAATTGGCAAAGAAGAAGTCAAAATGTCTCTCTTCACAGATGACATGATACTCTATATGGAAAACCCAAAAGACTCCACCCCCAAACTACTAGAACTTATAGAACAATTCAGTAATGTGGCGGGATACAAAATCAATGCTCAGAAATCAGTTGCATTTCTATACATGAACAATGAGACTGAAGAAAGAGAAATTAGGGAATCCATTACATTTACAATAGCACCAAAAATCATACGTTATCTTGGAATTAACCTAACCAGAGACGTAAAGGATCTATATTCTAGAAACTACAAATCACTCTTGAAAGACATTGAAGAAGACACAAAAAGATGGAAAAATATTCCATGCTCATGGATCAGAAGAATAAACATAGTTAAAATGTCTATGCTACCCAGAGCAATCTACACTTTCAATGCCATCCCGATCAAAATACCGATGACATTTTTCAAAGAACTGGAACAAACAGCCCTTAAATTTGTGTGGAACCAGAAAAGGCCCCGAATCGCCAAGGAATTGTTGAAAAGGAAAAACAAAGCTGGGGGCATCACGTTTCCGGACTTCAAGCTATACTATGAAGCTGTGATCACAAAGACAGCATGGTACTGGCACAAAAACAGGCACATAGACCAATGGAACAGAATGGAGAACCCAGAAATGGACCCTCGGCTCTTTGGCCAACTAATCTTTGACAAAGCAGGAAAAAACATCCAGTGGAAAAAAGACAGTCTCTTCAATAAATGGTGCTGGGAAAATTGGACTGCTATATGCAATAGAATGAAACTTGACCACTCTCTCACACCATACACAAAGATAAACTCCAAATGGATGAAAGACCTGGATGTGAGACAGGAATCCATCAAAATCCTAGAGGAGAACATAGGCTGCAACCTCTTTGACATCGGCCACAGCAACTTTTTCATGACACATCTCCAAAGGCAAATGAAACAAAAGAAAAAATAACTTGTGGGACTTCATCAAGATAAAAAGCTTCTGCACAGCCAAGGAAACAGTCAGAAAAACTAAGAGGCAGCCCAAGGAATGGGAGGAGATATTTGCAAATGACACTAAAGGTAAAAGACTTGTATCCAAGATCTACAAAGAATTTCTCAAACACAATACACGAGAAACAAATAACCAAATCAATAAATGGGCAGATGATATGAACAGACACTTTTCCAATGAAGACATACAAATGGCTAACAGACACATGAAAAAATGTTCAAAATCATTAGCCAACAGGGAAATTCAAATCAACACCACCTTGAGATACCACCTTACACCAGTTAGAATGGCAAAAATGGACAAGGCAGGAAACAACAAATGTTGGAGAGGATGTGGTGAAAGGGGATCCCTCTTACACTGTTGGTGGGAATGCAAGTTGGTACAGCCACTTTGGAAAACAGTGTGGAGGTCCCCTAAAATGTTAAAAATTGAGCTACCATATGATCCAGCAATTGCACTACCGGGTATTTACCCCAAAGATACAGACATAGTGAAGAGAAGGGCCATATGCACCCCAATGTTCATAGCAGCATTGTCCACAATAGCTAAATTGTGGAAGGAGCTGAGATGCCCTTCAACAGTTGACTGGATTAAGAAGATGTGGTCCATATATACAATGGAATATTACTCAGCCATCAGAAAGAATGATTACCCAACATTTGCAGCAACATGGACAGGACTGGAGGAGATTATGCTAAGTGAAATAAGTCAAGCAGAGAAAGACAATTATCATATGGTTTCACTCATTTATGGAACATAAGAAATAGGAAGATCGGTAGGAGAAGGAAGGAAAAAAATAAGGGGGGATAAACAGAAGGGGGAATGAACCATGAGAGACTGTGGACTCTGGGAAAGGAACTGAGGGCTTCAGAGGGGAGGGGGTAGGGGACTGGGATAGGCTGGTGATGGGTATTAAGGAGGGCACATATTGCATGGTGCACTGGGTATTATATGCAAGTAATGAATAATGGAACATTGCATCAAGAACTGGGGATGTACTGTATGGTGACTAATATAACAAAATAAATATTATTTAAAAAATAATAAATAATTTGGATGCTCTAACAGCTAGGGTAAATGAAGCAGAAGAGAGAATTAGTGATCTAGAGGACAGGCTGATGGAAAGGAAGGAAGTTGAGGAAAAGAGAGAAAGACAACTCAGAGTGCCCTTGAAGAAATGCTTTGAGAATTTAATAATGCCCTGAGAAGAAAAAAATGTCAGAATTATTGGGGTGCCTGAGGGGGTGGAGAGAGAGAGAGAGGTCCAGAAGATATTTTGAACAAATCATAGCTGAGAACTTTCCCAATCTGGCAAAGGAAACAAGCATTCTTGCCTAAGAGACAAAGAACACCTTCCAAAATCAATAACAATAGATCAACAACCCGACATATAATAGTGAAGCTTGCAAATATTAGAGAAAAAGCAGCTATCCAGAAAGAAGCTCACGAGAGGAGGTTTCATGCCTATGGATGGAGGAACATCAGAATAACATCACACCTATCCACAGAAACCTGGCAGGCCAGAAAGGGCCACCATGATGTATTCAGGGTACTAAATGGGAAGAACATGCAGCCAAGTCTACTTTATCCATCAAGGCTGTCATTCAGAATGGAAAGAGAGATGAAGAGTTTCCAGGACAGACAGAAACTGAAAGAATATGTGACCACCAAGCCAGCCCTGCTAGAATAATTAAGGGGGATACTGTAAGTGAAGAGAGACCCCAAGAGTCACATAGACCAGAAAGAAACAGAGACAATCTACAGAAACAGGGACTTTACAGGTAATACAATGACACTAACTTCATATCTTTCAATACTTACTCTGGATGCAAATGGGCTAAATGCTCCAACCAAAAGACACAGGGTATCAGATTAGATAAAAAAGCAAGCCCCATCCATATGCTGTCTACAAGAGACTCATTTTAGACCTACAATCACCTCCAGACTGAAAGTGAATGGGTGAAGGACCATTTACCACGCTAATGGACCTCAAAAGAAAGATGTATTACAATACAAGATTGTAATAAGAGATGAAGAGGAAAACTGTATCATACTTAAAGCATCCATCCAACAAGATCTAACAATTGTAAATATTTATGCCCCCAACGTGGGAGCAGCCAATTATATAAACCAATTAATAACCAAAGTAAAGAAACACATTGATAATAATACAATAATAGTAAGGGACTTTAACACCCCACTCATAGCAATGGACAGATCATTTAAGCAGAAGATCAACAAAGAAACAAGAAACAGGGCTTTGAATGACACACTGGATCAGATGGACTTCACAGATATATACAGAACATTCCATTCTAAAACAATGGAATACACATTCTTCTCGGGTGCACCTAGAACATTCTCCAGAATAGAACACGTACTGGGTCACAAATCAGGTCTCAACTGATACCAAAAGATTGAGATTATTCCCTGCATATTTTCAGACCACAATGCTTTGAAACTTGAACTCAATCACAAGAGGAAATTTGGAAGGAACTCAAACACATAAAGGTTAAAGAGTATCCTGCTAAAGAATGACTGGGTCAATCAGGAAATTAAAGAAGAACTTAAAAAATCCATGGAAACTAATGAGAATGAAAACACATCAGTTCAAAACCTCTGGGATACAGCAAAGACAGTCCTAAGAGGGAAGTACATAGCAATCCAAACCTCTCTCAAAAAATTAGAAAAATCCCAAATAAGCAAGTTAACCTTACACCTAAAGGAGCTGGAGAAAGAACAGCAAAGAAAGCCTAAACCAAGCAGAAGAGAAATAAGAAAGATTAGAGCAAAAATCAATGAAATAGAAACCAGAACAGTAGAACAGATCAATGAAACTAGAACCTGGTTCCTTGAAAGAATTAAGATCGATAAACCTCTAACCAGACTTATCAAAAAGAAAAGAGAAAGGACCCAAATTAATAAAATCATGAATGAAAGGGGAGAGATCACGACCAACACCAAGGAAATACAAACAATTTTAGGAACATATTATGAGCAACTATATGCCAACAAATTAGGCATTCTGGAAGAAATGGAATTTCTTAGGAACTTATAAATTACCTGGAAACTTATAAACTACCAAGACTGAAACAGGAAGAGGTACAAAATCTGAACAGACCAATAATCAGCAAGAAAATTGAAACAGTAATCAAAAACCTCCAAAAAACAAGAGTCCAGAGCCAGACGGCTTCCCAGAGTAATTCTACCAAACATTTAAAGAGGAAATAATACCTATTCCTCAGAAGCTCTTTCAAAACATTGCAATGGAAGGAAAACTTCCAAAGTCGTTCTATGAGGCCAGCATTACCTTGATCCCCAAACCAGAAAAAGACCCTACCAAAAATGGATAATTACAGAGCGATATCCTTGATGAACATGGATGCCAAAATCCTCACCAAGATACTAGCCAATAGGATCCAACATAACAGTAAAAGGATTATTCACCACAACCAGGTGGGATTTATTCCTGGGATGCAAGGATGGTTCAACATTTGCAAATCAAACAATGTGATAGATCACATTAATAAAAGAAAATACAAGAACCATATGATCCTCTCACTTGATACGGAAAAAGTATTTGACAAAATACAGCATCCTTTCCTGACTAAAACGGTCCAAAATATAGGGACATCCTTTCCTGACTAAAACGGTCCAAAATATAGGGACAGAGGGAACATGCCTCAATATCATGAAAGCCATCTATGAAAACCCCACAGCGAATATCATTCTCAATGGGGAAAAACTCAGAGCTTTTCCCTTAAAGTTAGGAACATGACAGGGATGTCCACTCCTACCACTCTTGTTCAACATAGTGAACAAGCCTCAGCAATCTGTCCACTCCTACCACTCTTGTTCAACATAGTGAACAAGCCTCAGCAATCAGCAACAAAAAGAAATAAAAGGCATTCAAATTGGTAAAGAATTCAAACTCTGTCTTCACAGATGACATGATACTTTATGTGGAAAACCCAAAGACTCCACCAAAGAACGGCTAGAACTCATACAGCAATTCAGCAACATGGCAGGATACAAAATCAATGCACAGGAATCAGTTGCATTTCTTCACACTATCAATGTGACTGAAGATAGAGAAATTAAGAAATTGATTTCATTTACAATTGCACCGAAAACCATAAAATATAGGGATAAACTTAACCAAAGAGGTAAAGGATTCATACTCTAGAAACTAGAGAACAGTGATGAAAGAAATTGAGGAAGACACAAAGAGATGGAAAAATATTCCATGCTCATGGATTGGAAGAATAAACATTGTTAAAATGTCTGTGATGCCCAGAGAAATCTACACATTCAATGCAATCCCTATTCAATACCATCGAGATTTTTCACAGAGCTGAAAAAATCCTAAAATTTGTATGGAAGCAGAAAAGATCCCAAATCTCCAGGGCAATTTGGAAAAAGAAAGCCAAGGCTGGGGGCATCACAATGCCTGGCTTCAAGCTATATTACAAAGCTGTGATAATCAAGACAGCATGGTACTGGCACAAAAACAGACACATAGATCAGTGGAACAGAATAGAGAACCCAGAAATGGACCCTCAACTCTAGGTCAACTAATCTTTGACAAAGCAAGAAAGAACATCCAATGGAAAAAAGACAGTCTCTTCAATAAATGGTGCTGGGAAAATTGGACGTGCAAAAAAAATAAGACCGGACCATTCTCTTACACCATACACAAAGATAAACTTAAAATGGATGAAAGATCTAAATGTGAGACAGGAATCCATCAAAATCCTGGAGAAGAACACAGGCAACAACCTCTTTGACCTCAGCCACAGCAAATTCTTGCAAGATATGTCTCTAAAGGCAAGGGAAACAAAAGCAAAAATGAACTATTGGGACTTCATCTGCATGACAAGGGATACAGTCAACAAAACTAAGAGGCAACCCACAGAATGGGAGAAGATATTTGCAACTGACATACAGATAAAGGGCTGGTATCCAAGATCTATACAGAACTTATCAAACTGAACACCTAAAAACCAGATAATCTATTCAAGAAATGTACAGAAGACATGAAAAGACACTTCTCCAAATACATACAAATGGACAAAAAAACACATGAAAAAATGATCCACATCACTTGTCACCAGAAAAATACAAATCAAAACCACAATGAGATACCACATTACACCAGTTAGAAGGGCTAAAATTAACAAGACAGGGAACAAGAAATGTTGGCAAAGATGTGGAGAAAGGGGATCCCTCTTACACTGTTGGTGGGAATCCAAGCTGATACAGCAACTCTGGAAAACAGTGTGGAGATTCCTCAGAAAGTTAAAAATAGAGCCACCTTAGGACCCAGCAATTGCACTACTGGGTATTTGCCCCAAAGATATAGATGTAGTGAAAAGAAGGGGCACCTGCACCCCAATGTTCATAGCAGTAATGTCCACAATAGCCAAACTGTGGAAGGAACCAAAATGTCCTTCAACAGATGAATGGATAAAGAAGATGTGGTTCATATAGAAAATGGAATATTACTCGGCCATCAGAAAGGATGAATACCTATCATTTACATTGACATGGATGGAACTGGAGGGTATTATGTTAAGTGAAATAAGTCAATCAGAGAAAGACAATTATCATATGGTTTCACTCATGTTGTGGAATATAAGAAATAGCGCAGTGGATCATAGAGGAAGGGAGGGAAACCTGAATGGGAAGAAATCAGAGAGGAAGCCAAACCATGAGAGACACTTGACGCTGGGAAACAAACTGAGGGTTGCTGGAGGGAAGGTGGGTAGGGGGACGGGGTAACTGGGTGATGGTCATTAAGGAGGGCAAATGATGTGATGAGCACTGGGTGTTATACGCAACTGATGAATCACTAAATTTGACCCCGAAATTAATAAGACACTATGTTAACTAACTTGAATTTAAATAAAACCAAAAACCGAAAAAAATAATTATAACAAAACTCATCAACAAAGAATGAGAATCACACTAGAAATATATTTCTTGGCAGCACTATATTATCAAAGGCAATTAATTATAAATATCTTCAAAGCTCTGAGGGAAATATTTAAGTTGTTTAGAACCAAGTTTTTCATATGCAATAAAACTATCAATCAAGTGTGAGATTAGACTAAAGATATTTGATCTCTTACACTTTTACTTAGGAAGTTATTGGTGATAAATTACAGCAAAATAAAAGAACAAACCAAGCAAGTGAAAGACTTAGAATCTGGAAAACATTATAACTAATTCAGGGAATCAAAGGAAGAAAGATGTAAGGATGACTGTGTGTCAGGTCAAGAAAATACTTTGCCTGTACTGGAGTTGGAGGACCAAGGGCTCCAGAGGGAGGTGGGAGGCATGCAGAGAAGGGAAAATGCCATATATGTGATACTCCCTGAGACGCAGTGATAAAGGCAGACAATGTTAAGGAAAATAGAAATAAAAACATAACATAACCATAATACATTACTTGGCTGGGAAGTTGGCAACATTTATTTTGTTATAGTAATGTAAACACCACTTATTAATTTTTTAAATTTTATTTTTTTTAAAGATTTTATTCATTTATTTGACAGAGAGAGACAGCCAGTGAGAGAGGGAACACAAACAGGGGGAGTGGAAGAGGAAGAAGCAGGCTCCCAACAGAGGAGCCTGATGTGGGGCTCGATCCCAGGACCCTGGGATCAGCCCTGAGCTGAAGGCAAACGCTTAACGACTGAGCCATCCAGGCACCCCAATTTTTTAACTTTTATAATCTACCTATTTACAAAGCAAAAAGTGACAAGAGTAAATGCTATCAAGTCTGAAAATGTAAAAGTTCAAATTGTGAGAGCTGAGAGGCAATGGAAAGCAGCAGCCAAATAAAGAGAAAGACAGTCCACAAATATCCTCATCCTTAAGGTGGGGAATTAAAAAAGATACTGCCCACACTGTTAAAACAGAAAATTGAGGTGTAAATATATTATTCAAGGGCACGAAGGTAGCCAGGGCAATTAAAAACAGTAGTTATACTAGGAAGATGGAGAAGGAAAAGCAGCAGGCATGTAAGTGAGCTAGTAAAACATCATCCATCATACCAGAGAATCAATAGTATATCTAAGCAGGTGAACCTAGAAGTGATTCCTATGATTTTGAGATTAAGAGAATTACCAGAAGAAACAGATAAAATAAAAGTTAGGCTTCTAGACAATGGGACTGGCAAGTCAAAGGGTTGAAGCTGAAGGTTGATATTATTTACAAGCCTCTGTACCACTTGACTAAAAACCTTGCTCCTTAATTAGTTTGATAAAATGTATGTATGTGAGAGGCGCAAAGGTTTATAGCTACGGAATATACCAGGCATTAGTTTCAGACCGTAAAACTAGAATATGAGAAATTCACATTGTCTTTTTTGACTAATAAAGGTTTAACTGTTCCAAAGCCCCATCCTATAAGTTGTCAGAAATTCAGCCTCGGCTGTTTACAAAGATTGTCCCACCAGGCCCTGGGTCATGCAAAGGTCCTGAGGGCTTACATAGTCTTGAATATTCAAAGAACCTCAGGTCTTCAGTCTATGCTGGTTGTTAATGATGAGTTCATTCTCTGACTCCTCTGTCCTTTAGAGGCTGAAAGCAGTAACCCTCTGCCCCTTCTACTTCATGGAAGCCTTTTTTTTTCTTTAAATAAAATAGAGTACAAGTAATAGAAAATAGAATGCACAGCATGTAGTTTGAGTAAGGCTACGTATTATTACCTGAAACTTGTTTCACACATTATGTATTTTTGTTTTACACATTACGTATTTTTTATTGGCCCTAAACATTACCCCTTGATATTTATTCTATATATCTTCCTGCTATAGAACATTCAGATATTCAGTCTAGTTTACAAGTATAGTTTTGCAACTGCTGGTTCTGACGATGGCTTAGTCTAGGTCTGGTCAAGTCAACATTAAGACACATAATATTGACAGATGGCATTTAGAATGGGTGAAAAAACGTTGTACTCTTAATAACCCTATTTGTGCAGCAACTAACTCGGACAATCCAGGTCAGGTAAAGGAAACAACTGAGCAGAACCCTGAAAAAGAAATACTTAGCAAGTGAGGAGTTTTTGGTATTTATTATTTTTGTTTTTAATGTGATTTTTAATAATGACAAATTTGACATAATTATATTATAAACCATTAAAAAGTGAGTCAATGAGTCCATACTGATAATACATAGAGTAGTAAGTTAAATAAGTAAATACATAATTCATACATACATACATACATGAAGAATGGAGGTCTACTTATGGTAGAATTCTGAAGGCCAATCATAAATGTGATGGGAGTGCTGGAGCATCCTCTTTTGTAAAATAGGAGGATAGATTTAAGGATCTTGTATGCTTCCTCAGACACTAACATTTTTTTTTACAAGTTTAGCTGCTCAAGTTTGTCTGTAAAGACTCTTACATTAAACACGTTATTACTGAACAATAATACATTGGGGAAAGACTAATGCGTAATAAATATTGAGACTGGTCAACATATATTTCTTTAAATATACAGCATATAAATACACTTGTTTATGTACATACACTCACACACTACACATTCATATATATACTCTCGAGTCCCTCCCTTTTCTTTTCATTAAGGACCCTATGGTATAATAAAAGTATATATACACATTTGGTCTTTGTCCCTGGTTCCTGGTACAGAGCTCCTAAAACTCTTGGAATTTCTTGCGATAGGTGTGTCTTTTGTGATTTATAAGGAGCCTCTTTTGACTACACTTGAATTTAGGCTAATGAGGTGAGTCTTGGCAGGCCCCCAAGTGGCTTCAGGATGGAGGCCGATGACTGAAAGCGAACCAGTATTAGAGGATTCCTCTGGGTCAGAAAAGAGGCTGGAAATTAAATCTAATCACCAGTAGCTACTGATTTAATCAAGCATACCTACATAAATGATGCCTCAATAAAACAACACCCCTACATGTTGGGATTCAGGGAGCTTCCATGTTGGTGAGCACATCCACGTGTTAGGGAGGATACGGAAGCCCTGCGGCCTCTTCCCCCCGCCCCCCATACCCTGCCCTACACATTCCCTCCATTTGGCTGTTTCTGAGTTGTATCTTTTATAATAAAGATAAAGGTAGAGCAGTCTCCTGAGTCGTGAGTCATTTCTAGTGAATTATCAAATCTGAAGGGGCTGGACTGTGAGCACCTCCACACGTGTGGTCAGCTGGGCAGTTGTCTGGGCATCTGGGGACCCCACTCGCCACTGGCATCTGAGGTGAGGGCCGTCTTGTGGGACTGAGCCCTTGAACTTGTGTGCCCCAACACTAAATCCAGGGACACAGGGCCAGAATTGAAATGAATCGCTGGACATTCAGTTGGTGTCATAGGATTGGAGAACTGGCATGGAAAAACGACATACACTTGGTGTGAGAAGAAAAACACTGCAGACTCAATGCGTGCTCTTGAAGGGAAGGCCAGCTTTGGCGGGGTATGGGCCTTTACAGACACCTCAGAATCCTCTCTGAATAAACCAGATCACAGAAAAGCACTTTTGAAATCATCTCTCCCGATTTCTTCAGAGACTAAACAGGTAAAATGCACAATTTTTGTTTCATTTTTTATTTTTTAAATTTTTTAAGTTATCTCTACACCCAACGTGGGGCTAAAACTTACAACCCCGAGATCAAGAGTTGCCTGCTCTACCAAATGAGCCAGCCAGGCCCCCAAAGTGCACCATTTTAAAATGTCGAGATAGCGACTTCACAGCTTACTACAAGGACTAACCATTTTCTATTGTCTGCAGTGCTTGTACCTCTTTCTACCCTACAATGACTAGGGAAGTGGTCAGAATAAATGTCCCAATAGGACTTTTTGCACCCTCTTTACACAGCCAGGGTTGAGGTTACACATTTTCTTCTTGCTTAAGAAAGCACACCTTCTGGGGGGCCTGGCTGGTTCAGTCGTTAAGTGTCTGCCTTCAGGTCGGGTTATGATCCCAGGCTCCCTGCTTCATGGGGAGCCTGCTTTTCCCTCTCTCTCTGCCTGTGGCTTCCCCTGCTTGTACTCGCTCTCTCTGTCAAATAAGTAAAATCTTCATTAAAAAGAGGGAAGGAAGGAAGAAGAAAGAAAGAGAGAAGGAAAGAAAGAAAAGAGAAAGGGAGAGGAAGAGAAAGAAAGAAAAAAAAGAAAGAAAGAAAGAAAGAAAGAAAGAAAGAAAGAAAGAAAGAAAGAAAGAAAGAAAGAAAGAAAAGGAAGGAAGGGAGAGACAAAGAGAAGGGAGGGAGGGAGGGAGGGAGAGAAAGAAAGGGGAAGAGAAGGAACACCTTCTTATTGCCAGTACCTAGCCAACTTCTCAGCATAGAGTAGGGAATCAGTTCACTGAATTCAACCTAAATTCCCCCAGGCCTTTGGTAAATGCGAGTGGCTTGCACTTTGGGTTAGGAAACAGACGATGTAAGAAATTATTTTAGCATGACTGTGGGCAAGCTATCAGGACAACAGACAAAGCTGTGCAAAGATAACCCAAACTCCAGTCTGTACCAATGGAGGAAGGCCAGCCAAATAGAGCTTCAGCAAACCCTGCCTCTGAGGAGCGGGAAGGATCAGAGAAAACACAAGATTTAGCATTAAAATACCAATGTTCCAGGCACTGTGCCCACTTCATTCATCTGTATTTTCTGACCGAAGGGAATTGCACACTGAAAGCTGGGCATTAATATCCCCATTCTGAAGATCAGGAGACTGCAGTTCCAACAGGTCACGCAACTTCAGCTAAGGCGACACGTTCGATGCGTGTGCCCTACACACTGTCGGTGCGACTACGTTCTTCCCTGAGAGGGCGATGAGCTTGCTTCGTTACTGCCTCACTTTATTGTGACTTATTGCAACAAGTGCCCTGACATATTTTCCCTTGGTTCTGCCCTCCTGACCTCCCAAAAACACATAGAAATAATCAGTCATGTCTACACAGTCTAGCCTTCAAAGCCCTTTCACATCTATAGGGGAAGAGCAGGGACTTTTATGCCTGTTACACTTAGAATAATGCCAGAAGAGTCGAAAAAACTGGCTAGTTTTCCTGGTCCTCCAGTCTAGGTTTTTGTTTGGTTCACAAGGCCTTGAAAACATTCTAGAAAAGAGTGCGCTACCCTGGCCAGTTTTAGAATCATCTGCTCCAAGTGTAAGTCCTGTCTTTCAAGGCTGGCTCGTCTGCAGTCAAGACTGCAGGTGGCCCCCGAATGTCGTGTGTGGCTCTTGAAGCAGGGAAACGAACCTTACAAATTGTACTGATACTAAAAGTAATCACATCAAAAAAAAAAAACAAACCATAAATTACATTGCCATACGGAGATACAAGAGGGAATCCTAAATCATTAATGGAGAAGGAAATGATTTTCTATATAGACCATTGGCAGGGAGGGGAAAGAAGGCACAGAAGGGTAAAAACCCAGAACTGCTACGTTCTAAGTTGAGAGCTAAGGAGTATGCAATTTAAGACATGGTGCAGGCAGATATGTAAAGAAAAGTAATGTACACACACATATATGTATATGGGTTCTTATATCAAAAACCAGTCACACACACATACAACACATACGTGTATATTAATTTTCTGATTCTAGGTTGCTCTGACCCAGGAAAGTTGAGGATTTGCTTCGGGCACGGTACTAGGCCCAGTGAGCTAAATTGCCATGTTCCGTGCTGCCCTTACAAACAAGAAACTGTTAAATCTGCAATGTCCCCAACACTTGCTTCCTTCATTTAGGAAGCAGTGGCTACTGCATGCAGACACTGCCCTTGGCACTTGGGATTTGGCAACAAATTAGTCAGACAACATGTCTCTCCCCTGGAACTTCTGTGTTAGTGGGGCCGACAACAAAGAGAAAATACCCAGGTGCGATGGTGCAGCAGTGCAGGGCTAAGCAGCAAACTGTAGACATTATTTTGGAGAATACAGTATCTACATTACTTGTCACAGGGTTATTGTGAGGATCAACTGAGAAGGAATAGTTTGAAAACTTAAGGCCTTATGTGAGTATCATTAACCTATAAAGCATAGGCTCCAACCTCTACTAGTCTGTCAACATTTGTAATAACATTCATTTAGAAATTCGACAAGTGTTTGGCAGAATGCAGATACATGTTTAATAATTTGTAATTAGTGAATTGACTGATGCCCTATTTCAGTGAGCCATTTCATGATAGCAAGACATCCCAGAGCCCACAAACCACACTATTAAGCAAGAATGATTAGGAGACGAAAAAGCACGAGGGACAGAGGCAAATACAGGACTGTAAGAGTGGCTATGGGATGAGAACAGTATGGGTAGGATAAGCCTCAGAAAATGGGACAACTGCATCCAAACAATCTTGAAATCTACCCTAAAGGCCTTCTCTAGCAAAATTATGACCAGTGTGTAACATAAGAGGTAGAATTCAGCTCCTTTTAAGCACTTTAGCTCATTTAAACTTTCTGACATACGGTGCTCCTTCAAACACAGAACACAATGGCGCCTCCTGCACTCAGGTTAAATTAAACACCATTCATTCCAAGTAGAACCTTCCTAAGAAATGAGAGACAAATGGCCCAAGGGCAGATTTTGGAGTAAAACATCGTTTTTAAGCAGTAACAAAGTAACTGGAATTGGAACCAGGCTTTATTTCCTACATTTCCCACAGGGGGCTGCCATGCTGTCTGGACTATTACTGTCTCCTTCCTCGATGTGCATTTTTCTGTTACTTTTTGTGATTAGAGGTTAGTCTAGTGGACTAGGTGGCCAAGCACTTGCTTTAAGGGATAAGGGTTCATGGAAATGGCAGAACTACCATACAAAGGGCATTCTTTTATTTTGATATAGGTATTTAAGCAACACAAAACCATTAGCAACTTTTGGGGGCACCTGGCTGGCTCAATCGGTAGAACATGTGACTTGATCTTGGGTTCTAAGTCCCACACTGGGGGTAGAGATTACTTAAAATCTTAAAAAAACAAAAACAAAACAAAACACTATTAAGGTCCACGTACCAGCAGCCATTACGAAATGCATATTCTCAGACACACTCAGACCTACTGAATCAATCTCTAGGGGTAGAAGAGCTGTAGCTTAAACTCAGATGATTCTTATTCTTGCTAAAGTTCAAGTACTGTTTTATAACACAAATGCACTGGCTCTTAGATACACTAGTATGGCTAATAAAAAAAATCTAATGTATTTTTCCTACGTAAGTTTCAATCGAGTGTGAAGGTTATTCTGTCGTAGTTATTGGTCAGCCTTCATTTTACATGTGTAAGTATAAAATATGTATGCAACACCTTACCTGTCAACCAGCAAGCCAGCAAAAAAATGAACAGCCATAATACGTGCTATAAACAGGGATTCATAATTACCTTATATCAAGAAAATACTGTTCAGAATTATCTTATCCAATAAGATAAGCACATTTGCCAGAGGCAAAGCAAGTCTGCATTTTAGAATCCTTTCTAGCATGCTGTATTACATGTGTATGTACAAATATACGCATTTGTGCATATATATACACACGCACGCACATGTGTGCACGCACACGCGCGCACACACACACACACACACACACACACATTTCGGCCTTTAAGGAACTTGGTATCTGTAAAAGGGGCCCACATGGACTCCCTATGATTACAGATCCAAGGCTGTATTTTTCGTTCCTTGAAGACAACTATTCATTCGAAGCTGAAGTACTTGGCAGCATTTCAAAAACAGGCAGAAGATCAGTTACTATGAGAACAGACCGCTCTGGGGAGCACGGGTTCCAAAACTGAGGAACGCTGCCCAACCATACCAGTCAGACTTCTGTCTACCTTATTCATGAAGAATCAGAGGACATTCATCAAAAATGTGCTACTAACCAATTAAAAAACATTTTTTATTCAAGTATAACTTAGTTATATTAGTTTCAGACGTAGGAGACACTAATTCAACAATTCTCAGTGCTGCTAACCAATTTATTACAAAAATATTAGAACTTGGGAAATAAAGTACAGTAACTAAAGACCAAACAGACTAAAAAAACTGGGGGTTTTTCCCCTCTCAAAGGGGAATAAACTCTCATTACTTTTTTTTAAAAGGGGAAAGAAGGGCATCTTTCATCTCACATTCCAGTATCAGTGAATTCTTCATATATTTCAGAACTCTAAATATTTATGACAGTGTGACTAGTTTGTCTGAAGAGTATCTCCCACTCTGAAGTTTTAATCGTTATTTTCAGGAAGCTATTTCATTGGCACCTAAACTTCTACAGGAGCTCTACCTGCTTGTATTCTGCTTACAGACAAAACTCCTACCCTACCCTTAAACTCCTTCATTAACTTTACCATCCTTTACTCGCTCTGCTTCTTCTTCCGTGACAGGAAAATGTTTATCCAAGAGAGGTGCACTCAGAAAGTGCAGTATTTCATTTTAATTTCTCCTATAAAGCAAAATATGAAGAACAAAGGAGAGTACGAAGGGAAGGAGGGAAAATAACCCACTACTGCCTATCAAATTTGATAAATATCTATGATGGAAAAAGATAACTTTATTTTGAAATTGTTTTAATTTACAAATACAAAACACCTTGGAAGACAAAAAATGAAAGAAAAACACAAAACACATAGGCAAATTTTTACTCCACGAGCTTCTCAAATCCTCACTTATTCACCAATCCCCAAGATGAAAAAAACTTCTAAAAAGGTATTCAGCCGCCACTGTAAAAGAAAGAAAAATGGTCCATTTGAGTATATAGAACATTTTAATAACAATAATTATTTGAAACGTAATATGCTATAATTTTATGGAACTAAAATCAGTTATTTGAGAACTCCAAGAGAGCATAAAGAAGAAACTGTACTTTGAAATCTCGGAATGGAAAAGAGACTTAGAGATGATGTGGCTTCTGCATAAGCTTATCTTAAAAACACAGAATCCTTTTTTTTTTTTTCAGAAATGTGTTTAACAGTCTAAGTCTTATTTACCAGTCTTGTCTTTCTGAACAAGAGGGAAAATATGAATTACATATAGGACAGTTAGTTGGTTAAGTTTTTCAATTTGATATAGTCAGTTGAAAATAAAGAATAAAACTAGCTCAACCGTTCCCAACTACAATCACTAAAAAACAGGGGTTTAACCATAATGAAAACAAAAATCTTTCTACAAAAAAACTTCTAAATTTCAAAAGCCTAAACACTGTAACAGTATGCTGAGTATTAATTTTTTTTTTTTTTAAGTAGGCTCCACACCCAATATGGGGCTTGAACTCACCACCCTTGAGATCAAGGATGGCACGCTCTACTGACTGAGCCCGCCAGGCACCCCTAGTATTGTTTAGTAATGTTAAAAAAAGAAAAATAATTGTATTACCAGATGAAAGTAATATGCCTGAAAGAAATACTCCTGAATATATGCTTTAATGTTAACTATTTTTAGTGTTTATGTTATTAAATTGTATTACTGTAACTAAAATATCCACAACTATGTAAGTCCTTTAAATTATCATACTACAGCTATTACTTCTGACTGCTATAATTGTATAGAAAAACTTTTACCATAACAGAAATAAAAAGTGATAATTCAGCCTAATGAAAGAGAAGCTTGCAGTTATATTTCATTTGCTATCATCCCTAAATAACCAAAACAGTGACTTATGCTCTTCTCAAGCAGGAAAAAAAGATCTTTTGCTTTTATAGATGTCGAAGAGTACCATGAGAAGAAAAAGTTTTGATAGCTTTTCTCACAGAATGTTTTATTTGGCCTTCATGTTAATGTAAAAACTATATGAAGGTAGACTTTTAACTCCTTAAACTCTGACACAATTTTGTTAATAGAAGACAAGTTTTCTAAGTAACTAGCTGTTGAACAATCTCTGACTGGTTAAGATTGGTAAAAGATATTATGTGTTTGCCACGGAAAGAAATAAGAGAAAGGAAACTGAATACTTGTTTCAAAACCCTCTTGGGGACAACCTGACTAATCTCAATCCAAAAGGGTACACTAAGGGTGCCAGTCCTAAACAGTACTTTAGGCCACCACTTAGACAACGAAATAAAAGATTCTCTAGTACAAAACTAAGATAAATAACAATGTTGGGCAGATTAAAAACTCAAAAGGCTTCCCTAAGGGAATCTAGGAAAAAGGAATTTAACAAGGATAATGTTCCATTCTTAAGCAAAAAACAAACCACCCCAACTGTTTAAACCCAAGATAAAGGAAATTTATTGTAGCAGTTATTTGAGAAACTGTCTGAGGATTTTAGCCGCTAGCAAGAAAACATCTGTAGCAGGCATTCAACCCGAAATACTGGATTTTAAGAGGACTGATGAAATGCAAACTGAAGCATCAAGGAAGGAGTGTGACTCAGACTGGGGAGGGTTCAACTGAGCCAGAACGGAAGATGGCTCCTAATAACGGTTAAACATACAGGCTCCTGGGTCAGTCGGCCTGGGTTTTATATGCTGCTTTACCGCTTACCAGCCAAGCAACTTAAGTATTCACTCTTCATGCCTCAGTTTCTTCATCTATAAAATGAAAATAGTCATGCTAGCCTCACAGAAGTGTCAGAAGGATTAAGGGAGCAGCCCAAAGCAGGAACAGTCCCTGGCACGCTTGCCTAGTAAATGTTAGAGATTATTATTACCACCACGACCATCAGAAAAGATAAAGAACCATAAGTTGTTCACTTATATCAACAAACACTGACTGCTTCTCTTGGGTACGGGAAAGAGTACAATGGACTAGGCTCTGCAGTATAACACACACTACAGATTACATATACACACATATATATATTTACATATATTAACATTTTATGTATATTAACATTTTTGAGAGTGTGTGTGTGTAAGTCTCTACAACAGGATTATCTCAGAACTCATAATCTAAGGTGAGAAACAGGCCCTATCAACGACTCAAGGCAGACAGTAATGTCTGGCAAGAGTTAAAAAGACAGTATTAACTGAAGGCTGGGGAAAAAATGTAAAAAGCACTCATATAACAAAATACTGAAAGAAAGAGACAGGTGTTATTCCAAAGGGTAAAACGAAGAACAATGAGGGGTGTTTACAAGAAACAAGTTCCCTATCAACTGAAAATATTAACTGTATCAATTAAATCTGACATGGAAATGGGAAGCAGGAGACACTGAGCTGTGTGGAAAAGAAGGGACTTCACAGAAACCCACCCCACCCCTTCTGCTTACTGATGAGGTTACGTGTAGCCTAGGGACACGGAGTGTCAGGTTTCCTAATTCTACCTGAGTATTCTCTCCATGATTCCAGCATTCCAGAGCTGGTATTCCTCACCAGTAATATAACCTCTGTTATATACGTAGAGATTCAGAAATCTCTTTTCTGAAGTGATGGAGTAGATCTGAGAGACCCGGTCCTTTCCAGGTCTAACTTTCACTGATCCTAAAGTATCTCTTTGTGGCACTTCTGCTTAATAACTACAACCACCTACTTAAAAAATCCATCTGACAATATCATGCCGTCACTTGTCATTTAGAAGACAAATTCCACCAGTATCTATAGTAAAGTACCTAGGACTTAAAAGATCTAGTTTACAAAGCACTTCTAAATAATTGCTCCATATCTCCCTATCCCACAGAATAAGCCTAACAGGTATCACTACCTTTAAATGACAGATAAAGCTCAGATTAATTAAATACAAGAATCACAGAGAAGTAAATACTGCAACTCATAGTAAGTCTTTACACCAAACTAAAATGCCTAAAACTGGGACACCTGGGTGGCTCAGGTCATGTTCCCAGGGTCCTGGGATCGAGTCCTGTATCAGGCTCCTTGCTCAGTGGGGAGACTGCTTCTCCCTCTGCCTGCTGCTTCCCCTGCTTGTGCTCTTTCTGACAAAATGCCTAAAACTGAACTATTCTAATTGCTCACTGCCATTAGGTTTCTCCATAAGTTGTAATCAACTGGAAAAGAAAAGCATTTAGGAAAGAATAAAGTAATCCCAGTGTTTCTCTGTATTTTCTTCTTCGCTCTAACATACTAAAGGTTAAGAAACCCTCCATTAGTACCAGTGGCTCAAGACAGTCACAACAACTTCCATTTCAGTTCTTCCCCAAATTGTTTTCTAGGGTTCTACACGACTTAAGTCATTAACCGTTACTATAATCTAAGTAAGAGCTTTAGTCTTATGCAATAAACTGGGCATAGAAAAGCTAAGTACATTGTCCAAGGTCATGACAGTACTATTAAGTAAAAATAAAAGAGGATCCGAACCTACAAGATCTGGTCTAGTCTGAACTATATCAAGGTAGTGATTTTCAGACAGGGAGCATTTCTTCTGCACCTTAAAAACTAACAAGTTAATATATAGCATAAAGAAGACTTAAATTTGACTACTGGTTCTGCCACTGGCTTTATCACATACTGAGTGCTTTTAACTCACTTCCTTGACACTATAAAATTTTATTTATTAAAGAAAATCATGCCTATCTCAGAGTTGCTATAAAGATTGTAGAACATATAAAATCACTCCTAATTATCAAGTACTCAAAAAAATACCAGTAGACTCTGGCAGCATTAGTCAAAAGACATACCTATGTATTAACAAAAAGCAGGCTGTCAACTCAAACAATTTCAATTTTTTTAAAGACTCATTTGAGAGAAAGAGCAAGCTAGCACATGTGCACAGGGGGAGGGCCCGAGGGAGACAGAGAATCTCCAGCAAACTCTCCAAGAGGAGCCTGCCGTGGGGCTCGAACTCATGACCCTGAGATCATGACCTGAGCCAAAATCAAGAGTCAGACGCTTAACCAACTGAGCCACTCAGGTGCCCCTTCAATTTGTATTTTTTTTTTTTTAAAGATTTCATTTATTTATTTGACAGAGAGAGAGACATCCAGCGAGAGAGGGAACACAAGCAGGGCGAGTGGGAGAGGAAGAAGCACGCTCCCAGCGGAGGAGCCCAATGCGGGGCTCGATTTCAGAACGCAGGGATCACGCCCTGGGCCAAAGGCAGACGCTTTACAACTGAGCCACCCAGGCGCCCCGCCCTTCAATTTGTATTCTATCCTAGATATTTTCTATTTCCCAAAGTTTACTTACACAATGATGTTATTAATAGGGATATGGATCAATTTCACAAAAAAGCCAATGAATCCCATTATAGCAAATCCTATTGCTGTTGCCATGGCAATCTTCTGGAATTCTGGATTTAAAAACACAAAATTTAGATTATTTTTTGCATTGTCATTGCAAGTATAGGAGAGAAAACTAACAGGGACATAAATAAACTTACTCTTACTGGTGTACATTTCTCCTGATAGTAAATATATCATTTTAAATTAAACAAAATGTGATATTAAGAAATAAATTGCTTCACAGATTTTAAATTTTTATATTTTATTGATTTTAAGGACATAGAAATAAAGTGTCTGCTCGTGCTAGTGAATTCATCAATAAGCAGCAAAATACTCTTAGCAAATGAACAGAATACCAAAAGAAATGAAACATGAATAAAAGAAATACACAGTGTATGTTGTAAAAGTTGTTATACTGCTAAAAGTATTAATTATAGAAACACAGAACATGACTTTTTTTTTATAAACAACAGGTCTATTGTCTTTGATATAATGAAGCCAGAAATAAAGCTTGAGAAATCAAACTCCACAGCTGTAATTAAAGTGATAATTGCCATTCGTGACTGTCTTCCCTGAAAGATTCTAAACTACCCAAGAGCAAGCACTATTCTCTATAACATGTTTTTATATATTATACTACATATATACTATAATTAATATATTCTCTATTACATTCCCAGCTCCTAACTTCAGGCAGCACTCAAATGAACAAAAGTAAAAAAATTCTGATGCACCTTTTAACAGATGAATTATGATAAATAAGAATTTAATTCCCTAGGTTGGCAACAACTATACTGTTGATTTCATGTTAAGGTTTTGTTTAGGGGAGGAAATGGGAAGGCGGCAGTGGCAGAGCAGGGAGGACTCCAAAAGATATTCCAGAGTGGAAATGTGGAAGATACTAAAATCTCTAAAGTCATTAACTATGACTAAGGCAAACCCAACATGGAAAATAAGACTATAATAATCTTTCACCATTTGAAAATACATAAAACAGAAATCTGTAAAGTGTAAAAAATTATATAAAATCTAGGAAAAAGTGACAGTATTAAAAAGCAATAAAGCAAAATAAATCACTACAAATGTTGATGAAAATAATGCAAGAGTTATTAAACAGGAAGATATCAAAGAAAAGACTTAATAAAAATGCAAAGATTTAATCTTTCCCCCCATTTTAAAACTATTACCTTTTCTATCAGGTTTAGTGCATCTTTTAACCAGCCGAATCGAGTCCTTCACAAACTGCCGACTTGGCTCAACAAACTGCATTACCTGATCCATGATGCCTAAACAAAACAAAAAAGTAAAAAGATACTCACTGGTATTACTTACCATAAAGTAAGTACTTGCTCAGTTATATCACAATGTAAAGGAGACTAGCCATGAATTCATGTCTGAGATGAGTCAATTCTATCTCATAAAACAAAACAAAAAATACAGATTCCAAGCCTAAACTGACATTATTTTTTTTATAAACTCCAGGGAAATATCAGATCAAAGGCAATTTTAAAAAAGCACAGATCTTACCATGCTTTTATGCTCCTAACATAAGTTAAATAAGTTAAATGACATCCTTTGAAGTTAAACTTGTTATTTAAACAAGTTAAATAACATCCTTTCCTTACCCACTGCGGTCTTCTCATTGTTCCTGCTAAGGAACCAGCAATGTTGGGATCCAACAAATATTTTCTGCATTTTATCTTCAACTCTCAGAAACCAATGTCAAGTGCACTGAAGGCCAACTATGGTGCTGCAAGCGTCTAGACTAGAGGCAACATGGATTTCAATCTGATTGTTCTAAACCATGGCCACACAACACTTTCAGAAAGAGTAGTCTGTGTGGAATACATCTATCAAACTTACAAATCCAGGAAGACTGACTAAGCCAAGATCCAGATGCCGGGAAGCTATCACCTAAACTCCAAACCTTTAGGTTGGACACACTTTCAAGAAAACACCACTGTATATTTCATCACCTAGGTTCTTCTGAGTCCGCCATCGCCCAATAGGGAAATACCACCCAATCTCAGCTTTGAGAGCCACTACTTATGAAAAAATGAGGCCCATTTATTCCTTGCATCTTACTTTATCTCTAGTGTTTAGAACAATGGCCAGGCACATGAATACTCAATAAATTTCTGTTTAATCAATGAATGAGTGCCACTGAAAGAGCAGCTGGTGGTTCGAATCCCAGTCTATGAAATATAAACTCTCTAAGCTCCACCGTCCTCACCTAGGGTGGGTAGGTGGAATAAAATTCTATAAACACTCAGGGTCCCTTCAAAAGCATGCGTGTTTTCTTAGTATTTCACTTAAGTTTATTCTTCAAATCTAGGGAGCTTAAACTTTATAGCTGTCCTGGAGAGAGCTAAGACTTTCTTCGGGGGGGAGGGAGCACAACACACTGCACTCACTTGCAGGGGAGGGGGTCCAATGACACTCTCTCATCTCTCGATCTAGAACCGAGACCAGTCCTCCCACTACAGCCCACAGAAGCGGTGCTAGGGCCAGGACCGACTACAGCTCCTCCGACACACTAGTCCCCAAAGCCAACCCCAGAGGAACTCGGGCGGCAGCCCACCAGCTCTGAGCGAGCCCGGACGACGCCGGCAGCCCCCAACACAGCAGGAGCTGCACACAGAGAAGGCCGAGGGCAAACAGCCAGGAAGCCGCAGCCCGGGCCAGGGCTTTCAGCGCTGAAGGCCCAGCAGCCATCAGAGCCAGTCTCCTTCGGGATCTCGGAGGCCGCGGTCCGCAGAGGGCCGTGTGAGCAGGTGTGTGGGCAGCGGAAAGCGCCGCACCTCGGCCCCAGACCCGAGCGACCGGCCCTTCTTACCGCCCGCCCCGGACAGCCTCCCCGAGACACCCGCCGGCTCGCCCACCCCGCCGCCGCCGCCAGTCACAAAGGGCTCATCCTCAAACCCACCAGCAGACACAGCCTCACCTGCTAACAAACACCTCACACGCCAGCGACACGTAGCACAACAGCGGACTGACCCACGGCCACCGGAACCGGAAACCGATTCTCAGGCCTCTAGCCCGCCCACGCTTCCGTTCATTGGTGCCTCAGACGCGGAGACATCAGTGAGCAGGCGCAGCTCGGAGCCCGGCTCGGACACGCGTCCCGGAAGAGGTACGCTGCGGCGCGTGATGACGTGCGCTCTTGGGCGTGGCTTTCTTCTGCGGGTGGAGTGAGGCGTCTGCTCTTTACTTCCCCGAGTGGCCAGCGCCCCAGCAGCCCGTTCTCGCCCTGTTCGCGGTCACGTAGCAAGGACCGCCCTGCGGCCTTGCGCGGTCCCTGCGCTATTAGACACGAACTGCGTAAATCTCGCTAATCGGATTCCATTTGGATGATTTCTGAGGTTTCTGCAGTTCATCTTGTTCGAGGGCCCCTGACCGTACTTTTTACATGTACTCAGTTTTATTGATCAAGATGAAGTTTACAAGCAACATAATCACATTATGACCGACCTAGCTCGGAACAGCCTCCAGCCCCTAAACCTGGCCTGCCTTCAGTATCAGTCTTGGGACTCTGTCTGGAATTGAGTCCATCATTGGGTATACTCCAGGTTTGGTTTGGGGAAGTGGTTATAATGTGTGTTATCTGACTATGCTGAGAATATTACGAACTCATTTGGTGGTAACAGGTGAGCTTGTCAACCTGTGATTTTGTTTTTAGAATGAATCATTTGGACAATTATTTGAACACCTGTAAGTAATTATTTATTGAGCACTGTATAAGACCTTTGTGGAGCTTCTTGTGGTCTAGTTAAGAGAATTTGCAGTGCAAGGAGAGATAAAGTTTGTATAAATGCTATATAGCAGATAAAGGGGGGTGTTGTGAAGAGAGAGAGAGAAAAAAAGATGGTGGGATCAAGAGAAGATTCCCTTAGATGGGCCCTATAAGGACTCTACGGAGATGACACAGGGCTGAAATCCTAGGGATGAAGAATTATTTATATATACCCAGGTCTCTTCAGAATTTAAAAGTGACTGTTAGGACTGAGACAGAGTATCCCTATGAGCTTTGCCATGTGTATGGACCACCCTCAGTAAAGTGTATGGAGAAGGTCTTAAATACTAGGCTTCCGACCTCTAACCCATTGAATCAGAATACCTAAGTGGTATAGTACTAAGAATGAAACCACTAAAAATAAATAATTCTAAAGTGATATAGCTGAAAAGCCAATCATGTACTAGAATGGCATTCAAAGAAGTAACACAGTTCATCCAAAAGGACACAGGAAAGGAGGAACAGAAAAAAATGAAAAAGCAAAGCAGTAAGGAAAAAAAAACCCAAAAAATAAAACAGGAGAACTAAATATAACCACATTTATAATTGTATTACATCCAAATGTAATGTTTATATTTAAAAATTCCCCTGAGCAAGTCAAAGTGGATTTAAACCCCAAAGATTTGGCTACGTGCTGATTGCATGGGTGCACTCAAGGCATCAGTTGTAAGTAAACAGATGGGAATGGAAACTATGAGAAGACAGTGTCAGAATTTAGTGCCAGGGTTTGTTTATAGCAGATAATATTAGCTCATATAAATTTTAGCAAGGGGAATTACTGGAGATAAAAAGGAGCATTTCATAGTGATAAAAGGTCAGTTCATCAGACACTTGTATCATTCATAAGTGTGTGTGCCCTTAATAACTCATCTTCAAACGACATGAAACAAAAATTAACAAAAAGACCAATCTACAAACAAGTAGGAGATTTTAACAATTTCTTTCAGCACTTAATGGAATTAGAAAAGAAAAATCTGTAAAGAAATTCAAGATCTGAACATGATCAACTACATTGACCTACTAATTTATAAATGGAGCAGTACTCCCCCCCTCCGCCAAAACTGCATGTACATTCTCTTCAAGAGAATGTACTTCACCAAGAAAGAACATACTGGGGCATAAAACAAATCTTAAATATAAAAACAGATTCAAATCATGCATTGTTTTCTCTATTACAGAATTAAATCTGTAACAACCAGATAACCAGATAAATCCAAGTGTTGGGAAATTAACATCCTTCTAAATAAATCGTGGGTCAAAGAAGAAATCTCAAGGGAAATTTGAACATGAACTGAATGATAATGAGAATATAGTTGTCAAATCTTAAGATACTACTACAGACCCACAAGAATGGTTAAAAATGTTGATGACATCGCATTTGGGCATAAATAGAGACCAATCAGAACTCTTGTTGTTGGTAGGAGAGTAAAATGATGCAATCTTTTTGAAAAGGTTTGGCAGTGTGTTATAAAACTAACCACACACCACCCTATTACCTCATAATTCCAATTTCAGGTGTTTACTGAAGATACATGAAAATATATTCACCCAAAGACTTGTACAAGAATATATTAGGTTTATTTGTAATAGTCAAAAAAACTAAAGTGATTCAAAGGTCCATCAAAAGAATAGATAAGATGATTTATAGAAGTGTTGAATTACTATATTGTATACCTGACACTAATCTAACACTATATGTTAACTAACTGGAATTAAAATAAAAACCTTAAAAAAAGAACAGATTAAACACAAAGGTATATTTCCGCAATTAAATGCTACTATACAATTGAGAGAAAAAAATGTATATATGCAACAATACCGATGAACATCAAAAACATGGTGAGTGAAAGAAGTCTGGGAAAGAGTGCATACTTTGGAATTCTATTTTTAAGAAGTTCTAGGCAAGGTAGAATTAATGTATGGTGAAAACAGTTGTTTGGAAGTAAGGATTGAGGAGAATAAGGAAACTCGGGTGAAAATATGTAAGTTGACAAGGGTTAGGGTTGCACAGGTGTCGTAGTCCAGACTGCATAACAACATACCCTAGACTGGATGGCTTAAACCATAACCATTTATTTCTCACAGTTCTGGAGGGTAGAAGTACCAGATTAGGGTGCCAGCATGGTCGGGTTCTTGGTAGAGGACCTCTTGTTTACAGAGGGCTGTCCTCTCTTTGTAGCCTCATGGGGCTGGGAGAGTGCTAGTCCTTGCCCTTATATGGGTACTAATCCCTTCATTGGGCTCCACCCTCATTACCTAATTACCTCCCAAAGGCCCCACCTCAATCACAGTAGTACTTCCACAAATGAATGTGGGGAGTTCAAACGCTCAGTCCATAGTAACACGTGTATGCATTTCTCACAGCTCAACAAATAGTACTCTTAAGTTCTTTGCGTTCTACTTTATATAAAATTTGTCTCAGCAACTAAAGCACCATAAACAAATATTGAACCCTGGTTAAACAGGAGTGAAGTATACAATTATCTGCAGTTTACTTAGGTAAAAAGGTGGATTCATGGTGTGCTAGAGGAATGGATAGGTAAGTGATAAAGCAAATACAGTAAAGGTTAAATATAGACTCTTAGTTGTGGTGGTGTGGGTATTCACTGAACAATTTTTATGTATAAAACTTTTTGTAATACGGGGGAGAGTATACACAGATCACTAAGTCAAGTTTTTAAAATTTTGGTCTGACAAATAATGATGAATATAAATGGAAAGTATATGTGGTAGAAATTTTAAATTGCCCCTTAATTTAAAAATATCAGTGAAATACTAATGGTGTCATTTGAGATAAGCCACATTAATGCTCCATTTAGATTCCTGAATCTCTGCATGAAGGAAGAAAAGGTTAAAAACCCTGTGTAGATAGAGAATTTTTTAAAACACCACGTTTAAGTGATAAAGCCCTTGGTTAGGTTAATGAATATTTTACCCAGAGTTTTCATCTTTTGTTCCTTAAAGTAGGAAAATATAACCTTTAATTGCAAATGGGATATATGATATTTTTACATTTATTTTCCTTGAATGCAAGCTCTCCTTGCTTATTTAAAGGAGAGTTAAAAATTATATCTCTACATCTTCAAAGTGGGTATTGAAAACATATGAGTTCTCATTGCAGTAATTTAAGAAGTTCTATTTTTTGTTACAAAATAATATTGTATCATACGATGTGATATATATGTATGTATATATGTCTGTGTTTAGGAAAAGGCTAATTCAGATTTGCTGATGTTTAATTTTATTACCATTGACAGTTCTTACTAGTTTACATTTTCAAACTTCAAAGTTCTTTTTTTTTCTTAAGGTAATAAGATATTTCATGAAGGGATAGTAAAACTCTACCATATCCTGGGGTTTAAGGATCTTCCCACCTTAGAGCCAATCCCTAGGAAGCTGTGCTTCAATATCCAAGTGGTGGGAACAAACCCCTGCTGGTTTGGCCCTGCCTGCAGAAACAAATGCTAGTTACAGAGCTCGCCATTGTGATGCTGATGTCACAACAGCTAAACTTGACTTGTGTCAGCTCTGATGTTCTCTTACTTGTTCCCTTGCTTCAACTAGGCTTCTGTGGTTTTGTTCTCTTATCTGTTAATTCCTCTGTAACATCCTGCCCCTCCTTATTCTCCCAACTCTCTATTTCCTTTTACTGGGCTTCCTTTAAATCCCTCTTCTTAGGAATTTATATTTTATTTTCCCTCTAAGATAGTAATTTTATAAAGTGAGTACCACACAACAAAAAGGTGGGGAGCAGGGAGGATCTGTGAAGAACCAAGGACCAATAGCATCCATCTTTTTGTTGTATATTACCTCATCTAAGTATCAGAAACTGGGAAGAGCTACATTTTTTTAAAGGGAGAAGCTGATGCTCCGTAAGCATAGTAGACCTACACTTGGAGAAATACAAAATTGTGAATGTTCCTAGAGCTCCAGAAAAAATTAAAGATTGGACATAGAAACAAAGAGTCTTTGGAGCAAAAATATTTTAGAGTTAAATATGATCAGGTCAAATACAGTTTTTAAAGTACTTTAAAGAAGTTATTCTGTCTTAATTCCCCATAAACACAATAACTAGAATAGAGCAATGAAAATGACTGGAGAGATTTGGATGGCATATACTTAATTACCAGCAACCCTGCATTGTCAGTTCTAATAAACAATTCTTGTTAGTTCTCTACAGCATTTGACATCATCGACTATTTCCTCTTGAAACTCTCTGCTACCTTCACTTTAGGATAATTAAAAACAAAAACAAAAAAGCACTTTCCTGACCATTTCTGAGTCTCCTTCAGAGACTTTGTTTCCTGCACTGGTCCTGTATGGTCAAGGGAGGCTAACTGCTCTAACACACGGATGCAATGTCTGGTTTAACACTGTGTTTATTTCTTGCCCAGACCCAGTCTAAGGTGGACTTGAGGTAGGGATGTGGTCTGTTTTACACAGTCATTTAGCATCTCAGGCTCCTTAAGTCGTGTAGTGCTGCCAATTTCTAGGGCTTTGGAGTCTTCTGGTGTCTCGTTTGCATCCAGCCAGGAGACGAAGGAAGAGAAAGAATGTGGAGGCTTGAGTGAAACCTTAGAGGCCTTAAAATAGCACCCATCACTTTCCCCTAAATCTCATTGACCAGAACTCACCAGTATGGCTTCACTGAACTAGAGAAGTCGTAGGAAACATAGTTCCATTGTTTGCCAGAGGAGGAAGGAGACATTAGTGTACCTGAATAATCAACCAGTCTTTGGCATTTTCTTAGATATTTATGTTTCTAAGAGTTCCATTCTCAAATGGTTCTTGCATTTTAGACTTTTCATTTGATTCTTGGGGTTTTGACTACTATGAGTAGATTACTGACAAGTCTATATCTCTGATCAAGGTCTTTTTAAAAATTAATTAATTTTTTAAAGTAATCTCAATACCCAACGTGTGGCTCAAACTCACAACCCCAAGAGCAAGAGTCACATGTGACTCTGCCAGCTGAGCCAGCCAGGCACCCCCCAGGTCTTGTTAAGTGAAAACAAACAAGGTAGAGAAAACTGTGTACAATATGTCACACTCACCTCAGAAATTTTAATAATATCTCCACATATATAATGTTTTTCCAAAATTTTTAAAATATATTAATTTAGAGAAGGAGAGAGAAAGTGCTTGGGTGGACACGAGGGGGTGAGGGAGGGACAAGCAGACTCCACCCTGACCTGAGCCAAAACCGAGAGTCAGATGCTCAACTGACTGAACCACCCAGACGCCCCTATATTTAATTTTTTTAATGAAAAGATGAACTTTTAAAATTAAGTGATTACCTGTAGTGTAGAGAGAATAAGGATAGAAGTGAAACCTATTTGAGTAGATCTCATTTACTAGATTTTATTTTTGAACTGTGAATATTTTATATGATTACTTTAAAGTCTTAATCTTTTAAGAGTAAACTTTTGAAATATAGAGCAACTGTTCTAAATGATTTTGGAACAGTAATCTGTGACAGAAGGATAAAATAAAAGTGTAAGAAGCTTAAAGAGTTTTTAGTAATATTTTTGGTAAGATTGTTGGTATTGTTTTTGAGGCTTATTTGTGTAGTGTGGGATAAAGTGAGTAACTATGTTGGTGTCACTGAAAACTAGAATTTTCAGAGTTCCTGAAAGGAAAAGCAGATAAAAGACTGGCATAGTTAAATTAAAGCCCTGTCATCTTTACTTTGAGTTGGAAATACCATGAGTATTTTATCTGAAAGAAAATAAACAAAGTTCCCTGGTTCTGTGCTCTAAAAAGGCCTAGAAACAATGTTCAACCCAGTGGCAATGAATTCCTAGCCCCAGATTATGGTCTCTCTATACTATTTTCTAGGACAAGAAACCAGTGCTTTGTGCAAAAATGGAGGATTCAAGGCTGAGGCAGGAAATCTATAGGATGAGTTTGGACTGTCATTATCCACGAAGGCTACGAGAGTTCTGTCAGAAGGACTCGGGAGCTTACCTGAACAGCTTTCTGCTGGCTAACGATGGGACAGTAAAGATGATAAATGCAGTGTGTTGAAACACACTGAATATGTCTAAGTTCATGTTTTTATAATTATGCCTAAAAACTTTTCAGTCACCTTTGGAGAATATAAATGAAGCATGTAATTAATTTGAAAACAGGCATATAAAGGGTAAGAATCAGGCATTTATTCTAATTTTCCTATACCATCTGACCAAACTCATTGAAAAGGGAAAACTTCTGGGGCGCCTGGGTGGCGCAGTCGTTAAGCCTCTGCCTTCGGCTCAGGGCGTGATCCCGGCGTTCTGGATTCGAGTCCCACATCGGGCTCCTCCGCTGGGAGCCTGCTTCTTCCTCTCCCACTCCCCTGCTTGTGTTCCCTCTCTCGCTGGCTGTCTCTATCTCTGTCAAATAAATAAATAACATCTTTTTTAAAAAGAAAGAAAAGGGAAAACTTCTTTTTATGAAATTGTTGCAGGTACTAAACAACAGCAACAAAATATCACATGTTGTACTAACAACAGATTATTGTACCTAGCTGTAAATCAGGTTAACATACATTTCCAATAAATGAGCAGATCGTAAATACTTTAGTGTTGGAGGCCACAAAGTCTCTGTTGTCACTCTACGTTGTAGTAAAAGCTGCCATACGAACTATGTAAGAGAATGGATGTGACTGTGTTCCAATAAAACTTTATTTATAATAATAGATAGAAGACCAGATGGTCCAAGGACCGTAGTTTTCCAACCCACAGTCTAGGTACTGCTTGTCAGTGCCTCATAACATCACAAATGAGAGAAAATCAGACATGTACCTCTGGTGTAAGAACAATATAAAGTCACCTGTGAAATAGCTTTGACAAAAAATAAGAATAATTAAACCTAGTCTTTCATCAAAACTGTAGATGTAATGATTGATTTACAAAAAATATAGGGACTTAAGAACATGTTAAACTTCACCACCAGTATGCAGTCAGGAAAAAAAAAAAAGCACATTGGAGAAACTACAGAACAGATGGCTGTTTTCATTAAAAAAAATGCAAGAAAAAAGTGGAATCTATGAATTTTATATATATGTATATGTGTGTATATATATGTATATACATGTGTAAATATGTATATGTGTGTGTGTGTGTATGTGTATATATATACGTATAAAGATCTATCCATTTGTTTTAGAGAGAGAGCCAGGCAAGGGGCAGAGGGAGAGGGGGAGAATCCACAAACAGACTCCCCACTGAGAGCAGAGCCCATCGTGGGGCTCGATCCCAGGACCCTGAGATCATGACCTGAGGCAAAACCAAGAGTCAGGCACTGAACTGACTGAGCCACCGAGGCACCACTATAAGTCAAATATATTTAAAAAGTATATCAATTAATGACATATTTATCCTGAGTCAGTAAACAGGATGATGTTTTAAACACACGTGAATTATATCTATAATATTAAAATTATCGTTAATAATTTAGGAGTGATCCTGTCATTGTCTTCACTTTTAAAATAGGTGAAATAAGAGTTGCTGTTTGGGCAGTGGAGAGGATAGTCCATCAATTTAGCTGTTTCATAAACTGGATTCTGCATAATACTTAAGTCTGTGGTTGTACCATTTTTCTATTGATCTGGTATTTTAATTCTCAGCTAGGGGCAGACAGGGAGGGTTAAGTCAGTAATTTCTACCTAACTCCCTAAGTTATAGAGTACTGCTAAAGAAGTTGGAACACATGCAAACATAGTGTCAAAATTAACCATATAGTGTATATTTAGGGCAAATTCCATCCCCATTTGGACATTGGTTATTTTCTTAATTTTCTTGGTTGTTGAGTACATCTTAGAACATTTATGACTATATTTTTGAGATAAAATTTTTAGCAAAAATAATACGTGCTAATTATTTCAAAAATTCAGACAATACAGACAAGTAAAAAAAAATGTTGAAAATAACCACTGTCCTTCATCTAGTAGAATGCTTTATTGACAGACAAATCTCATTCCAGTTCTCTCTATGCAGATATACAGATAGAAAGATATCTGGGTGAATAGCTAGAAAATAGATATATTAAAAAATCATATTAAAATTATGTATAAAATACTTTGAGTTTAACAAGAAAAATGAACTGAAATCAAAATGAAAATTTCTTATTTTTGAATATAAGATAAACATTTATTTACTGCATGTGGTACTGCTCCTTCGTTATAACTCTTAGGTTAAGAAAAAATGAGAAAAACATGAAGGTTGGAATTATTGTAAGATATATATACAAAAAAAGTTTTAATTTTAGGCCATAAAATTGGTACCTTGCTGTGATGAGAAAATTAACACCCTTCCTCCCCTCCCAGTTTCTGTTAGTGTTTTGGAGTATTCCCTAAACAAGAGATGATTTTTTTGGTGAGGCCCAGTTTAATTCATTTAAAACAATAAAGTAAAAAATTGTAAGACTTCCCCACACTCCAATTCACCATCATAATAGAGTCCTAGCTAATGACATAAAACAAGAAAAAGGGTGGGAGGAAGGCATATAGATTTAAGAAAAAGAAAGAAAGTTATCTTTCTTCACAGATGACATGATTGACTGTAGAAAACCCCAAAGAATCAAAAAATATCTGGAACTAATAAGCAGTTACAGCAAGATTACAGGATATAGAGTTAATATGCAAAAGTCAGTTGCTTTCCTAGATACCAGCCCTGAAAAATTGGAAATAAAAACTACAGCATCATTTTTGTTAGCACCAAAAAGAGAAGGAGGAGGGGAGAGAAGCAGGTCAACATAGATATAAATTTAAAATATGTATAAGATCTATATTAGGCAAACTACAAAATTGATGAAGGAAATCAAAGATTTAAGTAGATGGAGAGAGATTCTGTGTTCGTGGATAGGAAGACCCAATATTTCAAGACGTCTGTTCTTTCCAACTTGGTATTCAACACAATTCCTATCAAGATCCCAGCACATTATTTTGGATATCAACAAACTGATTCTAAAGTTTATGGAAAAACAAAAGAGTAGCCAACCCAATATTGAAGAAAGATGGAATATTGTCAGTACTAGGCTTTAAGACTTACTGTAAATCTAAAGGAATTCAGACAGTGTGGTATTGGTGAAAGAATAAACAAACAGATCAGTTGAACAGACCAGAGAATGCAGAGATACACCCACACAAATAGAGTCAACTGATGTTTGACAATGGAGCAAAGGCATATAGTGGAGCGCAGATAGTCTTTTCAACAAACCTGGTAGACCAGCTGGAAACCCACAGGCAAAAAGTGAAACCAGACACAGACCTTACACTTTTCACAAAAATGAACTCAAAATGCATCATAGACCTAAGTGTAAAATGCAAAACTATAGAAAGTCTAGAAGACAACATACGAGAAAACCCAGGTGACCTTGTGTTTGATAGTCAGGTTTTAGATACAACACCAAAGGAAAATGCATGACAGAAAAAATAAGTGTGACTTAATTAAGGTCAAAACTTCTGCCCTACAAAAGACACTGTTAAGTGAATGAAAGGACAAGCCACAGACTAGAACATATTTACAAAACATACCTGATAAAGGATTGTTACTCAAAATACATGAAGAACTCTGAAAACTCAGCAATTAAAAAAAAATAGGCAAGATTTCTGAACAGACACTTCCGCAAAGATATACAGCTGGCAAATGAGTATATGAAATTCTTTTCAATATCACATGTCATCAGGGAATTGCAAATTAAAAAAAATAATGAGATACTATTACTACTACCGGTTAGAGTGGTTAAAATTCAAAATACTGACAACGCCAAGTGCTGATAAGGATGTGGAGCAACAGAACCTTCATTCATTTCTACTGGGAATGCAACATGGTACAATCATTTTGGAAGACAGGTGGTTTCTTACAAAGCTAAACATAATCTTATAATACCATCCAGCAGTCATGCTCCTTGGAGTTGAGAACTTATGTCCACACAAAAACCTGCACGCAGATGTTTATAACAGCTTTACTTATAATTGCCAATATTGGAGGCAACCAAGGTGTCTTTCAGTAGATAAATGGATAAACAAACTGATACATCGATACAATGGAATATTATTTAGTGATAAAAGGAACTATCAAGCCATGAAAAGACATGGAAGAAGCTTATAAGCATATTGCTAAGTGAAAGAAGCCAGTCTGAAAAGGCTACATGCTGTGTGATTCCAACCATATATCTTCTGCAAAAGCCAAAACTGTAGACGGTTAAAAAATTAATCCTTTCCAGGGCATTGAGGGGCAGCAAGAAAAGGAGGAATAGGTGGAGCATGGGGTATCTTTAGTTCACTGAAACTATTCTGTATGACACTGTAACGGTAGATACATGGCAGTATACATTTGTCAAAACCCACAGATATGCACAACACAAAGAGTGAACCCTCGTGTAAACTACCGACTAGTCACCATTGTTAGTAACAAATGTCTGCTAGTACAAGCTGTTAACAGGGGAAACTGCAGAGGAAGTCAGGGGAGGCTATGGTAGTTTCCTGTACTTTCTATTCAATTTTTCTGTGAACTTTAAACTACTCAAAGTCTATCAGTAAAAATTAAAAATGAATTATAAGACTTAAAGAGATGGAAAGAAACTAGAGAGTCATTCCATTTTTTATTTACGCTGTTTCTAAAACAAAGCAGCACTGAGACTCCTCCACTCTTTCCCTCTATCAGTCAGTCTTTGTTTTTGTTTTGTTTTGTTTCATTCTCAAGATTCTGGCAATTCAGCATCTCTCCTAAGACAGAGAGGACAGACATAAGTTTGACCACATACCTAGTTATAACCAACTGACTTTTTAATTTTTTTGTTATTTTTTATTTTTATTTAAATTTAATTAGTCAACATATTTAGTCAACATCATTAGTTTCAGATGTAGAGTTCAGTGATTCATCAGTTGCATATAACAACCAGTGCTCATCACATTATGTGCCTCCTTAATGTCCATCCCCCCATCCCCCCACCTACCTCCCTTCTGCAACCCTCAATTTGTTTCCCAGAGTCCAGAATCTCTCATTGTTTGTCTCCCTCTCTGATTTCTTCCTATTCAGTTTTCCCTCCCTTTCCCTATGATCCTCTGCAATATTCCTTATATTCCACAAATGAATGAAACCATTCTTCCTCTAACTGACTTATTGCAGTCAGCATAATACCCTCCAGTTCCATAGGCATCAATATAAATGGTAAGATTTTATCGTTTCTGATGGTAATATATATAAACATTGCTACTGTAAACATTGGAGTGCAGGTGCCCCTTCAAATCACTACATTTGTATCTGAGTTAAATACCTAGTAGTTCAATTGCTGGGTCATAGGGTAGCTCTATTTTTAACTTCTTGAGGAACCTCTATACTGTTTCCCAGAGTGGCTGTGCCAGCTTGCATTCCCACCAACAGTGTTAGAGGGTTCCCCTTTCTTCACATCTTTGCCAATATTTGTTATTTCCTGACTTGTTAATTTTAGCGATTCTGACTGGTGTGAGTTGGTATTTCATTTGTATTTCCCTGATGCCAAGTGATGTGGAGCACTTTTCATGTGTCTGATGTCCATTTGTATGTCTTCTTTGGAGAAATGTCTGTTCATGTCTTCTGCCCATTTCTCGACTGGATTATCTGTTTTTTTGTGTGTTGAATTTGATAAGTTCTTTATAGATCATGGATACTAGCCCTTTATCTGATGTGTCATTTGCATATAGCTTCTCCCATTCCATAGGTTGCCATTTAGTTTTGTTGACTGTTTCCTTGGCTGTGCAGAAGACTTTTATCTTGATAAGGTCCCAAAAGTTCATTTTGGCTGAACTCCTCTGGAGATGTGTCTAGCAAGAAGTTGCTGTGGCCAAGGTCAAAGAGGTTGTTGCCTGTGTTCTCTAGGATTTTGATGGATTCCTGTCTCACATTTAGGTCTTTCATCCATTTTGGGTTTATCTTTGTGTATGAGGTAAGAAAATGGCCCAGTTTTATTCTTCTCCATGTGGCTGTCCAATTTTCCCAACACCATTTGTTGAAGAGACTGTTTTTTTTCCATTGGATATTCTTTCCTGCTTTGTCAAAGATTAGTTGGCCATAGAGTTGAGGGTCCATTTCTGTGCTCTTTATTCTGTTCCATTGATCTATGTGTCTGTTTTTGTGCCAGTACCATACAGTCTCGATGATCACAGCTTTGTAATACAGCTTGAAGTCTGGCATTGTGATGTCACCAGCTTTGGTTCTCTTCTTCCACATTCCACTGGCTATTCAGGGTCTTTTCTGGCTCCATACAAATTTTAGGATTGTTTGTTCCAGCTCTGTTCAAAATGTCGATGGCATTTTGATAGGGATTGCATTGAATGTGTAGATTTCTCTGGGCAGTATAGACGTTTTAACAATGTTTATTCTTCCAGTCCATGAGCATGGAATGTTTTTCCATCTCTTTGTGTGTTCTTCAATTTATTTCATAAAGTGTTCTATAGTTTCTAGAGTACAGATCCTTTACCTCTTTGGTTAGGTTTATTCCTAGGTATCTTATGGTTTTTGGTGCAATTGTAAATGGAATCGATTCCTTAATTTCTCTTTCCTCAGTCATATTTTTTAGTGTATAGAAATGCAACTGATTGCTATGCATTGATTTTATATCCTGCCACGTTGCTGAATTGCTGTATGACTTCTAGCAATTGTGGGGTGGAGTCTTTTGGGTTTTCCACATAAAGTATCATGTCATCTGTGAAGACTGAGAGTTTGACGTCTTTGCCAATTTGAATGCTTTTTATTTTTTTGTTGCTGATTGCTGAGGCTAGGATTTCTAGTACTATGTTGAACAAGAGTGGTGAGAGTGGGCATCCCTGTCATGTTCCTGACCATAGGGGGAAAGCTCTGAGTTTTTCCCTATTAAGAATGATATTTGCTGTGAGCTTTTTATAGATGGCTTTTATGATATTGAGGTATGTTCCCTCTATCCCTATACTTTGAAGAGTTTAATCAAGAATCGATGCAGTATTTTGTCACAAATGCTTTTTCTGCCTCAATTGAGAGGATCATAGGGTTCTTTTCTTTTATTAATGTGATCTATCACGTTGATTGTTTTACAAATGTCAGACCACCCTTGCATCCCAGGAATAAATCTCACCTGGTCTTGGTGAATTTTACTGTACTGTTGGATCCTATTGGCTAGTATCTTGGTGAGAATTTTGGCATCCATATTCATCAGGGATATTGGTCTCTAATTCTCCTTTTTTGGTGGGGTCTTTGTCTGGTTTTGGGATCAAGGTAAAGCTGTCCTCATAGAATGACTTTGAAAGTTTTCCTTCTGTTTCTATTTTTTGAAACAGCTTCAGAGGAATAGGTATTATTTCTTCTTTAAATGTTTGGTATAATTCCCTGGGAAGCCATCCAGCCCTGAACTCTTATTTTGGGAAGATTTTTGATGACTGCTTCAATTTCCTTGCTGGTTATGGGTCTGTTCAGGTTTTCTGTTTCTTCCTGTTTCAGTTTTGGTAGTTTATAAGTTTCCACAAATGTACCCATTTTTTCTAGAATGCCTAATTTGTTGGCATATATTTGCTCATAATATGTTCTTAAAATTGTTTGTATTTCCTTGGTGTTGGTCATGATCTCTCCCCTTTCATTCATGATTTTATTAATTTGGGCCCTTTTTCTTTTCTTTTTGATAAGTTTGATCAGGGTTTATGGATCTTGTTAGTTCTTTCAAATAACCAGTTTCTAGTTTCATTGATCTGTTCTACTGTTCTTCTGGTTTCTATTTCATTGATTTCTGCTCTAATATTTATTATTTCTCTTCTCCTGCTTGGTTTAGGCTTTCTTTTTTTTTTTTAAAGATTTTATTTATTTGACAGAGAGAGAGAGACAGCGAGAGAGGGAACACAAGCAGGGGGAGTGGGAGAGGGAGAAGCAGGCTTTCCACCGAGCAGGGAGCTGGATGCGGGGCTCAATCCCAGGACCCTGGGATCATGACCTGAGCCGAAGGCAGATGCTTAACTACTGAGCCACCCAGGTGCCCCTAGTTTAGGCTTCCTTTGCTGTTCTTTCTCCAGCTCCTTTAGGTGTAAGATTAGCTTGTTTACTTGGGATTTTTTTTTCTGATTTTGTGAGAGAGGCTTGGATTGCTATGTACTTCCCTCTTAGGACCATCTTTGCTGTATCCCAGAGGTTTTGAACTGATGCATTTTCATTCTCATTAGTTTCCATGGATTTTTTAAATTCTTCTTTAATTTCCTGGTTGACCCAGTCATTCTTTAGCAGGATGCTCTTTAACCTCCAAGTGTTTGGGTTCCTTCCAAATTTCCTCTTGTGACTGAGTTCAAGTTTCAAAGCATTGTGGTCTGAAAATATGCAGGGAATAATCTCAGTCTTTTGGTATCAGTTGAGACCTGATTTGTGACCCAGTATGTGTTCTATTCTGGAGAATGTTCCATGTGCAGTTGGAAAGAATGTGTATTCTGTTGCTTTAGGATGGAATGTTCCATATATATCTGTGAAGTCCATCTGGTCCAGTGTGTCATTCAAAGCCCTTGTTTCTTTGTTGATCTTCTGCTTAGATGATGCGTCCATTGCTGTGAGTGGGGTGTTAAAGTCCCTTACTATTATTGTATTATTATCAATATGTTTCTTTAATTGTGTTATTAATTAGTTTATGTAATTGGCTGCTTACAAGTTAGGAGCATAAATATTTACAATTGTTAGATCTTCTTGTTGGATAGACACTTTAATTATGATATAGAGTCCCTTTTCATCTCTTATTTCAATCTTTGGTTTAAAATCTAGTTTGCCTGATATGAGGATTCATACCCCAGCTTTCTTTTGAGATCCATTAGCATGATAAATCGTTCTCCACCCCCTTACTTTCAATCTGGAGGTGTCTTTGGGTCTAAAATGAGTCTTTTGTAGATAGCATATGGATGGATCTTGCTTTTTTATCCAATCTGATACCCAGGTCTTTTAATTGGAGCATTTAGCCCATTTGCATTCAGAGTCACTTGAAAGATATGAATTTAGTGCCATTTTATTACCTGTAAAGTTACTGTTTCTGTATATTGTCTCTGTTCCTTTCTGGTCTATGTTACTTTTTGGCTCTCTCTTCACTTAAAGGATCCCCTTTAATATTTCTTGCAGGGCTGGTTTAGTGGTCACAAATTCTTTTCATTTCCTGTTTGTCCTGGAAGCTCTTTATGTCTCCTTCTATTCTGAATGACAGCCTTGCTGGATAAAGTATTCTTGGCTGCATATTTTTCTCAATAATTACCCTGAATATATCGTGTTAGTCCTTCCTGGTCTGCGAGGTTGCTGTGGATAGGTCTGCTGCCAACCTTATGTTTCTACCCTTGTAGGTTAAGGACCTCTTGGCTCAAGCTGCTCTCATGATTTTTCTCTTTGTCTCTGAAATTTGCAGGTTTCACTATTGTATGTCAAGGTGTTGACCTGTTTTTATTGATTTTGAGGGGGAGTTCTCTGCTAGACAAAAATGCCTGTTTCTTTCCCCAGACTGGGGAAGTTCTCCACTATAATTTGCTCCAATATACCTTCTGCCTCTCTCTCTCTCTTTTTTCCTCTTTCTCTGGGATCCCAATTATTCTAATATTGTTTTGCTTTATGGTATCCTTGATCTCTCAAATCCTCTGCTCATGACCCAGAAATTGTTTATCTCTCTTTTTCTCAGTTTCTTTATTCTCCATCATTTTGTCTTCTGTGTCACTGATTCTCTTCTGTATAACGTGTCCTCACAGTTACCACCTCTCCTGTTGTTCGTGTCACAGCAATACACTTTTTGATTTCAGCCTGATTAGATTTTACTCCAGAAAGTGATTCTCTAGTGTCTTCTGTCCTTTTTCCAAGCCCAGCTAGTATCTTTATCATCATTATTCTGAATTTTAGCTCCAACATTTTACTAATACCTATATTTAGTAAGTCTCGTACAGTTAGTACTGCTTCTTGTTCTTTTTTCTGGGATGATTTTTTCTGTCTTGTCATTTTGTCCAGAGAAGAATAGATGAATGAGAGAACAAAATGCAAAAATGTCAACCAGAACCCCGTGTAATATGCAGTAGACAAACCAGAAGAGATCAGAAACCAAAAAAGAAAATAAAAGAGAGAGAGAGAGACTATAATCAAACAGGTGCACAGAACAGGGTGCTACACTAGGTCCTAGGTGTATTTTTGGTCTGTTTGTTAGAAGACACTAGATCCCAAAATTGTGAAGAAAAGCTTATTTATATACAAAAATAAGATCGATTATAGTGAAAGGAAGCCAAAAATGAAGACCATATACATATATATGTAAAATATAAATGTAAAGATGAAAATTAAAAATAGACTTAAAAATTGTTAATAAAATAAGAAACTAGTTGAAAAGGAAAAAAGGAAAGGGAAATTTAAAACTGAAGGTGAAGGAATCATGAGAAAAAACTTTGAATTCTACATACTATTTTCCCCTAGTGCTGGAGTTTTTCAGTTCTGTGTGATCAGTGAACTTGGTACTTGCTGGATGTTCCTGCCGGTCTTCTGGGGGAGGGGCCTGTCTTTGGCTGAGCAGAGTTGCACTGTCCTTGCCAGGGGGCCAGGCTCAGTGTGAATGACTCTGGATTGCTCTATGTGGCTTTTGTTCCCTGAAGACTTTCCACACTGCTTTAGAGGATGAAAATAAAAATGGCGGTGCACATCTCCAGCCCCAGAGTTGACTGATCTCAGCCCCCACTCTTCAGTGCACCCTCAGGGAAAAGCAATCACTTTTTTCTCCCTGGTTTCTGTCTGCACTCTGTGTTCACCCAGCCTGTGACCATGTGTTTTTATCTCAGGCACATGACCCCATTTCAAGTCTCTAAACTTTGCAGACTCCCACAGTGTGCACCCTGCAGCTTGAGTCTCCAAACCCTGCACATTCCTGGGGCTCACATCCACATCCACACTGATCCTTCCTGGGAAGGAGGAGGGTCTCACTGCAGTGCTGTGCCTTGCTGGGCCCCTGCTCGGAGAGCAGTCACTGTATCATGCTGTGGTTTTCTGTTTGTGGCAACAGAGCTGAAAGCCCACTTCTGGGCTCACTGATTGCAGCTGGCTTCCCTGCACCACTGCTTGGGAACTCTGCTGCACTTAGGTACCCCCACTCTTTCTGGGCATCCTGAGACCACAGTATCCCACCTAGGATTCTGCCCCACCTCACAACCTGAGCACGTTTCAGGCAAGGAATTCCCTCACTGGAGGAGACTTCTAAAAGTTCCACTTTTGTGTTCCAGTGCTATATCACTTTCCAGTAGCCAGCTAATGGAGGCTTCCTCCCCCTATGGCTTATCTTCCAGTAGATTCACTTCTCTGCACCTCCTGCCTTGCAAAAAGTGGTTGCTTTTCTATTTGTAGAATTGCAGCAATTCTTTTCTATTATCTCAGGTTGAGTTCACAGGTGTTCAGAATAATTTGATAGCTACCCAGCTGAATTGAAGGGACCAGATAAAACTAGCATCCCCTACTCCTGCACCAACTTCCTTCCAATCTCCCCAGCTTACTTTTTTAAAGAAGGCAAGGAGTTCTGACCCCGTATTAAATAATGGAACATAATAATGGAACAGAATGGCGTCTAACCACACTTTCTTTACATTGAGGCATGGGAATGTTATGGGCTGGACTGTGTCCCCACCAAATTCACCTATTGAAGTTCTAACCCCCAATACCTCAGAATGTGATTGTATTTGGAGATAAGGTCTTTAAAGAATTAATTACATTAAAAGGAGGTCATTAGGGTGGGCCCTATTCCAAAATGACTGGTGTTCTTATAAGAAAAGGAAATTTGGACACAGACAAGTGCAGAAGTAAGATGATGTCAAGAAAAAAGACTGACATCTACAAGTTAGGGAGGGTGGTCAAAAGAAACCAACCTTGCTGACGTCTTGGTCTCTGACCTCTAGCCTCCAGAATTGTGAGAAAATTAATCTCTGTTTAAGTCATCCAGTTCGTGACACTTGGTTATGGCAGCCCTAGCAAACTAATACAGAGGGCAAGTTTTTATTGCCTTTTTTTCTCTTCCTGTTTCCTAAAAGAAATACAAGTTCAAGTGAGCAAATTTTTGGATACACAGTAATCTCATAGGAATATAAAAATTATGAAATGTTGTTTTCCTTTGTTGCAGTGAAGACGCATAGAGCTTTGTGAAAATGTATACCAGAGAAAAGAATCAGATTGTCTTTTTTAAATTGAAATATAGTTGACATAAAATATATTAATTCCAGGTGTACATATAGTGATTTGACAGTTACACATTATAAAATGCTTACCATGATAAGTTAAGAGGATCACAGTTTTTAAACTGTGTTTTAAAAATTATTTCTTAATCAGTTCATTCCATTGTCAAGTAGCTTTTTTTGAAGGTTCTTATGAACACTGTATTTCCTGTGTTCGTGATGTTTAAATAACCTGTCTTTACATTTCAGTGGCTTGAGTGGGTATAAAATTGGGTGCCACCTAACTTTTCTTGAAAATTTGACTGAAGTTAATTATTCCATTGTATCCTAGTACTAAGTGTTAGTAAAGAGAAATTTACACTGACTTGAAATTTGTCCTTCTTATTTTGTCTCCTCTGTGTGACTAAAGAATTCTTTCTGTATTCCTGAAATCAGTCAGAACAAGAGCTGCCTCAATAAAAACTGATATTTTGTATAGTTTTTTACATAGACTAATTCTTCAGGGAAATTTTGTATTCTTACATCTTGTAAAAAACGTTTTCTGTTCAATCTGCTGGTATATCTGTTTACGGACACTGCACTTTTGTTACTTTTCCTTTGTTCTTTATATATTTTCTTAATTATTTTACCTTGCTTATTTCTCTATTCAACGTGATTGGCTCAAACCTTTTTATACTTTATTAATTCAATTTTTAACTCTCTTCTGTTTCTTGCTGTTTCTAATTCATTCTCTGATATTATTGGTTCTTGATTTTTTTTTAGCAGTACAGTTTTCTTTTTTTATTTCATTCTATTTTTAAAATTATTTCACTGATGAGAAATCATTTTCTGCAATTCATGTCCTTATTAAGTTATTATCTGTCTGTCTGTCTGTTTGTTTTGTCACAGAAAGTAGTTGTGGTGAGTTTCCTTCTGTTTCTTTTAGATGTCTACTCATAGGTTCCTCATCTGACTTCTCTATGCTGTTGTCACCTCTCTATGATTTTATTTTTTTAGTAGTATGTCTGTATAATTTAAACTTAATCCTTTTTAAAAATATTTTTATGGAAATTTAAAAAAACACAAACATAGGAATAGGATAATTCTCATTTCTAGGCAGAACTTGGGCTACTCTGCTTAACTTTCATTTGTTTTCTGTCCTGCAGTGTCCCTCATACTTTGCAGAGTCCTGTTTATCTCTGTAGAATTAAAGGTTAGATGCTGTGTTTTGCTTCTCTTCCCTCCTCTGGAGCCTGAGGACGTAGGAAAATGGCATAGGTCTAGTTCCATCTGTGTTTCCTTTGTTTAAGAATGTGGGTTTTCTCCTCTGAAAGATGACCCAATATGCTATTCTAATATTCACTTGGTTCAGAGTGCACCCCATTATTGTGGGGAAAACCCATGGTCTGAGACTGCTTTAATTCCACACAGGTCTGGTGTCCTGTCTCTGCTCATTGTCTCACTTTAGAGGCTTTTACTCTTAAAGATATCTTTTTGAATTTTGCCTGACTTTCCTATTAAACCCCTCAGAAGACTTTTTTCCAAAGTAAGAAATATTTAAGGAAATTCTCAGTATTTCATTCACTCTTTTTTCTGGAGCTTAGGGTAAAGGTTAGGGAAGTGTGCCAAGCCACAGCAAAATGTCTTGGTTTTTTTGTTTTTTGTTTTTGTTTTTCTTTTTCCACTACTCATTGAAGTTATGGCATGAATTTGTGTGCTTTTTCTTATTTGTTCCTGTTCTTGACATTTTTGCTGCCACTAGTAATTACTGTTCATTACATTAGATGCTGGAGGAGATGAAGTCTGGGCTCCTGTTTTACTTGACAGAGCTGTTTTAATAAGAAGATGGGAGATTAAAATAGGCCCTGCTATCTGGTGATCCTTTTAACCCAGAACTCTTTAATTGGAAATTGCGAGATCTCTACACTGTTACAAAAAGCTCTTTGATATGTCCTGTTTTTATCTTCTACTCACTTTCTTTGAACTGCTCTTAGCACCTACCCTCTGCTAATTGATGCCATAGGAGTAATTTAACCCTTAAGAAGATAATTGTTTTAGCGTACGATATTATACCAGTTAACATGGGATAATGCCAAGAATAATAGAAAACAGAACAGTAGTACAAATGGCCAAACCAGAATTATTGTTACAGAGCACCAAGTTTCGTTGCCTGTTTTTACAGACAGAAATGGAAGCGAGGGATGAAAATAAGTATAAAGTCCTGGCATTTGAACCAAGCTTCCCAACTCTCAGATTAGAATTACTTTTCCATTTTATCTCTTTGTTTCTCTACCATCCCAAAGTGACTCACCAAATGGCTACTTTCCAGCTATTTAATAAATGGGAAATTTAATACCTAGACTTCAGTTTAGTTCATTCTAGTCTAAGAATTAAGTACCAAGGAAGGATATAATGTATTCACTATGCAAGAGGACCATCTATCTGCAATATCCAGTCCTCTCAGTCATAGCTAGAGTTGATTCAGTGGATTTTAATATCTTCTCCCTTCCTATTGTTCATAATGCATCCCACTTAAGACAAATAGTGCTGGAAAGTGCTCTTGTCAAAGAGGTTGGAATATCCTAGATGAAGGAAGATCAGTGGTTTGGCCAAGAGTGTTTAAGGACTTCATTTTCCTGCCATGATGGAAAAGACTGACCTCCCAAAGTAAGAAAATGACAAAACTGCACAAAATACATGAAAAACCTGTTTTCAGAGACTGGAAAACAGGAAGTACAAAGCTGATCATAAGGGGAGTGTAAAAGAAAGTGAGTCTTAAAGTCACCACAGCATTCTGCCTAAAGGGCACTTTGCAAAGCCAAGCCACAAGACAGAAGGACCCCACGCAGAGAGTGGTGGTCTTGGGTTCACGAGGTGATTATTAGAGATTAGGAATCCAAGATGGCTGGAATTCTTCGGGCAGATTATCATGGCGGGGGAGGGGGGCTACGTGGAGAAAGAAATCCATGGAGACTAGAAATGTGCAGAGTTCCCTGGGAGTCTGTTGATGAAAACTAAGCTGTGCTAATGTAGCCAGAGGCCACCAGGCTGGGCCAACAGTGATCCGGAGCATGAGATGACTAATTCCTGGCGGACACGAGATCTGGAACATGTACAAGCTCACTGTCAATCCTGTGACAGTCAAAGGATGGCATTAAGTTTGATAACTTAGAAGCAATGGACAAATTCTCTGCAAGACAAAGTTATTGATGGAAAATCTGAAAAGATATATATAATATATATATATATATTAAAGAAATTGAGTGCATAATTTAAAACCTTCCTACAAGGAAAACTCCTGGCCCAAATGTCCTCAGTAATGAATTTTACCAAACATTTTAAACAACCACAATAACAACAATAATAATAATAAGCACAAACTCAGAGAGAACCCTTACCAGGTCAATTTTTGAAGCTAATATCACTGATAACTAAAGCCAGACAAATATTCAAAAGAAAACTGCATACCAATGTTTCATGGCATGGATGCCAAATTTATTAACAAACTATTAAAAAATTGAATCTAGCTCTGTATAATAAGCATAATATATTATGACCAGAGTTTTTCTTGGGAGGGCCAGTTTGGCTTAATAATTGAAAAAAATCAATGCAATTCAATGTTAGCAGAATAGAGGAGGAAGAAAACATGTTTTTCTCCTTCAGGAGAAGAAGAAAAGATGCATTTGACAAAATTTAGTTTACGTTTATTACAAAAAACTTTCGTTGTAACAGGAGTAAAGGGGAACTGTTAAAGGACATATTTTAAAATGTAGAACTAATAATCATACTTTATGGCAAAAGATGGAATTCATTTTCCCTAAGGTCAGGAACAAGGCTCCATTCCCATCACCTTTACTCAGCATTGAACAGAAAGTCCTTGCCATTCTGGCCAGTAGAAAAAAGCAAGACAGAAGTGAAAGGCACCTTTTGTGTTGGGAACAAAAATGTCAATTTACTTTATTTGTGGATGGCATTACTATGTTTATAGAAATCCCTAAGGAATCTCCAAAAAATATGTTGGAATTAGTGACTAAATTTAAAAGGCCACAGGATGCAAAATTAATATACAAAATCACTTGTATTTCTATATATTAGCAATGAAAAATTAGAAAATGAAAAATTTAAAATAGCGTATTTATATGTTACCATCCAAATCATGAAATATTTAAGATAAATTTAACAAAATGTATGCAGAACCTATACACTGAGAACTACAAAAACAAAATATAACATAAAGACAAATATGTTTGTGGATTGGGAAACTCAATATTGTTTAGATGCTAATTCTCCCCAAATTAGTAGATGCAGTGTCAGTCCCAATCAAAATCCCAGCTAGCTGTTTTGTAGAATTTGACAAGCTGATCTTAAGGTTTTTAAGGAAATGAGAAGGCCTAGAGTAGCCAAAATAATTTAAAACAAGGACAAATTTCAAGGACTTCAAGTCTTAATACAAAGCAACAACAAGCAAGAAAATGTAGTATTGTTATCAGCTTTGATAAATAAATGGAACAAAATAGGGACTCCAGAAATAGGCCCACACAAATATGGCCAGTTGATTTAAAAAAAAAAAAAAGCCAAAGTAACTCGATGGGGGAAAGTATAGGCTTTTAACGAATGGTGCTGGTACAACTAAATATATGGGGGAAAAAATAAATCTCAATAAAATCAAAATCAATAAAAATCAAAACTATAAAATTTCTAAAAAACCAAATGTGATCTCAGTATAGGCAAAAATTTTAGACAGGTATAACTATAAAATATTCATGAATAAGGTTTTGTCAAAATTAAAAATGTTCGGTCTTCAAAGAACAATTCAGAATATAAAAAGGCAAGCCACAGATTAGGGAAATACACTAACAATACATGTATCTGTCAAAAGACATATAGAGCATATATAAAGAAACTTAAAACTCAATAATTAGAAGATAACCCAATTTTATATAGGGAGGGAAACAAAGTAATTAAACATTTAACAAAATAATATATATGAATGACCAATAAGCACATGAAAAGATACTCACCATTATTAATAATTAAAATTATGATGAACTACTACACACCTCCTGGAATAGTGTAAATAAAAGTAGATTTTTAAAAAAGTGACAGCATCAAATATTAACAAAGATATGACTGAGCTGGAACTCTCATTGATTGCTCTGGGAATACACACACACACACACACACACACACACACACACACACACTGGAATATTATTCAGCCAAAAAAACAATGAATTCTTGCCATTTGCAGCAACATGGGTGGATCTAGAGGGTATAATTCTAAGCAGATGAGCCAGTCAGAGAAAGACAAATCCCGTATGATTTCACTCATGTGATAATTTAAGAAACAAAATAGTTGAACAAAGGGAAAGAGAGAGAGAGAAAAAACAGACTCTTAAGTATAGAGAGCAAGTGGTGACCGGAAGGGAGGGTGGTGGGGTGAGGGTGAAATAAGTGAGGGGGATTGAGCACTGACAAATATTGAGTCTCTGCATTGTGCAGCTGAAACTAACATCACACTACATATTAACCACACTGGAATTAAAATAAAATTAAAACAAATTCCTGTTCTCCTGTTTGAACCTTGAAACAACTTTTCTTTCTTTTTTTTTTTTTTTTTAAAGATTTAATTTATTTATTCGACAGACATAGAGACAGCCAGCGAGAGAGGGAACACAAGCAGGGGGAGTGGGAGAGGAAGAAGCAGGCTCACAGCAGAGGAGCCTGATGTGGGGCTCGATCCTAGATCGCCGGGATCACGCCCTGAGCCGAAGGCAGACGCTCAACCGCTGTGCCACCCAGGCGCCCCTTGAAGCAGCTTTTCAAATTTATTTTATTAGAGAACATTTTTTAAACAAAGGTTTGCGTGTTTTTATCAGCAGTACCTCAGGAAGACACGAGGTGGCGATGTTACTCCAGGAAAGTGTATCTGCAGGCTAGCGCTCACCTGACCGGCGTTCAGTCCTGCAGAAGTTCCAGTCCTCGGTACTTTGCTTCCAGGGGCTTATCTAATATACTTAGTATTAATGAATTATCTACTTGATTATTGTCTACATTCAGTAACTGCCTGAAGAGCTTTTTAAGAGCTTTATTTTGTTTTTCTACTGTTGTTAATAATAGTCGAAGTGGTCAGTAGTTCACGGTAAAATATTCTGTAATCGGGGAGACACATGTCCACTACAATTTGTTACTCTCGGCGTGAACCTTTTGAGAAATTGGCCTGACCTCTGGAAAGCGGTCTCCACACGTCCTGACGGTACCTCTGACTTGTAGTTCAGAGATTCAGCCACTAGAGGGAAGTGCCGAGGCGTGGTTATGACCCTTCGTGAACGCGGTGTGGGAAAAGCCAGGGAATTCTTTGCAGGTTGGTCTGGGAGAACCGTTCTTAGCGCAGCGACCAACTGGATCTTCTACACAAGGAGATGACAACCGAATAATTAGTGAGCACCCATAGACAGTCACTTTATCCAAAGTAAAGGGCGTAAAGAAAATGAACACGTGTCTGGAAGCCTTCTACTTGATTCAGAATGTTTTGTTCAAAACATTATTTCTCAGTAATAAAGTACTTCCTATCAATGACCCCTCCTGAGGATGACTGTAATCTCTGGACTCCATTTATAAAGCAACTGTGTGAAGACACAGGAGGGAAAAAGAAAACGGGCGGATAGATTCTGGGGGAGAGGGGATACTCGGGAGACGAGAAGGCACCTGCTGGGTTCCCCGTTTTTGGACTTGCGCGCTGAGTGCAGACCCCGTGCACGCACGTGGGGCAGCAGCTCAGGTCATGGTCAATCCCATTTCACTGGCTGGAAGAGCAGAGCACAGAGGGACCCGGGTAACTGGAATGTGCGGAGGCAGCCAGAGAAAGTCTACCCTCCGCCGAGCTCACCCAAGGCGACTCAGGCCCCGAGGCTGACCGTGGCGCGTGCCCATGTTCCCCCCACTTGTCGGTGCCTCTTGGTGCCGCAGGGACTGGGGCGCTGGGGCAGCCTGATGCTCGAGCTGACCACTGTCTGTAATGCCTTCAGCTTGTTTACGAACCTCTCTGAGCTTTAGTTCTTCCGGATAATAAAGGAAACTGCCTTCCCACGGGGTTATTTTTAAGGATTTGCACAGATAATTCGTGTAAAGTGCCTGGTTCGTAGGAGTTGAGTAAGTGGTGAGTTTGCTTCCCAATTCTCTCTGTGGTTTACATAGAGTCTTGTGACTAATTCTCAGTCTCTGAGGTAAATTCTAGTGGCAAACCTCCAAGTCAGCTTGAGACTCTGGTCCTGAACACTTAGGGAAGGCTGTGAGCCCACTTCTCACAAGCTTTTATCTGTCCCCTTTGTACGTCCAGGTTTGAAGAATAACATGTCACATTTTTACAGTGAGCACTGGCTTGCTGGGCTCCCTGGAAGAAGCCCCAGGTACAGCCCCTAACAAACTGAATTACCAGCTTCCCAGGAACATTCCAGAACCACTTGCCGGTCTCCAACATTGGCCGTCTCGTCTTCATTAAAGCTCACTTCCCATTGCCTCCTGTTTTCTTCTCCGCGGTTACATTTACGTGATTTTGAGGGACCCTGTGCACCAGATATGAAAAGGCCCACAGTCCCTGCCATGGAGTCGTCTACGATTCTTCCCTAACTCTGCCATGCCGTCAGTGCTCACCTGCAAGTCCTGTGGCCTAGCCAGTCCGTGCTCATGTGCCCTCACCCCTCACCTGGGTCATGCTAGTCTTCTACCCGGTTTCCTTGTTTCCATTCATGTGCCTTGTAGGGCGTTCTCCTCCAAACCCAAGACTTAAACTTTTAAATATGTTTGTCAGTTTATATTATAGTCTTTCATTTTACTTTCTCCTATAGCTTCTTATCGTAGTTAGAAAAACATCTGATCTGCTTACAGGCCCTCTGATAACTTGTCTGATGTCACTTCTAATACTCATTGCTTTAGTCATTGTGGTCCTGGCTTTCTTTCTGTCCTGCAAACATTTTGAGCTTATCCTTCATCCAATCTGTTATGCTTATCATTTCCTGTGCTTGAATGTTCTTTCTTTGCTTGTCTGCCTGCCTTTTATTACTCCTGCTTTGATTCTATTACTATCTCCTCAAAAAGGCCCTTCCTGGCTGTCCTAACTAAAGTAGCCATCATTCAGACTTGGACACCCCCCCCCCCCGTCCCATTGCACTGCTTTGTTTCCTTCATGGCACTTATAACCATCAGAAATGGTCTTCAAAAAAAAGCGATCTTTATTTGTTGCAATGCCATTCAGTTCAGATGTAGAGTTTACTGGAGAAAAGCAGAGAAGTAGCAGAGCACATACACTCTCTCTAATGCTTGCTGCTTGTGGTGTCGGTGGTCCGCATGTCCCACGGCCAAGGTTCCAATCAAGAAGGACAGCCCCCAGGATCTTCTGTATATTTATGGTGTGCATTTGGGGAGGAGGGGGAGGGTCAAAAAACATCCATGAGACTACACCAGTTTCCTGGTTGGGGAAGTAACCTTAGAAAGGAGGATACTCTAGAACATGGCAACTTGTAATTAGCCTGGTAAACTAGTAACTAGCCTGTTAAACTAACTCAGATCTTCTTTCCAAGCTCTCTGCTATGCGGCCCAAAATTGAGAGGACATAAGTGTCCAGGGCCATCAGTTTTGTCTCCTCACTGAAATATAACCATCGTAGAGGAAGTTGTCTGTCTTGTTTGCCACTAAAATAGTACCAGGCACACAGAAAGGTAATCAGGATATTTGCTGAACAAATGAAAGAAAAATAGCATGAGTAACAATGAAGTAAATGACTAAGAGAAACTGATATATAGAAGGAAAGGCCATACTTGAAATTGTGTCTTGGTGGCAGACAGGGTACTGCTCGGTAGGTGGGTGTCTAAATTTATTGCAGCATAAGGCACAGAAGCTACAGGTGAAATGACTCCAGCTGTTAGGAGTTAGGGGTTTTTCCATTGCTTTTAAATGTCTGCCCGTGACGACTTTATTTATAGAGTGCTATGGAGCTGACATGTGCTGTCTCTTATACCAGTGGTACACTCTTTGGCTTTGGAACCAAAATTTCATGATTTTTCTTTTCTTTTTTTTTTTTTTTTTAAGATTATTTATTTATTTATTTATTTAACAGAGATAGAGACAGCCAGCGAGAGAGGGAACACAAGCAGGGAGGGTGGGAGAGGAAGAAGCAGGCCCATAGCATAGGAACCTGATGTGGGGCTCGATCCCATAACGCTGGGATCACGCCCTGAGCCGAAGGCAGACGCTTAACCGCTGTGCCACCCAGGTGCCCCCAAAATTTCATGATTTTTCTAAAGAGTATCAGAGTATCTGCAGAGTATCTGGGAGACTTGTTCCAACTGTCTTTTTTTTTCATTCTCATATTGTTTTGTTCATCTCAAACCAAGATCACAATCTGTTCTGGATTGTGTTTGGCAACGAGAGTGACAATGAGGTCATTTCCACTATTATAGGGTCAATGTTAGTAATGCTTACTGCATTCTAATCGATTTTTGGAATGTTTTTAAGTTACCAAAATAAGAAAAAAATTAATAAAGGAAAAGTATATGATGAACTAAATCCTGAGAAGTATGACTAATACTACAATATAAAATACTCACCAAGCACTCAATCAAATTAGTGTCTTGAGGATTTCTCATCATAAGAAACTTCCCTTGGGTTTAAGTCAGCATTCTCGTTTTATTTCATAAATATAAATTGTTGGGATAAATATCATTGATTGTAAAATTAATAAGATTTATTTTTGTAACGTCAATAAGAACTATGAAGTAGGCAAAACAAAGTTTTTAGCAGGCTCTACAATGACCCGTACTTGGAATCATTTTTCTCTACCAACGCAGGATCTGTTTTTCAAGGCTCTTAGGGATTGAAGAATGACACATAATGGAGAAATTACACAAATTAGTTCACTCTGTAGTTCTACAAGTCAAGTAATCTGTTGCAATAATTCTAAGGCAATTTTCCTTAATGATTAGTTTAAGACAATCTTAAACTCTGAAATTTTGGCTACTTTTTCCTAAATATATTCTTCAACATTTTCCCCACTTTTATTCTACTTTCTTCCTCTTTCTTCTTGGGCTACACTTTCTTCCTCCCTTGATCTCCTCTTAACCATTAGTGAAGCTGCATTGCCAACCCTCGCATGCTTTACGCTCTGTTCCAGCCTTGTCTAATCACATAGCTCCAGCTTTCACTTAACCGTAGACTTCGAGCCAGACTTGGGATAACCTTCGTTATTGCCACATGTAGAACTGGACATGTCCATTTCACGGTCCTACAAATGCCTCACACTCTGTTCTCTCCCCACCACCAAGCCCTTTGTTTTCTTGATTTCAGGGTATGATGCACATCGTCCACCTTCCGGTCTATAAACAGAGGAGTCTTCGTTTACCACCACTTTCCATTTCCAGTCATGGAGCCTGGTGTTACATCTTTCCTTGAAGTCTTCCCTATCTTCTCGTTCCTCTGCATCTTCACTCTGCCCAGAATAACTATAACCCCCGTGTGAACTCTCTAAAGCTCATCAGTCACCCCACATTCACGGCAGCTGGGAAGCTGCAATCCTGAACCATCAGGTCTCTAGGATTTACCTCAAGGCCGCTCTGGGCCTCTTGGATGAAATGTGACCTCTTCACTATTAATAAGGCTCTAAGTTCATTATACTGAAATTATAGGGAGTATATTAGGAAGAATTCAAATGATGCTAATAAATATTTCTTATAAATAAAGAATGTGTGAGAATTTGGGAATAAAAACCACAGAAATGTGGGGCGCCTGGGTGGCTCAGTCATTCGGCTCAGGGCGTGATCCCGGCATTCTGGGATCGAGCCCCACATCGGGCTCCTCCGCTGGGAGCCTGCTTCTTCCTCTCCCACTCCCCCTGCTTGTGTTCCCTCTCTTGCTGGCTGTCTTCTCTCTCTCTCAAATGAATAAATAAAATCTTTAAAAAAAAAAAACCACAGATATGAAAGGTAGGAACCTGACCTTCAGAAGGACAGGTAGAAAAGCAAGGTTGGAGTGCCCTGGGTTCAGGTTTCAGTTCCACCCTTGGTTTGACTGTGGGCAAGCTACTTACATGATTTTAGCTTCAGTTTCCTTATCTGTAAAGTGGATATAATATCTCATTTATCTCTCAAAGGGGCATTTTGACAGTGAAATCATGTTGTATATAAAGTTTCTGCTTGGAAATTTGCACATGGTACATTCTCATCAAATCGAATTAAGTATCTTTAATACTCAGGAGTGTATGGCTTAAATCCTTTAAATAACAGGTTAAGGGAATAATAATAGAAATATCATATAGAAATACACACTATCTGCCAGAGAAGAGTCTGGCAGGCATTCTGGAAGGCCCCAGGATATCTAGCATGGAGAGAGATTATAGGCAGGTAACCTTTAGACAAAGCAGGATCAGATACAAGATGTTGTTTGACTCCTCAACTCCTGAAACAGGAGTTTCTGCAGGAAGCAAGGGAAGGTGGTTTGTAGATTTTTATGGTCTTTAAATGAAATCAAGCTAAACTCACTTTTCATTTCTGCCTAGCGACTTCCAGATTTGAAAACATTTTCCAGCCACTATCGATTATTTAGGAGGAGCACTGGAGAAAATACAGATGAATAAACCTTCTCTCCAGGTCCCATTCCTGGACCAAGAGACTTACCTAGATGTGGGCGAGGTGATGGGCGTGAAGATGATTGGAAACTGCCGTTTGTGTCTGCTGCACAGCAAGAAAGACTTTAACTTGGTTTGGGGCCGTCGAGATCATTTAGTGCGGGGTTCCGCTTGCTGAAGAAGAAACCCAAGCTGAGAACGGCTGAGTTGGACAGTCACACAGCTACCGAGTGGCAGAGCCAGGCCTGGAGCCCAGATCCGAGTCCAAAACTCTTTTTCTGCAGCCCCACAGCTGCTGCGTTACAGTATTGAGGTTTTGGAATTTTACTCATTCAAATGCAAATGTTTTGTGTGCTTCTTTAATAGGACTTTTTTTTGTGTGTCTTACTTTACTAACTAGGGTTTGCTGTAGTGAGCAAATGAGTGTAGATACGGAGGTGTTAAAATCATCAACCCCTTCCAAAGCCTTATTATTTTTCCTTTGTGCCTCTTTACCACGTGGAACACTTGCTTCTTTTTCTCCTACAGCCTGAATTGGAGGCAGCAGTACAAATAACTTGACTGACTTGTTCTACCGGATGATCCAAGTAGTGAGGATGAGATTAATGAAATCAGTGTGGCCCACGGGAAAGTTCTGCCCGTCCACACTCCAGCCCCTCCTGTGGGAATTCTTCCAGGGCACTTGCCGAGGGAATGCGTTGCTATGAAACAGTGCTGCAGCTGGGCTCCGTGGGGGGTCTCGGTGGTCTCATAAAAGCTAGCCATATTTGCACTTTGAGGTTAGAGATGTTATGTGCCATCCTATGTTACACCACTGGCCTAAGTCATGACCGACATATACTTCAAAAAAAAGTCATTCAGTCATCCATTATTTATTGAAACATACTATATTCCAGATATTCTGTTAGGTTCTGGGGATATACTGTCCTTACCGTTGAGGGAATCACACCTTGCTACAGAGGACAAAGAAAGAATACAAAAGGCTGCCTGTACCAAGGGCAAGAGAAAAGAGAGGAAGACGGACACAGCCTGACGATCAGTAAGTACCGTTATGTACAGACGAGGTAACAAGTAACCGTAATGCAATGCGATGGGTGCCATGGGAGCGATAAGATGAAGTTCAGATGTTAGCACACCAGAACGGCTTCTAACCCCGTCTTCCAAGGTCAGTGAAGGGTCTTTGGAAGATACGATATTTAAGCACGGGCCTAAAAAATAAAAGAGGTCATATAGGTGAAGAAGTAGAACAGAAGATGTTCTTGGAAGAGGGAATTGTTGTGTACAAGGCTCTGAGGCATCACAGAATCTGCGGAACACAGAGAAGTACAGGCGAAGCATAAGTCTGGAACACAAATGAGCGAGGGTAGGTGCAGTGACAGAGAAGGCCTGAGAAGATAGAGTAGTAGTTTGAAGGACCTTGAAGACATGCACTGGCTCTTTGAATGTGATAATTGCGTCTCTGGGAAAGCAGGGTTCCACCACTTACCCGCATAAGCCTGGCCCAATCTCTGGGGGTTTGTGCTATGGAACCCATAGAAAAAGAATAGTGCAGCCGAGGCCAGAGGATGGGTATGTACATGGCCACTCAGAAGGAAGCTGTTGAGCGGGGGAGCATAGCTTGCTGTTTGGGTCCTACCCCGTATCTTGGAGCTAGAACAAGCTGGTAACAGAGGTGGGACTAGCTTCAGCTGATAGAAACAGATTCGAAGTAGCAATAGGTGAAGCACAGTAGACGTGAGTTTTCCTTTCGTGTGAAAGTAGCCTAGGGCTGGCGTGGCAGCTCTGCCGAGTCGTCTGCATCCCACCTCCTCTGTTTCTGAAGCGTCGCTCTCTGTGTGGTCTCCATGCTGAGGCTCCTGAAGCTAGAGCTGTCACGTCTGCTGTGTGACGTTGAGCTGAGAGCTAGCAGCCCTTTCCATCAGGGTTAATGCTGTTTCCTGTTTCTCCCCAGGTCAGTCAAGCCCTGTGATTTTGGAGCACAAAGCGTCTGTGTGCTTCTTACTGGATTTCTCAGCCTTGTTCCCTGTCCCTGTGTTTGATGGAAGTTTCTACCACCACCTTCATTAACTAATCATGGTGTGCTTAGCAGTTGCTTACTATTACTTCCAGTGCTACTATAAATTTGGGTCTTTTAAGAAATTATTTTTTAACTTTTTATTTCTAAATAATTCTAAACTTCAAGAAAGTTGTAAAAATACTACGAAGAGTTCCCATATACTCTTCTCCCAGCTTCCCAAAATGTCAGTGTCACGCAGAACTAGTATAATGATCAAAATCAAGAATTTAAATAGGCAGGATACTATTAACACTTCTGTACACCATATTCAAATTTCTGAGTCCCACTAATGTTCTCTTTTTTTATTTTTTTGAAGATTTTTACTTATTTGAAAGAGAGAAAGCAAAAGTAGAGAGACAAGCAGAGGGAAAAGTAGGCCCCCCACTGAGCAGGGAGCCTGATGTGGGGCTCAATCCCAGGACCCCAGCTGGGATCATGACCTGAGCAGAAAAGGCAGATGCCCAACTGACTGAGCACCCAGCCCCCCCCCCCCCCCACTGACTAATGTTCTGGTTCAAGATCCAGCCCAGACTGCAAGTTGCATTTAGTTGTCATGCTCCCTCAGTCTCCAACGTCACTTTTGTGCTTTCTAACTACATTGCATCAGAAGACATATGGTAATCTATACCCCCCATACCAGTGGGGAGTGATTTTAACTTTGGTCTTTTGGTTGGGTAGTGTCTGCCAGGTTTCTCCACTGTGAAGTCATGATTTTCCCTCTACAACTATTAAGTATCTTCTGGGGAGATAAACTGAACTATGCAAATATCTTGTTTCTCATCATACTCACCTCCCCCACTGGCTTTAGCCCTTATTGATGACTTTTGCCTAAAACAATTACACTGTGTACTTGTCAAATGGTGATGTTTGTTTTTAACTTTCCAAGAGCCATATGGCTATACAGTCTACAGTGGGACTTGAGCATATCTGGGACTTAACTCTTCTCAAACCATTAAATCAGTAGGTGGTCCCTGATGCTTTATCCACTACAGAGCATTCCCTGGCTGTCGCATGAGAGCAAGTCACTGGGAATACTACCTGATCTTCTGTTTTTTCTCCTCTTTCTCTTTTGAATCTAGGTTCTTGTCTTTATTTCTGGAGTAAATCTGCATCTGAAGTTCCAGGCTTTGCTTCTTTCCACCTCAGTACTCCATTGTCTCTCTTCGGTTTATTAAACTTGACCTCCTTCTTGACTTTTAACTATTCTGTCCTCTGCATTTGGAGTCCATCACAGCCTCCAGCATGTATTCCCTCTTCTAGGTCCAGCTCTGCAAATCCCCACATATTTGCTGAGGCGTTCCCTAATGCTTTCCCTCCGGAGGAGTAAGAGCCAACATTGAACAGATTATTTAACTAGTTGGGAATTTTGTGGACGTGGTCAAATTGGATAAGTAATAATCTTGTAATTAAAAAACTATGCTATAGTTCATTGATTATCATCAAGAGAAGCAATAGGGAATTAGGGAAAAGGGTAATAGAGGCAAGTCCTATTAAGGAGTGTATCAAAATCTCCTTGGAGAGCTGGGCAAAATATTTTTTTTATGTTTATTGAAAGAGTGCATGAATCAAAAAAAAAAGCTGAGACATAGTGTCTTAGCACAAACTAAGCTATTTTCATAATTTAGACATGAGTAAAAATAAGTAACAGGACTGGAGTTAGGGAGTCAAGCTTGTCTCAACTGCGTAGAGGAAAAGAAGGAAACTGACAATAACAATACTTTTAAAAATTGAGTCCTTACTATGCTCCAGGCACCATGCTGAGTTCTTAGCAAATACTCCTTTATTTTCCACAACAGGCCTGTAAATTAACAGCAATTTATGTCGTCATTTTTAGATTGTTGATTTAAAGTGATGAAGTCACCAAGAGGCGCTCAGGCAGTAAGTGGGAGAGCAAATACACCACCCCAGACCTTCTGCTCAGAGCCCACACCTGGATCATTACCAACCACTCCACGCCAGGTGTGAAATCAGAGAGGTTTTCCTTGACACCTCGCTGCCTGCCGAGCATATGCCATGCTGAGAAATGTGAGTGATGGGCTTCCTTTGTCAGTACTGGTGGGCTGGGATTGAAGACCCACTGTTGGCAACCCGGGCAGGCAGTGGTTATGAGGGTGTTCAGACAGATGACCAGCACTCGTTCACCTGCGGCAGAAACGCTTCTGCACGTTAACACTACTCTGTCACCATGGGTACGCTCTGCGTCCTACCCCTGACCCACCTAGGCTTCCATGACAATGCGCTATTACAAGGATGCCACTTGGCCTCATTCTCATCTCATAAGAGGATCTGTTATTACCTGTAGGATCCCGGTCACACACATACTTTCACTCAGGGTATGAAGCAAGTGGAGTAACTTATGAACAGAGTGAGAGGGAATCACACCCAGCGAGAGAGGGCAAAAGGAAGAACCAAAAAAGGCAGAAGCTACCAAGGGGAAGAGAGAAGAGGAAGGACCAAGGCCGATAATTAGTAAGTACCAATATGGCCATACTTTTTGTTTAAAATATTGAAATTCTTCCAACTGGTTGATGAATGGTCACTGCTCCAAGCCCACCCTCTTCAAAATGCCGTCAATCCAGCCACTTTTTTCTTCCTTCCAGCAAAAGAAAGTAACGTCTGTTTAGTTTTATTGATTGATATCTATACCCCAGGCAGTTGATCAGTATTTTACACATTAGCCTTTAAGAGAACTAATAGTGAAAATGTGGCACAGGTACAGACCTACCTTTCACTGTTTTACTCCAGAGAGGAATTTCTACGTGGTGCTGTCTTTATATGGAAATACTGTTCTGATTTGCCTCTTTTATCATTTAGCTCTGATAGTGATGATTCTGCTTTCACTTTCCTTCGTAGGCACGAACACCCAACAGAGAGAACTTTCAAATCAAATTCCCTTAGCCATTCAACAGGGACTTCTCTTTAGGAGCTTCAGGAACTTCATCCTCTCAGATGAAAAGCACTCAACAGCCCCAGGCCTCCTTCTCTGGAGGGCATCAGAATGTCCTGGTATTTCCACTGGCAGAGGAGGGAGAGGCTTATAAATTCTTAGGCCCTGTGTGGCTCCTTTTCTGATCTTAACAGTTTGCACACAAAACACAGTTCACCCCCAAACTAATTAGAAAGGCATTCCAGTCATGCATCTTGCAAAGGACATTAAATGATAGGTTTAAACTCAGACCAATACTTCTCTAAAGTCCCTTCTTCCAATCCCCAATTTCTTTGTGCCCTAGAGCTGCTCTCCTGTGACAAACTCCATCAGCCCCTGAAGCCGCCTCAATCCCCCCACTTCCTCTTCTCATTCCAGTGCGTTATTTTATAGAACAATAGCCTCTCGTAGTTCCTCCTTCCTCTCAGGTCTACTTTCTCCTCATTTCTCCTGTTTTTGGTGATTTGTCATTAAAAAAGAGACACAAATTGTGTGGTGGAGGAACTATATTAAAGTGAAGAACACACATGTGCACAGAAATCTTGCTCTGTCTGGTCTCACGGAAAGGGACACACAGATAGTGTTGGTCTTTATGGGTCCATCTTGCTTTGAGAAGATTCAGGAAGCTTTTAAAAAGCCAAAACTCTAAAAGTGTCAGTTTTTATGCATTTAAGAAGCTTTGAGTTGACTGTCCTAAATCATTATTGCCTCGGAAATGTTGGTGGCGTGTAGTTACTAGGAGGGGCAATGCATAAGGGAGGAGGCACATCTGGTGTAATTAAGTCAGTCATCTAAGCAAATCGACTTCCTGTGAGTAAGACGAATTAACTCTAGTGATGGTTGGGGAATTAAGGTGATAAGGAAATGGTCTTGGGGCCTCAGACCAACCTAGAACTTTTGCAGTCTGTGCCTGTAGCTTGGGCGACTTACCATTCTGGTTTCAGCAACACCTGGATCCTTCCTCACACTCCCTTTCTTGTATGTGTCTTCTGTTTGAATTACCATACAGTAGTTCAAACTCTTAAACAAACTTCAAAAGGAAAATCACCCATAATCTTAGCTCGCTAAAAAAAATGTACTAACTTTTCAGCATACTCCTTTGGTGTTTGCCCAGAATGTAACCAGAGCCTTCAAAAATTATCTCAAATACTTTTCACGGTATTACATTGTATTTCAAATTACCATTTAATAGTTAAATATGTCATTAAGCTACTGTCTCTTAATTTCCTTCACCATTTCCTTATTGCTAGGTATTTGGTTTGTTTTTATTACTTTATATTTATAGTCTTGCAATTAGTACTTACATGGACCTAGCTTTTTCCCCCTTTCTACTATTTCCTAAGGATAAATTTCTAGACACTAGAATACTGGTCCAAATTATACAAATATTTTCATAGCCACTTAACTTTCCATTAAGTACCAACTTATACTACTTGCTTTATATATGCATTCTACTTGTCTATGTTACCAAATCTTCTTTTGCATTTTTATTTTAACCTTACTTTTGCTTACAAAGATTTTACATTTTTATTTAATTGAATCTGTTTTTTTATTTAAATTCAATTAGCCAACATACAATACATCATTAGTTTTTGATATCATGTTCAATGATTCATTAGTTGCGTATGAGAATGTTTTTTTCTATCTTCTATTGCTTCAATTCTTAGAATGTTATTATCATTTCAAGTTCTAATAAATTTGGCCTTCCTACTAACTCATCTATGTTTTCCCTAATATTTAGTTCTTCAATGTATTTGGAGATTATTTGAACATGGCTATATATATATTGCTCAAACACTGTCTAATTTTAGCCCAATATTATTAAGTTTTTGTTGTTTCCCACTCATTGTCCAGCAATGTCTTCACTCCCTGAGCCAAGCCAGCACTGTGATTATCCCACCTCTAAACGCAAATCCCATTGAGCCTGGCATTCTTTCTCTTTACCCTCTATTTTATTCCAAGTAACACTGGTCTTTGTATCATTGGGAGTATTATCCTAGTTTCTCAATCAGCTTGGCTGTGCAAAATGATCATTGTAATAGTACCATCAACATTTCACTTTTCTCACTTTCTTGTCTTTGCACCAAAGCTGTGTTGCCAATCCCCAAATCTAAAGGAGCGCATCTGTCCTCAGCTTCTCCTCCTCAGCTGCCTAGGTTGAAATCAAGTGATTGCTGATGGACATTAAGACAAATTGCTGTTATTGAGTATTTAGGATTTGTGTACGTGACAGAAGATTGGAGTTGGCAGATATAGGTGAAGCTTTGACAAAAGAAAATATGATGCATTCTTAAATCTACAACTTTCTTTTAGTCAATGTTAAAAATTCTAGATCCAATTATTAAAGGCATGTCAGTCATCGACTAGGAGACTGCAAGGGTACACTGGGAACGAGGCACGGAGGAACAAATTTCCTTTCTGAAAGTGGTATTAGTTAACATAGGAAACTAAAGAAGGAAAAATAGAGAGTGGGAGGGAGAAAGAATGGGACAAAGACACAGAGACTGGAGGATTCTTATCTCCAAAACAACAAGTCGGCTAGAGTTTTTAGTTTCTTTTTCAAGCTTGACAAAACTCCTTCCCAGGAGTAATGACGCCAACTTGCAGAAGAGGGAGCTAAAGTTCAGAGAAGTTGAGTAAACGCCAGGAAATCCTTTTTACTAGTGGCGGAAGCAGGATCCCAACTCAGATCTGCGTGTCATGGAAGCCTGTTCTTTAACTGTTCTCACACGCTTTTCTGATATTTTTGCAAGCGTGTAGGAAAAACCCACTAAAATATTGCTCTAGCTGTGGAAATTCACATCTTGTGGAATGAATGTGTGCTGCTGCCCTTCCTCATGTCTGATCTCCAAATCCATGAAACCACCTACCTACCTACCACCTACCAGACTGTGAACGTCATACAGGCCTCTCAAACTCAATAAGCTTGCCCCAGACTGCTCCTCCTGCGATCTCCACGACCAACCTAATCATTAGGACTCAGAAGGCAGGAAGTGGGTTCTTCCTCCCAGTGCCCCGCTGCCACCGTCATGGTCCTCTGCACTCAGCAGGTCGCCTCTTATCTTCCTCCTGTCAGTTCTCTTCAAAAGGCTCATTTTATCTGTTGTTTAAAACAGTGGAATGGCTTTCTACTTGGCCCAGGAAAGGATGGCATATAATTCAAAATCCTTCCTCAGTCTACTCAGCCCAGCACGACCTGGCCCCTCACTGTCCCAGCAGCCCCATCTCTCACACTCCTGTCTCTGTGCAGGGCCATCACAGACAGCCTTTCTACACTGCCTCAAATCCACCATATTCCTTCCAGGCTTCGGTTCAGGGCATTTGAATAATTGATTCCCCACCCGATTTTGTTTTTCCCCATAGTGCTTGCTGTGTTCCAACCTATTTTATAACTCATTTATGATATCATTGCTTATTGTCTATCTCCCTGCACTGGAATATAAGTTCCCCTGAGACAGAGGCTACCATCCATTTCATTCACTGGAACCCAGAGCAATGCCTGTGTCATACCGCTCAACAAACAGCCATTGAATAAATTGTTTTATTCGCTTTATTTATGCCATTTAGGTGATAAAGAACCTGGGCACCCGATTTCTGGATGGTATGTATTCATGTACTTACAAGAGAATAGGGCATATGCTGGGTGATAGAACTGAGGTCAGCAGCTGTCAGACTCATAAGCAGTGCAGCTTGATAGGGACTAAATAAAAAGCCTGCTTTGGGGACCAAAAGGTAATAGAAAACCAGTACTGTGGTATGAAATGACATGATAGAGGGGATTATGAAAAGTACGTCAGGTTTTGTTTGATGGTTCCTGTTGTTTTTCCTATTTTGTTTTTGTTAACATCTAGCATTGGTGTGGTACATTTGTTAGAATCGATGAATCAGTGTTGATATGTTATTATTATCTGACCCCCATAGTTTACATCAGGGCTCACTCTCTGTGCTGTACAGTTCTATGGGTTTTGACAACACATACTGTCATGTATCCACCATCATAGTATCATACAGAATAGTTTCACTGCCCTAAAAACTCCCTGTGCTTCGCCGATTCCACCCTCTCTCCACAGCTCCCAACTGCTGCAACCACTGATCTTTTTACTGTTTCTCTGGAACGTCTTTTCTACAACGTTGTGTAGTTGGAATCGTATAGTATGGTCTTTTCAGATTGGCAGCCCATACTTCTTGATAAACTAAGGTGGTTCAGGGAAAAAGCAGTGAAGACAATTGAGGGATTCAAAATCCTTTGAGGAAATACTGAAGGTACTAAGGATGTTTTGACTGAAGAAGAGAGAACTCAGATACTCTGACAAGCATCTCCAATAATGCCATAGGCAGTCATGGGAAAGAGGGGGTAATCCTGTTCTGTAGGTCCAAGAGAAATAGACATAGGAGCAATGGGTAAAAGTAGCATTGGGTTCCAGGTTTGAGAGGATGGTGAGTATTCCCACCCATTTTACTGTAGACATTTCCCTAACTCTTCGCATCAAGGATCAGGAGAGTGGCTATCTGACAATCTAGTCTCAAAATATCCCTTCCCTGATAAATCCTTAAATATAGCCCAAATGAACTTTATTCCAAAACTAGTCAGTCAAGAAATCTGAGTAGAAACTTTCTGAAACCATCTTAAAATCGAGTCCGATAACCTGTATATTCTATATCCCAAATGTTACAAGATACCCTTGAAAGTGATTGAGGTTGATTTTTTTTAAGTTGATATTTTAAAACCCTTAAACAAGAACACCCGCTATCACGTGGTTGCGATCTTACCTGTGAAAAGGCAGACATTGCTTCTCTCTGGTGCTTATGTGTTTTGGTATTTGATGCATTGTCTGTGCACTCAGTTCAAACTTTCATCTGAAGCACCATCCTTGGGTGGCCCCCAGTGCTTGTTCCTAAGTGATAAGAGAACCCAGGCACTTTTCCTTTGGAGGCCAGAGGTGCCCATCGTGCACAGTCTGTCTCACACAGCAGCGCTCTCACGGCCAAGTGAGTCACTTCTTCAGTTGACTTTGGTGCCAAGTTGACTCTTGGCCCAGGGCCCAGTGGTTAGAACTCCTGACAAAGATCGTCGGTTCTTTTTTGAGACTAAGTTGCTCAGGGCCTTAATTTTATGCCAATTTTATGAATAATTCTTCATTTTTGGAGACCCAAGTTATTCTTAAATGATGTTCTTTTTTTTTTTTTTAAAGATTTTATTTATTTATGTGACAGAGAGACAGCCAGCAAGAGAGGGAACACAAGCAGGGGGAGTGGGAGAGGAAGAAGCAGGCTCATAGCAGAGGAGCCCGATGTGGGGCTGGATCCCGGAATGCCGGGATCACGCCCTGAGCCGAAGGCAGACGCTTAACAGCTGTGCTACCCAGGCGCCCCCTTAAATGATGTTCTTAAACTCATGTTAGTGTATTGCCCTCTCTCTGTTTCTCTGCTATGTTTATAGAAACAGACATACACACACACACACACACAAGACCCTATAGTCCTGTGGATGAACGGTCTAATTTGAAGATGCCAGTGCGCATTCTTCATTTTCTAATGCCCAGTATAATCTCATTGTGAACGATGCTGGGCTCTGGATAAGAAAAGTGTTTTCCATATTTAAGAGCAGTGCCCCTGGGACACGCCTCAACTTTATGAACTCTGCCTGGGCTCCTCATATGAGAGTCATAAAGGCAATTTTGAGTCAAATTTATATTTCTTTTGGCTTCAAGGGAGAACTATATAAACTTTAATTTGGCTGTGCAGGTCAGGAAAGTAAATGTCATTGCAAGCCCCCATTTTAGATCAGACTGCACACTTGACACCCTCTGGCAGAGTAAAGTACATAGAAGTAAGAAGCCATACTTATAATGCAATCGGTTTAATTAGATTCCACATACTAATAAAATATCGAACATTGGCAGCCACCATCTTCTGACTTACATCCCGTTAACATGAATGCATTGCAGTGTTACTCTCTGGCTTTATGTTAAAACATTATTGCATCATTCCATATTCCAAAATCCTTTATTTGTTCAGTTTGCCGCCAAAATAATCAAGAGAGAGGAGCAGACTGTAAAGACAGCGCTGGCCTTTGTGTTAAAACGGGATTATTGGCCCTTTTAATCCAGCACCATTCCTGTATTTTCTTGAAATTACTCTAAGTAGTAGATTAGGGAGGCTGAGAAGTTCCTGTGTAAGGAACTGGAAGAGACAGGGAATTCTAGAGTTTGTGCTAAATGTGACAAGTCAAATCAGACATCGAGGCGCTTTGTGTATGGAAGAAGTGACGGAAGAGGAGAGGTGTTGGGTCAATTCAGTTTTATAAGTATCATTTGGCCACAGTTCCAGAAATGGTGCCGAGTGCCAGGACACAGTGAGGAGCAGGAGACTGGGCCTTCCGGGGAGCTTGAGAACTCATCCTGGATCCCAGCACACAGGGATCCCAGCACAACATGTGTAAATGCCATGACACCGCAGGGCAAAGAAGTGCTCTGGGAGCGGAGGAGAGGGAGCTCCTCGTTTGTCTGGTGGTGCTGGGGTACATTTCCTGGGAGAAGTCACACTGGCGGGTTCTAGGAGATCCTTCCAACCTCAGCAAAGACCTGGATTAAAGAGACTGTGGTGTTCGGGGGGGCATCAAACACGTAGAGCACTGTGACAATATTCCTTGAGCCAGTGGCTTTAGAGTCATCCTGGAGACTGATCTTCTCCCCTGAAAGTGTGCACATACAAAGCCGCTACATTTTGTGAATGTTTCCGGATTTCAAGATCTTTGAAAAGACCCTGTGTTAAGCAATGAACTTTGTGTTTATGGGCCACCTGTTGGGCACCTGTTGGTACAATGCCCCTGCTTTCCAGGAACCAGAGCTGGTGCTTTGCAGATTACGATACCTACTATGTAAGTGCGTGTTTGCAGCTTGGGAAGGTGTTTGTTACCACTGACAGCTACATTAATGAAAATCCAATTAAAATACGCTTAAGAGCATATAATACCAAAGGAACCTGAAGAGAGTCACTCCTTTGGCCTCTTTTCCTCCTCAGGCCAACTTCCCTTCTCTCCAAATCATGACAGACGGATGTGCATTTTCTTCTTACAGATTTTGTAAACCAGGAGCCATACTCATATTTTTCTTAAATGAAACGTTTTCTGTTGCATTTGAAGCCACCCGTTCTTCCTCAGTTCTCTCTAAACACTGAGGAATACTGACTAGGACTTCTCTGAGAAATGTATTTGTCCATTTGTCTGTGGACTTTCATGTGTGTTTTGTGGGTAAAGACTAGAGTAACCACAATAATAATTTTGTCAACACCCCGTCATGTGGGCAGATCATGTTCCCCAACAGCAGTGCACACAAGTCAGGGTGTGACTGACTCTGGCCTGCGTACCTTTTCTTCTTTAGATCTGCTTAACCAAGCCAACTTTACCTTGTATTGATAGGTCTGAGATTTTTATTGTAAAATGTATTTCCTTGCCCTTTACAATGTTATAGTGTATTTTCTAATACTTTTATTATAATTTTCCACAGTCACGGAAACACTGATTTATGTTCTTAAAGCTGTAGCAAACCTAATTTTTGGAAGTTTCTTTTTAAAAGATAAGTCAGTTTTGTTAATCAACCTGCAAATGTTTTTAGAGATTCTGCTATACACAAGGCTTCCATTTTTGAAATAACAAAATATTGAGAACTGTTAAATGCAACAGGAAAATTCACTGTTTGGGTCAATGCTTACATAATCTGGGTGTGACGCAGTTAGAGAATAATGCCCAGGGCTACTTCTGTGGCTCTTTGCTAGAGACAGGAAGTTATCTACTAGCGTAACCTAAAGCTCACCGAGGCACTGAGAAAGCAGAGGGTCTGTTTTCAGCCCTGTCTCCAAACGGAAAGTTACTTTTTGTATCAGTACTGGATTAACTAGTTTTCGGTGCCATCCCTTTGGGTCACTAAACCATTAGTGAGAAATAATACTCATTGGAAAGCTGGCAAAATGCTTGTTTAGTGTGATTATCAGAAGCCTTTTAGAGTAATTCTTACATAGTTGGAAGAAATACTTTGATAGGCCGTTGGAGTGGAATCTCAAAGAGGGACAAGCTCAAGTAACAGCAGGTTACTGCCTCTGGGGAGGCAGGCCTGGTCCCCCCAGTTGGGGGTGTGGGGATTTCAGGGGAAGGGGTTCCACCCTTCCCCATTCTTTCCCAAGCAGCGTTTGGCCTTCTCCCCTAGAAAAGCACTGGACAAAGACAAATCTCACTTCAAGGAATACCAGATTATCACCCTGCCACATAACAGACCTGAGCTGGGCCAGAGTCAGCGGCATCTGGGTGAGGTGCTCCCAGTATCCAGAGAGGGCAGACTCAAGGAAGCCATGTCCCTTGCAGGGGTCTGTGTCTGTGAGGCTACATTGAGTCTGAGTGTGACACCTTACATTTACATGTCTGGAAAAGTCCTACATTTCAATTAAATTTTCCCACAGAAGCAGTGCTCTAATATTAGGATATTTATTTGGCCAATGGCATCATACCAAATAATTTTAGTAGACTTGCAAATAATTACATTTATTCGCTCAAGGCATTAGGCCATATCTCAAATACTCTTCATAAACAAGTTTGTGTTATTAAGAAAACTTGCCAGAACACTGTTTCAGAAAGTTTTTGTTTTGCAGAATTACACAAGCCGGAGCGGCATTCCAAAACCTTTATTTTTCACCACTGATTATATTTTTATATATAAGTTGCAACGGTACACCCCCTCCCCAACAGCAGCAGAGTCTTAACCATTTCTACCTGGTATCTTGAGCACCAAGGAAGTGGAGTTTAAGACAGTGTTGGACTATGCAGACCCCCCCCCACTAATGTCCTTGCGTCAGTCTGCGCTGGACAGGCCCCACCCCCCAAGCATGTGTACTGCAACATCAGGAAAGATACCAGCGGCCCTTCCAGAATTATCAGGCTGCATTCTCAAATGAAGATATGGATTAGTTGCCTCCTAAAAGACTGATACCCTCCAAGGCAGGACCCTTGTCCATGTACCTTCTGGTCACCCAGGCCTGGCATGGTGCTTGACACAACACTGGTGTTCAGTTACTCTTTTCAACATGAATGAATGAGTGAATGAACTATTTACCAGGAGAGGATCTAGATAATTTTGCTCATCTAGGTCTGTGTGTCCTTGCCAGGGTGACCTGGGCAAGCACCGTTCTTCAGGGACTAGCCAATCCAAAGCCTGCTACCAGAAAAAACAGCCAACCCTGGATCGATGTCCTGGCAGCAAGGCAGGACATGTTTCTTTGCACCTGGTCCAGGTTCATACCAACCCTGAAATCTGAGTCCAGACACAAGAAGTACTAGGCCAAAAGCTGCCTAGGGTTGCCCAAGTGGCAAGGGAATTAAGTACTAAGAATATAGAAGCATTAAGGGCAGTGTTGCAATATTTTACATTTTTGCCCAGGGTCCTACTGCCAGTAGGATAAAGGCTGATGGGCAGAGCTCCTTATCCCATGCAAAGTCAGGGACTCATGGGAGAGAGTTGGAGAATATTCACAAGCCAGGCAGGCCCCCGAGGCCTGTGGACACTAACACCTTCAATGCCATTTTAGCTTCTGACAACTCAGTTTTGTTCTCTCTAGGTCCAAAATCACTTAAAAAACAAACAGTAGATCATGGGACTATAGCAACAGAAAACTGATAAACTCCCGCATTAACTTACACGTTTTGTGACATGTGCCCACTGGGTTCTGGAGGAGGCATTGCAAATTATAGAAAATTGTTTCTACAGCACCCTCCCCCAGCCCTCTGCACCCTCCTCCCACTTCCCCTATCACTTCCCTGCCCCTTGGGAGCCTTCATGCTGCCTCTGGAGGTCCTCAGTCCCCCTCAGTCTCATCTGTCCTCTTGGTGTGCCACAGAGAAAGACTACTTACCCGCCTGGTATCATATCCTGCCTGAGCTCATGGATCAACCCCTTGTCAGGAAGAAAGCAAGCTCCTATTTCTAACTGATTTATTCACATTGAGGTAGAAATAGCTGGCAGGTTTAAACTTACTGGCAAGATACTCAAAATTTTAAAAATATCTACCCTTCAGGGTGACTGGGTGACTCAGTCGGTCAAGCGTCTGACTCTCGATTTCGACTCAGGTCATGATCTCAGGGTCATGAGATCCAGCCCCTGCATCGGGTTCTGTGCTCAGTTCAGCAGGGAGTCTACTCGAGATTCTCCCTCTCCCTCTGCCCCTCCTTCTGCTCTCGCTCTCTCTCTCTCAAATAAATAAATAAATAAATAAATCTTAAAAAAATATATATAGATAGATAGATATCTACCCTTCAGTGCAGTCCTGAATTAGTGTGAGGTGTTGAGGGGATATATTCAGGGGAGAGCATTTCCCAAGCCCATGCCTTTTGTCACGTGCAAGGACAGAGGTCAGCACCTTGGATGGGAGTCCAAAAAACTGTTCATTTTGTTTGTTTGTTTGCTGATGAAAACTTCTATTTTATCTTTTTTTAAGTTTTATTTAAATTCCAGTTAGTTATACAGTGCAATATTAGTTTCAGGTGTACAATATAGTGATTCAACGCTTCCATACATCACCCTGTGCTCATCACAAGTGCACTCCTTCATCCCCATCACCTGTTTCCCCATCCCCCACACCCCTCCCCTCTGGTGACCATCAGTTTGTTCTGTAGAGTTAAGAGTTTGTTTCTTGGTTTGTTTCTCTCTCTCTCTTTTTTCCCCCTTTTGAAAAGCTGTTCATTTATGTGTGGAATCTGAAATCTCTAGAAACCAGAATATTTTCTCAGTCACTCTTTGAACTCTGAACTTGCTTTACTCCTTTCCCTCATGACTGCTGTTCTGAACTTTCCTCAGATTTTGATTTAAGAATGAAAAGCAAGAGGAATTGCTGACCTCAAAAAAAATTTTTTTAATTTCTTTCATAGAGGAGTTAAGCCAAGTAGACTGTTACATGTTGTGTAATCATAGCTCATACAACATGAAATGGCTTGAATTTTGATAACATAGGATAAATTATGTTCTGTCAGGTTGAACAGTTCATCACTTCTTCAGAACATTTTTGGTGGGTAAGATAGAATGGAACCGTTTTTATGTATCAGGCAACTTAATGTTTGGGAGATAACCCACATAAAAGAAAAACAATCATAGATAAAAGTAGTGAAATAAGTATTAGCAACTTTTTAAACTATGAATCAACTATTTAAAAAATGCATAAGTTGGAGAGATTCAAGTCAAATATGACAGAAGGAAATGCTTCCAATAAACTCAGCCCAATGTTTCCAATAAACTCAGTATCAAAAAGAATACCAACATGGAGGCAAGAACCTCTTGATTCTAATCCTTAACACACCATAGTGTGCCTCTGCCTGGTTCCACCGAATACATAAACACTGTCAACCAAAGAGTTTAAGCGACTGAAGATAGAAGGTAGATGTTATACTTAATCAGTGTTTGTTTTGTTTCCATACATTGTTTCCCATTAGTCTAAGGGAAATTTTTTATTTAGAACCCCTTGACTAATTTCAAAGAACCAGCTTCTGCCCTGGATTTTGCCATTTTTGATAATTTCCTGTGAAATAACTACTCTAATTCGATCCTCTGTCTGTTCACCTTGTATGACCATGACCCTTTTCTGATAGTAGTGGTGGAATTCTTTACCAAGGTGAGCACTTGGCTAAATCACTTTACCTACTTCTTATCCACTTCTTTGGTCTTTTCTGAACCATTTACTGACAAGAGCTTTTGCCCCTGGACATCTGTTTCTTTCTTTCTTTTTTTTTTTTTTTAAAGATTTTATTTATTTATTTGACAGAGATAGAGACAGCCAGCGAGAGAGGGAACACAAGCAGGGGGAGTGGGAGAGGAAGAAGCAGGCTCATAGCGGAAGAGCCTGATGTGGGGCTCGATCCCATAACGCCGGGATCACGCCCTGAGCTGAAGGCAGACGTTTAACCACTGTGCCACCCAGGCGCCCCTGGACACCTGTTTCTTAATCAGTACCCTCATTTTTTCCTGGGTCATGGTCACCAGGTGACCTCCTAAATCCAGTGGAGTTTATCACTTGGACACCTAAAAGGTACCTGTGTTGCCATTTCTCCATTTATCTTGCTATATCCTAGTTTAAATGCAATGCTCTGACTCCTCTACCCAGAACACTTCATTCCCTGCCACCTCTGGGTGGCATTCAAACAGAAGCCCGAAGCTCTCGTACCACCAATCACAGTCGAACTACTGTGACTTCCCTTGTATAATCCTCCTGGAAAAGGAGCAACACAGGCATCATGCTGACTGACCTTGGGTTCAGACATGCCATTTGACTCTTCCTAGGTAATTGACACAATGCCTGCTCATGCTTGAGGCTGGAAAACAACTTCTGGGGGCTCTTCAAGGCAAGGAGAATCACAAGTTTCAGGGGGCTTGTCTAACTCTAGAAGCCTTCCTCCTTTCCTGCAATACATTTTTACTGCAGTGTCAATGATCAGGGAATAGAGTATTGTATTCTGGAGGTTGTGGACTCTAATAATGTCAGGCCAGACCTAGAACCCAGTCTACTGAAAAAGAATGGTCTGAGAACCAGTAGTCCCAGTTCTACTTGACCTGTGTCTGAACTTGCCCAGTAACCCTCTCCTTATCCATGGCATAGCCATAGATGGCCATAGACCTCTGTAAAAGGGGTGCTGGTCAAGAGAAGCTCTCCTGGGTCCTCAAACCACTGATTCCAATTTTACTTTCTTTATTTAAAATTCCTTTTTCAGCCTATCTTCCTTCGGATGTGATGCCTTACGTTTTGTTTGTAGATTCTCAGCCTCCCTTTGGGAGGTGGTCCGTGATTCAGGTTTGTTCCAGGCCCCTATTTATACTGGCTAACGCTTTTCCACCATGACTCTTGAACAGCTGAAGCTGTAGTGCGATTCTTCCTGCTTTCAAGGGAAGCTGGGTGCCTTCAGCCTCCAAGAGCTTCTGCTTGTGCCTCAACACCTGTAGAGAAAGTCTCCTTCCATGGACCTCCCCCTTACACCAAAGGAGTTCTAAATCAGTTCTGTTTAAAATATTGAGTCCAGTTAGTCCCTACCACACTTCACACTTCTGATCTCCTTGTTAATGTAAGCCTATACTCATCTCTTCTATCCTCTACTCACTGCTTTTTGTTCATAGATTCATTCATCCATCCTGCAGATACTCATTCAGTGCCTACTATGTGTCTGCACTCTTTTCAGCAGTGGAGTACAAAAAAAATTCATGACTTATACTCTCAAGAATATAAAGTTGGAGAGAGAGAAAGTTTGTTAAACAGGCAATTAGAAATTTTCAGTGTTCCTTCTGGAACACAATTTCGGTAAACAAACTCCTGTGCATCATGAAACTCTTTGTGGAACTGAGACACTCTGGCCTTAATTAAAACCTGCCTCTTTTCCGAAGATGACGAATCCCTAGCACCCATTTTCACTAGAGCCCACTCATTCTCCCATACTCAGAGCTAAAGGGTGAGGCCATCATTCTCTGTTATCTTTAGTGTTACCTTAGGTCACTTATTGCCCATTCTCATGGACATTTACGCTCCTTTGAGTATCTTGACCATCATAAGCAACTTCTTTGCTTCTCATTTTTTTACCATTTATCAAATTCCTCGTCATTTTTCTGCATTTATAGAAAATTTGGTATCTGGCTCACAGTCGTTTTTTCTTCCATCATTCTGGGTGTCAGGATCTACCACTACTCAGATGGGTCACTACCTGAATCCTAGCCTCAGAGTGCCTTGACCTCCTTATTGACATTCCAGGAAGACAAAGCTTCCCTTCTCTGCAGTGGTTTCTAAACCACTGGATAGGGATCCAAAATATCTTGGCTCCATTACTAATAGGCTGGATGAGAGTGCACAGCTGGAGACTAAGGTTATATTTTGGCTTCTGATTTCTAACACAAGTGAAGACCTTGGAAAAGCACGATCCTGACCTAGTCACCCAAACACAGGCCCTCTCATGTGCAATGCCAGAGTGCAAGTACCATGAGAGAGCAAGAGGCAGAGAATATGGGGTGGTGATGCCCACATTTCAAGGCATCAAGGCTATCATTGGAAATATGGACCAATGAACTTGGCTTCCATTGATCTCAGAGATAAGTAAGACCTTCCTCCTCCCAAAGAAAAGAGCAAGTAGGGAAAAAGAAGAAAGCAACCAAAATGTTCATCTTAGTCCTATTCCCTACTGGGGAGTAAAACAAAAGTCCTCTCCCTTTTCAAGTGAGCAAAAGGATGAAGAAAATAAGCATTTTCTCTTAAACAATCCTCAATTCCAACAACCATTATCTCCTTTTTTCTTTATTTTCATGGCCACATACTTGAACTTATCACCCAGAACTAGTCAACTTCTAAAATACTAGATTTTATCTTTTCAATTTCCAGAGCTTCATCTTCACAGAAATGTCTTGTGCAGGGGCGCCTGGGTGGCATAGCGGTTGGGCGTCTGCCTTCGGCTCAGGGCGTGATCCCGGCGTTATGGGATCGAGCCCCACATCAGGCTCTTCCGCTATGAGCCTGCTTCTTCCTCTCCCACTCCCCCTGCTTGTGTTCCCTCTCTCTCTGGCTGTCTCTCTCTGTCAAATAAATAAATAAAATCTTAAAAAAAAAAAAGAAATGTCTTGTGCCTTAAATCTCTATTTTCCAAGAGTCTATTAGGCCTGGCCTGGCCTCTCTTTCTTCTTTTTCACACTGGACCCAACAGCACTCTTGGTTTCCTGTAACTCTTGTCTTTCTTTGACACCTGCCCAGTAGAATCTAACCATGTATCCATTCTCAAATCTGCTATTTCTATTCCAAATTTAAGTAGTTGAATACTGATGTGGGAAAAAATACATAGCATTGTAGAATAGTGCCACTAAAAATCCACATTCTCGAAATCCAGCTGGCCTCATATTTTACTTAATTCTTCTAATTGTCTTTGGGCAGAAATTTTTTTTTCATTCTTCTCAAGCATGCCACTCAACACCCCTCATCATTTTTAGCAGATTACCTTGCATCCTACTTCTTAAAGGAAATTGACAACATCTGGCATACCCGCCCCTAACTTTAAGTGGATCTACACGTGTGCAGATTTTCATATTTAAGATCAGTAAAGCCTGTTCCCTTAGCTATTTCCCTTCCCACATTATCTAGGACCTTATTTCACAGTCAACTCCTCATCCTGTGGTTTAGTCTCTCTTCTGGACTTTCTCTACCCTTGTTCATCTGGTTTCAGGATGGGTTCTTGTTGTGTCTGAGACCATAAGTTCTTGGCTCTCTGCTTACTTCTGCAAACGTAATTGATGTCATGAACACGTCTTGGATTCAATACCGCCTATTTATGAAGACTCTCAAATCTTCATCTCTATTCCACCTCTCCCCAGGCTTCAGAGATAAATATCTAATTGTGTCCTGGACACCATCACTGTATGTTTATTTGGTGTCAAAAATGAAATCATCTTCTAGCTCTTTAACCCTTGCCACTTCTGTATGCTATGAAGCTACCTCCTACCACCAATTATCAGAGCTGAAAACCAAGAAGCTCTACCTTTCCCATCTCCTTTTGTAGCCACATCAGGTCACTATAAGTCCTGCAAGTTTACGTTTTAAATATTTCTTCAATCTGCTCCTTATTTCCAAATCTACTCCCACTATGCTGATCCAGACCATTATTAAATGTTACCTAGACAATTCGATAGCCTCCAAATAACCTCTAGGTCTTAAGCCTTGTCCCTTTTAAGTCTGCCCTTCACATTGGTGTCTGAGCATTCATCTTAAAATGAAACTTTTACAGACTTAGAACATCTTATGCCTTCAGAAGAAAGTCCAAACATCACAAGAGCATCCAGGGCTCTCGAGGCTGCCCCTCTCCAGCCTGTCACAGCCCCCTCTGCCCTGCATTTTGTGATCCAACAAAACAGAACTGTCTGTGGTCCCCAAGTTGCCTTGCCACTTCCAACCACATTACACTTTTTTATCTTGTCCCTCTGACTATTGCCCCTCACTTCTTGGTCCTACTTTAAGACTCAACAAAAATATCACTTCCCAGGGCACCTGGGTGGCTCAGTTGACTCGGCATCCAACATTAGGTTTCCGCTCCCGTCATGATCTCAGGGTCCTGGGATCCAGTCCCACGCAGGGCTTCCCACTCCGCAGGGAGTCTGCTTCCCCTTTCCCTCTCCCTGTGCCACTCACACACTCTCTATCTCTGTCTCTCTTTCTTTCTCTCTCTAAAATAAATTAAATAAAAAATATACCACTTCCCCCAGGACATTCTCCCCAATCCTACAGATTGTGTGGGGTTCCCCTCCATATTCCAATGATGCTTTTTTGTACATAAATTTCTTAAAGCCCCTCCTCCTATTCTTTTCCTTTTAGATTTATATAATTATAGTAACTAAATAATTAATTTTCTCCTTTCATGTCTAATTACTTGACTACTAGACGACTCTACAGTGAACTCTACACATACTTCCCATATGCGAAAACAATCTATGTTATGTAAATGTGCCTTGCACACCTTATCATTGCACTCACTAAGCTGTATTGTAATAATACATATTATATTATAATAATCCTTTTAAGTGTCTCCCTCTGCAGTATCTAAATCCTTTGTGAAGAATAAATATGTTTCTTTTATTTATGTAACTCTAGCAACTGGCAGTGTCACAAAACAGTTACCCTGTAATACTTTGTTGAATTAACACTTTCTTCTCCATCTCAGGGTGATGTCCTCTTGTCTTTTTAATAGAGATTGCAAATTTTGACCTTTTAGCCCAGATGTTTGGCAGTTAAGACATAGACATCGATAACATTAGTGATTTGCCTTTTCCACAATCTCCTGTATGTAAACCCAGTTAGGATGCTGCGACTTGAGAGGTCTTCCTTGGATTAGGACTCAGTTCCAGTTTGTGTGCTCTGTCATGCTGTGTGCTGAATACACAGGCCCAAGCCCTTTTGAAGCAGGCATTATTTCCTAACATGCAAAATTTATAGTGGACTTCCTGGAAATACTTTAGGGCAGGAAATAGCATTTTATTTGTTCTTACTTTAAAATATCCAAGAAAACATAAAAAGCAGAGTGATAAAACCCACAGCAGCTCTAGCAAGAGCTCTATCATAGGCCAGAATCTGGGAATAGTTTACACTAATTACAAACCCTTGAGATCAAAGCAAGGCCCTTTATCAGCCAGCAGAGCATAGTCACTGCACAGCTTGCTGATGGCTGACACGGGGCAACTGCCCAAGGCTAAGTCTTTAAGGGCCATCTCTTTTACATCTGTGTTGGTTCTTTTCAGCTGCAGTCCCTTCCTGCATCTTTCCCTTGCTACCTAAACAAAGCTCCCTTTTTTCCCCCCAGAATAAATTTGAACCGTCCTCTCTTAGACATTACTCAGTATGTAAAGATTTCCACCAGGAATAAAATGACCTGAATAATTAACCCACATTTCCTTGCAATTGCCTTTGGATTATAACTTGATGTTCCTATGACCCTCCCTCAGTCTAAAACATGCGTCTTTCTTGTTCAGATAATTATTCTATATTTTCATTTAGGTCTTCAGGCCTAGGGTCCTTCTTGATGTTATAAAGTCTGTAAGTCCATTTTATTCACTCACTTATGTTGGCTGCAACTTTCTCCTGAGTATTGGCTTTTTGAAATTTAGGTCTATCTGACCAGGATAATTTGTGATTTAAGTGGGGAAACTCCTATCTGTGCTCTCGTGTCCAAATTTTTTCTCTGTGTTAAGTGCATCATTGCACATAGCAGTGTGGGATGTTACAGCCTTAGCACGCTGCAGGTGACTCAGAAGTCTTTCACTGACTCACATCCCAGCTGGGAAGCTGCTAGCTGGTGTTCTTTCCGTAATTACCTAAGCTGGCCTCCGGTCTCTTCGGTCAGTGGCCTCCTGCTCCTTGCTGAGCCTGAGCTGGTAGGAAGGTGACTAGTACTTCCTGCAGGGTTGCTGACAGACTTCGTCTAATACAAATCAGCAGCTTTCAGGCCCACTGCTTTTCTCCTCCTCTGTGAGATGAACGTTGAAAGCACATTAACGAGGGAGGGAAAGTTTTTCTGAAATAATAGGAAACCAAAGTTTGGCTGGCTAATCCTTATGCTGATATTATTACCATAATTTTGAAATAATACTCTATAAAAATATGCAGAATGTGGATTTTTCATAATCCAATTTATAATCCAATTTAGTAATCCGGTTTCAACTGTTAGATTTGAATTCTCGCATCCATAGACTTGAAGATGTTACTTGGCACCTTTTCAAAATTCTCATGGTATTTTGTTGAGCTGGATAAGCTCAGGGTAACGAGCTTGATGTATCTCCTTTCTCTTAGCCCCTGAGAACTGAGGTCATCCTGTGTGATTCTCTCACTTTTGCATTTCTTCTCCTGGAGTTTGGTGCAGTAGTACAAATGGGCTTTTTGTTTATTTATTTTTCTTATAAGTGGTTCAAAATCATTAAATGAAAATACACTATTTTAAATATGGTGATTGGTAGATCTGTTTCATCATAAAGTATGGTGGAAATGAAGACTAGTAGAATAAATCTCATCTTACATAGTAAGTTTAAAAAAAATACCAAACTGTATAGTTTTAGGTCTCGAAGAAACAAGATGAAAGGCAAACTATCGCTTCCATATCAAATTGTTTCTAATTGTTCACTTGAATTCATTACAGTTCATGTCTTTCTAAGGGAGAAAGATCATGCAGTCACCACTAAGGTATTAACTCATGTGAAAACATGAGCTTTTTGATTTAAAAACAACAACAACAACAACAACAGCTCTGATTTGTAGCATTTGCTGGTTTCTGTGGTGTGAATAATCCAACCATGGCTGATTTTAAGCTATAAGCAGTTTAACTACTGGCTCACAAAATTCCTGCATATTTAACAACCCATGCTTGCCCAAGCCTGTATGAGCTGGCTTTGGCGTAACCCTGGGTGTGGCGTTGACCCCAGATGTCCAATATCTCTCTGTTAACTGTACCCAGATAAAGGTTCCCCAGTGTACAAGCCAGTGTCAGCAGTGAGCATTTCTAGTAAACTCCTTTCTATGATTTGAATAGCCCAGCATAGCCCAACATAAACAGACTTTCTCCTTTATGCAATAGACTTTATGTTTCCTGTATTATTTTTTTCACATTCTTAAAATTGATGCAAGGAACACACCTGCCACAAACGTCCACAATAAAGAGCTGTTTTGCTTGTCTCAAAACCTTTCATTGTGATGTTGCCTGGAACATCCCTCTGTAATTAAAATGCGTGTTGCTTGGCGGTGTGCCATGATGTACAGCACACTCAGGCTGAATAACTCTGTGAAGACAGTATCCTTAAAGGGTGCTGGTCGTCCGACCCTGCCTGCTCAGATCTCCCAAGCTGTGGTTCCACGAGGGGAGAATCCTGCCAGTCCAGACAGATACATAACCTGAGAGTTCGGTTTGTTTCAACTCTTGCCTTATTGAGGAAAACTGAAAACTGTTGTAAATATTTATAGAAAGTCCTTAGTCTTTGAGTATGTACTTCCCCAAATATCCATCTAGAGTAGCATTTATCGGTGATATTGCCAAGAAGGCTTTGTGTTCCTACAAACTTCATCTCTCTGGTTTCCTCACTAGCTGGGTGGGTCTGCGTTTTGCTGTAGTGAGCTCTGTGTCTGTAATCTAGGGCATTTCTTTATGGATCTTCTCCATCACACTGTGTCTGGAGGAGGGGTGGGGATTTTAATCTCCTTTGAGTAAACCCGATTTTGAAATAGATTTCTCAAAACAAGGTTATCATAATACTTCCTGGATAGTGACATTAAATTCTCCCCAACTGACAGCAGTAATTTGGAGGTAATACTGTTTAATAGTTTCACTCCCAATTCCCTTTGAACCTAATACCTTCAATATAGAAAGTGTTCGTGTAGGAGAGATATTAAAGTAATAAAGCCACCTCTTTTCCCTCAGCCCAACAATGGATTTCAGGAGAGAGATATAGCAGTTCATAAATTCAGAGCAATGCACCTTCCTAAAATAAGCCAATGAAATAAGGTGGGACAGAGAAGGTGGTTGGATCCCAATTTGGAGGTTGGACATGGGAAGAAAATAGGTGCCTGAGTAGAAGAGGGTTCAGAGTAGAAAAGACCAGAGGTCCTGGAGGGAGTGAACTTGCGTATTGTGTCGGTGTGCCTGCTGCCCTCCTGTTGTCTACAGGTGGCCGCTCCCAGGAGCTGCTCCCTGGGTGTGGAGGGTTGGGACCCAGTCAGAGCTGGACAGCACCCAGTCCTGTGCACTGACAAGTTCGCCTGGGGGTTATCGGCTGGTGTGGAACTTGAGGTGTTCACACCACACATGGTAGGGTTCTTGGTATACACATATACACACACTCCAAAAATTAGGGGCAAATCTATCATCCCAAACCCAAATCCCTGGACTTTTACCCATCATATGAGAGAATGTGAAGTTTCTTCAGTTATTTTGAGAAAAGACATACATAGTGACAATCTTGAAATATTGATAAGGAAATAAAAGCATAAAAGTAAGTCTGAAAAAGCCAGATGTAAGTATAAGAAGAATAAAATAAGAATGTATCATTGTCATGGGTAGCAGAGAAACTTTGATCTATTCAAAGAAGATTAGAAAAGAGGCAAAAAGAGAAATAAAGTATAGCAAACTGAATTACGAAATAAGATGAGAAGCAAACCTCTACATCACGAATATAACGCAGGGAAGACCACGCGGTCGGCCTGCCTTCCCGGGAACTCCTGGTGAGCAGCACAGCCATTTGGATGAAGTGTGGGTGGAGCTTGAATGCGTCACCATGTGTGCACGGGAAGCCACGGTGGGAAGGGCTGCTGGCCGTGGGTCAGGGTGGTCCCTCTCGATGGCACATTCTATGTGCCAGAGATTCCAGGGGTCCCAGAATTCTATAGATTCCGGGCCTTCCACATCATTTGGAAGATACATTTGTTAAGAAAGGGGGAGAGAACTTTTTTTATTTAACAGTTTATTGATTTGACTCCGAACTTTTAAGTATTTACACCTGTGTGTATGAGCCTCTGTGAACATTGTGGGTGGCCTGGAGGTGGCAAAGGGCTGAGTGGTGGGCAGATTATGGACATACCTCAGAAGCAGGGCCAAGAGGCCCTTGCTGCCACGTTGACACAGGGCACAAAAGAGTGAGCGCGGTCCACAGACCAGCAGCGGAGACTTGCCCTCACCTGAGACGAGAAGGCTGTGGTGGAGTGGGTTTGGGAAAGGGCATCAGGATTTCAGTTTCAGAAATAGTGATCGTTAGACATCCAAATGGAACTATGAAATAGGAAGTTAGTATATGATCTCGAGGTCAGAAGAGAGGCTAGTAGGCGTTATTATGTGGATAGTAGCTGGCAGAGGAACGGGATTTAAGGCCATCACCGGAGAGACATCCCCAACTGTGTGACTGCAGAAGAAACGAGAAGGGGTGAGGTCTGAGCCCCAGGGCCTCCCGACAAAACAGCAGCTAACTTATCCAACACATCAGCACATTCTGGTATTTTAGGGATTTTTTAAGTGTCTTGTACTGGGGGGTGCCTGGGTCGTGCCTTCAGATGATCATGGGACTCTTGGTTTTGACTAAGGTCCTGATCTCAAGGTCATGAAGTCGAGTCCCTGTTGGGCTCCCCACTGCACCAAATCTGCTTGAGATTCTCTCTCCCTCCCCCCACTCGCACGTGTGCTCTCTCTCTCCCTCAAGTAAATTTTTTAAAAAAAGAGTCTTGTACTGAGATGTTGGAGAAAATCTAGTTCTATTCAAAGCTAGTGAGAGTTCACTGTAATTTTTTGAAAACTTTAAGTGAAATTCTATGTTCTGTGACATAGAAGCATGACTTCAACAAAGTATTCTTGATTTTGCACAAAATTAAAATACAATGGCCTGTCTGTGGTGCCCCTATGCCTCCCTTTCATGTGGCTGCAATGGGTTTATTGTCCAGGCTCCTGAATTGTTCTAATATACCATCAACTCTGCCGTCACTTTTGTTGTTGCTCGTTACAAATTTCACTGGCCAGAAAGTTCCAAATAAGTCTTCTCTTCTGACACAGACACTGCACCACATCCCCTCAGGCCCACCTCACATTTGCACCAGTGTCTCTCTGCCTAGCTTCTTTCCACGGGGCTTTCTCTGAGGTGGCTACTCACAGAACACCAGACGTAGACGTACCTCCCAGGACAGTCCAACCAAGGGGGCAGGAGTCTGTGGCTTTGTCTGGTAAGACATGCTCTGTGTGAACGGGCTCTCTGGCAGGACTGAGCCCCACTTGTGCCCCCAGTAACCAGCGTGGTAATGCACATGGTACTGACTCGTTGCCCCTCTCTGTCTTGTTTTTCCAACCACCGCACTCTTACATCCTTAGTACCACTCCCAAGTAAATTATCCACTCAGAAAACTGAGGAAATGCCTTCCTATTAAATGTATAGGCTCTAGTCTATTTTTTGCTGTCTGTAAGGATTTTGCTGTGTATAGAGTGTGGAAGATGATCAAATGAAAATATCTTGTATTCCAATACTTGCTTCAGGCGTTTGCACTTGTTGCTTCCTCTGCCCTAAATGCTGTTTCCCCACATATATTTGGTCCACTCCCCTGCGTCCCTCATACTTTTATTCAAATGTCACCTCCTCCATGAGGACCTGCTGGGCCATCCTGGAAATCAACACCCCTCACCCTATGCTACTTCTCTTGTAACTTTTCTCCATAACACTAATCGACATCTGACATTCTATATAATTTATTTTTTGCTGGTCTGTCATTTCTGTCCCTTTACAAAAATCCAAGAGCACCAGAGTTTTACCAATTTTGTGCACTGATTGGCTTCCTTTGTCTCATAGCACTTGGTACAAATAAGCACTCGGATGTTTGTTGAATGTGACATGTATGTGGCAATATTTTTCTAAAGGATGTGGCCAAGAAAATGCTTTTTGGGGGACTCCTGGGTGGCTCAATCAATTAAATGTCTGCCTTGGGCTCAGATCACGATCCCAGAGTCCTGGGATCGAGACCTGAATCAGCTCCCTGCTCGGTGCAGAGCCTGCTTCTCCTTCTCCCTCTGCTGGTGCTCTCTCGCTCTTTGTCTTTCTCTCTCTCTGTCAAATAAATAAATAAAATTAAAAAAAAAAGAAAATGCTTTTTGTCTCGAAGATTTTCTTAACCTTGCAATGAGCATTATAAATTTATTATAATATCTTTTTTGTCTTAGCTAAATTTAATGTTCAATTCAAGTAATTTTGTTATTCTTTGGTTAACCATTCAATAAATGCTAGTTAATACTTGTATTGACAAAGATTTTCAAGAAATTAACTGATACCTAGATAGAGAAGAACTCAGCCCAAGTGAAACAGGTAACTTCATGATCACTAATACTTACTATTCCCGTCTTTCGGAGAGGCTAAAGAAAGAATCAAATTAGCTCAAAGCTGGTGCCCAGATAAGCACCTTCAGCATGCCCTGGGACTGGTTAGAAATGCGAGTCCCAGGTCCCACCTCACAATTACTGAATCAGAAACTCCAAGGAGCCTCGTGGTTGTGTTTTCTTAAATCTTCCAGGTAATTATGATGCACAGTGAAGTTTGAAAACCATCAAATTACATAAAACCATAAGATTTTAATGAAAGAGAAGATATAAAAATTATTTTTCTCCTACATGTTAGATTTTGTTCCAGTTTTTAATGCTCTTTGGTGGGACACAAGGGATGGATGTGAAAACTTCACGAAGTGAAATCACTGGTTGACATACTTTCTCTGAACTTAATGGGTGAACTCTAAAATCCCAGCAATTGTGAGGAACAAACCCATTCACATTACTGCAAAGTCTGTATTTTAGAACCAAGATATTCTTAGGGGCACAAAGAAAATTGCACCATTCTCTGAAGTTAGATTATCATGCAAATGGTACCCAGTCAACGCTGTTACTGTTGAATGTGCTACCGAGAAGGACAGATGGTTTGGAGTGTCAGGTATTTCCTCAGAGGTGATGTCGGAACCCTGCCTGCCACTGTTTACCAAGAACAGACTGCCATTTTGACTCTGACTGGGATACACATGTGGTAAAAGATTATTTCACTTCCTTACCCATGCCTATTGGGTATTTCTAAGTTTGGGGAAATGTTTCTTTCTTCCTAAAAAAATGAGTTCTTATCCATCTTAAATATTTTCTTACCAATTCAAAGTGTGGCTACCAAAACAACAGAATGAATCATTGGAGAAATGTTCCTAGCAGACAGGAAAATGCCTATAATTCTTGTTGATCAGGGTTCTTTTTCAGAGGAAGTCCCAGAATACGTGTTAGTTTAAAGAGTATTCCTAAGGTCTTCTAAAAGGCTACTAATAAAATAAAATACGTAAACAAAGCAAAATTAATATAATTTGTTTCAGTACCTCTTACAGTTTCCTTGGTTCATTTATTAATACCTTTTCACTGATATCCTTATGTTAATATGGTTTACTGTTTATCATTGTTATGATTAATATAGGTTTATGATTTCTCATTTTTTCCTCTTTATACACATACACGCACACAGAGATACACACACAGATACTGTGCCATCTACCATAAATACGCAGAATGACTAGAAATCACATTTTCTATATATAGAGATTTATGGAAATATAATGAAAGTTAAAAACAGGAAGCATTTCTTTTTGCTGAAAAAAGGGGATTCCCATCCCATGAGGTCTTTATACAGTTATTTGATTTTCTTTCAAATAAAACGTGTGTGTTTAATTCCATTCTAGTGTTTTCCTATTTCTCTTTTTAGCGTTTCTATGCTGTCATTATATATGATTTTTTACAGGCTTTGACTTTGTGGTTTTGTGGGAGTAAGAGTCTTAACCGCGCACACAAAGATGATTTTCAGTAGTATTTTCTGACTCGCTGAAGTTCATGAGTATCGATTGGTAATTCTGCTGAGAAACTGAAGTGTCTATGATCTCCACTTTACCCGAAACTCATTTCCTGCTAGGCAAAATGCTTGAAATAGTTCAAGCAAAATAATTCTAAGAATATAACAAATTATGTGCTGATCTCATAAGGGGAGCATTAAGTTCATGGTTTGCCAAGAGTTCATTTCCAAGTAAGGCTGATACGCCACTTGCCAAAACATTGCCATTCAATGTTTCAGTTAAGAAGAGATTTATTTTCAAAAATATTTCCAGATGTTGAAATTCTCCTTCATTTTAAAAAGCCACATTTTTAAAAGGGAATGACCTGACGTGCAGCTACCCCATCACGTTATATATACATCGTTGTCTAATATGTTGAAAGGAAGATGCCTATTTATTTTGCCTCCCTGTTTTCTTAGCTCAGGAAATCCCCACTGCAAATGCTCCACGAGTCAGCAGTGAAAGAGGCTTGCCAGAGTTTGTGCCACATCTGCTTCTAGTCTTTCCAACTCCAGGGAGGATTGCCATACGTCTGCTGCTCGTGAGAACTTCGGCTCTTGCTGCCTCCCATTACCAAAGAAAGGGAGGGGGGCGAACTTCTGGGTGAACTCTGTCATTCCGTACAATTCTCTATGTCAACATGTTTCCGGGGATGCGGACTGTAATCAGAGTGGTGTACCTTTACTGCATTGTACTGGCCGAGTGACAGCATGTATACATTCCACAGGCTGGAGTTCTAAGTCTTGGCTCTCACTGATACATTGAAGTGGCTACAAGTACTGTGTTTATCAATTGTCTACCTGGTCCGTGTAAGTAGGGAAGAGACATTTTCTGTGCAGAATTGGAAAATGATATTTCGTTTATTTAAACTGAGTACAAAGAAAGTTCTACCCTCCCTCTTAATTAGAGATTTATTTAATCTACTGCTTGGCAGCTACTTAAAGTATTTTAACATTAGATGTTAGATTCCTAGAAAAAAATTTGTTTTTATGAAAAAAAACTTATGAAATGATCTTTCTCTGCAGAAAGCCAGGTAGCAATGGATATATACTGGGTTGATCATTGTAAGAGTATTCTAATTTATTGACACAAAGTACACATTGCTTTTGGAGTTATATCCCAATAGGAGCAATTTCCCAAGGAGTGGTCCTCTTCACAGTGTCCTGAAATGCCTTGTAGATCATACCCGTAGGTGTATGCATTCAGTGTGTGCCTAGGGGCTCCTTCGGCTTGTGGACTCTAAGAAGCTTCAATTTAGATGCTTGTCTGAGCTAAGACCTCTTCCGGAAGTTGGCCATGATGATTAACACCATGGCCTTCAGGTTGGCCAGATGTGGACTCAAACCAGTTCTACTGTTCACTGGTTGGGCAAACTCCGGCAGGTAACTTAATGTGAGGTCATTTGTAAACTGGAGATACCGTCTTCTCACCATCGTTGTGAGCAATGGCTCACCGAAGTAGGGTGCTTAAGGTATTATTATTTTACTGTTAAATTGTAATTTTTATTATTATTAAAATTGTAATTATTTCTAGTATTGCTATCACCAGCTCTATGTTATCTTAATTATCTGTTGCGGGATTCTAAAGCAGGGTTCCTTGAATGAGAATGACTTACAGAAAAAAGCAAAGCCAGTATTCTTGTCTCAAACTATACCTTTATTCAGTCATTTTTTTAAAGATTTTATTTATTTATTTGACAGAGATAGAGACAGCCAGCGAGAGAGGGAACACAAGCAGGGGGAGTGGGAGAGGAAGAAGCAGGCTCATAGCAGAGAAGCCTGATGTGGGGCTCAATCCCATAACGCCGGGATCACACCCTGAGCTGAAGGCAGACGCTTAACTGCTGTGCCACCCAGGCACCCCTATTCAGTCATTTTTGAAATGTTGTCTTCACCTTAATTACCCTAAGAAAATCCTTTTTCTGTTATTTATGGATCATTTTCATCAGAGAACTTCCTCCCGAGAGATTTTTCCGTTTTTATGGAGCAGGAGGAAGTTGGAGACTTTGGAACTCCTGCTGAGCTGAGCGCAGAGACTCAGGCAGCTGGATTGTGGGTCTCAGAGCCTTGCTCTGTTTTTGTCCCTGTGTCCACGGCTCTAAATTTCACCAATTCCAGTGCATGTCTAAACCACAGAATATTGGATATGAAATTGGAAAGTTCACACCCTGAACCTCTGTGGCCAGGGAATGTGTAGCTGTGTTTATAGGAAGTAAAATGGTCTTAAACAATGGAGGGTCCACTTTCAGCTCCGACGCCAAGCAGGAAGCAGCCCTTCCTGCCAAAGAAGCTTAAAGCCTCCAACTCCCTTTTCATATCTGCCTTCGGTTTGGCCCTTATCCTCCTATTTTGTATTCCTTTCATGGATGTCACATCTTCCTGAATCTTTCTAAGAACTCCAAGCAGGTATATTCCAGAATTTGCTTCTTCTTCCTCAAAAATGAGTTTTCCTAGATCAGATCACCATTTGTAACCCATTCCATTCTCTTGGTTTTCTGTCTCTCTAATAAGTCCACATTGGCTTATTTCTGTTACAGATTTTGAACTGAGAGAGATCCATCAGGCATGGTCTCGGTAGCATGACCGTTTGTCCTGATGTACGACTAGACCACTTGTTCCCACATAATTAATAGGAGTACCCCCTTTCATCTGCAAAGTGTCCAAGTGTAGAAAATAAGTGGTATGGTCAGCCTGAGTCTCAGCCTTGACTCCCAGATAGGGTGGGCGTAAAGTCTTCAACTGTACTACTGCTCAGAGACTTCCTCCTAACCACACCAGGAAGAATAGGTTGGTTTGCATCTCCCTGATTCCGTTTGTGTGTATCTGCTTGTTTTTTGCCCCCGCTGGAGTGTGCTGCAATGCAATGGGATCTTTGCCAGCCCCCCATTCTTTTCCAAGTCCCTAACTCTGCTACTTATTTCAAAGGAGCCTGCAATTCTTTGACAGGGGTTGGAAGTGAAAGCCTGCACTGCCCAGCACAGTGTTTCCTGGTCCTGTCCACAAGTGCAGTTTCCAGCGATGCATTCTTGGGCAGGAATACACCCCACCCCACTCTCTGCTCGTGCATCTGCTTGAATACTGGCAATTATGTTCCCAGTGGTGTGGAATGAATAGAAAAGTCACGACTGTGGCCAACTCTGAGGACTGCTCCGATGAGTAGGGGATGCCTGCTTAGCTTTCTGTTCAGTGGATATTTTAGCCTGTAGGGAAGTACTAACATTTCTCCCTACCAGCTCGCCGCCCTCCACATTGCACATCGCACTAATTCAGAGAGTCCGGTATGTAGGTCCCAAAATGTATGTTTTTCTGTATATCCCCATTAATGATTCAGTTATTAATTTTTTCTCCTCATTTTGGCATATGAGAGTCTCCAATTTCTAGTTGCTAATTCTAAGAATGTTGGTAATTCTTCTCTTGTATGTGTTAGTGGCACATATCTTTTTGAGGGACCTTAGTAGAGGACAAATTAGGCAACAGTAAATTCACACCAAGTTAACTCCCAATTCAGTTAATATCTAGCTGATGTACATTCTTTGGTATTTTATTTGAGATTTTTTATTCTGCATTTGGATGTGAGGTTGTTCTATGATTCTTTTTTTCAATCAGTGCTGTTTACATGGTAAGTAATAAAAACTGGCAATGGCTTCAGCAAAAGGGGAACTTATAGAAAAGACACAGGAATATCTCATGGAACCCAGAGAAGAGCTTGATGACCAAAGCTTGAAGAAAGGCATCCAGGGAAGCTCTAAGGTCTTTGGCATCAGGGGTTCAAGACCTTCTCTCTAGAGTGCTTCCACTAATGAAGCATGGGGCCAACAGTGCCCACTGTGTACATTGATAAGTCTCTAGATTCTTAGCCCAAAACTACCTATTCCTGCACAAGCTGTGACTGGGCCAGTTTGAGTCAAATATCTACTGACTGTGACATGGGGGTAAGGTCATTTAACACAGACATAACTACTGGCAGCAGCTACTGTGCAGTGGGACAGTTTACAGAGAAGGGAGAATTGGAATGGGGCAGTCACCCTAAGTGGTGTCAATTCCAGTTTTCTATGTGTGCTACTCAGTTACATTTTTGGTAACAGAACTATTTTTGAAAAAAGAAACATTCACTATTTCCCTTGGCTGTCTCCCATATACATGCATCCAGGCCATCTGTGCTCTTTGCCTAAGGAAAGGCATATGATAGCTAAAAAGAGAAAAAAAAATATTTTAGAAAGAAAGTTCTTATGAGATGGTAAAATAATTATTAACGGCAAGCCTTCTCCACCAACATTATAAAAATGACTCCCTGCATTAGGGAAAGGCATAGTTTTAGAAGGGAAACTGTGAGAATGAGAATACCAGTAGATCTCAGAAAGAGTGTCTCCCATCCACATCTGACCAGGAGGGCTGGTGGGAATACCTGAAAGTAGTGTGGCCCCGTGGCGCTCCAGTCAAGAGACAGGCAAAGAGAGTTGATTGCCCTCAGAGCAAAACCAGCAGTGTGTGGAGAGTTTGCTTGCTACACAGGCAAGGGGATTCATTAACAGCCAGGGCTGAGGGTAGCTCCCAGCTCCTCCCAACTGGAGAATCTATTTGGGAAATTAAGAGTAGCCTGAAGTGACCCCTACCCTTCCTGACCAGGCAAGGAAGACACTGTGGCTCCTGGCTCCAACTGACCAGAAGACGTGCCCAGAACCCCGAGAATCTGTTCTGCCCAGCAGTGCTCCAGACAAGAGAAAGACAAATAGAGCCAATAATTTGCAAAGCAAAGCCAGTGGACTTATTTGGGGTGCAGGTTGGCTTGAGTTAAGATAACAAAGAGTTTTACCATCTTTAGAGCTCCTTCTTCCTCTGTGTTTGGGCAAGGAAACTAATTCACAGGCCCACTCATTGCTGAATTTAGCTTTCAGACTGCCTGACCAGGGAACTTACCCAGAGCACCTGCAAGCTGTGCAGCCCATCCAATAGCCTTGCTTACAGTGGCACTTGAACAAAGAGCACAGCCCATGACTTCCCCATCTGCAGAGCAAAACTGGTGGCCTCACTGACCAGGAAATTCAGTGTATCCTCTTACTTTTTACCTGATTCATATTCCCAAACAGTGAGCCATGCAGACTCTGAGTCTTATCCTACTGCCCTGCCAGCAGTGCAGAAAACCAAATTCACAGTCTTGTCTACCCAGTCCCAACCATCTGGTAAGCCTGCCCAGAGAATCCAGACAGCCATAGAGCCCATCCCACAGTCTCATGTAGGCAGGGAACCCAAGTCAGCAGTCCTATCCAGCTATTCTCACCAAGTGGCACCCCCTCCCCATACCTGACCTCAAAGCTTAAACAGTTGCCTTGCCAAAAAATAGAATATGATACAGGCACCCCTGCCCAAAGTCATTATCAGCAGACATGCCCAGATACCCAAATTGATTAATAATAATAATAGTAAATAATAAAGTTTAAATAATAATAAAAATCATAATAAGAACTATAAGAACACACAAGGAGACAACTAAATTAAATTAGGAAAATGATGCATGAATAAAATGAGAAGTACAAAAGAGCAATAAAAGCCATGAAAAACCCAGATATCTTACATTAAAAAAATACAATAACTAAACTAAAGAATTCAATAGAGAGTTTCAAAAGCAGACTCATCCATGCAGAAGAAATATCAGTAACCTAGAGGATAGAACATTAGAAATTAGCCAGTCAAAGAATCAAAAAGGAAAAGACTAAAAGAATGAAGAGTGCTACGTTCTTAGGACGCAATGAAAAGAAACAATATTTGCATTATAAGAATTCTAAAAGGAGAAGAGAAAGAGAAAGAAAATCTATTTAAAGGAATAATGGCTAAAAACTTCTCAAACTTAGGGAGAGAAATGGACATCCAGACTGATGAGGCCACAGGGACTCAAAACAGGTTGAAGCTGAATAGGGCTACACTAAGACACATTATAATTAAATTGTCAAAAGTTAAAGACAAAAAATGAACTTTAAAAGCAGCAAAAGAGAAAAGTTCCATGCAAGGGAACCGTCTTAAGATTACTGGCATATTTTCCAATAGAAACATTTCAGACCAGGCAAGAATGGGATGACATATTTAATATATTGAAAGAAAAAAACTGTCAATGAAGAATACTATACCAGGTGAAATTGTCCTTCAGAAATGAAGGAGGGATAAAGATTTCCCCAAACAAAAGCTGAGGGAGTTTATGACCATTAGATCTGCCTTACAAAAAAAGGCAAAAGAAAATTTGTTGAGTGGAAGTAAAAAGATGCAAATTAACATTATAAAAACAGAAAAAAGGTAGCATCAAAGTCACTGATAATAGTAAATAGTCAGATACTGTAATTTCATTATGGTGGTGCATAATTCACTTAAAACTCTGGTTTAAAAGTTAAAAATAATGAGCCTTGTAAAAACAACCATAACCATAATAATCTATTATTAGTTACAGAGTTAAATAGTTAAAAAACTATGACCTAAAATGTGAGGAAGAGGAAAAGTAAAGCGTGAAGTCTAGAAATTCCATTAAATTAAGTTGTTATCAGCTTAAAATAGGGTATTATAATTTTCAGATGTTTTATGTAAACCTCATGAAAACCATAAGGCAAAAACTAGTAGCAATTACACAAAAGAGCATGATAAAGAAATCAAAGCACATTGATACCAAAAGACATCAGAACAAGAAAAAAGACAGCAGGATAAAGAACAAGGAGCATGGATCTGCAGAAGAATCAGAAAACACAATTAACGGAATGGCAACAGTGTCTTTACCTATCAATAATTATTTTAAATGTAAATGGAGCGAATTGTTCAAAAAATGCAGCATGGCTGAATGGATTTAAAAAAAACAAGATCCAACAATATGCTGCCTATAAGAGACTCACTTCAGCCTTAAAGACAAATATAGACTGAGAGTAAAGGGATGGGAGAAAGAAAAAAAAATAATAAGGCAAGAACAGCTATACTTATATCAAGCAAAATAGACTTTAAACTAAAAATGATAAAAAGAGACAAAGAAGGTCATTGCATAATGATAAAGAGGCCAAGACGGTATAATAATTGTAAATATTTATGCACACCTAATCAGAGAACCTAGACATAAGAAGCAAAAACAACAGAACTAGAAGGAGAAATAAACAGTAAGGTAATAATAGTTGGGGTCTTTAGCTCCATTCTCAACAATGGCTAGATCATCCAGACAGAGAATTACTAAGCAAACAGCAGATCTGAACAACAGCATAGACCAAATGTACCTAATGACATATATAGAATATTCTATCCAACAACAGCAGAATGAACATTCTTCTCAAGTGCTTATGGGGCATTTTCTGTGACAGACCATATGTTAGGCCACAAAACAAGTCTTAGCAAATTTAAGAAGATTGATATCATACCAGGAATTTTCTCTGTCCACAATGGCATGAAACTAGAAATCAATAAGAGAACAACTGGAAAACTCACAAACACATGGAAATTAAACAACACTCTCCTGATCTACCAATGGATCAAAAAAGAAATTAAAGGAGAAGTAAAAAGTTTCTAAGGGTGCCTGGGTGGCTCAGTTGGTTAAGCATCTGACTCTTGATTTTGACTCAGGTCATGATCTCAGGGTCCTGAGATTGAGCCCTGTGTCAGGCTCCCTGCTCAGCGGGGAGTCTGCTTGAGGATTCTCTCTCTCCCTTTCCCTTGGTCCCTCCTCCTTCATTCTTGCTCTCTCTGTCTCTCAAATAAATAAATAAATGAATCTTTTTAAAAAAAAGTTTCTTAAGATAAATGAAAATGGAAACACAATATACCAGAAATATGGGATGCAGCAAAAGCATTTCTAAGAGGGAAGTTCATAGCAATAAATGCCTACATTAAGAAGCAAGAAATATCCTAAATAACCAAACTCTATGCCGTAAGGAACTGGAAAGAGAAGATCAAACTGAGTCCAAAGTTAGAAGAAAGGAAATAATAAATATTAATGCTGTAATAAATAACACAGAGAACAGAAAAACAATGGAAGAGATTAACCAAACTGAGAGTTGGTTCTTCAAAAAGTTAAATGAAATTGAAAAACATTTAGCTAGACTAACCAAAGAAGAGAGAGAAAGGACCCAAGTCAACAAAATTTTAAATGAAATAGGAGACATTTCAACTGATAACACAAAAATTCAAGACTGTAAGAGGCTACTATGAACAACAGTATGACAACAAAATGGACAGCATAGAAGAAATGGAAAAATTCTTAGAAACATACAACCTATCAGGACTGAATCCAGAAGTAATAGAAAATCTGAATAGATAGATCAATTAGTAGATAGAAGATTGAAACAGTGATCAAAAGTCTTCCAGCAACAACAAACCAGGACCAGATGGCTTCACTGGTGCATTTAACCAAACGTTTAAAGAAAAATTAATACCAATGTTTCTCAAACTCTTCCAAAAAATCAAAGTGGAGAGAATACTCCCAAATTCATTTTGTGAAGCCAGCACTATCATGATGCCAAAATCCAGAAAAGGACACTAATAAAAAAGAGAAGTATAAGCCAGTATCTCTGATAAGTATAGCCAAAAAAATTCTCAATAACATACCGGCAAACCCAATCCAGCAGCACATTAAAACGATCACTCACCATGATTAAATGGGATTTATCCATGGGATGGTTCAACATATGCAAATCAATCAATGTGACACATCACATTAATAGAATGAAAGAGAAGAATCGTATGATCATCTCAGTAGGTGCAAGAAAAGCTTTTAACAAAAATTCAATTCCATTCATTATTTTTAAAAAACTGTTTACAAATTAAGCATATAAGAAACATATCTCAACACAATAAACATCGTAGATGACAAACCCACAGCTAACATTATACTCAATGGTGAAATGTTAAAGCTTTCCTCTAAGATCAGGAACAAGACAAGGATGCCTACTCTCACCGTTCCTATTCAATATAGTCCTGGAAGTCCTAGCTAGAACAATCAGGCAAGAAAAAGAAAGAAATATATCAGAATTGGAAGGGAAGAAGTAAAACTGTCTCTCTGCAGATGACATGATTTTATATATAGAAAATCCTAAAGACTCAACCAAAAAATTGTTTGATCTACTCAATGAATTCCATAAAGTTGCAGGATGCAAAATTAATATGCAAAAATTACTAGCCTTTTTATACAGTAGCAATGAATTTTCTGAAAAAAATAAACTGATTCCATTTACAATAACATCAAAAACAATAAAATACTTGCTAATAAATTTAACCAAGAAGTTGAATTATCTCTACTCTGAAAACTACAAGACATTGATGAAAGAAATAGAAGAAAATACAAATAAATGGGAAGGCATCTTGTGTTCATGGACAAGAATTAAAATGTCAAGCCATCTATAGATCAATGTAATTCCTATCAAGATTCCAATAGCACTTTATACAGAAGTAGAACACTCTTCAGATTAATGACAGAACCACAAAAGACCGCAAACAGCCAATGAAATCCTAAGAAAGAACAAAACAGGAGTCATGACACCTCCTGATTTCAAGTTATACTAATCGAAATAAGAGTACTATTTTTAAGAGTATGTCATAAAAACATACAAATAGACTAATGAAATGTAATTGAGAGCCTAGAAATAAAGCCACATACATAGTCAACTAATATTTGGTGAGAGCCAATAATACTCAGTAGAGAAAAGACAGTCTCTTCAATAATTGGTGCTGGGATAGTCAGATGTAAATCTGATGTAAATGTGATGTAAATTACATGTAAAAGAATGAAACTGGGCTCCTTTCATAAAACACTCACAAAAATTAAGCTGAAATGTATTAAAGACTTAAGTTAAGACCTGAAACCAGAAACTCCTAGAACAAAACAGCAATAAAAACTCCTTGGCAAAGGTCTTGGTAATAATTTCTTGAATATGACACCTAAAGCACAAACAACAAAATCACAAATAAACAAGTGAGTCTACATCAAACTGAAAATCTTCTGTGCAGCAAAAGAAACGATCAACAAAGTGAAAGGACAACCTATAAAATGGGGAAGAAATATTTGCAAACCGTATATTTGAGAGAGGGTTAATTTCTAACACATAAAGAACTCGAACTATGACTAAATAACAGAGAAACGAATAATCCAATTAAAAATGGGCAAAGGACTTGCATAGACATTTTTCCAAAGAAGTTGTATGAAAGGCCAACAGGTACATGAACATCACTCATTATCAGGGAAATGCAAAATAAAACCACAATGAGATATCACCTCACAGCTGTTAGAATGTCCATCACCAGAAAGACTAGAAATAGCAAATATTGGTGAGGGTGTGGAGAAAAGGGAAGAACTCTTGTGCATGGTTGCTGGGATTGTGAATTGGTGCAGCCACTGCGGAAAACAGTATAGAGGATCTTCAAAAATTTAAAAGAGAAATACCAGATGATCCAGTTATTTCATTCCTGGAGACCTATCCACAGGAAATGAAAACACCAACTCAAAAAGATACATGCCCCCTCATGTTTATAGCAGTGTTATTTACAGTAGCCAAAACATGGAAACAAGTTAAGTGTCCCGTTAGTTGATAAATGGATAAAGAAGCTGTGGTAAGAATATACAATGAAATATTATTTATCAACAAAAAGTGAGAAAATCCTACCGTTTGCAACAACATGGATAGGACTTGAAGGCATTACCCTAAGTGAAATAAGTCAGAGACAAATAACATATCATATAACTTACATGTGAAATCAAAAAAAATAATTATAAAATAGAAATGAGTCATGGAACATTACATCCAAAACTAGGGATGTACTGTATGGTGACTAACATGACATAGTAAAAAATTATTATAAAAAAAAAAAGTCCATTGAAGAGAAGCAAGAAAAAAAAATAGATAGAAAGAGATCAGACTTGTGGTTACCTGAGGTAGAGGGTTGGGGAAAGGGAATTGGAGGAAGGGATTTTGAGCACGAAAGATGCAAACTTCCAGTTACAAGAGAAATAAAAGCTGCAGAGGTAATGTAGAATTATGACATTACAATGTAATGTGCAACCTTGATGGATATACAATATACAGGAGACTTAAAAGAATTGATTCTAAGATTTCTAGTCATAAAGAGAAAATTGTTATTTTCTATTTTGTTTGTTCTTTCTTTTCTTGTTATTTTATCTATAGGAGATGATGGATGTTACCTGAACTTATGTGGTGATCATCTCACAACATAGGTGAATCAAACCATCACGCCATACACTGTAAATTTATACAATGATGTGCGTCAATTATTTCTCAAAAAAACTGGGAAGAGGGAGTAAAAAAAGAGAAGTAATGTATATAACTGATAACTTTTATTGAATGTTTGAGTCTTCACTCTCTTTTTTTATGTGGCAGATACCCTTATACATAAAATCATTATGGATATCTAATGATTTCTCTGGGAAAGTTCTGAAGTAGAATTACTGGGTCATTTTTTAAGGACGTTTAGAAGCTTTTGATTCAAATTAGCAATTATTGCTGCAGAGAATTCACACAAAATTACATTCTCATCAGTAGTAGATGAGAACGCCTTCCCGCCCCCACTCTTGTCCACATAAAATTTATTAAAATGTTATCTGTGCAATTTATATTTCATTTCTACTTTATCATATTTTTTTGGCTACCAGTATTTTTTTATATTTTGATGCCTACCTTCCCTCCCTTTTTTTAAACAAATAACTTCACATTTTTTATCCATTAAAATTGTTTGTTCCATTTCTTATTTATTATAGCTTTTATAAGTTTATTATCCCTTTGTGCACTGTAGTTTTCTCTAGTTTGTCATTTGTCTTTTAAATTTGTTTTTGCTTGCTTTTTTATTTTAAATGTTTAATTATTAATTTCTAATTTTGTTGCATTTTGACCACTGCATAACATACTGTACCAGTAATAATTGCTAATATTATTATACACATATGTATATCTCCTAGTTTCAATGCACCTTGTCTTTTTGTGGTTATCCTGTTGCCCTGAGAGAGGCATGCTCGGCTTAGTTCTCTGGTAGTATTCTTCCCTGTTCTAATTAATTCCACAAAAGCCCTAGCATTTTATTCATTTTCTGACTCTCTTGCTCTCTTACTTATTCTCAAGTGAACAGTTTGAAAACAGTTTGATGTTTCTTAATACAATGTTCAAAGTCTCTTATAGAATAACAAAACATTGTAATTACCTAGAATGCCATGGTCTTTAGAGTTGAGGACATTCTAATTTTAGTTTTGTGAGTATCTGTTACCTAGTGTCCCTCTCTTTCTCTCTCTCCTAGATTATTCCCTATCTACAAACACGACTGGTATCTCCAACCCTAAAGTGAACAACAACAACAACAACAACAAAACAGATTAAAAGTAACTTAACCTCTTTTGATTCCGTATCAGCTTTTGCTTCATTGTGTGAAGTCCTTCACTGCTAGTGTTGCTGAGAACTGGTGTTTCCACTTTTCGTTTCATATTTGCTCTGCAAACGTCTTCAGTCAAGCTTCTGTCCCATCTCCCATGTGGTAACTCTTGTCAAGGTCCCCAATGAGCCCCATGTTGTTATGTCCAATGGTCACTCTGGTTTTCTCATTCACTTTCTCGCACAGTAGCGATAGATAAAGACGACCACTGCTTCCTCCTGGAAACTCACTCTTCTCTTGATTTCAGGAACACTGTTCTTTCCTGGTTTTCCCTCGACCACTCAGGCTGCTCCCTCTCAGACTATTCTCTTGGGTCTTTTTCTCCTTGACCTGGCGATGCTGGGGGACTCTAGACTCAATACTGGGCTCGTTTTCTTCTCTTTACACCTAAGCTCCCTTCAAGATTCTATCCTGTCCTGTGGATTAAAATTCCATCTAAAGCCATTTCATGTCCAGCTTCTGTCACTCAGAAAATGTTTTCGAAATTCATTCATGGGATTGCAGATACTAATAGGCTTTTTTTCATCTTTATTGATAGTATTGCATTGTATGACTACTGTACACTTTGTTGATTCACCTATTGCTGGACGTTTGGTTTGTGTTCAGTCTGGGGCTACTATGCACATTCAAGTTACATCTTTATGTGTACCCAGTATTCATTTTGGGGAGGTGGGTGGTAAGTATTTTGGCAAGGAATGGCTAGGACTTTGTTAAGTGTATGCTAAACTTTACAAGAAATTGGCACACTGCCTTCCAAAGTGGCTGTGCCATTTCGCACTCCCATCAGCCACGTGCGAGGTTCCACTTGCTTCGCATCTTCACTATCAGTTGTTATCAAATCAAAAAAATTAGTCATTATAGTTGGTAAACAGTGATTTTAAGTTGCATTTGTCTGATGACTAATGATGTTGAGCATCTTTTCATGTACTTTCTAGTTAAACATTTGCCCATTTTTATTAGGTTATTTGTCTTCTCATCCTTACTTGTAAAAATTCTTTATAGATTCTAGGTACATATCCTTTGTTGATATGTGTGCTGAGAATATTTTTTCCAGTTTATATCTGGCTGTGTCCCTCTAACCTAAGGTCAATGCTCCTTTGAAAATGATCAACTGTACAGGACCCTGTTTCTTTCTGGGTTCAAGTAACCAGAGTCTCCTCATCCTTACAGGCCTACCTATGGTAAGAGCTGGACTATCTCTAGCTCTGTGCATACACCTACAGTCTCTCTGCACACACTTTTGCAAACATTTCCTTTGAAAATAAGTCCTCTCTGAGCCATGTATCTCTTCTAGGGTCATTTCTCCTCTTTCTCTCTGTCTGTCTCTCTGTTTAGAAAATTTCTTTCTGATTGTCTTCTCCCACTACAATATAAACTTCATGAAAGAGGTGACTACTATGTCTTAATTACCATTATATCTTTTAAAAATACCTTGCTAACTAAATATTTGTTTAATGAGTAAATACATGAACAAACAACAAAACTTTGCATGGGTAGAATGCCTGATTTGATTCTAGACTAATAAATGGTTTTAACAAACTTAAAGAAATATAGAAAAGGACAAGTTTCTTGATCAACAAACAAACAAACAACCACAAAACAAACAACCAAACAAACAAACAAAAAAACCCCAAAAAAACCCTCTAAGGACAACGTCTTCCACAGGATATTATCAACGTGAAACTCTAGGTAGCTGGACATCCCTCCTTTAGAAAAATGTAAGCACCCAGAATTGCCCACCAAGCTTTTATAGATACAGATTCCTAGGATCCATCCAAGATCTATCGAGACAGGATGTCTGTGAATTGTTACTTTAAAAATCTCTCCGCAGGACTTTATCACAGCTAGTTGCCGCAAGCTGACATTTCAAAGCTTCAGTCTGCACCCCCTTCCCCTCACACGATACCACCGTGAACTACACATTTCTCTTCAAGTCAGTACGAGCAGGATGAGGCGCAGTTTTAAATAAAGGAAAAAACACACTATGTTTATGAAAAAATTCTAATGGTGTTTGGATAAGTACTCTTCCAGTCTTAGTCCTTGAAAAACAAATATTGGTCTATCGTTGTATTCAAAGGCAGAATTTGGTCTTAAATTTTGGCAAGAAGTTCAAAACTTAATAATAGTCAGTTATAATCTAGATAATGAATTCATAGTGCTTCTGAAACAAAATGAATGTGTGTGTGTGTTACCATCATCCTGCTTAAGAAATGTTACAAAGGATTCCGTTATGGCGCAAAATGCTCCTCTAAACTTTAACATAAAACCTGTATTAAAATGAGCTTGTTTTAAAGGAGCGCGTTCCAGCCTCCAGTCACGCTGTGGCCACCATAAAGTGTGAGTCAACACAGCTTCTTCTTTTTCTTTCTTTTTTTTTTTAAGAAAAACTGGATGCCAAGTAGTAACATGGTTAATTGGCAGTCTTTCTCAATTTATCTCTGCATGACCATAGCACGGTCTCCAATTTGTACCTTCTTTCCCCACCCTTGTTTATAACCTAACTACCTGGATTGTTCCAGGAAACTTCTTATCCCTTTGAGTGATGTCTATGCCTATTATACATCAAATTATCCCTGCTCTATGCTGAATCTTCCCAAAGTACAGCTCCACTCATGTCCCCCTCAAAGTTTGTCTCTCAGCCTACTTTACCAATGTCACCATCCTCCAAATGCATGTTCCAAATTCCAACCTCAGTACCTTTGTCTTAAAGTATTCCTATTTGTTCACTAGAAGTTCCAAAATTTCTATAACAGAGGGACTCTGGTATAGCCATCTGCTTGGAAGGCCTGAAGGCTTTTTTTGAAGCTACAGTTGCAAAGACAACACAATGGTTTTATTTAGTTCCATTTGCTGGGGCTCAAGGGTGGAGGTAATTTATGGATATTACAATTATGGAGTATAGGGCTAGGGATGCTAAATTTCATTATAGACTGTCCTATGGTGTGGCTACTAACTTTTATCTCCCAAAATGCACTCTATGCTATTACCTGTCTGATGTCTACTCATTTTATAAAACCTACCTCAAGTCCTAACTCCTTACAAATAACTCTTGAAAATCTTTAGTAACTTCCTTAATGCTCCTAGTTAATCATGTTTGGAAATGCATGTGGTCTCTCAGCTAGACATAAGTAGGTTAAGCAGGAGAAATCTATCTTACACCAAAGTATCTCTACAGTATTTAAGATGGTTCTATTAAGGTAGCAGACGTTTGACTTACATTTTGTCCATTCACTTAAATAAAAATTCTAATGGAAAAAAAACTTAAGTGTGTGCAAGAAAGTAACGATAGGCCCAAGAGTAGTTGGAAGCTTAGAACTTTCATCAGAAGACCTGGGCTCCACTCCACCACTGTGACTTTTGCTGAGTCAGTTAACCACATTCGCGCAGCTTCCCAAAACCAAAGAGGGAATGAGGAGGACTGATTTTTTTCACAGTCTGGATTGAGGATCAAATGAAAGAATGAATGTGAAAATACTTTGTAAACCACGAACGTTTACAGAAATGATAATCCACAAAACAGTCTGGACCATTTTTTAAAATATAATAATCATGTTGTATCATTCTTTTTTAATGTTGTATCATTCTTAAACTTAAAATTCTTCAAACATTTTATCCGGAATAATAGGCTCTCTCCAGGCCCTGTTTCTACAGTGACCTACACACAAACACTCAACTCACTCACACCAGCCCACTCCATTCTTGCAACATTTCAAGTCTCTTCTGTGGCTTGTTTTTCCTCTCCTTCAGTTCTTGGTTCAAAGGCCACCTTTCTAGACCAGCCTACCTAGACTACCTTCTCTCATCCTTGCCAGGTTGGTCTTGGTCCCTCATATTGTTCATTCACCTCCTGATGCTCACCAGTGTTTGAACTCATCTTCTGCATTTCTTTCTTTCTTTATCATTTCCCCCCAGCTCGGGTGGGGACCTATTCTCTCCTCTCTCTCCAGACTGAGTGGACACTCAGTACATTTCATGAAAGTTGAGTGAATGAGTGAATGATTTAAATAATCATCAAAACCCAACAATAACAGGGCCAAGAGAATAACTAGAAGAAACTTGAGGAGGTATTAGCCATAATAGACATAAAGCTGATGGATAAAAGCCAGTAAGTAGACAAAGAATAAAGTAAAGAATTGGGTAAAATATGAAAAATTTTTTTAAAGATTTTATTAATTTGAGAGAGAGAGCAAGTGAGAGAGCATGAGCGGGGGGAGGGGCAGAGACAGAGGGACAAGCAGAATCCTCTCTGAACAGGGAGTCTGACATGGGGCTCAATCTCAGGACCCTGAGCTCATGACCTGAGCCAAAGGCAAACACTTAACCAACTGAGCCACCCAGGTGCCCCAAGATACGGTAAATAATAAAATAAAAAGATTAAGAAAGAAGGACATTCTACTGAGTAAGTCATAAAGTTATTAATTTTAGGAAGTAACATGTTAGGTAGAAAAGTAACTTTCAATATGTCATTTGAGAGAATATTATATTATATTATTTATGTATATATTTATATATTACATTATATTATTTATATATATATTATATTATTTATATATATATTATATTATTTATATATTTGAACTTCCTGTGTTTATGAGCAATCTAGTTGCACTGGAATGAATATGGAAAAAATCAGAATTTATTTTAGATGCTAAACTTCTGGGAAAGCAGAGTGACTCTCTGAACACATGAATCCAGTAGGACATATTTGGAGCCTGCTTCTAAGGACAATTTTACTCTCTCATTGTAAATTTTGTGCCAAAAAGGCCAAATTTCTTTCCAAATTACAGTTTTTCAACAGAATCCCATTGCTCATATTGTGATTTGCCTGAGGTCCTTGGCAAAGTCTTTATTTTGTCATAAAAAAGACTAACTTTCGGAATTAACTTAGATGTGTGTCTGATGCCAACCTTTAGCCGTTGGATGAACAACTAAATAGCAACCTGAAACATTTTGAATATTGTAACAACTAAATCTGTCTTCACTTTCATTTTACTTTATGTATTTTTTGGTGTTCTGCCTTCTTATTTTCTCTTACATAATCTCTTATGCGTGGAATAGAAGTAGCCCACAGTGAAGTTATCAAATAATGAAATAATCAAAGTTTCTTTTCTTTGGTTTTTATTTATTTATTTGACAGAGAGGGAGAGAGAGAGCACAAGTAGGCAGAGTGGCAGGCAGAGGGAGAGGGAGGAGCAGACTCCCTGCTGAGCAGAGAACCCGACTCGGGGCTCAATCCCAGGACCCCGGGATCATGACTTGAGCCAAAGGCAGACGTGTAACTGACCGAGCCACCCAGGCATCCCCTGAAGTTTCTTTTTCACTCCTTCCCAGGCTTGCTGTATTCAGCCTTTCCTAAAAGAAAGTCAAGGCTTTGGTTTACATTCTGTGGTCTCCCACCTACACTCCCTATGTCCCTAGAATCATGCTCTTTTCAGCTTACTCAGCACAATCCACATTCAAGGCAAGATTTGGATGTTAATCGTTTGTACTTTTGTGTGAGTTCAATCCATGGTGTCAAGGTTTTAAAAGTATGTAACCCAAAGAAGTAGGTCTCCACTCTGGCTGCTCACTGGAATCATGTAAGAATCATTTAAAATATACTTACATCTGAGCCTCCAACCCCTAAATATTCTGATTTAGTTTGTCTAAGATGCGGCCCAGCATCAATGTCTTAAAAAATATTCTAGGTGGTTTTTATGTACAGGATTGAGAGTCATTGACATAAGTCTAATCTCTCTTCTTGCAAGGACAGAATTTTGTCTCTCATCAAGGTAATTTCTAGGAAAACTAAAAAGAATATATTATATCAGCCAAGGTTCTATAAAGTCGATCCACTATGTGTTTTATGGAAAAGAGATTTATTAGAAGATATTAGACTTCACACACTGTGGGAGGAGCTGGGTAAGTACAGTTCATAAATGGAAGCTGTGGGGTTAGAGAAAAGTAACTACCAGCCCTCCTGTAGTCCTGGCATGAGTGGTCCAGCTGGAGTTTGCAGGGAAACCTGGGAAGCCAGGCCCTGCAGACCCAGGCTGTGAGGGGAGAAGGTGGAGAAGGCACCCGAGTGGGTCTGGCCACTGCTGCTCTGCAGAGACCCAGCTGGGGAGATGAGGTATGGCCAGAGAGAGGGCCGCTGAGCTGGAACAACCACTCTTCTGTCTGTCTCTCAGGTAGCTAACCATGTTCCCTTTTGCCCTCCACGTCTCAGACAAATTTCTCTTTTGACCAATCCTAACCCGCAGCAAAACAGAGAAGGGGATGCTACAAAGGCAGTTTTGGGAGAGCCAAATTGATACCTACAGGTGTCAGGAGGAAAATGCAGCAGGTTGGGGATTTAAACATCAGTCTCCAGACAGCTATCTGTGTTCTGTTTACTTCACTAACAAATAAGACTAGTCTTGCTCAAAAACATCAAATCACCTCACACCCATTAGGATGGCAACTATTATAAAAACAAACAAACAGGAAATAATAATTGTTGGCAAGGTTGTAGAGATATTGAAGTCCTTGTGCTTGGTGGGAATGTAAAATGGTCCAGACACTATGGAAAACAATATGGCAGTTCCTAAAAAAAATTAAATATAGGATTATAATATGGCCCAGTAATTTCACTTCTGGGCATATACCCAAAGAAAAGAAAGCAGGTATTCAGACAGGTATTTATACACCAATGTTCATAATAGCATTATTCCCAATAGCCAAAAGATGCAAGCAACGCAATGTCTATTGGTGGATGAATGGATAAATAGATGTGCCATATTAAAAACAATGGACTATTATTCAGCCTTAAAAAGGAAGGGAAGTCTGACACATGGATAAATCTTGGGGCACATTATGAAAAATGAGATAAACCAGCCACAAAAGGACAGATACTGTATGATTCCACTTACGTAAAAGTATCTAACATACCCATTCATAAAGACAGGAAGTAGAATGGTGGGTGCAGGGCCAGAGGACAGGAGAATGGGCAGGTATTGCTGAATGGAGACAGAGTTTCACTTCAAGATAAAAAAAAAAAAAGTTCCTGGAGGTGGATGGTGATGATGGTTATAAACAACATGAATGTAATTAATGTCTCTAAACTGTACACTTCATGGTTAAGTTGGTAAATTATATGTTAGGCATATTTTACCACTATAAAAAAAGAAAAAGAAAAAGAAAAAAAAATCATGGAAGAGGAGAACCTAGATGATAAGTCTGTTTAAAAGGCTGAAGCATCTCATGGCCATATTAACTCCCTGTGCCCTTTGTTCTTCTGGCTGAAGGGAATAAAAGTCACAAATAACTCAGAAAACTAAAAGTGGTGGAAATAATGAGCTCTCAGGAAGAAGGGGAAGAAGAGGCAGAAACAGAAGGAGACCACTCAGAGGCTGAGTTAAGATGGCAGAAGAGTAGGGAACTCCTTTTTCAGCCGGTCCCCTGAGTCGAGTTGGATAGGTACCAGACCAGTCTGAATATCCACAGAGGCAGCCTGAGACGCAGGAAGATACATCTGGATCTCTACAAATGAACATCTCCAGCACTGAGTATTGAGGTACGAAACGGGGACCCGTGAAACCGCGCACAGATATCGGAAGATAAACGGAAGGCGGAGGGAGCTGCCGCGTTCGGACTCGGGAAGCAGTAGCCACCTGCAGGGAGAGCGGGCGGACTCCCGGACCAGCACCCGCGAGAGAGCAGACTGAGACCGTGAGCCCGTGAGCCGGGGAACATGCGCGACCAGACTAAAAACTGGAGCTCCGGTGTGCTCACTGGAACCAGACTGAGACCCGGAGCTCCGGGAGAGTGCAGGGGCTGCTGGGGGCTGGCGGTGTTAGAAACACAAAGGACAGAGATGCACCGGCCCTGGAAGTGAGGGCTGGGATGCCGGGTGTGGGGCGCACATCCCGGGACGCTGCAGGGTTGAGCAGCACCAACAGAAACAGAGTTAAAGTGGCCAGAACATCAGTGGAGAACGGTTCGCGATCCTTCTGTTCTAAGACAGAGGCTGAGATACGGCCACAGCTGCTCTGACTCTTAGAAGAGGCACAGCAAACCACCAGGGAAAGCCGCCAGAGAACAAAGGCCTGGAAATACTGGCTCACAGTGTGCCCACCCCCATCCCCCCTCGCAGGGGACACAGAGACTCTACCCAACCAGGGTTGCCTGAGGATCAGCGTGGCAGGCCCCTCCCCCAGAAGGCAGGCTGAAAAATCAAGAAGCCCACCTCCCTAAGATCCCTATAAAACAAGGGCGCATGGCCTCGGTCCCGGTCAATAATGTGGGCTCTGGACAACCCCACAACCTCTCCTCATCAGAATGACGAGAAGGAGAAATCCCCCCCAGCAAAGAAAAGACAATGAGTCTGTGGCCTCTGCCACAGAACTAATGGATATGGATATAACCAAATTGTCAGAAATGGAATTCAGAGTAACAATGGTCAAGATGATGTGTAGACTTAAAAAAAGTATTAATGAAAATGTTAATGAGAATATAGAATCTCTAAGGGCAGAAATGAGAGCGAATCTGGCAGAAATTAAAAATTCTATGAGCCAAATGCAGGCAAAATTAGAGGCTCTGATGGCCAGGGTGAATGAGGCAGAAGAACGTATCAGCGAATTGGAGGATGGGTTAGTAGAAGAGAAAGCTAAAATAGAATCTGGACTCAAAAAAATCCAGGCTCAAGAATGTAGGTTACGGGAGATTACTGACTCAATGAAACGTTCCAATGACAGAATCATTGGCATCCCTGAGGGGGTGGAAAAAAACAGAGGTATAAAAGAGATATTTGAACAAATTGTAGCTGAAAACTTCCCTAATCTAACAAGGGAAACAAACATTCGTGTCCAAGAGGCAGAGAGGACCCCTCCCAAGCTCAACCACGACAAACCTATGCCACGGCACGACATAGTGCATTTCGCAAATATTAGATCCAAGGATACAGTATTGAAAGCGGCCAGGGCAAAGAAATTTCTCACGTACCAAGGCAAAGGTATCAAAATTACGTCAGACCTGTCTACACAGACCTGGAATGAGAGAAAGGGTTGGGGGGGCATTTTTAAAGCTCTTTCAGAGAAAAACATGCAGCCAAGGATCCTTTACCCAGCAAGGCTGTCATTCAAAATTGATGGAGAAATAAAGACGTGCCAGAATCGCCAGTCATTGACCAATTTCATAACCACGAAACCAGCCCTATAGGAGATATTAAGGGGGGTTCTATAAAAGTAAAAAGCCCCAAGAGAGATACAGAACAGAAAGTCACAATCTATAGAAACAAAGACTTTACTGGCAACAGGGCATCATTGTAAATGGCCTAAATGCTCCCATAAATGCCACAGGGTCGCAGATTGGATAAAAAGACATGACCCATCCATTTGCTGTCTACAAGAGACTCATTTTGAACCCAAAGATGCATTCAGACTGAAAGTAACGGGATGGAATACCATCTTTCATGCCAATGAACCTCGAAAAAGAGCTGGGGTAGCAATTCTCATATCAGACAGATTGGATTTTAAACTAAAGACTATAGTTAGAGACACAGAAGGGCACTACATTATTCTTAAAGGATGTATCCAACAAGTGGATATGGCAATTATAAATATATATGCCCCCAACAGGGGAGCAGCAAGATATACAAGCCAACTCTTAACCAGAATAAAGAGACATATAGATAAAAATACATTAATAGTAGGGGACCTCAACACTCCAGTATCAGAAATAGAGCACCCATGCAGAAAATCGACAAAGAAACAAGGGCTTTGAATGCCATACTCAACGAGTTGGACCTCATAGATATACATAGAACACTACACCCCAGAACCAAAGAATACTCATTCTATTCTAATGCCCATGGAACATTCTCAAGAATAGACCATGTTCTGGGTCACAAAACAGGTCTCAACCAATACTAAAAGACTAAAATTATTCCCTGCATATTCTCAGACCACAACGCATTGAAATTGGAACTCAACCACAGGGAAAAATTTGGAAGAAACTCAAACACTTGGAGACTAAGAACCATCTAGCTCAGGAATGACTCGATAAACCAGGAAATCAAAAATCAATTTAAACAATTTATGGAGACTAACAAGAATGAAAACACAATGGTCCAAAACCTATGGGATACTGCAAAGGCAATCCTAAGGGGAGATACATAGCTATCAAAGCCTCACTCAAAATAATAGAAAAATCTAAAATGCAGTTTTTATATTCTCACCTCAAGAAGCTAGAAGAGCAACATGGGACAGGCCTAAACCATGCACGAGGAAGCAGTTGACCAAGATTAGAGGAGAAATCAATGAATTAGAAACCAGGAGTACAGTAGAGCAGATCAACAGAACTAGAAGCTGGTTCTTTGAGAGAATTAATAAAATTGACAGACCTCTGGCAAGACTTATCCAAAAGAATAGAGAAAGGACCCAAATTAATAAAATTATGAATGAAAAGGGAGAGGTCGGTCACAATCAACACCAATGAAACTGGAAGGATTATTAGAAACTTTTATCAACAGCTTTATGCCAATAAATTAAGCAATCTGGAAGAGATGGAGGCCTTCCTGGAAACCTATAAACTACCAAGACTGAAACAGGAAGAAATTGATTTTTTAAACAGGCCAATTAATTATGAAGAGATTGAATCAGTGATAAACAAACTTCCAAAAAACCAAACTCCAGGCCTGGATGGTTTTCCTGGGGAATTCTACCAAACATTCAAAGAAGAAATAATACCTATTCTCCTACAACTATTTCAAAAAATAGAAACAGAAGGAAAGCTACTCAACTCATTCTATGAGGCCAATATTACCTTGATCCCCAAACCAGGCAAAGACCCCATAAAAAGGAGAATTACAGACCGATTTCCCTAATGAATATGGACGCCAAAATCCTCAACAAGATCCTCACTAATAGAATCCAACAGTACATTAAAAGGATTATCCACCATGACCAAGTGGTATTCATCCATGGAATGCAAGGGTGGTTCAACATTTGCAAATCAATCAGTGTCATAGGTTTTACCCAGAAAAAAATAATTCAAAAATCATATGATTCTCTCAATAGATGCAGAAAAAGCATTTGACAAAATACAGCATCCTTTCCTGATTAAAACCCTTCAGAGTGTAGGGATAGAGGGTACATTCTTCAATCTCATAAAAACCATCTATGAAAAGCCTGCAGCAAATATCATTCTCAATGGGGACAAGCTAGAAGCCTTTCCCTTAAGATCAGTAACACGACAAGGATGCCCAATCTCACCACTATTATTCAACATAGTACTAGAAGTCCTTGCAACAGCAATCAGACAACAAAAAGGGATAAAAGTATCCAAATCAGCAAAGAAGAAGTCAAACTGTCTCTCTTCGCAGATGACATGATACTCTATATGGAAAACTGAAAAGAATCCACTCCAAACTATTAGAAGTTATAGAGCAATTCAGTAATGTGGCAGGATACAAAATCAATGCTCAGAAATCAGTTCCATTTCTATACACAAATAATGAGACTGAAGAAAGAGAAATTAGGGAATCCATCCCATTTACAATAGCACCATAAACCATATGTTACCTTGGAATTAACTTAACCAGAGGCATAAAGGATCTATATTCTAGAAACTATAAATCACTCTTGAAAGACATTGATGAAGACACAAAAAGACGGCATCAAACACCAACATCAAAATACCGATGACACTTTTCAAAGAACTGGAACAAACAGTCCTTACATTTTTATGGAACCAGAAAAGGCCCCGAATCGCCAAGGAACTGTTGAAAAGGAAAAACAAAGCTGGGGGCATCACAATGCCGGATTTCGAGCTGTACTACAAAGCTGTGATCACAAAGACAGCATGGTACTGGCACAAAAACAGACACATAGACCAATGGAACAGAATAGAGAACCCAGAAATGGACCCTCGGCTCTTTGGGCAACTAATATTTGATAAAGCAGGAAAAAACATCCGGTGGGAAAAAGACAGTCTCTTCAATAAATGGTGCTGGGAAAATTGGACAGCTACATGCAAAAGAATGAAACTTGACCACTCTCTCACACCATACACAAAGATAAACTCCAAATGGATGAAAGACCTCGGTGTGAGACAGGAATCCATCAAAATCCTAGAAGAGAATATAGGCAGCAACCTATACGACATCGGCCAAAGCAACCTTTTTCATGACACATCTCCAAAGGCAAGAGAAACAAAAGATAAAATGAACTTGTGGGACTTCATCAAGATAAAAAGCTTCTGCACAGCCAAGGAAACAGTCAAAAAAACTAGGAGGCAGCCCACAGAATGGAAGAATATATTTGCAAATGATGCTACAGATAAAAGACTGGTATCCAAGATCTACAATGAACTTCTCAAACTCAATACATAAGAAACAAATAAACAAATCATAAAATGGGCAGAAGATATGAACAGACACTTTTCCAATGAAGACATGCAAATGGCTAACAGACACATGAAAAAATGTTCAAAATCATTAGCCATCAGGGAAATTCAAATCAAAACCACACTGAGATACCACCTTACGCCAGTTAGAATGGCAAAAATGGACAAGGCAAGAAACAACAATTGCTGGAGAGGATGTGGAGAAAGGGGATCCCTCCTACATTGTTGGTGGGAATGCAAGGTGGTACAGCCACTCTGGAAAACAGTGTGGAGGTCCCTTAAAAAGTTAAAAATTGAGCTACCCTATGATCCAGCCATTGCACTACTGGGTATTTACCCCAAAGGTACAGACATAGTGAAGAGAAGGGCCATATGCACCCCAATGTTCATAGCAGCATTGTCCACAATAGCTAAATCATGGAAGGAACCGAGATGCCCTTCAACAGATGACTGGATTAAGAAGTTGTGGTCCATATATACAATGAAATATTACTCAGCTATCAAAAAGAATGGTTTCTTAACATTTGCTGCAACATAGCAGCACTGTAGGAGATGATGCTAAGTGAAATAAGTCAAGTAGAGAAAGACAATTATCATATGATTTCTCTCATCTATGGAACATAAGAACTAGGAAGATCAGTAGGGGAAGAAAGGGATAAAGAAAGGGGGGGGTAATCAGAAGGGGGAATGAAGCATGAGAGACTATGGACTATGAGAAACAAACTGAGGGCTTCAGAAGGGAGGGGGGTGGGGGAATGGGATAGACTGGTGATGGGTAGTAAGGAGGGCACGTATTGCATGGTGCAATGAATCATCGAACTTCACATCAGAAACCAGGGATGTACGTATGGTGACTAACATAATATAATAAAAAAACATTAAAAATAAAAAAAAAAGAAGTCCTGTCCATATATACAATGGAATATTATTCAGCTATCAGAAAGAACGAGTTCTCAACATTTGCTACAACATGGACGGCACTGGAGGAGATAATGCTAAGTGAAATAAGTCAAGCAGAGAAAGACAACTATCATATGATTTCTCTCATGTATGGAACATAAGAACTAGGAAGATCGGTAGGAGAAGAAAGGGATAAAGAAAGGGGGGGTAATCAGAAGGGGGAATGAAGCATGAGAGACTATGGACTCTGGGAAACAAACTGAGGGCTTCAGAGGGGAGGGGGGTGGGGGAATGGGATAGACTGGTGATGGGTAGTAAGGAGGGCACGTATTGCATGGTGCACTGGGTATTATACGCAACTAATGAATTATCGAAATTTACATAAAAAACCGGGGATGTACTGTATGGTGACTAACATAATATAATAAAAAATCATTAAAAAAAAAAGGAGACCACTCAGAATACTAATTTGGAGAGACTGCATCAATGGCCACAATTTAATTGATTTAGGGGAAGGCGGAATGTATGAAAGAAAAAAGGAAACCACTTCACCAGCAAACAATGCAAAAGGGAAAACAAGTAAATTGTTTGTGGATGCTATTTGACTAAAATCCACTCCACATCCATCAAAATACATAACACAACTTTCAAGAACTCAAAAAATGACAAATTTACAAAGGAGAAAAGATGTTAGAAGTTACCAGTATTTTTGCAAGAGTATTTAGAAGATTATAGCAGAGGGAAACAGAGCAATTAAACACCATGAATAAAATTAAACCATTATTGCTTTTAACATACATCTGTGTGCGTGTGTGTCTGTGCAGGTCTGAAAGGAAATACGAGTATTATCAGAAATCAGTTTTAGGGGGCGCCTGGGTGGCTCAGTTGTTAAGCGTCTGCCTTAGGCTCAGGGTGTGATCCTGGTGTTCTGGATCGAGCCCGGCATCGAGCCCCGCATCGGGGGCCTGCTTCTTCTTCTCCCACTCCCCCTGCTTGTGTTCCCTCTCTCGCTCGCTGTCTCTATATCTGTCAAATAAATAAAATCTTAAAAAAAAAAAGTTGAGATTTACAGAAATTATTTTCTTCTTTATACATAACTTCTGTACTGTTGGGAGTTTCTGGCAACAATGTATCACTTGTATAATGGGAAAAGCTGTAATGCTATTTCAAACGAAACAGAAAAATCTCCCCATTTCCCGTTTGGGGTCTTTCCTGGGAACTCAGTAGAGCAATCACTACGTCGTCGGTGCCCTTGGAAGGGTATGAACTCCGCCTCGCCTCCCGGGGCCTGGGTATTCACGCGGCACCGGCACCGGGAAGGACTCCGCGAGCATCCCGGGCCTCCCGGCTGCCTCAGGCCAGCAAAGCCGCGTGGCTGCAGGCTGATGAACGGGGCCGGCTAGGCCCACGGAGACACAGGAGCACTCAGTCAGTGCGGCCGACCAGGGTCAGAGGGCGCTCCCGCGGTCCGTTTCCGCACCCGACAGCTGGGGGTGGAGCAGGAGGATCTTGGGGCAACTGGGGAAGGGGGGTTCGGCAGCACAAGCAGATCCGCAGGCGGGGAGGCAGCCCGGGCAGCGCAGGGCAGCTGCCGAGGCTGCTTCCTCAGCCTGGAGGAGTGAGGGGTGCGATGCTTTCCAAAAACGACGTAAATCTTGCCTGAAGCTGGCACGACTCAGCAGGAGCGGTGTGGGTCAGTGGCCAGAGACCTGGCTCTGGTGACAGCTAAATTTCCATCCGTATAAACAGTTGTAGGAAAAGACGGGAGGGTTCCAAGCCGCGGGCCAAGAAAGAATTCTTGAGTGAAGACAGGTGGTTTTATTAAAGCCGGGGGGGACAACACCCCGGGGGCAGAAGGAGCTGCGCTGAGGTCCTGAGGAGCGGCCCGTTACATACTTTCAAGTTGGGAGGGGGTTAGAGACGCTGCAAGCCTCCCAGGTATTCTGGAAGCAAGGTTTCCAGGGTCCTTGAAGGGGCATTTATTGCTAGGAAAAGTCATTTATTACTGTTTAGTAAACCCTCAGTCATGAGACCCTTCAGATGTCTATTGGTGGGCCCAAGGGGGGGGGGGATGATTGCTAACGTGTATTTGGGGGTGGGGGTTAGAGATAAAGGAAATTTCCAAAGGAATGTTTATATTGTGAAAGTAGGGTTACAGGATCCTTGGGGTTGGGCTAAGATGGCCTTTTGCTCTTAGTAAAGTATTAACATCGAGGCAGCTGAGCTCCTAGAGGAAGGTCACTCCGCCTGTTTCAAGAGGGCTGTAAGTAGTAAGGAAATTTGATAATTTTTCTTCTGCCTCCGTTTCCCACATCATAAATGAATGGTTTTAGCCGTTTGCTGCTCTGCGAAGACATCACGGCCATCAGCCCCCGAGAGCAGAAAGGACGGCTATTTTCTGGCGGCCCCTGGTTTGGTGATGCCGGCTGGTCCTGGTTCTTTCTCTCTGCACAGCCTGAGTTTGAGCCCTTGCAGATCTCTGGACATACAGGCCCAGGCCAGGGAGAATCGGCCAGTTATTTCTAAGCCACTGGTTGAAAACACGCCCCCGGAACCTGTCTGGATAGTGCCGTTTATTGTGGCTAAATCCGCCGGCGACCTGGGTCCTGAGCCACCACCCCGGGTGGTTCTCAGCCGGGCTGCAGCCCTGCAGAGTCCGTCCTGGGCCAGAGGTGGTCGGAGTTTGGGCTTCTCCAAAACTCTCCAGGGTTCTAACGTGCAGCTGAGAACCCTGGTTTGATGGATGGCCTGTCACCTCGCCGACTGGGCCCCTTGGGGCTGACTCCGCTTGGATAAGGCCGAGCGTCCTGGGTCTGCTCTTGGTGAGCTGGGGTCAGGCCGCCCGGGTTAGTGGGCGGAGACTTCTAAGAGGCCACCGTGAAGCCCCCTTCGGGGACGCCAGGAGAAGAGGAAGGCTGACACCAGCTGCTGCTTCTTGGGTGCAGTGTCATTGCGAAGGTGTCACAGCCCAGTCCCTCTGCCCACCTCCTGCCTCCCAGCTCTCTCTCTAGTGCCTCCTCCTGGCACAACCCAAAGGGATCAGCTGGCGGTGGAGTAAGTGAGTTTGCACAGAGCTTACAAAGATCACGCATGGCTGAGTTTGGAGCCCAAAGGCAACAGTTTAATAGGCAGAACCTGATTTACGTATAATCAGTACAGAACCCAGATCTAGTTATGCACCTCACTCACCCCTGCTCCCTCCGCCAACGTTTGGGTGAAATTTGAAACCACCGCGGGGCCCTACATCTGCCCCTGCGCTTCCTGCCCACCCTGTGGGCATGGCGCACGGGCCAGCTCTCCACACTTCTGCGCACCGCGCTGCCTTCGGCGGAAGGGACTTGGCACTGCATGTAGCGATTTTTCCTCGAGGGTCTCTGCGCCAAGTTATCACCTCTTCCTCCTTCACATCCTATGTCAGTTCGCACTCCCCTAAGGAACCCCTCGCCCCATTATAAAGTCTCATAATACCACACAGCAGCTCTTCATAATGTTTAACACAGATGGAAGTTGACCTTTACAAAATAATTGTGAGATTTCTTTGCTATGTCCCCTCTACTAGACCATAAACTCTATGTCTTTTTGCTTGTCTCATACACGCAGTGTCTAACACTGTGCCTGGCACAAAAAATAGGTCCTCAGGAAATAGGAGTTGAATGAAATTTGCACAAAGCAGGAAGCAAGACTTTTGCCCATCTATATCTATATCTATATATGTATCTATATTTTCTTCTTTTAGAAAGAGCCATAGAGTTTGTAGTTGACTAGAATCATGAGGGTAAGAATCTTCGCTTCTTTTGTTCACTGAGGAAACCCAAGTGCTTGCAGGGGTGGCTCACAGAAAGCGGATGTGCACAGACACGCCTCTTAACTGGGGGCCACTGACTTCTTACACCTCCTCGGAATGCTGATCTGGCATAGGAAACTGTACTCGTGATAACCCGGAATGCATTTGCCAAATTAGGTAAAGGTATGGCTCCAGAGGATATTTTAAAAAGGACTTTGGCTTTTATTCCAACTAAGATGGAGAATTCTGAACAGAGGAATGGCACGCGTTTTAACTTGGTCACGTGGTCTACTCTTTTGAGCCCTTTCTTGGCCAGAGTGGTCTTGTCTTTAAAAGAGAAAGTCAGCTGATGTGGTTCTGTGCCCATCACGTGCCAGGGCTGTTATGTACATTGTCCCCCTTAATCTTGGTGATGGATTTTATGATCTCAATTTTATTCTAGAGACAGACAAGAATAAATAATCAGCCCAGAGTCATGTAGACAGTAATTAACTGGCCTGGGGTTGAACAAACCTATTATATTCCAAAGGCTAGGCCCAATCTAAAAATCACCCATTTATCTCACAAAATAAATGAACCTTTCAAAAGAGCTCATAGTCCAATTGTGGGGTGATAGGTACACAAAGTCTAGTCACTGAAGCCCGAGTAACAATAGATTACATCTAAACAGTATGCATACTTTACATGAAATTTTATATCCTTTATATCATTTGATAAGCCTACCAGTAACAAAAGCAGTATTAGCTTAATTTAGAGAAGTGACTTATTAAAGTACAGAATGCAGAAAGTTCAGATTATCAGTATTCTTTAATCTCTACAATCCTTAACATTCTTAGTGCTAAAAATCTAAGGGTCAAGTAAAGGACTCAGGGACAGAGAATAGGAGACAGAACATGGAGACAAAACCCTGCACTGATATTATCTGCCAATTTAAGGATTAGAAATGCAAGTTCTGCAGTTGGGCTTAGGAGCCTTCTAACGTGATTCCTGAGGGAGAAAGTCTGGCAGGTCTGACTTGGGTCCAACGCATCCTTCAGTCATTGCCGTGCTTTGATTAGCTGGTTTCCTTCAACTCCTCATCCTCTGCTTCCACGGGTCCACCCACACCCTGTGTCCCCAGTTTGACCCTGTGTCCGTGAGCAATTCAGGCTGTACCCTGGGGATCACCTCCCTCTCAGCTGCGTCTGCACTTGGCCTGGGGCATCCTTGGCCGGAGCCTGATGGGTGTTTCCCTTCCTGCCCAGCCTGCTCTGCTCCACTGCCCTTTGCTTCCCTCTGGTGGCACAGTGGTCCACCCCGTCATCTGGGCTTGTTCAGGCCCTAAGCAGAACTGCTGGACCATACTCTTTAGGGCCTACAGTGGGTCAGAATCAGCCGCATGGTGTGTTGCAATGCAGATTACCAGGCCTTCCCCCAGTTTTGGATTTGGTCGGTCTGGGGGTGCACTGTGAGCACCGCGTCTCTAACAAGATCTGAGGCGATGCTGTGGCAGCTGGACGGGGCCACACTGTGAAAACCATTTCTTAGCAGAATGGATCTGCACTGTGCGAATATTTAAGAACTACTAAGGCAGAGACAAAAGCCTCGTTTCTCTGAAAAATTGAGTAGCCTAGGATTCTCTAAACGTGAAGCTAAAGGCATCCATTTGTTAAACAATCATGTATTATGTACCTAATGCCAGGTGCAACCCAGTGGGGACCGAGAAGCATGACCAGCTCTCTTGAACCTTTACAGCCAGACAGCTTGCCTTGCGTTAAGTCATTAAGTAGACAGTCACAACGACTTGAACGGTGCTTCTGTTGGGAAGCTATAGGGCCACAGTGAGGGCGCAGGATCCGGACTAGGGGAGTGAAGGATGGTTTTCTGCAGGAAGTATTTCTAAGTCAAGATCTGAAGGAAGGAATTCTCCAAGTGCTCTCATAAGTTTGGGATTGTGGTAACTCTAAATTTTGATTTTAGAATATATGTATTTCAGACTGTATGTAATAAAACATAATATAGAGTAATTAGCTAAAGAAATAATTTTGTCTTACAAAAGCACTTTTAAAACAGTATTTGTCCTCCAAAAATAAGACAAAAGAACAAGTTTAAGCAGAATTAGAACTCCAAGCCCCTGTTTCTGAGAAATTGGGTCCCTCTAGGGTTAAACTGTGGTTCTTTGGAAAACTCTTTAAGCAATGGTATACTTCCAAGTCCACCATGAAAATGCTTTGGCAATTTAAAAATAATAATCTTCATCATAGCTAACAGTTTCAGACTACTAACCGCGTTCCAGTTACTTTCAACATATTGATTCATTTATCCCACACACCAACCTACGATGGATGTAGATTTATTATGTTCCCTCATGTTACAGATGTGAAACCTGAGATACTGGAGGGTTAAGTAACTTGCCCAAGATCACACAGGGAGGAAGTGGGGAAACCAGGATTCAAACCCTTTACAGCCCATCCACACGATGATTATGATATATTTAAACTTTCAGATATGGCTTTCTGTTAAAAATTTAATAGAAACAACATGAAAAAAAAGACACTTCTTAAAAATTCAGCCATACTCCCACCCCAGAAGGAGCTGCCCTTAACTTTTGGAATGTTATGTGGTACCCAACTGAGATATACACAATTGTCATAATACACGTTTTATATACTGATGCCTAGAAATACAATCCATATATGATTACACAAGATGCATGTTCACTGAAAAAATTGAAATAAAACAAAGACAACTAGAATGAAAAAATAAAAATTATTCAGTACTTCAAGATTATCAGTTCATACTCCAAGATACTATGGAAAATACATTTAGGAATATCTGTGTCGATGCAAGATAAAGGGCAGAACATGACCCACACTGACATTCTCTGCATTTTTTATTAGACTTCTTTACATTCATATTTTTATTATGTGCTTTTATGTTACCATAGAAGATGTGCCTTCAGATATTTTACTTAGGATTTTATTGGATTCAGTGTGGTGGAGACACCGTGAGTAGCTCAATCTCCCCTCAGCCGATAATATTCACCTTTTCATCTTACCTCAGGACAAAAAGAAACGAAAGTTTGTGATATTAGAGGAAGGGTTTAACATAAAATTGGTAGACATATGGATTAAATTTTCCGGAGGATCACAAGCAAAAGAGATTTTAAGTGAAGTTTTTACCCAATGCTTTGTTATACAACTTGCTTTGGCTATGTCACTTGTAGATTTTATCTCATTTCTTGAAAGATTAACTTAGAGAAACATTTTTGCATTGGTATTTATTTGTGATAACAGCGTTTTCCAAGGAATGTTTCTTGGATACTAGTCCTTCATGATGTTCCAAAAAGGAGGACTCTGTAGTTTTGGGGAAACCTCACAAATTCTCCTCTGGACATTTGCAATATCTAAGAACGTCTATGGAGGATAAAATAGTCAGGGTCACTAGTATGATAATTTATGACCACTTTGAATATTTTAATTAGTTTTCACTCCATTTAAAGACAGCTTTTATATCTGTTATATGCATGCCATGCGTTTTGGGGATTTTAAATCATATTCACTGCAAATCAGTCATAACACTGACATTTGTCCACCACACTCCCTGAAGGGCTGCAGGACCAAGTTCAGTGCGAAATTGGTCTTAGTTTGTCACGGCCTTAACAGAAAGACTGTAATCTCTCTTTTCTCCATTTCTTAAGTGTCCTGGGGACTCAAAGCACATCAGGATGTCTGCCAAAACTTAAGGAACCCAGGAGGGTCTCCAAAACTGCAGGCTTTCCTGAATCCAGAGGAAATGGTTATTCTTGGAGAGGAGACTTCCTTTTTCAAGGAATGAGCACCTACCTAGGCGAGAGAAAATACTGTTTGAGCTTCCCTGCATCGGCTGCTGGCCTTTCCCAACGAGAAGAGCTTGGCAGGGACAAAGTGAACGAGGAACAAAGGTGACTTCGAGGTTCAGACACGAAAGCCTGGCTGTGCCAACCAAGTTGACTTAGATTTTACTGCATTTTAAAGGTCAAATCCATTTGGTATGGGGGCCTAATCAGCTAAGAGAAACAGCGATGTGAAGAAACAGGGAGCTGTATCTGATTGATTTGTAAAAGCGTCGGGTTACTGAAGTGTAGCCGGCACTCGGGAAAAATACTGTCCCCCTGTTCCCCATTTCCTGCATGTCAGTATAAAATCATTCCCACACTACAAAATATGCCTTCTGAATCCCATACCCTGCATGAGACCGAATTCTTTGGCTTTTCAAGGGCTTTCTCCAGAGCCTGAAATTGATTCCCAACAGCGGTTCCTCTGTGGCTTTGTTCAAACAAACTCGGAATCTTTTGGCTCATGGCACCAGCAGTAATTGAAAGAAGACACCCACCCGTGATGTTCTGCAATAGCAGGCCCGCTCAAGACAGATGTGTTTTCTTTCCTGATCACAATTTCCCTATGCTGCAATTTTTTTTTGGCCCCATAGAGGTGTGTTAATTATTCATAATCATCGTTTTTGTTTTTGTTTAGCTATTTTACTTTTTTATTCTATTAAAGTAATTTCAAAAATATTGCTAGCATATATAATGACATATATACACATGTCAACATAATGTATATATTATGTTATATCTGGGTATATATAGTGGAAACATATACATAATCATAAATATATCACATACACAGTCATAAATATATTAGGAAGTCCCAGGGAATTTTAAAATTTCAAACTCTTGTGTGGTCTCATTAAGAGTTTTCTCCATTGTTTTATGTGAATAATATTTATGCAACCAGGGGAAAAAAACCTTAAAAAATTGCAATTCTAATATGAAGAAGAATATGTTTTTGCTTTATGAAATATATTTTGTCTAGAAAGATTACTCTGAGCCAACAAGTTTTGAGGGAAGAGTATTTCCAAGGAGAAAGCAAATATGGGACGAGGCAGGAAAGAGTGGTGGGAAATTATGTGGCATCTGCAGGTTTTCCTGAATTTTTTCCTATTAGCCAGGTTCCATGAAGGGTTTTGTCTTCCTCCATGGGAGGATTACTTGCCTTGACATTCACTATAGTTATGAGTGGAATCGTATTTCTTCTCCAACCTATGTATGAGATAGTCTCAGTGATAGGCAAATTTTTCAGAAATCAATAAATGAATTTTAAGACTCAAAATATTATTTTCCTTGCCTTATGTAAGCTGCTGCTGGGTTGCCTAGCCAGAAGTCTGTTGGTTTATGGCAGTAACAATAATTCAAAGAAGTAATTGACCCATTATTGCACTAATGTTATATTGTGCATTAATGAGGATGCTTTTCCTCAAATTTTCAATGTGGCCTTATTGTAACAATAGCACTTACTGTGCATTTACTGTATGCCATGCTCTATACCAAACATGGTACAGGGATAAGAAGTTCACTTAATCTCAGTGAAGGCAGAGATAGTATTTGCAGTAGCGTCTCCCTTTCTCGGAAGAGGAAATCAAGGCAGAGGTCAAATAATTTTTTGGAGGTCACAACTAGTAAGAATGGTGTAAAGATTCAAATCCTGGTGGTTTAGCTCCTGGGATTTTAAGCACGATCTTTAACAATATAGGTCCTCTCCTCAAGTGCAAACGCTTGTTAAATTAATCCAAATATATGTGGGGCTCTCCTTTACAAATATTCAGAGCAAAGACAAACAATTAAATTATGTAATTATTTGCCTTTGACATTAAGCAATCAGCCTTTCTCTAGACAGGGCTAACAATTGTACTCAAATTGGGTTTGAGTAGATGTAAGAATAGCTGACAACTCAATTTAAAGTCCTAGGAGAAGTCCTTTATCAGATCTAAGTGATTTCTAAGTCAGTCAATCACATGCATGCCATCACTGAGTCCTTTACCATCTAGCTCAGCTGCCCTAAACCACATATTCGTTTTAATCTATGAATACTGTAGTGGTTACTTGTTGACAACTATTTACCAGTTCCTATCACTTCCAAACCTGCTACTTTTAAGTGATTCTAAGTAAAGCACTTCAAGAGCAAAACAATGCAAAAAGGAAGGAGACGTTTCACTTTTATTTTGGAGTAGATGATGTAATATAAGAATGACTTTAGTCACAGCAATTACTCTATGATATGTAAGTTGTCGTTTGGTGAAACTTGGCGCCATGCCTCCTACCTTTAATACCTATCCCATATTCAATCACTTCTCACCTCTTCAAACCCTGTCTTTGAATTTGAATCCTGATCCAAACCACCATCATGCCTCCCTGGGATTTTGGCAGGAGCCTTCCAAACTGTCTCCAGGATTGCTACCCCCGTCTGTTCATTTCAACATGGCAGCCAGAGAGATGCTTAGAAAATATGTAATTCATGTCATTGCCTTTCTCAAAACCTTATTCTTATTTCACTCAAAGACTTACTATGGGCTGTAAGGCAGTGGGACCTCTGGTTCCTTGTGACATCTCTGACTTTGTCTCCTCCCATGCTTCCCCTTGCTCATTCCACTACAAACCCATGGTCTTCTTGTTGTTAAAATATGCCAGGGTGACTTCACCCCCCACTGCCCCCACCCATAAAAGTTTCCTTTAGCCTCCTATGTTATTTCCATAGAATTTATGGCCTCCAACATCCTGTAATTTATCTATTTTATTATCTATTTCACCTAATTAGAGCATAAGTTCTATGTAAGCAGAGATTACTATCCCCTTTTTTTTTTAACAAAACAAAATGGTGCCTGGCAAATTGTAGGCACTCAGTAAATGCTTACTGAATTAACAAAGGCTGAGTGAATGATGCAATGCTCCTAGCCGGACCGTGCTTCTATGATTGAAGATGAACCGTCAATTCAATCAATATTTATGCAAAGCATCAGTCTAAAGGCAAATAATGACCATAAATAATAAGCTGGCACTAAGAATCAGCATTTTTGGCTTTAAAGAAGGTAAGATACCAAGGTAGATATGGGCCCTGGCTCTGAGGTTGTCCAAACCTTAGCTAGAATCCCTGTCCTACTATTTACCAGCTAACTGACCTTGGTCAAGGTGCTGTAGCTTTCCAATCACATGGGAAGTTGTGAAAGCTGTGATGGCCCCTTCGTAGGGTGATTGTGAAGTTATAATGAGTTCATACATGTAAAATGCTTAATATAAAGTAAATAATAAATAACTGTTCATAGCAATAAGAACAAATATTATATATATTATCTTTTATATATATGTATGTCTATATTTTTAATTGAAGTACAGTTGTCACACAATGTTGCATTCGTTTCAGGTGTACAACATAGTGATTTGGCAGTTCCAGATGTTATGCTATGCTCACAAGTGTAGCTATCATCTGTCACCGTACAATGCTGTTACAATATCATTGATTATAGTCCTGTAGTTTAACTTTCATCCCTGTGACTTACTTTTTCCATAACTGCAAGCCTGTGCCTCCCACTACCCTTCACCCATTTTGCCCCCACCAGCCTCCTCTCTGGCAACCACCAGTTTAAGCATAATAATTTTTTAAATATATAGAGAACTTCAGGACTATCTGAAAGAGAAAAAATCCCCCTCTTTTATTATAAATAGTTTGAATCACTGATGCCTGATGAATATTAATTTTTCAAAGCATGGGCAACAATTGACCTTTGTTCTTTTAGCATATCAGTAAGGGAAGTTGCATTACTGTCTATTATTTATTTAATCCTAAGCCTAATAGCCTTGGTGGGTGGTTCTTGAACTTTTTGGTTTTAGAACTCCTTAAGAGTCTTAAAAATTATTGAAGACTCCAAAGAGCCTATATTTATGTGCGTTATATCCGTTGGTATTTTCTGTACTCAAAATAAAAATAGAAATTTATAAAATTAATTTATTAAAAAATCAATAAAAAACCCATTACACATTAAAATTTTTTAAAAATTTATTTTAAAAGCTATAAATGTTTCCTTTTTCTTTTTTCCTTTTAATCGAAGTATAGTTGGCATACAATATTATATTAGTTTCAGTTGTACAAATGAAATCACCATGATAAGTATAGTTACCATCTGTTGCCATACAAATTTATTACAATAGTATCGACTATATTCTCTCTACTGTACTTTTCATTCTTGAAATCTCTCAGCCACCAGTTCGTTCTCTGTACTTATGAGGCTGTTTCTGCTTCTTTTTTGTTTGTAAATAACTATATTTTTTAACAAAAAAATTAGTAAGGTTAGTACTGTTTCACAATTTTGCAAGTCTCTTTTATATTTTGCTTAGTAGAAGACAGCTGGATTCTTTTATCTGCTTTTGTATTAATTTGTTGTGATATCATACATCATGCAGACTTTAAAAAACACTGTAATACACTTGTGAGAAAATGAGAGTGAAAAACACAACCAACATCTTAGTGTTACTATGAAAATGATTTTTAGTTCGTGGACTCTCTGAAAGGGTTTCAGAGGATATTCCCCACTATTCCCTAATTTCCCAGCAACACTTGAGAACTGCTTGGCTAGATGACAGTTTTTTTCTTCCTGAGGGTTAATAAAAAGCATATTACATAACTTTTCTCCGTATCTTTTCTAATTTTTTGTTGCTTTGGCAGCCAATCTAACAAAAACACTTAAAAGACTGAATTCAGGGGCACCTGGGTGGCTCAGTTGGTTAAGCATCTGCCTTTGGCTTGGCTCATGATCTCAGGGTCCTGGGATCGAGTCCCACATCAGGCTCCCTGCTCAGCTGGGAGTCTGCTTCTCCCTCTGCCTGCCACTCCCCAGCTTGTGCTCGCTCTTAAATAAATAAATAGATTGAATTCAGTCCCTTTATCCCATTCTTTTTGCTCTTTACCTGCTGTGTCCAACAAGAAAGATTAAAATTGGTCCTCCTAATCAGAAGTCAGTCCAGCACACATTAGCTGCCCAGGATTCAATCCTCGCTTTCAAATAGTTTGTAATATAATTTTTATGAAGTCCTGAGAGTGCTTCGAAAAACACATTAAAAAAAAAATTCAAAGCAGTAGATTTTTCTTAGTTATCATAAAAAAAATCAAAAATCCTAGAAAACGAAAGTAAAAATTGTTATTCAATTTCCTGTTAAAATGCCCATGAAAATAAATAGGAAAACGTTTGCATCAATTTTGGAAACTGGGGATAATAGTAATAAACGTATACCAAAAATTGGCAGCCATTTACTAAATAAATCACCATTTGGACCAAATTTAAAAATATAATTAATGGACAACATGTGCTTTGCTTCTTGAGCTAAAATAGTGCAATAGAAGTAAGAGGAGCCCTGACTGACCCTACGGGTTCCCATCCTCAGCTGCTGTCTGGGAAGCAGGCAACCTGGATTTACAAGGGGCCTATTCCATAGCCCTTGGGGCTTCTTTTTGTCTTTGCAAGCTAGTGTCATAAAAACCCTGCCATCAATATAGATGTAGCAATTTTTTTAAAAAGCAAAATTTTTGGAGCTCCCTTACGACAGAGGAGCTGAAGAAATCGGAGAGCTAGGCAGTGGGTCTAAGAAGAGACCCAAGGTTAGATGATTGGAGCTAAACTAACACAGAAGGTGGCTGGCAGGTGTGGGAGGTAAGTGCCAGAAGTGCCAAAGATCCAGAGAAATCCTGTAAAGCCCACCTTTGCCTTTGTGCCTCTGGGGGCAGGGTGTGGGGGCCGAGTTTAGGCTCTTGTTATCTAACCTGAATGTAGCCTGGATAACAGGTTCCGCTACCTTTTATGTCTTTGAACCACAGCCCGGGCTGCGGTGAGCAAACTCTCTGCTCTGCTAAGACCTGAGTGGACTTGTCTGCATGCTTTAAGGAGTCCTTTGACATTTGGTTAATACTTGCCAGGGCCTCAGCCACACCCAAGTGGTCTGTGAGGGAAACTGTGTACAGTGACTCTTAAAAAATTGTTCTGGAAGAGCTTCTCTTCGTTCTAGGATAAATAAACCTAAATAATCAGCATGCATGTCTAGACCAGACTGGTATTCCTAATAGCTCTCTTCCTTCCCAGGCCGAGGCTGCCAGCCCTCTGCGAAAAGTCACTGCTGACAAAGTCTTTGGCTCAGGAGAACTCTCCAGACTCTGCCTCCTACTCTTTGTTGCTCTTTCCTTTGGTTTCTCTGGTTTCTGTCCCATAGGCTCATAATCAGACACTCCTCCCTCCTCACCCACAGTGTGAGGAACCATTTCATCATTTGACTCCTCACGGGTTTCCTCCCAGATGGCTTCCTTTGGCTTCATGCACTACAGTCTGGAACAAGAGGGGCTTCATCCTAGGAACACCCCCAGACTGCAGGCAGCCCAGGTCCAGAGCAGGGCTCAATTCCTGGAAGAACAGGGGCAGGACCATACCGAGCAGGCCAATAAAGAGAGGTCTGTAACACAAGAAAAGAGGGTATAATGCTTAAGGACTTGAAGGGAAATTTTCCTTAAGGTAGATTTGCTGCAGGAAACAGAAGAATATTTTTAAATGTATTTGTTCCCTACTCTTTAAAAAAAAAAAAAAGACAAATTTGAACTGAGGCAAGGAGAGAATGCATGAAAACCAAAATCGCAAGAGTCAACTTGAAATGTTTGTTGGAGAGAAAGAATAGCAAATTAGATACTGCAATTGTCAGATTGTTGACACAGGGAAGGAATTTGAGAAATAATCCAGAATATGGAGCAAAGGAATGAAAAAGACAGAGAAAGATATTAGATAGGGAGTACATTCGTGCAAACCCAAATTGTGAATAACCAGTCTTCCCAAACTTCCTGAGCAAAAGGAACTGAATAAATAATTCAAAGGAAAATAAAGAAAAGAAATTGTGTACAAGAAGACTCTTTCCCCAATATTAAAAAAACAATCTGACCCTAGAGATTTAAGAAGTAGGATTATCTCGTTATGGCTGGAGGGAAGAAGACATCAATCTAAGATTCCGCATCCCATCCCTCTTTCTCCTCCCAATATACCTCCCACCATCACCACTGGCAAAGCCATGTTACAAAGCCTGACTCAAATCCAACCTCGGCTAAGAAGCAATTTCCTGATTTGCTTAACTGTAACATCTCTCAAACTACCAAAGAAGTTTTATCCTATTAGCCTGTATCAGCTATAATAATGAAAACTCCTTGGGTTTGGGGCACCTGGGTGGCTCAGTCAGTGAAGCGTCTGCTCAGGTCATGATTTCAGGGTCCTGGGATAGAGCCTTGTGTGGGCTCCCTGCTCAGCGGGGAGTCTGCTTCTCCCTTTCCCTCTGCCCCTCCCCCCTGCTCATTTCTCTCTCTCTCTTTCTTTCTCTAAAATAAATAAATAAATAATCTTTAAAAAAAAAGAACTTGTGTTAGTTTGGGTCCTCTAAGAAGCAGATGTTAAGAAGGGACTAGATAAGCAAGAACTTTATTATGGGAAAACACCTGTGACAGAAATTAAATGTGGGGGTGGGGGATGGGGAGTGTAGGCAGACCAGGATGCAAATCTTACTCAGAGGGTAGTAGGAGTTGAGAGCATCCTGGGATGCTGTGCAATCCTTGCAAGCTTTTGTAAGGCTGTTGGGGAGTTCTAGAGCCAACAGGGGTTGGTAGAGGAGTCCTGCACCTCCCAAGAGCCAGCCTGCCTTAGAATCCTTGCTATCCTAAGTCATTGGTTGGGAGCGGTGTATGAAATTCAACAATGAGTTTCAGAGCATGGCAGCTAAAGCTCTTGGGTCAATCATGTACTCTGTAGTTGGTCTGTTAGATACATTCTCATGGCTACCATAGTGTTCAATAAATACGATTTCAGTAATCAATTACTGAGCAGCAAGACACCAAGTACCATGCTCAGCACACAAAAAAGTACACATGCTTAGAATGCAAAAATTGTAAAGGCTGCATGCATACATTTGCCAAGTTCAAAATGTAATGGGGAAGACAAGCGTGGAAATATGCACACAACATGCATGTGTTAGTGTAGCACGTCCCAAATGCAATAGGAATGCAGAGGAATAAAGCCCACTGGCAAAGCTGGAAATACAACCGCAGGAGAAGTAAAGAGTGAGATATGCCTTAAGTAGTAACTAGGGATTCACCAGGCAGAGATTCTAGTCAGAGTGAAATCACCAATGAGTGATAGGCTATTATTACTTATCTCAAATATTTTCTTCCCCTCCCTAGCTCTTCAATGTTCAACTTGACCACATGGAATGTGAACAGAAATGGCATGTAGAACTTCTGGATGAAGCTTTTGTGGCCAGTCGGCAGTTTGCTACGCGTTCTATTTTCTCTGACTAGAAAGGCAGCTCCATCAGCCTGCCTTCCAGAGTGAAGACGACATAAACCAGCACAGCCGGTGACCCATGAGGAACATGCAGCAAGACGGAGAAATAAACCTTTGTTTTGACAACTCATTGAGGTTTGTGCCCACGGCAGAACCTAGCAGCCCAGCCTACTCTGATTAAAACACCATGCAGACAGAAAGCACAGGGACATGAGAATAGTAGGTTTTCAGGGACTTCACTGCCCCCTCCCTTGTGGCTGGAGTGTAGGCTCTTGGATGGGAGCTGATGGAGGTGGGGTAGAATCATATAATACTAGAGTCTTTTTGGCATGTTAAAGATATGGTAAATAATCCACAGGCAATGGAGTCCCATTGAGGGTTTTTAACTAGAGAAGAAACATGAGCAAATCTGGTTTACAAGAAGTGGTTCAGAAGCCTTTATAGATGATTTTGCAATTATCCAGAGAAGAGTCTCTGTGGCCTAGTTTGCTGAGGCACAGTGGATAGAGGAAGGAGGTGGCCTCCAGTGACCTCCAGCAGGTAAAGTGCACACAGGGAGAAGGGCATCCCAGTGCATGAAAGGGAGAGCAGCTCTCATGAGAGCATATGTGTTTGACTTTGGGAACGTTGAATTTGAAAATCCTTCAGGACATCCATGTGACAACATCCAGTAGTTTCTTGGGAATATATGTTTGGAGTACGGATAGCACTGAATTGAATCACTTTAATAGCTGAATCTTAAAGACTTTTAATCTCCCCCTCCCACTCCCCATATGGCCACTGTGAGTGAATGTGGCCCATAAAAGAAATAAGGGGAAATTAATTAATACCCACATAGCTGTACGGTCCCAGCACAGGCTTTCCTACACTCAGTGGCCTCATTTATGAACTTTGTGTTAGCTTTTTCTTTTGTTAATACAGGTGTAAAGAGATGATTTAATCTTAATCCACACTGTGATCATCGATCCTTGAAAGTCCTCTTCTGTGTTTCTTCAATTTCTTTTATGTACTTTCTCTGCTGCTAGCCTCCAGTTCCCCACAGACAACCATTCCCACTTGTGTAATGTATACATTTTTATTTGCATGTATTCTCACAAAATGTGTGTGGGGCACAAGGGACTCATGAGTTTTGATTTGGGTAAGCAGTACTGTGTTATATTTCACTGCGGTTCATGCTTGACTCTCCCTGGCAGCCACTTTCCCGTCTACTTCTGGCGATGTCATCTGTGTTGATTCCTCTCTCTTACCATCACAGTGATGCTGCAGTGAACATCTCCACACATTTATCTTATACTCTTTTGCAGCAATTTCTCTGGAATGTGTGTGTAGAAGTAAGTAATATGCATGCTCTTCATCGACTTGACAGTTGGCTTCAGAATGGCCGCACCAATCTACCTACCAGTCGCTGGCACAGGACCATTCATAGTCCCCATATCTCTGACAGTATTGGTATTACGAAGTTTTCTAATTTCTGCCAATCGACAAAGCATAAACGAATGTCTCAATTTTTTTAAAATTTTAGTTCCAGTGTTGTATTTATTTCAGGTGTGCAATTTTTACAACCATTTCGTACATTACTCAGTGCTCATCAAGATAAGTGTATTCTTTTTTTTTTTAAGATTTTATTTATTTATTTGACAGAGATAGAGACAGCCAGTGAGAGAGGGAACACAAGCAGGGGGAGTGGGAGAGGAAGAAGCAGGCTCATAGCAGAGGAGCCTGATGCGGGGCTCGATCCCATAACGCCGGGATCACGCCCTGAGCCGAAGGCAGACGCCCAACCGCTGTGCCACCCAGGTGCCCCAAGATAAGTGTATTCTTAATCCTCATCACCTACTTCACCCACCAGCCCGCCCACCTCCCCTCTGGTAACCATCTATTTGTTCTATATAGTTAAGAGTATGGTTTTTGGTTTTTGTTTCTCTTTTTTTTTCCTTTTGTTCATTTGTTTTGTTTCTTAAATTCCACACGAGTGAAATCACATAATATTTGTCTTTCTCCGACTGACTTATTTTGCTTAGCATTACACTCTCTAGCTCCATCCATGCATTGCAAATGGCAAGGTTTCATTCATTTTTATGGCTAAATAATATTCTATTGTATATACCACATCTGTATATATACCACATCTTCTTTATTCATTCATCAATTGATGGGCACTTGGGCTGCCTCCATATCTTGCCTATTGTAAATAATACTGTAATAAATATAAGGGTGCATGTATCTCTTTGAGTGTCTTTGTATTTTGGGGTAAATACCTAGTAGTAAAATTACTAGGTAATTTTTTGAGGACCCTCCACACAGTCTTCACAGCAGCTGCGCCAGTTTGCACTCCCACCAACAATGCACAAGTGCTCCTTTCTCTCCACACCCTCACCAACACCTGTTGTTTCTTGTGTTTTTTGATGTTAGCCTTTCTGACAGGTGCAAAGTGAGATCTCCTTGTGGTTTGATTTGCATTTCCCTGATGATGAGTGATGAGAATCTTTCCATATGTCTGGTGGCCATCTGCATATCTTCTTTGGAGAAATGTCTGTTCATGTCTTCTGCCCATTTTTAATTGAATTACTTGCTTTGTTATGTTGAGTTGTATAAGTTCTTCATAGATGTTGGAGACTGGTCCTTTATGTGATGTGTCATTTGCAAATATCTTCTCCCATTCCTCAGGTTGCCTTCTAGTTTTGTTGACTGTTTCCTTTACTGTGCAGAAGATTTTTATCTTGATGAAGTCCCAATAATTCATTTTTGCTTTTGTTTCCTTTGCCTTTGGAGACATGCCTAGCAAGAAGTTGCTGGGGCTAAAGTCAAAGAGGTTGCTGCCTATGTTCTCCTCTAGGATTTTGATGGGTTCCTGTCTCACATTTAGGTCTCTCATCCATTTTGAGTTTATCTTTGTGTGTGGTGTAAGAAAGCGGTCCAGTTTCATTCTTCTGCATATGGCTGTCTAATTTTCCCAGCACCATTTGTTGAAGAGACTGGTTTTTTTTTTCCCATTGTTATTCTTTCCTGCTTTGTCAAAGATTAGTTGACCATAGAGTTGAGGGTCCATTTCTGGGTTCTCTATTCTATTCCTTTCATCTATGTGTCTGTAGCTGTAGTGGTTAGAGGCTACGATTTCCTATATTGTGTTTGCTTTTTCTCCCCTGTTTGTCTTTGGGATTTCCTAGAGACCCCTTCTTAAGTGGAGTTGGAGCCTTGAAGCTGTTTCAGGAGTCCTATTTTTATTATGCAACATTCCTTATTGATGTGGTAGCATGGTGTGGAGGGAAGGAGAAGCATCCTATAACTCTATTAAGTTTTAGTCTTTTAATGAACCTGTGCGCCTGAGCTGTGACCTTCGCAAATGCTTCTCAACTTCCCTTCCCCTACTGTCCTTAAGACCTTCAGTAAGACAGGAAAGCTAGAGGATGGAATTTGTATTTTCTTTCCCCCCACGTTGGTTAGGCTCTGGAAAAACCCATGTTGTTTAGGCTCAGTCAGGACAGTTTTCCTTGAGGACATGTCTGTCAGGAGAACAGAATTCTCTCTGTGTGTTTCAAAAAGATAACTCTGCTCCCCCCCAACTGCCAGAAGCATGTGGGGGGCGAGTATCTCCTATCTGTACTCTGAGAACCTGTTGGTGTTTCTGGAAGCAAACTGAAGGCTGGGTTTCCAGGTATTCTCACTCTCAAGCTGTCTCATGCTCACATTCCAGTGTATCAGCTCTGATTGCGCAGTAGCTTCTGCTCCCAGTAGGCTGGGAGTGTGCATATCTATCTGGAGATCTCCCCTGTGGGGGAATGCTAGTTTACCCTGTGACCTCAGTTCTCTGGCGGATCTAAGAAAAGTTGTTGACTTTTTGTGCATTCAGCTCTTTTTCTTATTCTGAGAACAGGAGTTATGCCTTCTAACATCTTTATATGTTGGACTGGAAACCGGAAGTTGCTTGTCACTTCGATACCATAAATATCTTTTCTCGTTTACTCATGTTTCAATTACCCATAGTTACCCTTCATGAAACAGAAATTCTTAATTTGTCTGTTGAAACATCACTATGATTTTTGCCTTTGGGTTTCTCCTTTTAAAATTTTGTTCAAGAAAACTTCTTCTGTCCCTAGTTGAAAAGATATTCTTCTATACTTTTTTCTACTGACTTTTAAATTTACCTTTAACACTAGGGTCTTTAATTCATCTGGAAACCACCTTTTCATATGGTGTTAAGGAATGATTAAGTTTTATTTTTCTCTGTATAATGAACCAGCTTTCCCAATAGAATCTATGAAACAACTCGTTCTTTTCCATTTGATTTATGGTATATTAAGTTCCCACTTACACAGCTCCTTTCTCCTAGGTCCTTATTCAATTGCATTGGTCGACTTGTCTGTTCCTGTGCCAGTACTGCAGTGTTTTAATATTATGTCAATATCCTGTAAGACAAATCCCTCTTCTTTCTTCTTCTTTTTTTTTTTGAGATTAATACATTATTCAAAAATGTACCCTTCAAGTGAATTTCTTCTGGGTTTATCTCTCCCATTTTAATACAAAAGGACCACAAAGACCCTTTTAAGGCAGTGTTTCAAACAAACAAACAAACAAACCCTTTCCTTTGTACTTAAGGACACAGCTATTAGTCCCGTGTTGTTAGGACTTGCACTGCATTAGGAGCCCGTCACTTGCTCTCCTCTGGCTCCCCTCGTAGCCACAGCTGTACACTCTTGACAGAGCTGACTGAGGTAGCTGGTAGCAAGGACAGGACCTTCTGCTGGGGACCACTTCTTAGATTCATAGGCATCATTCTTTACAAAAAGCTAGCCAGACTAAAAAGACTCTACTCAGAGAGGCAATTAGATTTAACTGGCTTGTTTTCTAGATGAAGGTACTGAGGACCAATGAGGGGAGGTTGTTCACCATGACCTAGCAGCTTCCTCTTCACAGACCAAGAACCAGACCTTCTTGATTCTTGGTTTGTTATTTCAACCATTTGCTACAACACATGGCTTCCTTCATCCAACAGGGCAGATGGAGTTTCAATGTGGTGAATTCTGAGAAAGATCCAAAAACATGTATGCTGTCCATTTTATATATGTCTGATGGATGAATGGGAATGCAACACATTCCTTGGTGAGTCATCAAACATAAATTGGAACCTTGAGTCACAAGCTGGAATTTCTTTCCTTATTTACTGACAAATTCAGGCATCTTGGGTTTCAGTAATTAAGTATTAAGGTGGATTTTTCAAGGTCTACTGCAAATATTTTGAGGATAGCAAAGCTCACAGCAGGAAAGGGACTGAATTAGAAGCTGCAGTGACCTAATTGCCCTGCCATTGACAAATGACTAATTGGTTCCGTATACACAGCTGCTAGAACCACAGCATGGAGACAAGGCTGGTCCATATTGTTAATATAAACCCTGTACCATTAAAAGTTAATGTGTGATTTCCTTTAAACTAAGAGGCTACTCTTGAATGACAGAAATGTTTATCAACTGGTAGTTGCAACAGAAAATAACAATCATATTGCTTTCTATTAAGAAAGAAAAGTAGTTTACCAAGAATTAACTGCACATCAAGATAATGTATATTTATGATAAGTAATATTATTAGACTATTTTAATGTCTTATGATTCCTCTACTCTAAGAAAATAGCCATGTATATTTTTCAGTTTTTCCTTACTACAGGAATACATATTTTAGAAAGTATCAAACAATATTGTTAGCAAATATTTTGTTTTATGATTTAATTTTAGATTTGTGTGTCTGTGTTTGAATGCTGCTCACAGTTTCCTAAGACAATTGTTTTGCAACCATATTGGAACTGACCAATACCACAGATTGGACTGCAGAGCTGACTTCGGCTAAACAAAGAAGTCTTGGCCGCAGACAACCTTTCCTTTCAGTCAGACAGCTTTTCAAGTAACTAGACACAAAATCAGTGCATTTCACTTTGTCAGTTCAGATGAAGTGAAACTAAGCAGGGAAGCTACGTCAGGTCTTGTGAAGCAATGTGTATTGTGGTCCTATAGACCATAGTTTGATGATTTTTCTTCAGTCTAAAGCTGTTCCCTGAGAAAAGTCTTCAAATTTAAATCCTGATATCAAGGATGTAGCAAAATCTCTGTACTGAGATCTTCATTACAGCATTCTTTATAATAACGAATCATTGGAAACAAATATCCAGCCATACAAAACATATTATTATTCATTAATATAATATTTTAATTTAATATTTAGTTACATAAAAGGTTGTTCCTAAATACAAATAATGACATAAGGAAATATTTATGTTGAACAAATAAAGACATTTGAATATAAAACTCCACCATTAGAAGAAGATTCTATTACACAGCAGATTCAATATATAACGAATGTTTATTATGGTAGAGGTGGCCAATGTGTTTGTCTTCTGTGTATACGTACATAAAGATAATCCTTAGAAGAAAATGCCTCAAATTTCACATCATCTGAATTGTGAATTTATGAACTATTTCAAATTATTTCTTTCTATAGATTTCTGAAATTCAAGGTTAATTATAATTGATATGTATTACTTTTACAATCAAGGAAAAAAAGAGAATTTTTAAAATGCCTTTTCCAGCCTTTTCTGCTAAAGGTGAGTAGGACAAGTCAGGTCCTGTAAACTGGTTTCTTTATGAGCAGGGTCCAATTTCACCAGAAAGCCTCACAATAGAGATAAGTTCCACCAGTATGTTTGTAATTGACAAACTAAAGAAGTAACATTTAATTTACCTTGAGATTAATTTATATAGGATCATGGGATCACATATAACAAGGTGCAGGACAAAAGTAGAAATGGAATAGCACATAGCACGTGTCTAAGTATTTTAAAATTATGAATCAAGCTATTAACTATCATATGTTCTATTCTCTTATATTGACAGTTATACCTCCATAATTATCTGAAGAACAGGATAGAATTTAGAATTTGAGAATTCCTCAGGACTCTGAGACTGCTTGGGAATTGGCAGCATAAGAAGAAACAGGCCATGGTCTGTGGTCGGCCCCCCACTCACCCCAGCCGCTTGGCCCAAAAGCTTATAAACAGGTTTTGCTGTACCGTGGGGACAATAAGCCTGCAGTGCTAAGCTCTGGGCTTGCCCCTATACCTGGCACCCTTGCTAACACTAGCCCTAACAGTGCACAACGAATGGGGGAAGTACCTGTGATAGACCTGCCCATGCCCCAGAATTGGTATACTAGGCACCTAGAGCCCTGGCTTCTCATGCATAGTCTAGAAGGTGAGCATGCCTTCTTAGTCCTGTCTATCCCTCAACCCAACGGGGATAAACGCCATTGGAGGAAAACTGCTCACATAGTCATAACATAAATTCTGTCCGTCTCTAACTATCCAAATTAATGACTACATAATGTGTCAAACATTGTTCTTCAACATACATCATAGAGCTCACAGACCCTCCTCACACACTGTAAAGTTTTGTTGCCTGTCTTTATTTATGACTACTCTGCCTTCTACCCCACTTCCTTCCGCACACCAAATGCGGCTTGATGAGGTGAAGCCACTCTCCTAGCACGTTCTCCAAAAATGATATCATTAAAACAAACAAATTTTTCTTTTCATGACTTAAACAAATCTGTTTCTTATCTCCCAAAGCAAAATATTAGGTACAGTCCAGTGCCTGGATTTGATGAAGCCCCTAATCAGTAATCCTGGACCCAGACACTGTATCTTTCCGTGCTGTTTGGCCCTATGTTCCCTCAGGTGTACAAGCCAGCTGGAGGCACCTTACACAGACACGATTGCACCAGATCAGCAGAAGGGATTTCTTCTCATTCACTTCTTTGTATTTTTAAGAATGTGGAGTTTTTTGTTTTATCTATTAATCACTTTTATGCAATACAAATCACTGTTTTTGGTATACATTTGTATTAGTTTACACAAGTGTGTACTCATGATACTCAAACTCAAGAGACACATAGTTCTATTATTCCCCAAACCCCCGTCATGCTCCGCTTCTGTCATTGCCCGCCAGCCAAACTCCTAGCAATCCACCAACCTCTTTTCTGTTTCTATAACTTTGCATTTTCTAAAATGCCGTATAAAAGAAGATGTAATCTGTACCTTTTTGAGTCTGGCTTCTTTAACTTTGTGTAAGTCATTTGAGATTCACCCATTTGTTATATGTAGCAGTGATTCATTCCGTTGTTGTTGTTGTTGTTTTGTTGTTGTTCAACGGTATTCTGTTGTAAGGCTACAACAATTTAGTTATTCAATCAACTACTTCATTTAATTCTATGATTTATTTTTAGTTAATTCTTAAATAAGGTTAAAGTTCTTTTTTTTTTTCCATTTAATTGTTTCTGTACTTTGGTCAGCAGTCAACTCATTCTGTTCCATTGATCTATGTGTCTACCCTGTATTGATTATTGTAGGTTTATAGTAATCCCTGAAACCAGGTAAGGAGCATCCTCAAACTCTGTTCTTTTTTAAAATAATTTTGGTTATTTTAGTTCCTTTACCTTGTCAAATAAACTTTAGAATAGACTTGTCAATAGCTACAAAAAGGTCCAACTATGATTTTGATTGGAATAAAGTGCAGTCCAGCTCAGTTTGAGGAGAATTGCCATAAAAATACTTATTCTTCCAATCCATAACTATGGCATATCCCTCCACTTATTTAGGTCTTCTTTGATTTCTTTAATCAGGGCATAAAGATTCTGCACGTTTTGTTATATTTAAAAGTAAGTATTTAAATACTTTTGTTTTTATTTGAAATGGTGCCTTTTAAAACTTTCAGTTCCCTGTTTTTCATTGTTACTTGTGGTGGCAGTGCTCCTGTGGAGAAGGAGGCAGAGGTGGGGAGTTGATGGCAGGATCCGAGGATCCCCTGGGGTGCACTGCAAGAGATGTTCCCCTCTTGGAGTGCGTTTGGGAGAGCGGGCACTACCGCTAAGGGGACAAAAATGCTGGTGGGCACCACTGCACTCCCCGAATAGGGGCCGAGACGCCTGCTGATAGATAATGGTGAGTAATGTATTAACCGTATGTTTAACTTTATTAAAAAACTACCAGAGGTGTCCTCCCAAATTATCTACCAATTTCGACTTCTGACAAACAATGTGTGGGACTTCCATTTGCTCCATTCTTACAAGCAGTGTTGAAAATAGTTTTCACTTTAGACAAGTGAGTGTGTAGTAGTTGTTGATTTAATTTTCATTTCCCCAGTGACTAGTGACATTCAGGGTATTTCTATGTGCTTGACATCTATATACATACTTTTGTGAATTGTCTAAATTTTTGTCCATTTTTTAAAGATTTTTAGAATTTGTTTATTTGACAGAGAGAGACAGTGAGAGAGGGAACACAAGCAAGGAGGGTGTGAGAGGGAGAAGCAGGCTTCCTGCCGAGCAGGGAGCCTGATGTGGGGCTTGATCCCAGGACCGTGAGATCATGACCTGAGCCGAAGGCAGACACTTAACTGCTTGAGCCACCCAGGTGCCCCTAAATTTTTGCCCATTTTTAAATTAGGTTGTTTCTTTCTTATTATCGGATTGTAAGTATCCTTCATAATTCTCAGTAAGATTCCTTTACCATATATGCATTTAAAATTTTTTCATTCAATCTGTGGCTTCTCTTTTCATCTTACTAACAATGTACTTTGAAGAGCAAAATTTAAACTTTGCTAAAATCCAGCTTATCAGTATATTTCTTTTATGCTCATTCTCTAAAAATTTGCTTAACCAAAGATTCCAAAGATTTTTTCATATGCTTTATTCTTGATGTTTTAGAATTTAAGCACTCATGTGTAAGTTTATGATACATTTTGGGTTACTTTTTAAAAACTTTTTAAAAATTCTATTTAGTTAATATACAGTGTAATAACTTCAGGTGTGCATTATAGTGATTCAGCACTTCCATACAACACCCAATACTCATCACAACAAGTGGACTCCTAAATCTCCATCACCTATTTAAACCATCCCTCCAACTCACCTCTGCCCTGGTAACCATCAGTTTGTTCTCTATAGTTAAGAGTCTGTTCCTTAGATTGTCTCTCTCTGTCACTGTTTTATCTTTGCTCATTTCTTTTATTTCTTAAATTCCACATATGAGGGAAAGCATATGGTATTTGTCTTTCTCTGACTGGATTATTTAGCTTAACATAATACTCTCTAGCACATTCCTTGTTGTTGAAAATGGCAAAATTTCATTCTTTCCTGTGGCTGAGTAATATTCCATTGTGTGTGCATATATATATATATATATATGTATTTCCCAGCTCTTCTTTATCCATTCATCAGTCAATGGACATTTGGGCTGTTTTCCATAATTTATCTATCAGAGATAATGCTGCTATAAACACAGTAGGGCATGTATCCCTTTGAAGAAGTATTTTTGTATTCTTTGGGTAAATACCTAGTAGTACAATTGCTGGAGAATAGGGAAATACCATTTTTAGGTTTTGAAGAACTTCCATACTGTTTTCCAGAGTGGCTGCACCAGTTTGCATTCCACCAACAGTGTAAGAGGGTTCCCCTTTCTCCACATCCTTGCCAACACCTGTTGTTTCTTGTATTGTTGATTTTAGTCATCTGACAGGTATGAGGGATATTTCACTATAGCTTTGATTTGTATTTCCTTAATGATCAGTGATGTTGGGCATCTTTTCATGTATTTATTGGCCATCTGTATGTCTTCTTGGGAAAAATGTTTATTCATGTCCATTCTTAACTGGATTATTTGTTTTTGGGGCGTTCAGTTCTATAAAGAACTTATAGATTGTGGCTACTAACCCATCAGGTATGTAATTGGCAAATATCTTCTCCCATTCCAAAGACTGTCTTTCAGGTTTGTTGATTATTTCCTTCACTGTGTAGAAGCTTTTTATTTTGATGTAGTTCCAATAGTTTATTTTAGTTTCTGTTTCCCTTGCCTCTGGAGACCTATCTAGAAAGAAGTTGCTATGGCTGGCATCAAAGAGCTTGCTGCCTGTTCTTCTCTAGGATTTTGATGGTTTCAGGTCTCACATTTAGGTCTTTCATCCATTTTGAATTTGTTTTTGTTAACACAGTGGTCCAGTTTCACTCCTCTGAATGTTATTGTCCAGATTCCCACAAGATTTGTTGAGGAGACTGCCTTTTTCCCATTGGATATTCCTTCCTGCTTTGTTGAATATGAATTGACCATATAATTGTGAGCTCATTTCTGGATTTTCTATTCTTTTCTGTTGATCTATGTGTCTGCTTTTGTGCCAGGACTATATTATCATTTTTAATTTTTTTTAATTTAAATTCAATTTAAATAACATATAGTGTATTATTAGTTTCAGGGGTAATTTAGTGATTCATCAGTTGCATATAACACCCAGTGCCCATTACATCACGTACCCTCCTTCATGCCTATCACTCAGTTACACCATCCCCTCCATCCCTCTCCCCTCCAGCAACCCTCAGTTTGTTTCCTAGGGTTAAGAGTCTCTTATAGTTTGTCTCCCTCTCTGATTTCGTCTTACTTTATTTTTCCCTCCCTTCCCCTATGATAGTCTGTTTTGTTTCTTAAATTCTACATATGAGTGAAATCCTATGATAATTGTCTTTCTCTGACTGACTTATTCTGCTTAGCATAATTCCCTCTAATTCCATCCACGCTGTTGCAAATGCCAAGACTTCATTCTTTTTGGTGGCTGAGTAATTAATATTCCATCTTCTTTATCCATTTCTCTGTCAATAGACACCTGGGCTCTTTCCATAGTTTGACTGTTGTGGACATTGCTGCCATAAGCACTGGAGTACATGTGCCCCTTCGAATCACTATGTTCGTATCCTTTGGATAAATACCTAATAGTGCAATTACTGGGTCATAGAGTAGCTCTAGTTTTAACTTCTTGAGGAACCTCCATTCTGTTTTCCATAATGGCTCCACTAGTTTGCATTGCCACCAAAAACGTAAAGCGTTCTCCTTTCTTCACATCCTCACCAACATTTGTTCTTTCCCATCTTGTTAATTTTAGCCATTCTGACTGGTGTGAGGTGGTATCTCATTGTGGTTTTGATTTGTATTTCCCTGATGCCAATTGACGTGGAACCTTTTTTCACATGTCTGTTGGCCATCTGTATGTCTTCTCCGGAGAAATGTCTGTTCATGTCTTCTGCCCATTTCTTAACTGGATTACTAATTTTTTGGGTGTTGAGTTTGATAAGGTCTTTATAGATTTTGTATACTAACTCTTTATAACCCTTTATCTGATATGTCATTTGCAAACATCTTCTCCCATTCTGCAGGTTGCCTTTTAGTTTTACTGACCATTTCCTTTGCTGCGCAAAAGCTTCTTATCTTGATGAGGTCCCAATAGTTCATTTTTGCTTTTGTTTCCCTTGCCTTTGAAGATGTGTCTAGCAAGAAGTTGTTGAAGTAGGGTGTTAAAATTCCCTACTATTGTATTATTATCAGTGAGTTTCTTTATGTTTGTTGCTAATTGATTTATATACTTGGGTGCTCCCATATTGGGTGCATATATATTTATAATTGTTAAATCTTCTTGTTGGGTTGTCCCTTTTATTATGATACAGTGCCCTTCTTAATCTCTTGTTACAGAGTTTGGTTTAAAATCTAGTTTGTCTAAATATTGCTATTCCTGCTTTCGTTTGATATTCATTTGCATGTAGCTATTTCTCTATCCCCTCACTTTTAATCTACAAGTGTATTTAGATCTGCCATGAGTTTCTTGTAGGCAGCATATAGATAAGTCTTGTGTTTTTATTGATCCTGAAACCCTATGTCTTTTGGTTGGAGCATTTAGTCCATTTACATTCAGAGTAATTATTGACAGATGTGTATTTATTATCATTTTATTACTTGTTTTGTCATTGCTTCTGGAGATTTTCTCTGATCCTTTCTTGTCTTTGTCACTTTTGGTCTCTCTTTTCCACTCAAAGAGTCCTGTTTAATATTTCTTACAGCATTGATTTAGTGGTCACAAACTCCTTTAGTTTTTGTTTATCTGGGAAACTCTTTCTCTCTCCTTCTATCCTGAAAAATAGCTTTGGTAGATAGAGTATTCTTGGCTGCAGATTTTTCCCATTCAGCACTTTGAATATATCATGCCACTGTCTTCCAGCTTGCCAAGTTTCTATTGAGAAATATGCAGTCAACCTTATGGGTCTTCCTTGTAAATTAAGGACTTTTTTTTTTGTCTTGCAGTTTTAGAGATTTTTTTTCTTTATCAGTATATTTTGCAAATTTAATTACAATATGTCATGGTGTGGGCCTTCTTTTGTTGATTTTGATGGGAGTTCTCTGTGCTTCCTGGATCTGGATGTCTCTTTCCTTCTCCAAATTAGCAAAGTTTTCAGCTATTATATCTTCAAATAAATTTTCTGCGCCCTTTACTCTCTCTTCTTTTGTGACTCCTATAATAAGAATGTTATTAAACTTAATGGAGTCACTGAGTTCTCTGAGTCTTCTCATTTTGTGTAATCCTTTTTCTCTTTTGTTCAATTTCATTACTTTACATTACTTTGCCTTCTAGGTCACTAATTCTTTCCTCTGCTTCTCCCAGCCTGTTGTTCATTGCATCAAGCTTGTTTCCAATCTCCTTTATTGCACTCTTCATCTCTGATTGTTTCTTTTTTAACTCTTTTATCTCTGTGGTAAGGTCCTCACTAATGTCTTCTATGTTTCTCCGAAGCTCAGTGGGTATCCTTATGATTATTGCTTTAAATTCTCCATCAGACATGTTACTTATATCTGTTTCACTTAGATCTCTGGTTATGGCCTTATTTGTTCATTCATTTGGGATAAATTCCTCCATCTTGGCATTTTTGTCTAAGTCTCTGCCTCTTCTGTGTGTTACAGAAGCCAGTTATGTCTCCTGTTCCTGAAACTAATGGTATTATAAGAAGAAGTCATGTAGTGCCCAGGGTCTGGTGTTTCAGGGAATATCCCTGGTGTGTGCTGCATGCACTCTGCTGTTGTGTTTTGGCTGCTCTATCCTTCAGGGTAATCATCTGTGGAGTCTCTCCTTGCCTGTTGTGGGCAGTATTTGGTCCCTGGCCTGAATATGGTGAATTTTAACCAGGTGTGCTCTGGTCTGCTTATGAAATGAGACCTGACACCACTTCCATGATAACTGAGGCCCTGCAGAACTCTCTGGACATGGTATGGGCAGTGGTTTGTGCTGGTTTTCTGTGGGGGGTGCGGGGGGGGGGGTCCTGACATGCTGAGACTGAGACAAGCTTGACTGAGAGGAGCAGTCCCATGAGAGTGCAAGAACTTGAGACTTTGTGTAAGCAAGTTAGGTAGCCAGCCTGGGAGCTGTGCTGTATCCCACAGGTGGCTCTATCTTTTTTTAAAAGATTTTATTTTTAAGTATTCTCTACACCCAGTGTAGGTCTTGAACTCACAACCTCAAGATCAAGAGTTGCATGCTTCAGTGACTGAGCCAGCAATGTCCCCCAGGTGGTTCTGAGCTTATGCTGAGGGACTGGGGAGGGAAATGTCATCATCCAGCTCCTTTGTTCCCAGAGATATATCTCTAGGAATGTTGCCTCTCAGGGAAGCACTCAGAGAAGAATGAATAATTTCCCCTTTGTGTGCCCCAGGCATTTTTCAGATCACTATTTTCATGCTGTCTGCCCTCGGGTTGTGTGCCTGCCTTCTCTCAAGGAGCAGGGCAGTACCCTCAGGGCTGTATCCTCGCCAAGCTTGCTGACCTTTAAAACTCCATGTTTTAAGCCTCACTGGTTGCAAGAATTCAGGAATTCTGCACCTCTTGTTTTCCAAGCCAATGACTTTGGGGACACATTCTCCTTGTGCATTCGTTGTCTGTTCCTCCTCCACCCTTCTCTATTACCATGGCTCCTTCCCATCTATAGCACTCGTGATCCATTTCTTCCCTAAATCACATCTCTTGCACTTCCTACCTTCTTTTATGTGGCCTCTTCTCTTCCTTTGGTTGTGGAGTTTGCTCTGTCAGTCTTCAGATCAATTTCTGGGTTATTTAGGATGATTTGATTGTTATCCAGTAGCGTTCATGGGACAAGATGAGGCCAGGGTCCTCATATTCCACTGCCATCTTCATGTCTCTCAATACTATTTACTTTTATGTTTATCATTCTACATACAATGTTAATCATCCACTCAAAAAGTGTGAGGCACATCAAATGCAAATAAAAACAATTCGTTCTTAATAGAAGAAAGAACAGAATCAGAACCACAAATGACCCAGATGTTGTAAGTTCCAGGTGAACTTTCAAAAAACTCTGATATATGTGCTAAAGAATATAACAGAAAAGATAAACAACAAAAAGAAAATAGGAGGAATTTTAGCAGGTAAATAGAAATTATAGAAGATTCAAATGTGAAAGGTAGAAATAAAAAATGTGAGCACACACACACACACACACACACACAATGAAGAATCCTATTAATGGATTTATCAGAAGATAAGATGCATCTGGTGTAAGACTCAGTGAGCAAACTAAGTCAATAGGAATTATCCAAACTGAAACACAAAAAGAAAAATGAGTGTAAAAATAGAACAAAGTATCCAAGGGCTGTGGGACAATAACAAATTACCTAATATACAATAAATTTATGTCTTCAAAAGACAAGAAAGAGAAAACATGCCAAAAGAGATATTTTAGGAAATAATGGTCAAGAATTTTCTAAAATTAATTAAAGAATAAAACATGCAAATCTTGAAAACATCAGAGAAAAAAAGAACATTACACACAGAAAATCAAATACAAGGATGACAACAGACATTTCCTAAAATATGCAACCCAGAAGACAATGCACTGACAATTTCTTTGGAAGAGAGTTTTATTTTAAAAAGCATGCACAACTTCCTACAAATGATGTGCTATCTTTTTAAAAGTTGATTTTTAAAGGTGCATGAGGCTTAGTATAAAATTGGGAGGAAGGTTTAGTGATTTCTCATATACACCCAGCTCCCACATATGCATAGCCTACCCCATCATTGACATCACTCACCAGAATGGTGCATTTAAAAAAAATGTTTATTTATTTATTTATTTATTACCAAGGGTGGACCTATACTGACACATTATAATCATCCAAAGTCCATGATTTATTTAAAGGTTTACTTTTGGTGTTGTACATTCAATGTGTTTAGACAAATGTATTATAACATATATCCATCACTATAATATCATACAGAGAACTTTCATTGCCTAAAAATCTTTTGTGCTCTGCCTGTCCATCTCTCCCCAAACTAAGATTAACATATTTGAAGTAGTATTTTTTAATCTATCAAATCAGAATTCTATATACAGTGAAAATATATGTCAAAAATTATTTTAAAAATTAATGCCAAATAGGGGCGCCTGAGTGGCTCAGTCATTGGGCGTCTGCCTTCGGCTCGGGGCATGATCCCAGCGTTCTGAGATCGAGCCCCACATCGGGCTCCTCTGCTGGGAGCCTGCTTCTTCCTCTCCCACTCCCCCTGCTTGTGTTCCCTATCTCTCTGGCTGTCTCTCTGTCAAATAAATAAATAAAATCTTTAAAAAAAATTAATGCCAAATAAGTTAGTCAGAAAAACAACATACACTACAGAAACGTTACCAAATTTCTTTAGGCAGAATAAGGATACCAAATCAAAACATGAAAGTATGGAAATAAATGAAAAGTGCTGTAAGTGATGGAAACAATGATATATATAAAGTATATTTTTCCTTATTCTGAATCACTATAAAAGAAAGTTGACTGCCTTAAGTAATAGTAGTAGTAATAATAATAATAATAATAGGAGGAGGATGAATAATGCATTTGTGGGGTTTAGTACATATGTAGAATAAAATGTTTGGCAAATATAATACAAAGAATGTAAGAGAGAAAATAAAAAGTTATGTATGTAAGTTTTTTACACTATATATGAAGTTATACAATATAATTTCAAAGCAGACTATGATAAATTAAAGATGTACTTTTAAACTCTAACTGTGGTGAGTGAAGTTAGCAGGATGGCAAAAATAGTTCTTTACCATCATTGTCCCAAAGGAGCATCAGTTTTGACAACTACACACACATAAGAGTACTTTTTTGGGAGTCTAGGAGTCAGTGGAGAAATTCCAACACACCACTAAAGAAAAAAAAAGTCTGAGAATACTTTATCCATGTAATCCCTCTCTAAAGGTGGTATAGTTCAGTGCTAAGAGAAACCTCCTTGTCCTGCAATGTCTCCTGGAGAGAAAAATGAGAGCATACTGAATGAGCCAAGAGCTCCCCTCGTCATGTGGGTTGCTGTCCAAGATACTTGCTGGTTTACTGCCTCACCGAGATTACTGAGATGATCAGTACAGCTAAGAAGTTGAGAGAGGCTGGGAGAAAGAAAGAGTCCTAGATCCTATTAACCACTCTGTAGAGTCCACTGGGAAGCCCACTTACGAACCACTTAAGATACGTGATCTGGAGCCCCCCCCCCAGTTGATCAGTTGATACAATGACGCCCTAAACACTCCATATGCCTTACTAACCTCCCTCCCACAGGTTTCCTTGCTGAGTGCACTTGTGCAGTGAATAATTGCAACTCTGCAAGATTAGAAGCAAGCATGCAGATTTGAACATTTCAAGGCACCATCCTCAGGAAAACAAATGGAAGGTTCCAGCACCTGTCCTGACTTTGAGGAATCAAGAGAAAGTGTACAATTTTAAGAATTTACCAGAAGTAACAGGACATATGGACTGGGTGCATCCATAGAAAAGGTCTAGGAAACTCTCAGACTCCTTAGCCAGGTTTACTAGTGAAGGTGTTTCTCTCCTGAAACTAGTCAGTAAAAACTGGAAGAAGTAACATCCTCTTCAAATGTGAAGATATAAAGACAAGATTTCAAGGAAGATGAAAAATCAAAGAGCACAATAATATTCCAATAACCAATCTGAAAGAAATAAATATCTATGAATGGCTTGACAAATAATTCCAAATAATTTTTTAAGGGAACTCAGTGAACTGAAAAAACAAAACAAAATCAGAAGAACAATACATGAAGAATGGTATAAATATAAAGTGTTATATGTAATTTTCATGGTAATCACAAAGTAAAATCTATAGTCGATAAACACAAGTTAAAGAGAAAAAAACAAAAGCATACCACTACAGAAAATCATCATATCAAAAACGAAGACAGAAAGAGTGGAAGAAAGAAAAATAAAAGATATAATACAATCATAAAACAACGTACAAAATGGCTAGAGTAAGTCCAATAATTACTTTAAATGTAAATGATTAAATTCTCCTATCAAAACGTGATAACAGCTATTTTGAGTTGCTGCTTAGGTATTTTACAGTTTGACAACCCTACTGACACCCAGAAGCTGGACATTTAAATTAGGACCTGCTTAGGATTCCCGCCCCAAGTTCCCACTTTGTTTTCTTGAGGAACTTTTTAAAATAAACACTTAGAATTAAACCTGTGAACAGTCAGTGACCACCACCCTCATAGCTGCTTGCTGCCCTGCTTTCTGTCTTGCTTACTCACGATCTGGGATGGAGGACTGTCCTTCCTCCCATTCATTGCACACTTCACCCACCTCCCATTCTGGGATCATTAAGTAATAAGAAATCTTGTGACTATACTCCCTCTGTGTGACTATATTAAAACTGTGCCTTTAATCAAAATAATTCAAGGTTTTCGCTTCCCCAAAGTGGGATCTTAGCTGTAGAAGGAGTTACCTGCCAACCCCTTATGGGTGTTTGTGCTTCCCCACAGAGCACTTCATAATTTGCATATTCTTATTTCAACACACTAGCTAAATGTCCCCCAACACACACACACAGACATAGAATGGCTGATTGGATTAGAACAACAACAAGAAGATTCAACTATACACAGCCCATCCAAGGCTCGCTCCAGCTTTAAGAGCACACGTGAACTGAAAGTGAAGGTATGGAAAAAGATATCCATGCAAACGGAAAACAAAGAGAGAAGCTATATATAAGCTATACTTATAGCAGACAAAATAGATTTTAAGTCAAAATCTGTCACAAAAGACAAAGAAGGCCATTATTTAATGATAAAGGGGTCAATATTTTCAAGAAAGCATAGCAATTGTAAATATTTATGCACTAAACATTACAGCACCTAAATATAAACAGCAAAAACTATAGATCTGAAGGGAGAAATAGAAAGCAATACAATAACAGTACGGTACTTCAATACTCCATGTTCGACAATCAATATACAACCCAGACAGAATATCAATAAGAACATTTTGGACTTGAACTATACATATTAGACCAAATAAAATAATAAACATGTACAGAACACTCCATCCAATAGCAACAATATACACATCTTTCTAAGGCATGCTCAGAAAATTCTACAGGATGGATTATATGTCAAACTACAATACAAATCTTAACAAATGTAAAAAGGTTGAAATCATAGGGAGTATTTTTTCCAGCCACAATGGTATGAAACTAGAAATCAATAACAGAAGAAAAACTGAAAATTCACAAATACGTGGTAACTAAACAACACACTCTTGAACAACTGATGGTCAAAGACATAAAAAAGGAAATTTAAAAAATCTTGAAACAAAAATAATGAGAACAGAACATATCAAAACTTATGGGAGGCAGTAGGAAAGAATGTTGTAAGAAAAAAGTTTAGACTGATAAATGCATACATTGGGGGGGAAAGATCTCAAATAAGCAACCTAATTTTACAACCCATTAAGCCAGAGAAGGAACAAACTAGGGCTGAAGTTAGTATAAGAAAGGAAATAACAAAGATCAGAGAAGAGGTGGATGATATAGAAACTAAAAAGACAAAGAAAAGATCGAAGAAATTAAGAGTTGATTTATTAAGATGAACAAATTGGTAGACCTTTAGTAAGACTAACTAAAAAAACAAGACAGGACTCAAATAAAATCTGGATTGAAAGAGGAGACAGTACAACTGATGCCCACAGAAATAAAAATAATCAGAAAAGACTACTGTGAGCAATTTATACAGCTACAAAATGAATAACCTAGAAGAAATGGATAAATTCCTAAAAACATACCCCCTACTGAAACTGAATAATGGAGAAGTAGAAAATCTGAACAGACCAATAACAAGGAAGGTGATTAAATTAGGAGATTGAAAAATCTCCCCAAAAAGAAAAACCAAGGACATGATGAGATCACTGGTGAGTTCTATCGGACATTTAAAAATTCCCTTAAACTATCCCCCCAAAAAATAGAATAGGAGGGAACACTTCTAAACTCACATTACAAGGTTAGCATTACCCTGATACCGAGGCCAGATAATGGTACTAGACAAAAAGAAAATTACAGGTCAGTATCCCTGAGACACTTAGATGCAAAAAATTCTTGGAAAATACTAGCTAACCAAATTCAACAAATCATGAAAAGGATCATATACCATGATCAAATGAACTTTTTCTCTGAGACATAATGGTTCAATATACACAAATCAAATAATGTGATTCATCACATTAACAAAGTGAAAAATAAAAATCATATGATCCTCTCAATAGATGCAGAAAAAGCATTGACAAAATTTAACATCACTTCATGATGAAAACTCTCAACAAATAAGGTATAAAGGAATGTAATTCAACATAACAAAGCCTGAGTATAACAAGTCCACAGCTGATAATATATTCAGCAGTGAAAAACTGAGAACTTTTCCTTAATACTAGGAACAAGACAAGAATGCCCATCTTACCACTTTTGTTCACCATAGTGTTGGACATACCAGCCAGAGCAATTAGTCATAAATAAATAAATAAAAATGAAATAGATAAACAAACCAAATTGGAAAGAAAGAAGCAAAATTGTCTCCATTTTCAGATGACATATTCTATATTGAAAACTCTATGGGGCGCCTGAGTGGTTCAGTCGCCTAAGCATCTGCCTTTGGCTCAGGTCATGATCCCAGGGTCCTGGGATCCAACCCCATGTCAGACTCTCTGCTCGGTGGGGAGCTTGCTTCTCCCTCTCCCTCTGCCTGCTGCTCCCCCTGTTTGTGCTTCCTCTCTCTGTCAAATACATAAATAAAATCTTTAAAAAGAAAAAAAAAGAAAACCTAAAGATTCCACCAAAACACTGTTAGAATTAATAAACAAATTTAGCAAAGTTTCACAATGGAACTGTGAAATTGTGAAATTTTGATTTCATAAAATCAACCTGAAAAATAAGTTGTGTTTCTATAGACTAACAATAAACTACCCAAAAAGAAATTAAGAAAATAATCCTATTTATAATAGTGTCAAAAAGAATAAACACTTAGGAATAAATTTAACTAGAGAGGCTAAAGACCTGTATGCCAAAAATCATAAAACATTGATGAAGGGTGGAGCTGAGATGGTAGAGTAGTAGGAGGGCCCTAGAATTGCCCCCTCCCTTGGACACATCTAGAAAAATATCAAATCATTCTGAACACCCAAGAAAGCAGTCACAGACTGACAGAACAAATTGGACAACTAGCAGGACAGAAGAGGCCTCATTATGAAAGTAGGAAGTGTGGCAGAGATGTGGTTTGGGGGAAAAATGGATCATGGGTGCTGTGGAGTGGAGGGAGCCCTGGTCACAGAGAGAGGCAAGAGAGAAGGAGGAGCACATAGGGGGTTGCACAAGGGAAACAATTCCTCAAAGCCATTGGGAAAATGAAAGAGGTCGATTTTCCTGAGTTTTTATAACCAGTGGGGCTCAAAGACTAGAATTTTAGAGGTCCATAGTATGGCTGGTGTGGAACCCTGAGGGCACTACAGTGCTCCTGTGGAGAAGGAGGACAGATAGTCCTGGGAGCAGGGGAAGGGGTAGATGGTGTGATCTGAGGATCCCCTGACAGACTGGGAGAGACAGTTTCTCCTTTTTAGAGCGCATCTGGGAGAGAGGCATCTCTCCAGGGACAAAAGAACTGGTAGATGTTATCTCCCTCCCCCACCACCCAGCACAGGTGCAGAGACACCTGCTGAGGTTGGCTAACCTGAACGTTGGCTCTTTCCTGTGCTTTGCTCCAAACCCAACACTCCTGTACTTTGGTGCAACTGTCCTTGTGGGTCAAATCTGCATCAGTCCCAATGCAGTGCAACCCTTCCCCAGAGGATGAGCACCAGTCCCTGCCATGCCAGATCCCTGAAGTTTGGAGCTTTAAAACTCAGCTGGCCTGCCTGGGATGCAACCCAAGGTGCACTGCACTGCCGGGTGGTCAGACGACCCAGACACAGACAGTGTGAAGACAATGATCTGAAGGACACCTGGGACACAGAACAGGTAACTGCTCATGCAGCAGGCGTATGGGCGTGAATGTAGTATCAGGAGATGAGGATGAATGTAGGTTGGGTCTAAGTAGTGCATGATTTTGAATGACATACAAAGGAGTTGTTACAACTGATGAAGAGTCACTGTAGTTTGTAGGAGAGGAATGACATAGTAAATTCTGCATTTAGAAAGCTCACTTCATTGATTAGACAGAGAGATAATTGAAGAGATTTATAACTGGGGAATGAGACACCAGATAAAAGAACAATGTAACAGTGCTGTGGTGTTGAGAGTGACATTGGAGGGATAGCTTTTGTGTTTTTATTCCAACCCCATTGCTATAAATTTCTCATCTTAAAGACTTAAAGAAACAGAAAGTCTCAGGGAACAAAAAATACCTGTTTAGGTAGAGGTATCAACTTTTATCAAATGATATTTTAGCAAAATTTTAGGAGTCACTTTTTTAGCATTAAGGAAAGAAGGAAATCACCATTTAGAATTTACTTGGCTTTTATTCAATTCCTTTTGCTCTTTTTATTGTGATAAGATTTGTCTCCCTGGTACAAAATCAGATAAGTGTGTGACTCAGTGTGTCTCCAAACTTCTGTTTTATTGCCTTTATGTTGAGGCCAGCACATCTTTAGTATGACATTTTCTATATTCACAATATCTTGTTTACAGGACGGTTATTTTACCAGAAACAAAGACAATGTCCATCAGCCAGTGTTAGTAAAGACAAAGTTCAAACAAGCCTCCTGGCTTATACTATATTGATCACATTAAAAATTGAGAATTAACAGCAAGAACTGAAATCAGTGCAGATATTTCCTTATTATGTCTTTTTTATCATGAATTTTTAATGGGGTCTATTCTTTGCCCGAAACCTTCAAATACATGTTACAGCATGTATTACATGTCAACAGCATGAGTTACAAATAAAGATAAATGGTGATGAACACGATGTTTCTAATGGTGAATCTTTTGTTTTAACCTCTAAAAATGAAAATAGTCTCATACTATAATCCTGGTTATAGTCACTGAGCAGAGTTACAATAAGAACCATTAATAGCATTAGTTGCAACTAGAGAGAAGTAAAATATGAATAAATCCTCCCAAGTGGAAAAATATTCACTGTGGGTGTCTTTCATTTTCAGTCATTAAAAACAAAGTTCTAGGGCCAAGTACCACATTTGTTGTTTAGTTCCCTTATTCACTCAAAAGATTCAAAAAGAACTTGACATTAGCATTCTAATCACCCTCTTTCAGTAAGGGCTGACACACAATCTATCTTGAATAGGCCTAAATGTCAATCACTGGGACAGAGACACAAAGAGAGGAGCAGGTTTGGAGGGAAGACAATGAGTTGCAAGTCCAACATGTTGAGCTGTAGATTCCTGTAGGGCATTCAAGTGAGATGTGCATCATATTGTTGAATAAATTGCTTTAAAGGTCAGAAGAAAATTCTGGACTGGAAATACAAATGTGGCCAGAAAATACGCCTGAAAATTTATGTGCATCTTCCCTCTCTACACAAATACATTGAATTCTTTCAAGTGTATGCAAGGGTCTCCTCTCTTTGTCACTCACTGCCACGTGCTCAAGAAGGGTCTACTGAGTGAAAACAGAAACAAAAGGCTGACTGAGATGCATCCTAGGAGAGTAAAGTTTCCTTGTGACAGAGATGAGATCAAAGTTTGAGGGGAGAGATTTAAAACAAGTGGGGGTGGGGGCAGAGACTATGAGGGTTATGGGAAGGAAGAAATGGAGACACTTTATTATTCAGTGTGGAAACTGGTCAAGAACATTTATTGGAAGTGCATAGGAGAAAACCAGTGCTGCGTTATCTTTCTTCTCACCATCTCAGAGGACTATCAGCAACCCATTCACCACCCACTGAGCATCTCGTTTGGAGTTACACTGGTCAGTGCTTGGAAGACAGCACAACCTCCTCTCCTGTAGACAAGCACAGGCCAAGAGTATCGACTCTTAGCCCCAAACAGAAGATGGGGCTTCTGGACTACATGGGAGGTGATGGTGTTAAGCCTGCACTGCTGGGCCAAAGGAGGAATAAATGGAACCATTTTTTTACTGTCTAACTTATATAATTCGTACCTACTATATTTGGGAACTTGTCTGGGATGCTGCTAACCTCAGAATCTCACTTTTGGATTGTTTTTGCTAACATAGTAGTGACACTAGATGAAGCCAAGGATATCTCTTTCAAGAATTACAAAAAGGCCTGAGAATTTACCCTACTTGCAAGCTAATAAATTAGCCAGCCACAGTTTAATGAATGCTGGCAGAAGACATGAGATTCTTGGGTCAGAGACAAAGAACTTTATTACTCATGGCACAACAAGCACTATGAGCTTCATGTTTGTATCAGTTTCCTTTGCCCCACAAGTCCCACAGGGTAAGGAAGAGGAAGCCAAGGGGATGTTGTATTTACCGTGAGTTTGCATCATAACCAAAGAACTCCAAGCTTAGGAAACCCCAATCTTTTATAAGGGGGTGCAAGCAAACCTGCCTTCAATTTTCCCTAAGGGGGACATTACTATATTAGATGGTAAACAAATCTGTCCTTGGCTCCAGAGAGAGATAATATCTCTACCCAGTCTGACTGTTTGCTATACATTCATTTTTTTTTTAATTTTTAAATTTTTTTGTTGTTTTAAATTCCACACAAAATTTTTTTCATTTAAATTCAATTAATCAACATTTAATGAATTATTTGTTCCAGGGATATAGGTCTGTGATTCATCAGTCTTATATAATACCCAGTGCTCATTACAACACATACCCTCCCCAATGTCCATCACCCAGTTACCCCATCCCCCCACCCCACTCCCCTCCAGCAACTCTCAGTTTGTTTCCTAAGATTAAGAGCCTCTTATGCTTTGTCTCCCTCTCTGGTTCCATCTTGTTTCATTTTCTCCTCTCTTCCCCTATGATCCTCTGCCTATTTCTTAAATTCCACATATCAATATGGTAACTGTCTTTCTCTAACCGACTTATTTCATTTAGCATAAGTGAAATAGTTCCATCCACGTCATTGCAAATGGCAAGATTTCTTTTTTGATGGCTGCATAATATTCCAGTGTGTGTGTGTGTGTGTGTGTGTGTGTGTGTGTGTGTGTATAAACCACATCTTCTTTATCCATTCATCTGTCATTGGGCATCAGGGCTCTTTCCATAGTTTGGCTATTGTGGACATTGCTGCTATAAACATTGGGGTGCAGGTGCCACTTCAGATCACTACATTTGTATCTTTGGGGTAAATACCTAGTAGTACAATTGCTGGATTATAGGGTAGCTCTGTTATCAACTTTTTGAGGAACCTCCATACTGTTTTCCAGAGTGGCTATACCAACTTGCATTCTCATCAACAGTGTAGGAGGGTTCCCCTTTCTCTGCGTACTCACCAACATCTGTCATTTCCTGACTTGTTAATTTTAGCCATTCTGACTGGTGTAAGGTGGTATCTCATGGTGATTTTGATTTGTGTTTCCCTAATGCCAAGTGATGTTGAACACTTTCATGTGTCTGTAGGCCATTTGGATGTCTTCTTTGGAGAAATATCTGTTCATGTCTTCTGCCCATTTCTTGATTGGATTATTTGCTCTTTGGGTGTTCAGTTTGATAAGTTCTTTATAGATTTTGGATACTGGCCCTTTATCTGATGTCATTTGCAAATATATTCTCCCATTCTGTTGGTAGTCTTTTGGTTTTGTTGACTGTTTCCTTGGCTGTGCAGAAGCTTTTTATCTTGATGCAGTCCCAATAGTTCATTTTTGCTTTTCTTTCCCTTGCATTTGGAGACATGTCTAGCAAGAAGTTGCTGCTGCCGAGGTCAAAGAAGTTGCTGCCTGTGTTCTCTAGGATTTTGAAGGATTCCTGTCTCACATTTAGGTCTTTCATCCATTTTGAGTCTATTTTTGTGTATGGTGTAAGGACATGGTCCAGTTTCATTCTTCTGCATGTGGCTGTCCAATTTTCCCAACACCATTTGTTGAAGAGACTATCTTTTTTCCCTTGGTTATTCTTTCCTGCTTTGCTGAAGAGTAGTTGACCACAGAGTTGAGGGTCCATTTCTGGGCTCTCTAGTCTGTTGCATTGATCTATTTGTCTGCTTTTTGTGCCAGTACCATACTGTCTTGATGATTACTGTTTTGTGATACAGCTTGCAGTCTGGAATTGTGATGCCACCAACTTTGGTTTTCTTTTTCAACATTCCTTTGGCTGTTCGGGGTCTTTTCTGGTTCCATACAAGTTTTAGGATTATTTGTTCTAGTTCTGTGAAAAAAGTTGATGGTATTTTGATAGGGATTGCAGTGAACGTGTAGATTGCTCTAGGTAACATAGACATTTTAAAAATATTTGTCCTTCCAATCCATGAGCATGGAACATTTTTCCATTTCTTTGTGTCCTCCTCAATTTCTTTCATGAGTATTCTATAGTTTTCTGAGTACAGATCCTTTGCCTCTTTGGTTAGGTTTATTACTAGGTATCTTATAGTTTTGGGTGCAGTTGTAAATGGGATCGACTCAATCTCTCTTTTTTCTGTCTCACTGTGTACAGAAATGCAACTGATTTCTGTGCATTGATTTTTATATCCCGCCAATTTACTGAATTCCTGTATGAGTTCTAGCAATTTTGGGGTAGTCTTTTGGGTTCTCCAATAGTGTATCATGTCACCTGCAAAGAGTGAGAGTTTCACTTCTTCTTTGCCAATTCAGATGCCTTTTATTTCTTTTTGTTGTCTGATTGCTGAGGCCAGGACTTCTAGTACAATGTTGAACAGCATGGTGATAGTGGACATCCCTGATGTGTTCCTGATCTTGGGGGAAAAGCTCTCAATTTTTCCCCATTAAGAATGATATTTGCTGCAGGCTTTTCATAGATGGCTTTTATAAAATTGAGGTATGTGCCCTCTATCCCTACACTGTGAAGAGTTTTAATCGAGAAAGGATGCTGCATTTTGTCAAATGCTTTTTCTGCATCTATGGAGAGGATCATAGGATTCTTGTCCTTTCTTTTATTTATGTAGTGTATCACATTGATTGATTTGCAGATATTGAACCACCCTTGCAGCCCAGGAACAAATCCCACTTCGTAGTGATGAATAATCCTTTTAAAGTACTGTTGAATCCTATTGGCTGTATTTTGGTGAGAATTTTTGCATCCATGTTCATCAGAGATATTGGTCTGTAATTCCCCTTTTTGGTGAGATCTTTTTCTGGTTTTGAGATCAAGGTAGTGAGGCCTGCTATACAAACATTCTTGAGAAGATAGTTTGAGTGTTGGATTGCTAAAAGAATGATCCTCAAGGGCCGACAAGAATAGCTTCGATTTGTACTGGGAGAAGGTGGTATAGCTCATTACTAGCTAGTTATTGTAACCAAATTACAATCTGTGGGGCCGTTCATCAACCAAACAATATCTTATATGTAATTTTATGTGAACTACATGAAGCTATTTCCTCTAAAAGTGAAAATGTTACCTTCGACTAGATGGGACTAAAGAATTGTTCTAACTGCTCAATTTATACCTATTGCACAGTCTTTGACATGTAGCCAGTAGTTGACACCATACATTTGGCTGAGATCACCCACAGGGTGCAAGTAAATGTGGAAGAAAGGAAGGCCAAGATGGAGAACCAACTGCGCAAATTTCAGACACTTAGTCATATCCTGGCTCATCATCCTGACATTGTTGCTAATAGTACACTTGTGCATTTAATAAAGATGACTTAGTAACAAGATCTGACTGAGCTTGTAGCTGGTTCTACCCCTCAGTGTTTAAGTTTTATACACCGGTAAGTTACTTCTTTTTTTTTTTCTTGTTTTAGGAACATTTTTTATTGAAGAATAACATACATTTAGAGAGGAAAATTATGAAGGGGCACCTGGCTGACTCAATCACTAGAGCACGTGACTCCTAATCTCAGGGTTGTGAGTTCAAGTTCTACATTGGGTGTAGATACCATTTAAAAAAAAACCTTAAAAAATAAAGGCAAGAAATAACAAGTACTGGTGAGGATGTGGAGAAAAAGGAACTGCACTGTTGGTGGGAATGTAAACTGGTGCAACTATTGTGGAAAATAGGATGAAGGTTCCTAAAAATTAAAAGTGAAATACTATATGATCCAGTAATTCCACTGCCAAGTAGTAACCCAAAGAAAACAAAAATACTAACTCAGAAAGAAAATTATATATGTTCACAGCATGATAAATTAGCATAAAAGAACACATCATGAAATCAGAATGCGGATCAAGAGTTAGGACATGCAAGCATCCCAAGTGCCCCTGTAACCTCCTTGTGATTGGTGCTCCTATACTCATTTCCAAAGATGACTATTATCCTGACTTGTGATATTAGATTGTATTTATCTATATTTGAACTTCATGTCATGGCAGCATATAGTGCACATTTCTTTTATCTGGCTTCTTTCTCTCAACATCATGTTTGCAAGGTCTAAAGCATTATAATGGGTATGGTCATAGTTCATCCTAATGAGTGGATAGTATTCCATTGTATGAATATATCACAACTTATCTATTCATTATTATTTTGATAAAATTTTTGTTTTCAGTTTTTGGTCATTAATATAATATTGCTGTAAACATTCTTGTACACATATTTTGACATATGTATGCATTTCTGCTGAGTTGAAATCTAGAAGTGGAATGACAGAGATTTAGGGTATGTGTAAGTTCAACCCTAATAGATAATGAAAACAGTTTTCTAAAGTGACTGTATCTGTTCGTACTCCTGCCAGCAGTGTAGGAGAGCTCCATATTTTTAGAGGCATTTAATATTGTCAACCTATTTAATTTTAGCCATTCTTGTGCGGATGTGGCTGAATCTCATCATGGTTTTAATTTGGATTTCCATGATGACTGATGAGTGTAAGTACTTTTTCCTATGTTTATTGATCAATTGTATATTCTCTCAGTGAAGTTGGTGTTAAAATCTCTTGTCCATTTTTCTATTGGGTTGTGTCATTTTCTTGATTTTTAGGGGTGTTTTTGTTTGTTTTGATACAAACACTTTTCAGTTATATGTTTTGTAAATATCCACTTAGACACAGTGGCTTGCATTTCACTCTTTCTTTTTTTAAAAAAGATTTATTTATTTAAGAAAGAGAGAGAAAATGCAACTGGGGGGAAGACAGAGGGAGAGAATCTCAAGCAGACTCCCCAGTGAGCATGGAGCTAGACACGGGGCTCCATCTCAGGACCCAGATCACAACCTGAGCCAAAACCAAGAGTGGACAGCTCAACCAACTGAGCCACCCAGGTGCCCTGCATTTCACTCTCTTAATATGCCTGAGTTTTAATGTATTCTTTCCATAATCTTGTTTTTCTTATTGGTTAATACTTCTTATATTTAAGAAAATTTCCCACACACCTAAAGACACACATATCCTTCTGTTATCGCCTTAGACATTTTATTGATTTACTTTTCACAATTAGATCTATAGCCTTCCTGGATTTCATTTTTGTATAGTGTATGTCTACGGGGGGGGGGGGGGAAGAAAGCTCACTGTGTTTTCTTTTACTCTCACACTTGTAATACTTCTTTTTTTTTTTTTAATCTTTTATTTATTTATTTGGGAGAGAAAGAATGTGTGTGAGCATGAGCAGGGGGAGGGGCCGAGGGAGAGGGAGAAGCAGACTCCCTGATGAGCATGGAGCCTGAGCCTCCCAGGTGCTCCTCACTTGCAATATTTCTGAGACCAAATGGATGGGTTTTTCACACCAACCAACTCTCCAACACCAGCTGGGTGTCCCACAATTGAATTAAACTCCGACACTAACTGGAGTCAGTGCAGACCCCACAAGTTAAGGGCTCAATCCCACAAGACTGCCCTCCACCTCAGAGGCCTATTGCAAGTAGTAGGTGCCTAGGTTACTTCAAAACTTCTATCTGAGTTGGTTACAAATTGGAGGATCCCATGACATCCTCCTTAGGTTTGATCATTTTTCAGAATGGCTCACAAAACTCAGGGAAATGTTTACCAGTTTATTATACAGATAAACACCCAGATGAAGGGATACATAGGCAAGGTCTGGGAAGATCTTGAGCACGAGAACTTCTGCCCCTGTAGAATTGGGGTATAACAGCCCTCTTGGCACATAGATGTGTTCACCAACCCAGAAGCACCTTGAGCCCCATAACTTTGAGATTTTACAGAAGCTTAATCACATAAACATGATCAATTATTTACTCCAGTTCCAGCCCCTCCCCCCACTTCTTCCTGGAGGATGAGGGTTGGGATGGAAAGTTCGAAACTTCTAATCATGGTATGGTGTTTCTGATGACCAGCCCCCACCTGAGAGCTCACCAAGAGTCACCTCATTAGAACAAAAGATGTTCTTATCAACCTAGGAAAATCCAACGGATTTAGGAGCCCTATGTCAGGAACCAGTGTCAAAGACCAAATATGAGAACAAAGATTCTCCTAGTGCTCTTATCATACAGAAAATGACAAGGGTTTTAGGAGCTCTGTGCTAGGAACCAGAGGCACACACACACACACACACACACACACACACACATACTATTTCACAGTGGGAGTTAAATATTAAGAATATTTTTTCTTATAGATATGCAGTTAATTCAGCACCATTTATTAATTGTTCTTTCCCAACTGCTCTTCAATAGTATCTTTGTCATGAATCAGGTGAGTATATATATTGGGTTTGCTTCTGTACTCTATATTCTGTTCTTGTGGTTCATCTGTCTAACTTTCCACCAGTAGTACAATCTTAATTACTCTAGCTTAATTATAAGTCTTCATATCCAGAGTATAAGTCCCTCAACTTTTTAAATCCTTCTTCTAGTTTGTCTTGGGACTAAAATCCTTCATGAATTTTAAAATTAGCCATTCAGTTTACACATCTGCATACATAAACCTGTTGGTTTTTTTAAAATAGTGATTTTATCAATTTAATCAATTCACCAAAAAATGGCATCTTAATACCATTCAACCTTCTAATCCAAGAAGAAGATATATAGCTTTGCTTCTTTAGGTCTTCCTTAATTTCTTCAAATGCTGTTTCAAAGTTGCCAGTGTAGAAGACTTATTTATTTTATATTAGATTTATTCCTAAGTATTTGATGTCATTGTGAGTGGCATCACTTTTAATTTTATTTTTTAACTGTTGATGGTATACAGGAGTAAAATTGTGCTTGTATATTTAATTCTATCCAGTAATTTTGCTAAATTCACTCCTTAGTTCTAATTGTTTGTATAGGTTTTTAGATTTTCTACATCCATAATCATGCTATCTACAAATAATGATGATTTTACTTCTTTCCTTCCAATCCCCATATTTTTATGTCTTTATTATTCCTTATTTTCCTACCTAGGGATCTCTAGCAGTGGTCATCCAATTTAAAAGGAAAAACTTGCAGTATTTCACTAATAAATATGTTCATTGTTATGCATTCTATTTTATTCTTAGTTTGCTAAGGAATATTGAATTTTATCACATGATTTTCTTCTGCATTTATTGAGATGATCATGTGATTTTTATCTTGTCCTAACTTAGATTTGCTTGTTGTTTGAACTGTTCAACATTCTTTGTGTCTGACTTCTTTTGATTTTGCCCTTTCATGTTATTGCAGGTAGCTGGGGTTGTTCATTTTCATTGTTGAAGATTATACCGCCAATTATTCATCTGTTTGATATTTATTATTTGGTGTTTTTTCCAATTTGGATAAAGTAAAGCAACATCCTAGAAAGCTATCCACCTATCTCACTTCTCAGAACATATCCTTGTCCACAGGACACTTAAGATGCACCCCAGCATTGCTGCTGATTGCTGCAATTACCATAGTGATATCCACTGTGCCTCTGATGACCGTGTGCCACCACCTGACTGCCATTCCACAACCCCATCATCACCATAGGTACTCTGAGCCTCTGTTTGTTACTTACCATAAATTCCAAGGAACAGTCGCCACAGGAGTACCTAAAGATGCCGTTGCCTTCCCCTCACAGTATATTCCTTACTGCCACACTGATCTGAACATCCTCAGGGCACCCCTGGAAAGCCTAGGGAGATCCTATGTCTTCTGACCTTTTATCATTTCCACCTTCCTGAGTCTTTTGATCCCTTCCTCAATACTATGCTAAAGCTATGTGGAAGTTCCATCTCCCTTGCCGTATCCAAGCTTCAGGAACCATCCCAGCAGTATAGTAGGATTGGCTCTGTTTTTCCTTGGAAGGTGTTAAACCCAAGTCATGGATGAGTACTGCCATGCAAGTGAACTTTCCCCACTGAATCTTATATTCCCATTTGACTCTCTCAAGATCCACTCCAGCATGTGCTCTCCCCATTCTAGCCAGTTTATGTAACTCAGGGAAGATTATTTTTGTTTACAAGTTATTTCCTCCTAAAACAGAGATCTGATTTTCTTACTTAGACTGTGCTGATATTTGATAGTAATTATCAGCAGCGATGAAGGGTGATGAAGGTGGATCAAAAATAGGACAAATGTCATCTAGTGAGGCACCTCTCAGGTGAGGTCTTTGCAGGTTGTCTGCAAGCAAAGGGAGTCTGTGCTTCTAGGAAGAATGCTGCTTCTGTTGGTCCAGAGGGTCAGGGGAATCTAGAGGTCAAGGTTCTGAGCTCATCCACATACATATCTCCATCCTAGATCTCACATGCTATTATTTTCCTATCACTACCAGAAATGCTGGCCTTATTTTCATCTGACCAGTAAGTGATCCAGCTGTAAAATCCCATCCTGAGGATGTGTTTTCTGAGGTTTTTTTGGATACCAACTCTATTAGTTTGGTTTCCCTCCAAAGCAGAACCTGAGACTAAAAGTTTCATGATAGTGCTTTATTTGGAAAGTGATCCCAGGAAGCAGGGATGAGGGATAGAAGGAGTGAAACAAGGAAAGAAGGCAAGTCAATGCAAAGCAGCTGTGTCAAGTTGGCACCAGATATGGACTTTTGGTACTCAGGCCCATCAGACCTCCAGAGGAGCTTCATAAAATGCATTTCTGAGGGAAGAAAGCAGGGTCAGTATTAATCCATCTCCATCTCCTCCATCACCCATGTTCAAAGGAGAGTCCCACAGGTGTTAACAGCCTACAGTTCTGAGTTGTGTCTGGTGAGTGGAGTGAGTTGGCATGGGCATCTCATGCCATCGCAGTGGAGAAGCCCGGGGAAGTGAGAGGAATCTGATGTGGCCCCAGGTGAAGTACTGTCAGGTTGCACCTGCACAGACCTGGGGGCAGCCTGCATGGTGCTTACTGCTCCATCAGTGGCTCCAGTAAGAGGTGAGCCTGGAAAAACTTTGAGTGGCATAAAAGAAGTGTTCAGTACATTGCATTTGGACAATGCTGGTAGAAATAAGGTCAGACCTAGGATGACTTACATTTGTTTTTGCAAGATGGCTGGGAGCACTAGCACTTGATGACCTTAATTCAATGTCAATAATTAAGGTGATTCTCAGCTAAGCTTCAGTCCCTGGTAAGTATTATGGACTTTTAGTTCAGTACTTGGGAGCAGCTTTTCAGGGACCCAGTTAAAAGTGATGGAGATTCACCAGATTCATCCTTCCCCTTGACAGATGTGAAATCCTCTGTCTCATGAACTTTCTAAATGACAGTTCAACCTCTCAGCTGTTCCCTCTGAAACCTACAAAGGACTCCTGAGGTAAAAATCCCAGCCTTACGTAGCTGACCTCACTTCCCACCTGCCTCCCAGCTCAGTGGTGCACTGAATTACTAGCCCTCTGATGCTATCTACCAGATATTTTGCCACACTTCCTAGTCACTTTTAGGTGGATAATTTGGTCCAAATTGTTCACTTATCCACTTCACCTAAGCAAAGTCATCTTTTAAACAAAGGTCATGAGCTAATAAACCACAACATAAATTATAAATGGTTAGTAACTAGCATTTGAAAGATATCAGCTTCCTAATTATTAAAAAATTCAGTTAAAAATGAGATGATTTCAAATGTTAAAGCACAAAGATTAAAGAAATGAGGACAATAGAAGTTATTGAACCCACTCAGATATTGCTAGTGAAAGTCAAGTCAAAACTTTCTGCAAAGAATTTTGGTGATATAGCAGGAGTGGTTTTATTTTTCAATACGTATTGACACAGTAATTCTACTTGTAAGGAGTCTATTTACCGTAAGGAAAAAATATGAAATGTGTAACGTAGGGCTATTTTTAATGAACACATTAAAAATTTCTTATAATATGATTGTAGACAGTTAAATCATAATATATCAATGAAACAGATATTACACAACTTTTAAAATTACATGTATCAGCTATCTCTCTGCTGGGGAAGATGCTTTTAAATAATACTAAATATCAAAAGCAAAATTTAAAGTATATACAGTATGGATTCGATTACTCTAAAAAAGCATAGGGAAAACTTTTGCAATGTTTTCCTGGGTGTGGAGTTTTAAATATTTTTTCTCCGTATTTTTATTGTTTCAGCTGCTACTCAAATTTTCTACTGAGTATGCAATTCTTTTATAATCGAAATAACCAGGAAAATAAAAGGATGCAGCTTTTATATTAGAATTAGTGCTAGTAAATTATTTATCTAGAATAAGATAGAAAATGTTGGTTAGCTTAATTTTCAGATAATTAAATATTTATGATATAGATATACTCCAAACAGAGTTCCTTTCAGGAATACATAATTAAATGAACGTTAACATCAAAACTACAGAAACAGAAATCAGCTTTTCTCTTACAATCCATAAGGCATTGCAACTCTTACACTTTTTGAGAATCACAATTACAAACATCAATGGTCAGCCTATCAAAATGTTTCCATCTCTTCATCAGCTTTCTCTTGTTTCCCTAAGGGAAAGCCCGCTTTTCCTTATGCCCCAGCAGTTTACATCCGATTTTCTCATCAGTTTTCTCCACACCACACTTGAGGCAAACGTTATTTCATACACTTTACAAACGTGTCTCCGGTTCACAGAAAGCCTGTACCTTTGCCAGATTGTTGCAACCAACCTCAGAGCTGCGCCTTGAAGCCTCGACTGCTCAGCTCTGCCCCTCGCCTCTCCCCAGCTGGCCCTCAGCTTCCAGCGCAGGGCGCTGCAAATACTGCACACCGGTCATTATTTGTGGGTTTAATATAATTTGTTTAGTCACTGGAGGACGACTGATTTGCATTTTCTCCTTTTTCATACTGATCCGTAACACAGGCTGTCTTCCACGCCAATGGGTATTCGGGCACGAACTTGTTGGTGTCACTTTCCTGTGCTTTCAGGCGGATTTCACCCCGCAGGTTCTCTGGCAGCCGCCTCCCGTCACTATGGTGTCCTCGCTTCAGTTTTGACACGACATCATTAGCAGCTGCACCGCGGTCCTTGTTCGCGCTCAATGAGAGAGCACAAACGGACTTGGCGCTGCGCGCAGCCGGGGGACCCGCCGTGGAGCCGCCCGGCGGACCTGCTCTCTCCCGGCTGCGCACAGGGCCCCTCTGTCCTTCCGCAGGCGGGAGCCGCTTCCCAAGGGCGAGCCTGGCCGCGGGCCGAGCGATGAATGCCTTGAACTCGGCCCTGGACCTCTTTCTTAGCTCGCTGTGGAAGAGAAACAGAACAAAACAAAACACCCATCCGCACACACGGGTGTAGCGGTGCGTCCTGATGCCTTGGAAACATTTCAGCAGGATTTAAATCCTTCCTTTCCGTGGCCCGGCGGGAACACCCGCTGCGATGAAAACCAGGGACAGCTTCCCAAACCCGTCTGATCAGTACAGCACGGAATGCAGCACTGACATATTATGGTTTTTAAAATTGTACAGGAGCACGTGACTACGTACTTGCAATGTACAGTTAAGTTCAGGAACTAACATATAAAATCGTATACGCTCTCAATACCGCCAAATGAAGCTATGCACACGCAAACAAAGCCTAAAAACGTGTCCCGACAGGATTCTTAGGGTGGTAGAAAGTGGCAGACAGATTGGTATCGCACTTACGCTGAATACAATATTTAAAAAACATGTGTGATAGTATTTTATAAAATTGCAGTAGGCTCTCTTTAGAAAGAAAAGAATATTTATTTTACGGTAATAAGAAAATGTAGAAATTTTCACTCTATTGCATTTTGAAGCATAAAATCGTATTTCACAACAAAATGCTTTTACATTTTTTTTTGTACAGGAAAAGCATATTTTGTTTCCCTTAAACGTGAATGTTCCTCACTAGACACCCCATCCTCCCTCACCCCATGCAGCCTCCCCCGTAAATAATACAAGGGCATCCAAGCCAGTCACGGCAGACACCAGTTCCATAACAACGGTCAGTACCCTTGTTTCCTCTCTGTTTTTATAGGGAGCCCTTCTTTGCATTTATTTATCTTATAGAAGCTATTTTAAAATCTTATAAATCTTTTGGGGCGCCTAGGCGGCGTAGTCGCTAAGCGTCTGCCTTCGGCTCACGGCGTGATCCCAGCATTATGGGATCGCGCCCCACATCAGGCTTCTCCGCTAGGAGCCTGCTTCTTCCTCTCCCACTCCCCCTGCTTGTGTTCCCTCTCTCGCTGGCTGTCTCTCTGTCAAATAAATAAAATCTTTAAAAAAAAATCTTATAAATCTTTCAACTAAAATTTATATATAACCACATGGGAAGAAAAGGGAAATAGCATTTAACACCTACTACCATTCAGTGAACTTTGTACATATGCTGTCATTTAATCCTCAGCAATCCTGATGACGTAGATACTATAATCTTCATTTTATGGTTTAAGACACCGAGACCAGAGAGGTTAAATAACTTGCCCAAAGTCACACAGCCTCTGTGGACCAAGTCCGTGTCCTTCAAAGAACTCTGGCTCCCTTTCCTTGCACACATGACTATTGGGGTTTTTTCTGTGTAAATGTGCTTCTACAATACTTACCGTTTTTATTGTTTGGAAGATTTTCTTTTTCTGTTCTTTTATTTTTTTTCACTTGGGAGATAAAGCTGGGCCTAGAAGCACCCTGACTGTTCAAGCAGTTATGCAGCCCCGGACCCAAGCGCGTCCTGATGAGACTGACCGTGCTTTGTCCCGGCCAGGGTCTTGACCCGAAGTGCACACGCGAGCTGAGCTGGCCCGGGCACACCGGAAGGAAAACCTGGATTCTGAGGACAGGGGCGGTTTATGTACAGGACAGTCCATCTACGACATGAAGTCAGTTCTAGAGCAACAGAACCCTGGGAGGACCCCGGTCGTTGATGACACCACGGACCGCCTTCAGAAGCCCTGTTATGTGCGCAGGCCAACGTCCTCATCATGGAATTCAGGGGACTTGTGCGTTCTTGTACTTTCAACTGCTGGCCGAGAAGTTCTGTAGGACGCGTTCCTAGGAGTAGAATTATGTATTCAAAGCGCAGTGTGCTCGTAAATATTCAGCTGTTTCACGGGGGCGAACGTGGGGCGTGTGGGACCTGCTGAAGGAGATTCCTGACCCGTAGCCCTTGGACCTTCTGTCCCGGCCATACACTCGCCGCTGTTCTCAACCTGCCAACACCGTGTCGTGAAAGATGCTGGGAAGGGTTTGATTTGGTTTGATTAATTTCGATTAACGTTTTAGCATCACTAATTTTGTTATTTTGCTCCCCTAGGTTTATTTTTGTTGTTCCTTTCTCGCAACTCATTTTCTAAACTACTGTTTTCCAAAAAATACATTTTGGGCTATAAATTTACCTCTGAGTACAGTTTAAGATATATTTTATTGGTTTTCTCTATAAAGCTCCCACGTTTGTATATTCTTAGTTTTCTATTTCTGTTTGATTTCCTCTTTAAACTGACTTATATACCATATTTTAATCTCCAATTGGGCAGCTTTTGTTCCTATTCATAATATACATATATATATATATATATATATATATATATATATATATATATATATATATATAGTTCAGTTCAGATAATATGGTCTCTATTATTTACATATCTTTTTTACGTATATAGAAATTATAGATAGCCCAATAGAGGATCAATATTATGAAGTGATCCATTGGCATTTTTAATTTTTTATATAAAGTTTGTTATGAATCTGTAACAATTAAATTTGTTAATAATGTTGCTCAAATACCTTTTAGATTTTTTTTTTAAATTCTTGAGCAGTCAGTTACTGAGTCTTTCTCTTCACTCCGTGGATTTGTTAATAATTCCTTGTGTTGCTAATAGTTTTTCTCTGTAAATATTAATCTTATTTTAGGGGCAAAAAAGTATCATCTTTTTGATAAATTGCTTTTTATTATTTTTATTAAATATCTCATATATGTGTGTGTGTATATATATATGTGTATATGTGTGTGTGTATATATATATATACACACACATATTTAAGACTTTACTTATTTATTTGAGACAGAGAGAGAGCACAAGCAGGGATGAGGGTCAGAGGGAGAGGGAGAAGCGGACTCTCCACTGAGCAGGGAGCTGATGCTGGACTCAATTCCAGGATCCTGAGATCATGACCTGAGCTGAAGGCAGATGCTTAACCAACTGAGCCACACAGGTGCCCTTCATTTATGTGTTTAAAATTATTCCTTATCAATTTGTATCCTATTGTTTCTCTTCTCTTCTAACCTCTGTCTTGTGTCCCTGTTTTCGGTCATTCTTTGGGGTGATTCTATCTCAGCTTTTGACCTTTTTAAAAGTCCTTTTTAAAAATTTCCTCTTACATTGTCTTTTGAGCTCTGTGAGTTCATTTTTCAAATTTTATGAAATATTTCATGTACACAAAAACATATTTGAAATACCATGAAGCAGAACTACATACCTACCACCTAACTTGAGAAATGAGGAACACTAAAGAAAGAATAAAAACTAACACCCCTGCCCCCTGTCAATCTCAAGACTTTCTCTGTGCTGCAAGGAACCACTATCTTAAATTTGGTGATTATCCCTATCTTTTTTTTTTTTAAGAGAGAGAGTGTGCATGCATTTTCGAGCAAGCAAGGGGGGGAAGGGCAAGGCAAGAGGAAGGGGAGGAGTGGGAATCCCAAGCAGGCTCCAAGCCCAGCTCATAAGCCTGATGGGTGGCTCAGTCTCACCAGCTGGAGATCAGGACCCTAGCCGACATCAAGAGTCAGACTCTCAACCCACTGAGCCACCCAGGCACCCACCCCCTATCTTTTTTAAATATTTTGATCCATTGCTCCCAAGACACTACACTTTCTGATGTCCTCCTGTCTCGGTTCAGGCAGCTGACTCAGGAATACCAAAAATACCATAGGCTGGGTTGCTTAAAAAACACATCTATTTTCCTACGGTTCTGGAGGCTGGAAGTCCAAGATGAAGGTGACAGCTTGGTCAGGTGCTGGAAAGAGCTCTCTTCCTGGCTTGCAGGTGGCACCTTCTTGCCGTGTCCTCCTCACATGGCCTTTCTTCAATGCGCATGTGGGGAGAGAAAGTAAGAGAGAGAGATCTTCCTCCTCCAACAATCCTATCAGATTAGGTTCTCACATTTATGACCTCATTTAACCTTGATTACTTATGTAAAGTCTTATCTCCAAATACAGTCATGTTGGGGTGTGGACATCAATATATAAATCTGGGTGGGGGAACATAGCTCAGTCCATAGCACCTCCAATGTTACCGCCTCTTTTCTTTGTTCATCTTTATGCTCCAAACTTTCAATATTGGGCTCAATCTTTAACCCTGTCTGTTCTTTACTTACATTCATTCCCTGGTGATTCTATCCCATCTCTTGCTTCTAGTACCACTGATGACCGCACTGCCAGCTTCTGGTCTTGGTCCTCAAGCCTGATCTAACCACTGTCTTCCCCATTGTAGGTAACAGCAACTCTAGTTCTCCAGTTGCTCCAGCAAAACTCTCTCAAGTTACTCTTGACTCCTCTCTTTTTTGAGCACCATATATCCAAAGTTTCAAATCTGTATTCAAAATGTCTCTGCTTGATTAGCTCAATAGCTCCTTATGTTTCTCTTTTCCATTTTTTCACCCATGATCTGTTCTTGGCACGGCAGCCAAGAGTGATCCCGTTAAAATACGAACCATTTGAATATGTTTTATGTTATAAAAGACAAAGAAAAACTGGAAATGTTTGAGATTAAATAAGACTAAAGATATATAACAATTAAATGCAATAGCTGACCCTAGAGTGAATCCTGTACTAACAGGAAACGAATGCTGTTAGAGAACATTATTGGGTCAATTGAGAAATTGTAAAGTGTACAGAAGATGAAGATGTTGCATCAACGTTAAATTTACTGAAATGAGTAAACATACTCCTCTAGTCTTAGGAAATAGACACTAAAGATTTAGGGGTAAAGGGACCTGATATATATATATTGTATATATGTATATATGTGTATATATATATATATTGTATATATATAACATGTATATATATACATGTAATATATATAACATGTATATATATACATGTAATATATATATATATATATATATCTTACATGTTCTCAATATTCAGGAAAAAATCAGTGTATGAATTTCCTTTACTCGACATCAACACTTGCTATTGTCAGATGCATTTTTTTCCATATCTGGTGGTAGTTAAATTGAATCACATTTTTATTTAATTTGAATTTTCGTCATTACTCGAGAAGTTGAGCATTCCAGCCCATGTTTATCTTCTTTTGTTATTTCAAAAGCAGCATTTTAAACACACATCTCTTTTTCCTTTATTTTGTAGGAAGTGTGTGTGTGTGTGTGTGTGTGTGTGTGTACAGATTGTGCAAATGATAAATTCATGATGTACAATGTCAGTAATGGATGAAGATGGTTGAAGGATACAGTGATTTTTTTTATACCAGTCTTATTCTTGCATCATTTCTATAAGTTTGAAATTCCTTGCAAACAAAACTCGTATAAATCAGAGTATGTCATCCCTTTGCACGCAGTTTTCCAGTGCTTGCGTGTCAGAACCCTGCAAGGCCTACCACAGTCTGCAAAGCCTGCCCGCTCTGTCCCACCCACCCCACCACCTGTCCTACCTGCCTTTTCTCCAGGAGATTCCACACCATTTGTGCCCCTTCTGCTCATTACTTACTGACGTGGCCTGGTGGGCTCCTGCTGCCACAGCTTTGCACTTCCTACACTTTTCGTGGGGAGCACTCTTCCGTCAGGTGTCTGCCTAGCCAGCTTGCTCACCCCTTCAAGTCTTTGCTCACTGTCACTTCTCAGAGAGGCCTACCCTGGCCACCTGCTTAAAACGGCCATACTCTCAGCTTTCTCAACCCTCCTGCCCTGATTGTTTTTTTTTCAATATCACTCATCTTCCTCGAGTAGACTGTATCTTCCCTTATATATTTTGGTTATTGTCTGTCATCCTGTCCTAAAATGGAAGCTCTGTGAGGGAAGCTCTGTGAGGGAACAACATGTTCACTGTTGTATCCCCAACACCTTGAACAAATACTCCATGTATTTGCTAAATAAATAAATGAATATATGACTTTTTGCAAATGTATAAATCTATGTGCTCCTTTTTACTCAACATTAGGTTTGTGATATTGACATTGATACAAACACCTTCAGTTTATTTCACTTTCACTGCTATATATAATTTCATTTTAAGATATGCCACAATTTATTTTTCCCTTCTCCTGATCATGAACATTGGGTTATTTATAATTTTTAAATATTTGTAATTTTCCACTATTACAGTGTTATCATTAACATTCACACACACACACTTATATATGAATATGAATATCTTTGCACACCTCAGTTAGAGTTTCTCTCCCTGGAGTAAACCTGGGAACGGAATTTGAGGATCTAAAATTTTGCATCTTAATCTTGACTGGGTGCTCCTCCCTGAAGTGATTGTACTAATTTTTTCTCTTGTTAGGAATGTGATATAAGTTTTCTTTGCTCTCCGTGAGAACGTTCAACACTGTCAGGTGTTCAGCTCTTGCCCAGTCTGAGTGTGGCATGTGCCTCATCTGTGTTTGCGTTTGTACGTCCCTGATTAGTCCCAGGCCAGCTCACCTTTATCTCCTCTCAGCTGCTTTACAGGCTCTACTTTGAATATGTGAATCCCCTTTCTGTTGTCTTTTTTCCTTTCGTTTTTAGAGATCACATACGAGTTTTTTTAATCTGGAGAATTCTTCCGTCTCCCATAAGATAATTTTTAGTGTAATGTACGATCTTTGGGTGCCTTTTGTTTGTCCCTTGCCTCCTTTTCTTTGCAGCATCTCTGCAAGGTCCAACTTGAACTTCTTTTTTACGTGCCCCCCCCCCCCCCCGGACAGGGCAGCTTGGTGCTGATCATTAGCTGTGGCTGGAAGTGGTAGGGGTTGGGGGGAGCTGGGATAATCCAGAGCTCTGAGTCAGTATGTCCTTCTGAAACTCATTCTCATCGTCTGTTATTTCCTTTCCCTCTGAGCACATCTTCTTCAGGCTGAGTGTTTACATCCCTGGTAGGTCCCAAGAGAACTCTTGTCTCTTTTCTCTCCTCAATCCCACTCACCTCCTGCACAAGCCATGGACTATGACAATGGGTCACAAACAATAGAAATAAGACATCACCTTGGTTTTCCCTCAGCGTCAGGACTAGAACTATCTCAACAGGATGGTTCTTCACCTTCCACGGCCTGCTCATGTCCTCAAATCTCTGTCTAAGCAAAAGATCATTGCATGAGCCTTTCTAGATGACACTCTTAGAAAAACTGCTCCCTGCCTCATGTCTGAACCAGTAGGTGCTAGCTTACAGCTCAGTATGCTCTCTGATTTCATATTATTTGGTGTTATAGCTTGTGTTTAAGATTGTCCTTGTAGCTACTTATTGTTTTAATAAACAATGTAGATAGAATTAGAGGGTACTATGCTAAGCAAAATAAGTCAGTCAGAGAAAGAAAAATATGATTTCAATCACATGTGGAATTTAAGAAACAAAACAGATGAACATAGGGGAAGAGAAGGAAAATAAAATAAGATGAAAACAGAGAGGGAAGCAAATCATAAGAGACAATGAATTCTAGGAAACAAACTGAGGGTTGCTGGAGGGGAGGAGGGTGGGGGTATGGGGTAATTGGGTGAAGGCATTAAGGAGAGTACTTGATGTAATGAGCACTGGGTGTTGTATGCAAGTGATGAATCACTAAATTCTACTTCTGAAACTAATAATACAGTATATGTTAATTAAATTTAATTTAAATAAAAAATTAAAATTAAAAAATGAGTTTTTTCCCCTGTATTTTCATTCTTTGTAATTTTCTTTGATTTTACAAATGGGATACAACAAAAATAATTTGTATTATATGGGTATTTAAATAGTCTTTAAGTAGTTTTTTTTTAAGCCTAGGGATAATAAAAACAAAATGTGGAGTACTGGTTTGCTCCATGTGGTGTCAGGAGAATGGGATTGTGGAAGTAAATGAAGAAGTGCAAGTGGTTTCTAAGTTAGCAGCTTCTAAATTCCTGGCTTTTCATCTAATGGTTATGCTTCATGACATACTTTCTTTTCCATGTGTTTTTGTTCTTTTTTTTTTTTTAAGATTTTATTTATTTAACACAGATAGAGACAGCCAGCGAGAGAGGGAACACAAGCAGGGGGAGTGGGAGAGGAAGAAGCAGGCTCATAGCAGAGGAGCCTGATGCGGGGCTCGATCCCATAACGCTGGGATCACGCCCTGAGCCGAAGGCAGACGCTTAACCGCTGTGCCACCCAGGCGCCCCCATGTATTTTTGTTCTTATCAACAATTATATAACAAAGAATTAATAATGCATGGCCTACCACTTCTAGAATAAAGAGTTACATTCACTGCTGAACGAAGAGGAACAGCCATTACCAGCTGAGAGTCAGCAGATGAAGCCATCAAAATGTTGACATCCATGAGAATGCAAGACAGAAGACCAGTGGATAAAGATACAGGTGGGAATGAGGAGGGGTGACAGCCACTGTCCCTTCCAGGGTGGCCCTCATGGAACTCAGCCTTACAGTTCACTCAGGACAGTCTCAGGAATTGTACAGACACAGTCATGAGATACATTAGCTGCAACTGAAGAGCCAGAAACAATAAGCAATGTCAAGCGTTACATAAAGACAAATGGGAATCATAGGATCAAGTATTGCTATTAAAACTAAAATAACTTATTTTTTTGAGACTGAGCATTAATCCTCTTAAGAGCAAAAGAAGAGGTATCTTTTTTTTTTTCATTTTCTTCTTCTTGCTGAATTGAGTCTTTTTTCTTTGTGACTTTTTTTCTCCAATGCTTTTTGTTGTTTTAAACCTTATTTCTCTTCTTCTAATACATGACCTCAAACTCTCAGTAAATATATCCTCTTTCCATCAACGTAGGGAATTAACCCATATCTAAGGGTGAGAATTTTTGCAGTTTTACTCTCCAGCTCTTCTCCAAAACCAATCATAATTTGTTAACATCATGTGGAACTTTAGTTCAATTTTTTTGCATTTTATCTTTTCTATTCATAACAATCCATTCTCAACGACTGTATCTTGAGTTCCAACCTAATTATCAGTAGTCACTTGAACTTACTCTAAGTTTCACTGGTCTCTCCTCTCACCAGTCTTTCTTGTGTTACGTGTTTACTTTCTCAGTTGAGTTTTGTTTGTTTTGTTGCGTCTTGTTTTTGCTAAGATATATCCCTGAGTGATTTTTTTTTCTTTCTCAGAGAGGAGATGAGTGCTTCATGTTTGAAATAATTGTGATCGCAAACATTGCACAGTGTTCCAGATGAGTAAACATCTGTTTTACCGTCATCCTCCGAGATCTCTGACAGCAGTCTCATCCTATTCTTTAGTGGACGTTTTTCTCTCTGAAAGATGTTACATTTTCTCTTTATCACTGAACATCAGAAATACCATCAGGAGTTGCCTGGATTCACTATTGTTCCTCAGCATTTCAGGACCAGTTCCAATTGAAGACATATCTTTTCTTGGTCCAGGAATTTTTATTTTATTACTTCCTGGATTAGTTCTTTCTCTCTGTTCCATTTCAAATTCCTAACAGATATTAGGTCTCCTAAAACTGTCCTGCAATCCCTTAATATTTTTCTAATCTTTTAAATTTGACCTTTTAATCCACATTTAAGGAGATTTCATGTATTTTAACTTCCATTTTACTAATGTGGCTGTCAATTACCTACCCCTACCACTGACTATTTTATTTTGGCAATCATGTTTATTTTTTTTTTATTACAAAGAATTCTCTTTGGTCCATTTTCAGTGCAACTTGCTTTTGTTACAAATTACTTCATTAAGCCTGAAAATATTTCTATGGATGTTTTTGGAACTTGTTTTTAAGCTTTTGTCCCTTTCTCCCATTATGTCTGTTTGCTCTACACTTACTTTCTCTTCTTCCTCTTCTGATTCATCTTGTTTCTTTTCTCTTTTGCCCTTTCAATTTTTAAATAAAATTTATGTACACATATTTTAAAGAGTCAAATAGTTATACAATGTTTGTTAGGAAAAACAGTGTGATCCAGTATCTTACTCCCCATATGTAATTACTTTAAATTCTCTAATGTATTAGGGTGCCTGGGTGACACAGTTGGGTTAGTGTCAGACTCTCAGTTTCGGCTCAGGTCGTGATCTCAGGGTCAGGAGATCAAGTCCCACATCAGGCTCCATGCTCAGAGTGGAGTCTGCTTAAAATTATCTCTCACCCTCTTCTCCTGCCCCTGCTTGCTCTCTATCTCAAATAAATAAATAAATAAAATCTTTTTTTTAAAAAAGATTTTGACAGAGAGAGAGACAGCGAGAGAGGGAACACAAGCAGAGGGAGTGGAGAGGGAAAAGCAGGCCTCCCGTTGAGCAGGGAGCCCCATGCGGGGCTCGATCCCAGGACTCTGGGATCATGACCTGAGCTGAAGGCAGATGCTTAATGACTGAGCCACCCAGGTGCCCCAATAAATAAATAAAATCTTAAAAAAAACCCACTTCTCTCTCTCCCTACCCCTCTGCCCCCACTAAAATAAATAAATCAATCTTTTTAAAAAATTGTCTGATGTATCAATTTGGTTTTTACTTTCATATTGCTAAATAACATATTATGGATTTCTTTACCACTTTTTAGTTTTAGGCATTTTTATTGACATCCCATTATGGAACAGTAAGATAATAGCTCTTTCATGAACGTACCTGTGCCACCAATTTACTCACACTTCCTGTCCTTTATTCCCCCCAATATAGTTATAAGATAATTTGGTTAGGTCAATATTTAGTGTTTATATTGCTATTATTATGTAAATGCTATCAACAGCTATCTTATAATTTGATTATTTTTTCCTTCGGTATGCAACTTTTGTTTTCCTTGAAGTTAGTATCTATTTTTTTTCTCAGTTTTCTATATAATTCTCATCAATTTATTCCTCAGTCTAGCCTCTGATATACAATGTTATCTATCATCTATCCATCATCTATCTATCATCTATCTTTATCTATCATGTATTTATCCATCTATTCATCTTCTATTATCTATACCTACTTAGTCTTTTTTTTAAGACTATTTTTTAAATTTTATTTGTTTATTTGAGAGAAAGAGTGAGAGAGAGCATGAGTAGGGAAGAGGAGCAGAGGGAGAGAGAGGACAAGCAGACTCTGCACTGAGCATGGAGCCTGACACAGGGTTCCATCCCAGGACCCTGAGGTCATGACCACAGCCAAAACCAAGAATCAGGGGCTCAACCGACTGAGCCCCCCAGACGCCCCTCTACTTATTCTTAAGGTGATGTAAGTATTGTACTTAACTATGTCAGGCACTACTCTAAACATCTATAAATTCACTTAAAGTTCACAAGAGCACTGACAGATAGGTTTTTCATTATCCCCATAATTAATGGGAGGTGTAAAGAAAACAAGTGAAAGAGCCGATTCAACTCCATATGCTCTGACTACAGAGTTTGTGCTCCTACCTCCCATCTTACATGCCCTCTTGTTAGTATTCTATCAATTTCACCTCTTGAAGTCTCTATTTGAGCCTCTGCCCCATTCCAGTTGGCCCTAGTTGAGTTGGCTCTGGTCTGGTTGCTCAGCAACCATCTGAGGCCCTCCATCATCATCATGGGAACTTCTTTTACTTTGCTTTAATATTGGTTTCTCTATTCTCTGGGACCTAGGACTCCATCTTCCTTGGTTATCTTCTTGTTTTGGCCACACCCTCTGCTCACTTCCTTAGAAAGGATGTATGGAACGGATTTTTTCAGACCTTGCATATCCAAGTATGTTTTTAGTCTATGTTCACACTAATTGAGATTCTGGCTATACAAATTCATATTGCAAAACACTGCCTTTGGGCTTGCTCCAGAAATTGCTCCATTATTGTCTATCTTCCAGTGTTGCTTTTGACAAGTTTAACGTTATTTTGATTCTTAATTCTGTGTTCGGAACCTGTTTCTTTTCTTCCTTGAAAGCAATTAGCATTTTTCTCTTTGTTCTTAGCATTTTCAAGTTTTGCAAACATGCAGGTTGGTGCTGGGCACACTGGTGCCCAGGTGGGCCTTTAGCCTGGAAACTCATGTCCTTCAGTTTTGAAAAACTTCTTGAATCATTGCCTTCCTTATTTCCTCTTCTCCATTTACTATGTTGTGGGTTTTTTTTCTTGTTGTTTTTTGTTTTTGAACTTTCTATTATTTAGCTGCTGAGTGTCTCAGAAAAGTCTTCTAAATTTCTGGTCCCTTACATTTTCTCTTTATCATCTGCTGTTTTGGGGAGTTTCTCTGTTCTATTTTTCAATCCTTCTATCTTTCATTATTGTTGTTCCATTTTTAACTTCTAAGAGCTCTTTTTGTATTTTGAATCTCCTCTTTTCATCTTGATTTTTAAATAGTATCTCTGTTTATGTGTTTCGTGCCTTCAGTAATCTTCTTATCTCTCAGAAAATATTAATGGTAACTGCCTTGGAAGTTTCCCTCCTTCTGACTAGAACCCCTGTGGCATGTGTATTAGCTGTGGGCTCACTTTAGGCTGTCCTGGCCAGGTCACTGCCTTGGCACAGCAGTTCTTCAATTTTTTGGTATGGGAACCTCTCTACCTTTGCAAAAATTATTGAAGCCATCATCAATTTTAAAGAGTAGGGAGTGGAAGAGAAAAAACTATTGTTCAGCAGAAGACTAGACTCAAGAGGAATCTCAGTCCAGGGTAAGAACTGAAAGTGGATGATGTATACAGCATAAGACTGGGAAAGACAGAAAATTGGAGAGACTGGCACAAACCACATGTTGCTAGATATTGCAATACAAGTTAAAGAACTAAGACCTTAGGGAGAAGAACCATGGAAGGGTTTTCATCCAGAAAGTGATACAATAAGTGATACAACCTGGCTGCAGTCTGGAAATGAAATAAAAAAGGAACAAACCTGGAAGTTGCAAGATTAGATTAGGGGCTCTCAGGGGAGTCCAGGGAAGACATAACATGACCTTGAATAGGGCAGCAGGTGAAGGAGTTAGAGAAAAGTGAACAGATTTGAGAGACATTTAGAAGATGGACTCATCACAAGTGGTGACAGATTGGATGGAGGGAGGGGGCAGGTGAGACACCGGGATGAGTCAAGGATAATCCCCAGATTTTTGCCTGGAGGAAATGAGTAAGTTATAACTTTTTCACTGAAATATGGAAGTGACAAGTTTATTTATTTATACATGAATTTGTTAATTATGTCAAATTATCTGAGCCAGATTACTCTGGATTCCAAATCTCTATCATTACTTAATAAATAATATTCTTATTCAAGCCTTGTTTTAAATTATATAGTGTATATGTATGTGTGTGTGTATATAATACACATTCAGTTTTTCCTCACGATGTTACGAAGTAGGGACTGTTATTTTTCCTCCTTTATATGTAAAAAGCAGAGCCACAGACTGTTCAAGTAAACTGTGCAAGACCCACAGCTTAGCACTGGTACAGGGATGTGAAGAATTGGACTCTACAGACTGCAGTGATATCCCCTAGTCTACACTGTTTGTGTGTGTGTGTGTGTGTGTGTGTGTGTGTGTGTGTTTCTCACAAGTCTTGGGTTTAGATGCAAATAAATTGATTTTGGAATCCATTTTCTTCACTGATAATTTAATATTTTCTCTTTCCATTTATTCAATCATCAATGATTTACTGAGTAACCTTGTATGTATCAGGCTTTGAGTTAGATAAAAATTCAACTTTGTAAAACTTAATTCATGCCCTCAAATTTACCAAGCCAGTGGGGATTGGAAACAGGTAAAAAACAAGGACAATACAATGTGACAATGTAGCTTCAATGGGGCACCGAGGAAGAACACCTAAACTAGTTGGACTGGGGGCTCAGGAGAGGCTTCCTATAGATGCCAAAGCAGGAACCATGTTTTAGTGGACAAGAGTCACATATGTGAAGAGAAGAGGAAGGAGAACCTTGAAGACAGAGAGCCACATGTATAGAGAAAAAGAAAGTCAACTGAAAATCAAGTGGATTTAGAAAACACTAAGTTGTACTATTAAGACCTTCCAACCTCCTTCAAATCATGACACATAAAATAATCGAAGATGTTAATATGGCATCCTAGGACGTGAGGCTGCTTGCAGGTCGACAGATAAAAGGTCAGAGCTCAAGATGATTCTGAGATGAGATGCACAATAATCTTGAGTGTTGAGTATTGATACTTTTCCAAAAGTATCATTATGCACATTGCCAAAAGCTCAGAATAAATTATGGTATTGAGGCAAGAGCTGTAGAAATAAGTAGGTATTTGCTTATATGTACAAATATAAGATATTTTTATTTAAGACAAATCTAAACATTGGTTTTACTTGGAAAGAGGAAATAATAGCTGGAAGGATGATGTAGAAATGATATTTGTCACTGTCTTCCCTTTCATTCATTTTGAATTTAGATTGGAATTTAGATCGAATTTAGATTGAATTTAGATTGGAAATATTACTTACCCACATATAAATATACAAAATTCATACTCTGCCAGGTTGGTGGATTAAAAAGAACTGAGAATAAGTATCTGTTTAATTATATTGAAAAAAAGGGTTCTTGTACTATTTTATTTCCTCTGACTATATTATGAAGCAATTTGTATCAGTCATTTTTTAATAATTGACCAAACTGTGTAATGTTATTTGTTATAATGTTTATTTGTCATGCTCCTATTTATATGTTAATCATAATAATCAGGATTGAGCAAACTCAAAGATTCTAAAAATTGGATTGCAATGTGGAAAAATCTCAAAATCTGGGGAAGAATTTTGACCTTAACAGTTTTGTTTCAAACCAATTGGCAAAATTTTATGACCAAGCCAATACCAGAGAGCTCCACCTGCTTCTCCAGGGAAATAAGGCCAGGATGGAAGACAGATTCAACTGTTAAATGTCAGGGTATAAATGATGTGTCCAGAGAGGAAGAAGAAGTGTAAAAGCCTGAAAACATGTCTCTGAGGAAGTTGCAACATCATCCCATATCTGAGGTCATCTTGTCCTCAGATCTCAAGGACATTTTTCTCTCTCAGCTGAAGCCTAAGCTTCCCAAAGGAATCACAAAGCACAAAATAATAGATATTAAAGATGTCTCATTCAATGTCTTCATTTTACAGCTGCAAAAGAAAAAAAATACTCATGGAAGTAGAATAAATAGCCTGAATTAGTTGCAAAGCTAGACTAGAAGCAGATCTCTGCATTAAACGCTGCTGTACGAACATGTCACTGGACAGGACAGACAGAATGCAGTGAAGCCACTCCATGATTCAATTCTTCACAGATTCCAGTGACCTGAGGTAAACTGAGCTCAGTAGAGAATTCAATCCACAAGTGAAAAGATGCCCCTTGAGGAAAAAGATTCCATAGTCCAATAAATTTGAAAATTGATGATTTAGCTGGAGGTAAACAGATTTGTGGGTGTAGTTGGTTGTTAAATTGGTTAGTTGGTTTTACTACAGGAGTCCTTAGGGCCTTTCTATCTGCATTGATCTCTAAGAGGTGCATGAAGAATCATATATCCCAAATTTATGTGCTACAGAGCATCATTTTCCTGGAATCATCTTTTATCATCTTAATTCCATTGTGTGCAGCCAAAGAAATATTAACTTACAGAATACAGTTCAAAATGCTTCATCACAACATTTAAGCTTCTCCGTGATATGAATCTAAGCCAGTTTTAATATCTACACTCCAGTTATCACCTCACTGTTTTCACACTTACCCTAAAATTCATGACTTCCCATATTCGTTTACACTATTCTCTCAGACTGGACTAACCATGCTTCCGTCTCTGCCATGCGGGACTTCATAACCCTTCTTTATGAGATTTTCTCTAATCCTTCCAGTTAAAATTAATTTATGCTCCCTTTTTATTGTTTAGTAATCCTTTATTTTATTTGACAAACATTTGAAAAGTGCCTATATGTGCCAGATACTATTCTAGGTGCTGGGAATACAGCTGTGAACAAAACAAAACAAAACTCACTGTCCCACGGAGCTTACATTCTTGTGTAATAGAGGTGAGGAAAGAGAAAAATTTTAAAACTATTAAGTACACCAGTAATACAACATTGTATCTCTTACGTGGTGTTTTTATGATATCTTAGGGAGTTTAAACATTTGTCTTTCCTTAAACTTCTTGAGAATAGTACCACATTAATCTGCTCAGGCGGCCATAACAAAATACCATAGGCTGGTGGCGGAGGGGAGGGGTGGCACTTAAACAACAGAAATTTATTTCTTACAGTGCTGGAGGCTGGAAGTCCAAGTTCAAGACGATGGCAAGACAGGTGTCATTCTGAGGCCTCTTCTCCTGGCTTGTAGGCAGCTGCCATCTCTCAGTGGGCTCATATGACCTCCTCCTAGCTTAAAGGTGGCCACCATCTCTTTGTGCTCACATGGCCTCTTCTTTGTGCTGCAGGAGAGAGAAATGTCTGGTTTCTCTTCCTTCTCCTATTAGGACACTAATCCCATCGTGGGGCCCAACACTCATAACCTCGTTTAAACCTAAGTACCTCCCAAAGATACCACCTCCAAATACTATCTCACTCAGGGAAGGAGGGTGATAGAACTTCAAAGCACAAATTGGGAGGGGGGGAATACAAACAATCGGTCCATGACGATACCGTTTCTCTATTTTCATCTCTCTCAGAGCTCAGCGTGTGCTTTCCATACAGTAAGTCTTCCATAAATGTGACTGAACTAGTGTTTCCAAAGGAACCATTTTGGAGCATCTGGAGTAGGCATTAGTAGGCACACCCTGGAGCAGCAAAGAAGCATGCCTTGTGAGGGACCACCTGCTGGTATTCTGTTCATGGGGCCTCTTATCCGGGGTGGGTGGAGAGCCCTGGAGGAGGATGTCAACCTTTTGGGGGGTTTGCCACGCACCCTTTGTATTTCTCTTGCATCCTGTATTGACTTTGTCAGGATGTTCTAAGTGTCCCATTCATCTTTTGTCAGCAAACTACAGAAAGTAAGCAATTAGCGCTATTTTTCAAATTTAACTCAGCATCCTGTATTTTTTTTGCTAAATATGGCAACTTTATCCTTTATATATATGAAAAGGCCTGAGACATGTATTTCTGTGTGACTCACCCACATAGAAACAGAAGTCCCAGGAAAAGCCAACAAAGTCCTTTCCTACCCTGGCATTTGCACACAAACAATAATGGAAGAAGAAGCTGTCTCTCTTCTTCCTGTACAAAAGAAATAACTGTTCCTTGGCTAGATGGGAAGAATAAAGGTAATTTTTCTGCATGCCTGGCACACAGTACCAGCTCCATAGAAATTTCTTCCCCAGGCTCTGAAAGCAGGAAGGATATCCTCTATGAAACTTGTAGTACACTATGATTCACCAGCCATTGACTCAGTCAGCATCCTGTGAGCTTCCCAGGCAAGCTTGGCTCACCCCTCAGGTGCCATGTGCACAAAAATGAACGTGGCATCTAAATTAACATACTGTTTATTTATTTTTATTTATTCATTTACTTAATTATACTTACATGGATTTCAGACACATTCCAAAATGTACTTGAGGCAGCATCTGGCACACATGATAAAATACATTCAAAGATAAATAAGGAATATACAACTCTAAACTAAAGTCTAAATAGGCTGGAAGTTTCTAAGAAAAAAATAAACATGCTAGGAGAAGCTGTAAGGGAATATATGTTTATTTATTTTTATTTATAAATAGTCATATCTAGCTACATACAATTTAAATATTACATAGATCACAAAAATCCATCCACAAAATTAAGAGACATAACCAGGGGATTGCATATTGTATATGCAACTCATATACAATACAAGTGGTATTTCTCTTTGTAGAGAAAAGATTCTTGTAAATAGTAAGAAAGAGTAAACACTCCCATTCAAATAGTGCTGAAGAACTTAAATAGGAAACTGAGGCAGAGGCATGGAAGGAAGCCCCAGAGACAGTCTTCCACGTAACCTGAAACCCTCCTTTAGCATCTTATAATTTCCCGCCTCCATTGCCGTTTTTCTGCCAGGCTTGTGTTACATAATCATCCAATACTGATGACTGATTTGCGCTTATGTATTTATAGAGTGAGGAACCTCCATTCATGTCCAAGGCCATCCCTTCTGGACTGAGTCATTCACTGGCCACCATCGTGTAATCTCACAATGTGGTTCGCACACACGCACACACATACACACTCGTGAACCTGTCTGTGTGCACACAATAAATCTACCAGCACAGTAACTAGCATGCATTAAGAGCTCAAAATAAATTTCTTCCTTCTTTTAAAGTTTTGCCTTAGAGAAAAGTATTTCAGAAAGGAGAAATCCACAAGACCTAGATTAAGGAGGAAGGAAGAAGGAAGTCAGCAGAGAATTTAAGGGCAGAAAATACAGCCAGTCTCACAGATGATTGGAGCTGAGTACAGGAAAACAAGAACCCTCTCTAAGGAGCAGCAAAGGGACAGGTTCTCCAACAAGGGGCTACGGAGGCAGGACGCTTCCAAGAACCCGTTTCAGGGATGCGGCTGCTGCCAGGAAGGGACATACATCACAGTCACGAGGACAGATGTCACAGGAAGGCCCAAGTTTTAAACTTGATCAAATTAGGGGAATAAGCTTGGACACTGGAATCAGGGGACCCTGACTCAGACTCCTGTCCTACCACATGCGTTAGCCACGCTGGCACTGGAAAACGCGTCCTCTCTCTGGGGTGTCCGTTTTATCGTCTGTAAGGGAGGGATCACGGAGCCTCGCTGGGTTGCTGCAGGAGATGCTCTGCCACCAGACAGGGATTCGCAGTGCATTCTCAAACACTGCTTGTCTCCCGTCTACATCCGTGTTGCATATGGGATCATTGCTAATACGAGGCCAAAATGCAGATGAATTAGAATGGTGTTATTTAATGAAACAAGAATAAATGCCGTGTTCTAATAGAGCAACTCCCAAAGTAGAATATTATTCCTTCAGGAAGCCTGCTGAAAAGGCTATCTCCAATCAAATAAACCTGAGAAATGACGTGGACTCTTTCTCTACTTAGATATCTGCACTGTAATTCATAGATTTGCAACTACTAAATGTAGAATTTGGAAGATTTTTTTCTATGTCCCATACTAAAGTAATTCACTTAATTTTACTTAATCTAGCAACTTCCAATTCTCTAAATCATTTTAATTATAAGAGAAGAGTCTTTTGTTTTGTTAACTGTTAAAATATCACAGAGCTAGTTTTATGTAGAACATATTTTCAGAAATGTCACACCCCTGGGGTCCCTGGGTGGCGCAGTCGTTAAGCGTCTGCCTTCGGCTCAGGGTGTGATCCTGGCGTTATGGAATGGAGCCCCGCATCAGGCTCCTCCGCTTGGAGCCTGCTTCTTCCTCTCCCACCCACCCCCCACCCCCCGCTTGTGTTCCCTCTCTCGCTGGCTGTCTCTCTCTCTGTCAAATAAATAAATAAACATCTTAAAAAAAAAAAAAAGAAAAGAAAAGAAGTGTCACACTCCAGCGATTCAAGCTAGGTCCTGGATGGAAAATATAATTCTTTTTTTTTTTTCATTTATAAAACATACATAACATTATCACGATGAATTTAGTAAATCTTATTCAATTCATTTATATACTCAGTAGGTACATTTGAGGCATTCACTAATGGCTGGGAATTGGGGATATGAGAGCCAGGTTCTGACTTCATGGAAAAATAGGCAGACAGTTAACAGCAAACAGAAGTGTTATAATGAGGATGTATAGAATCCTATGAGAAAATGTTCAAAGGATGGAAGTCAGTGCTAAGATAACTAGAAAATTATCAAGACTGTTTATTGAAAACATATATTCTATAGAGTTTAATATATATATACTCTTATCCAAACACCCATTTCTCTAAAACTCTACTTAAAGTCCTAAGGTAATGAAGTAAGAAAAGAGACCAATCTGGCCTGTAGAATTTGGAAGATTTTTTTCATCCTTTTAAAGCCAGTAAGAATTTCCCTAGACCACTTGTACAACCTTATGCCCTCATCTCACCCAGAATAAGGGGAGGCACTAGCAGGAAAGGCCAGGGGAAGGATCTAATGAATGTCTCTTCAGAAATAGGATTCAAATATTTATCTTTTTCTTAGAAATTTTGAAATTTCATGATCCCTCAGTCCACCATCTAAGCTATACGTCCTCAATATGGAAACACGAGAACAATGAAGATCTTACGAGAGGTGTTCTCCTCTTGTCTGGGAAGATAGTAAAAGGGCAGTGAGTCCAGGGCAAATCCACTCACCAGCCTCCTTAGCAAATGAAATCATTCCAACATTTCATTCACCTGATTTATCAGTAAACACATCCTGTTGATCTAGCTCTCAAGAGACTAATTTTCAGTATTGGGAAGGTAGTCCTGAATTTATTTTATTTCTGAATAATGGAGTTTTGTTTCCTCACCCACTGACACAGAATAGCACACTAGAACAGAAGTTACACATGCGTGATAACTTGGGAAATAAGAGATTTATGTGACACAGTCTTGGCTTTCTATTTGTACAAAATTAAAATGAATTCCACATGCAAAAAAAAAAAAAACACAAAAATACCTCGCAAGAATTGAGTTCAGGGTAAACTGTCAAAGAACAGAATGATGAGCACACAGAGTATTTCACAACTTTAGTTAATGGCCATTTTCTCCTAGCATGTATAAATTGGAACTTTCTAAATAATTAATTCAATGTGTTCCATCATCACTTTTGGTGTCTCTCCTCATATAGACACGTCCATCAATTAGGTCAAGTTTCCTATACTCTGCAACTAGATAACCAGCATCGGTTTTTCATCTGTCCTATTTTTTTCTTTGAAAAGAGTTTCTCTTGTGCCTCCATCTATTAGGGAAAAAAATAGATTTTGAACAAATTTAAACAAACCTTTCTGTGGAGAAAACTGTTACAGTGAGCAGTCATAAAACCATCAAAGAAAATCAAAGAAAATAAAGAACAGGTTCCAGGTGGAGAAAGATACTTGTAAGTGTTCTTAGCATGAGACCAATGACCTTAAGTATTATGAAAGTACATGCCTCTATTCAAATTCTGACCTGGTTTATGAGCTAAATGGGTGATGGGTATTAGAGAGGGCACTTGTGATGAGCACTGGGTGTCATACATAAGTGATGAATCACTGAATTCTACTCCAGAAATCAATATTGTTAATTAAGTAAAATTAAAAGAAAAACAAATTCTGATCTGGTTTTCCTTCCACTTTATATCAACATATTTGTTTTTGCATGGAAAGACTTTATGTTTAAAAATAGGAGGTCCATGTCAATGAAAGTACTACAATAACACTTGAACAACATTTTCATTGGTGGAACCAAAAGACACAAACTACATCAAACCTTTGGGGATTCTAAAGACATCTACCAGGCTTCTCAAATTTTCTATTTGGGGATTTTAAAAACACTTTAAATTTTTAAATCATGTTCTTAATTGTGTAATATATACAGAAAAGAGTATAATGATGTGTGTTTGCTTGTATGCCTTACGTGTGCCTGTATGTAGTTTGAATAGAAATAAAACAAATACCATATACACATCACCCAGTTTGAGAAATGGAACATTACCACTACCTTAGAAATGCCTTTGTGATTTTATTCTACTGTCCCGTCCAAAGGTAACCTCTATGCTGAATGTTCCATTAATCTCTTCTTTAGGTTTATTTTTTGTTTTCCCAGTATATGCGTATACATAATAAAATGCCATTTAGATGTTTTAAGAGTTGCTTTTTCAGAAAAGCCCAATTTTGCCACTATTAGTAAAGGCTTCAGGATAACACAAGCTGATCAGCATCTCTCCCAGGATTGCAATGTGCCTTCAGTTTCCCTGAGACATCACTGGGGAAATCACTGGTCAAGGTCAAAAGTAAAACCTGTGAAAAAGTTGGAGCTTTTAGAAAGGCTGTTACGTGGTCCTGCACAATGTGATTGTGGAATGGGGTGGAAACAAGATATGTTTCCTTCTAAGCTTAGTTAACATAGCCTACTTCCAATTCTCAGGGTTTATTCCAAAGAAAGCACTTCTATGGGGTGACCTAGGGTGCAGAAGGCAAAGCAAGAACAATCTGGATTTCTTTGTTCACTAATTCTGTTTAGAGTTCAATATTGCCCTAACAATTGTTTTGGGATTCCCATGCTTCTCTTATCTGTTGCCTCTTCTTTTTCCTATTTCCTATGTCTTCCTGTTATTTGATGTTTCATTTGTTCTGGTGGAAACTGTCTCCCAGTAACTTTCAGAGAAAAGGTTGCCTGAGAGCAGATATGGCTGAACATACATTCACAGTTGATTCTTCTTGTTTGCAATAGCTATGAAGTTGGTCTATGAAGCTGCCATTGGCACTGAATTAGGAATACGGAACAATTGCTCTTATGGGAAATAGAGTCAGGTTCCTGTGAGTGTCTGTTCACAATGTGTTTGTCTACCTATATCAATACCTTACCTAATTTATGTGTGTTTCTGTTTAAAGAATTCTTATTTAATGTACAGTTATGTCATTAATATTGCATTCATGGCCAAGAGCACTATAACTCATGTCTGAACAAAGCTTATCTAGTGCATGTATTTTCTCCATAAGGCACATGACAGCCTTCTTGCCCTCAGGAACACAAGACAGCACTTTAACACTATATGTGGGACCATTTTAAACAGTGAAATCTTCAACAAAAAGCACAAAAATGTGATACTAAATATATCATTTAAAGAACACTTATTTACAGATGAGAGCTAAAAAAAAGAGTGTCACCTTGCTCAACCTCAACTGGGAATGTGGGCATCTGACAATTCAAACTTTTCACAGCTCTGTGCATGTTTGCAAATGACTGCAAAAGTGTTGCAAGTATTGATTTGAGGATTAAAAATAAATTTTAGTGAGTAGGTAAATTCACAAATACAGAATCCATAAATAATGAGAGTGTTGACTATATTTCATTCCCAAATTTAAATGATTGTTTGACCTGCTATACATTTCCATCCTGGAAATAATTTTCTTTCAGAATACTGAAGACATTCTTCCATTATTTTCTAGCTTATTATTATTATTATTATTATTACTTAGAAGTCTGAAACCTTATTATTCATTAGTATTTAGTTGTGACCTTTCTCTCTGAAAGATAATATGGCCATCTATTTGGCCCAAGTACTCTGAAATGTCATTACAATGAAGATAGGTTTTTTTCTTTGTTTTTTTGTTTTGGTGTGTTTGTTTTTGAAACTTGGTGAGACTTTTCAGTCTAGCTACTCAAACTCTTTAATTATGGAAAAAAATAGTTTTATTTCATTGGTGAACTCCTCCACTGTATTATTTTTGTTTTCTCCTTATGAAATGCTTACCATTCAGACATTGATCTTATTGTCCTGGTTTTCTAATTGACTTATCTTTTCTATTTTATTTCTATCTCTTTTTCTTTCTTTTCTACTTCTTAGGTTATTTTCTCAATTTTAAATTCCAAAATTTCTCTTGAGTTTTTCTTTTCTTTTTTTTTTATTATATTATGTTAGTCACCATACAGTACATCCCTGGTTTTTGATGTAAAGCTCGATGATTCATTAGTTGCATATAACACCCAGTGCACCATGCAATACGTGCCCTCCTTACTACCCATCACCAGCCTATCCCATTCCTCCACCCGCCTCCCCTCTGAAGCCCTCAGTTTGTTTCTCAACATTTGCTGCAACATGGACGGCACTGGAGGAGATAATGCTAAGTGAAATAAGTCAAGCAGAGAAAGACAGTTATCATATGATTTCTCTCATCTATGGAATATAAGAACTAGGAAGATCAGTAGGGGAAGAAAGGGAAGCATGAGAGACTATGGACTCTGAGAAACAAATTGAGTTTTTCCTTTTTGCTAGCATGTTTTGAACTTTCCAGAGCTATATTAGGATCTTGTTTCTTTTTTGTAGCATCTTGTTTTTGTTTAACATGAGCTTTTCTCTTTGCAAAGATCCTAATGACTAAAGACGACTCTTCAAGAGATTACTCTTCTGGTATGGCAAACTAACTTGAGGTAGGCCAAATCTCACACTGGAACTGGAAAAATGACAAAATTAAAGATCCCTTCAAAAGAATTATTAAAGGCAGCCAAGACTTGAGGGCCCCAAATTCTTAAGAGAATTGAAACTCAATGCAGAAATTTTAATTCACAAGCAGCATGGGTGGAGACACTGAATAGCCAAGCAGGAAATGAGAGCTAAAGTGCAGAGACAGTAATATTTCAGCAGTCTTGAGGTGCTTGGAAAGAAAAATTGCACTTTAGTGCTACTTAGTTAAAGCCAAGATCCCATTAAGGAAGAAAGTGCAGAAATTTGGGCCTAATAATCTTAGCTGACTGTTTTCTTGAGGAACTCAACAGTTCTTAAGCACTAGAGTAAATTTGACAATTTACTGTCAAAAACAAAAGCAGTCACAATGTATTGTGTGTTTATAGCTTATTGTTAAAAAGTTATTGTTAAATAGCACAAAGGATTGGGGAAAGGAACTGGAAATGCACTGCTGTGTGTCTCTTACACTACACATAGATCAGTATAATATTACTTGAAGATAGACTGTAGCTATGTATGTTGTAAATCCTACAGCATCCAATAAATTTTTTAAGACATTATAGATTATGAGTCAAGAGTGGAGATAAAATGGAATCATAAACTCAATCAATCGAAAAGAAGGCTAAAAATGAAAAAAAAAAATACAAAGAGTAGATGGAATAAATAGAAAGATCTAGCAAGATGGTAGAGTGTACAAATGTACCAAATATCACTTTAACAGTACAAACACACCAATTAAGGGTAGAAATTGTCATATTGTATAAAAAGTAACCAGAGCCAACCATATGTTGTCTATAGGACGCCCACCTAGAATATAGACCTAAGTTAAAACTAAAGGAATGAAAAAAGGAGATACCATCAACGCACCACACAAAAGAAAGTTAAATTGGTTATAGTAAGGAAACTAGGTAGATTCAGAACCAGTAATATTACCAGTGACATCACCTAGTGATAAATATGTTAGTTCTCTAAGACATAAAAACACTTATGTGTGTACATATAACAAGTAACAAGAGACTTGAAATATAGAGAGTGAGTCTAATAGAAACGAAAGGTAAAATAAACAAACCCACAATTATGGTTTGGGACTCTATCCCTTTGTCAAGAACTGATAGAACAAGTAGTAAGGAAGTTGGGGTATAGAAAAGCTGACCAACACTATTAACTACCTACCTAAGTGACACAGAGTAGTCCACTCAGAAGCAGACGAATACATAGTCTCTTCAAGTATATATCAAACATCAACAAGAAAGACATATTCTGAGTTCGATATAAATCAAACATTATTATGTGCAGAATCTGCATGCTGAAAACTATAAAACTCTAATGAAAGAAATCAAGGAAGACTAAATAATGAAAAGAAATTTATAATGAACTGGAAGACAATATTATGAAGATGTCAGTTTTCCCCAAATTGACCTAGCCAATGCAGTGGCTATTAATAACCCGGTATAATATTTTTATAAATATTGACACACTGATTCTAAAATTCGTAGAAAAATTCAAAGGAACCAAAATAGCCAAAACAATTTTGAAATTAGACAATGCATACTACCTTATTCTCTGACTTAATATAAAATTACAGTAATCAAGACTGTGATAAGGGTGAAGAGATAAACCCATAGATCAAAGGAAGAAAACACATCGATGCACTCAGTTGATTTTGTCCGTTATAAAGGCGATTCATTGGAGAAGAGCAGTTTCTTCAACAGGTGGTTCTAGAATAATGGGATGTCCGTATGCAAATGAACGAATCTCGACTAGTATTTCACATACTATATGCAGTTTACCTCCAAGTGGATTACAGACTTAAATGTAAAACTACAAAACAAATACAGGAGAAAAATCCTCGTGACCTTGAGATAGAGTTCTTAGATATGACACCAAAAGCCTTTCTCAAAAAAACTTAATAAATTGGATCCATCAATATTAAAATCTTTTGTTCTTGAAAAGACACTATTAAAAGAATAAAAACACAAGCCTCAGAAAAAGATAAAATATTTACAAATCACGTTCCTGACAAAGAATTTGCATCCAGAATGCATCCAGAATGCTTCAAAACTTAACATTTAAAAAAAATAAACAACCCAGGGCCCACCGGTGGTGCAGTTGGCTAAGCATTCATTCCTGGTTTTGGCTCAGGTGGTGATCTCGGGGTCATGAGATCAAGCCTCATGTCGGGCTCTGTGCTCAGCACAGAGTCTGCTTAGAGTTTCTCTCTCCCTCTCTCTCTAAAATAGATAAATCTTTTTTTAAAAAAAGTCACTTCCTTAAGGAAGTGACCCCCCTATTAAAAATAAATAAACAAAACAATTTTTTAAAATGAGCAAAAGGTTTGTATGCAGACTTAATAAGAAAAGATATATAGATGGCAAATAAGCTCATAAAAAGATGCTCAACATAATTTCTCATCAAGAAATGGAAACTAAAACTGCAATGAATACCATTATATGATTATTAGAATGGCTTAAAAAAAAACACACCTGACAATACCAAGTACTTTTCAAAAGTGTCAAGTTCATGAAATGTAAAAAAAACTGAGACACTGTCACAGACCAGAGGAGAGTAAGGAAACATGACACTAAATGCAATGTGGAATCCTCAATGAATCCTAGAACACAAAAACGACATTAATTTTTAAAAAGTGATGAAATCTGATTGAAGTTGGACTTAGATTAATATTAATGTAACAATATCAGTAGACCTGCACCAAAACAACTAACTACTAAAAGGAGTTCTTGGTACAGAAAGAATATGATTCAGACCAAAACAGAAATGCAAAAAGAAACAAAAAGCAAAGGAAAGAATAAATACACGGATAAACCTAACGATATTAGTTTATAAAACAACAATACTATATTGTGTGGTGTAAAATACTTGTAAATTAAAATATATGAAAGTAACACAAAAGATGAAAAGTTAAATACAGTAAAAGTATTCTAAAATCCTTACATTGGGATAATAAAAGTACTACTTTCGATTAAACTCTTTAATTTAATTTTTTTAAAGATTTTATTTATTATTTATTCGACAGAGATAGAGACAGCCAGCGAGAGAGGGAACACAAGCAGGGGGAGTGGGAGAGGAAGAAGCAGGCTCATAGCGGAAGAGCCTGATGTGGGGCTCGATCCCACAACGCTGGGATCACGCCCTGAGCTGAAGGCAGACGCTTAACCGCTGTGCCACCCAGGCGCCCCTAATTTAATTTTTTTAATGTTTTTTTTATTATATTATGTTGGTCACCATACAGTACATCCCTGGTTTCTGATGTAAAGTTTGATGATTCATAGCTGCGTATAACACCCAGTGCACCATGCAATACGTGCCCTCCTTAATACCCATCACCAGTCCATCCCATTAAACTCTTATAAGACAAAGTTATACGTTATAATCTCTAGGGCAGCTACCAAAAGAACCCTAAGAGAAGGTGTGCCAAACAAGTTAATGGTTGGGGAGATGAGATAACAAAAAGTGCCTTGTCAACCCAAAGAAACAACAAAGGAAACAGAACAGGAGGACAAATAGAAAACAAATGGTTTTCCACTATTTCAGTCCATAAGAAATGGATTTCAACCTAAGGATATCTATAATTAGGGGCTCCTGGGTGGCTCAGTCATTAAGCGTCTGCCTTCAGTTCAGGGCGTGATTCCGGGGTCCTGGGACCGAGCCCCGCATCGGGCTCCCGCTCAGAGGGAAGCCTGTAACCCCCTCCGACTCCCCCTGCTTGTGTTCCCTCTCTCACTGTGTCTATCTGTCAAATAAATAAAATCTTAAAAAAAAAAGGATATCTATAATTACACTCAATGTAAACAAACAAGTTATTTCAATTAAAACACAGAGATTGTCAGTCTGCACTTTAAAAAATGATAAATTCCCAACAAAAGTAATTTTATTACATTTTTCAAAAAAATTTTTTTGTTAATTTTCTTTATCATACATCAACTTCCTGTTTAATTAATTTGTTTTTATCTTCATATTTACTTCTTTTTTGAGAGAAAGATTTAATTTGCTATTCTTTTTATAAGCTTTTGAGATGATACCCCAATGTCACTTCTTATAGTGTTTTGATAAGAACTAGAAAAATTAAAATATGTTCTCTCTCTTATCTTGTCATGACTAGACAAGAATGAACCTAAACAATTGTGCGGGAATGTGGATTGTTCTTGATGAGAGAAACCAACCCTCACACGTGCACTGCTAAAGCAACCTAGATCTCTTTCTGTGTTCACTATGTTATATGTTTACGATACAAAAGAAATGTTTTTGAAGTGTGTGTGATGAATTTGAGTTGCGTTGGTAGGTGCAAACTTCCTTTCAGTTGACTGACTTGGCTAGCAGAGCATTTTGTGGTAATATCTATTTTTTAACTAAATGTACAATAATTAATTGATGCAATACAGGGATTTAAATTTGAAAAAATAAAATATGCTCCCTCTGGAGGTGCTGATTTTCTATAAACCTTTTTGAAAAAAATTTAAATCAGATAGTAGCAACATTTTATGCTCAAATTTAAATGACATGATAAAATTTATATGCACACTCAATTTTAAGAGTCAATCTATGAAAGCATCAACCCAACCTCAAATTCAGTGCACACACTGTTTTACTATGACACTTGAGAAGCTTGGCAAGAAATCCTAGCTGGATAAAAGCCAGCTCATATATGATTAGGAGTCAGGGAAAGGTAGAACCAGAATTTTCTTTTAGAAACAATTTTGGATTCACTTTAGTACTTGAAAAAAATATCAGATAGAGAATGCCCAAAGTACAAAATTATAGATTATTTCTCATCAAGAGTAGGAAATTATAAAGATTATCACACAAATAATACTGGACAAAAGAGGTTTCAAAATATGTTACGTGTTCCATGCTTCCCATAGGCATGCTATTTGCCTTGCTACAGTATTTATTTAAGTGCTTATTTCTTCTTACCTCACTTCACCAATTCTTATTTGATCAGAGTCTTTCTCTTTCTTTTATTCACCCGAGTATCTAGAACAAGGCCTAGTACATAACAGAAACTCAATTTTTTGTTTACTAATCAGCCAGCTCCATATGATAGGATCAAGAAAATAGAAGTGGGAGAAAGAAATCACAAGAAGAGGCCCAGGCAAAGGGCTTTGGTGGGACCTTCATTTTTGGTGGGCCCTTCATTTTTGGTGGGCCCTTCATTTTTGGCTAGCTGAGGTGGATATCTGAATATCAAGGTGGACGTGCTGTCAAAACCAAGACCTGAAAGGAAATCTACAACTTGAATATTGGGCTGTGATGGAGCCCAGAAAGGGACTGGAGGCCCAGAAAAGTCTACTGGTATTGTCCATGCAAATCCAGACATCCAAGAAAGCAGCACATCTTAGACTGTTCCACAGACTACTGGGTGTTCGTAGACACACTCTCAAGGGTCTGTGAGTTTTCTGTGAACTTCTGAGTTTTATATATTGATTATGTTGATTATGTTGTTGATGCCAAAAAAATAATAATGTTGGTACATCCCGGATCATCTTATAACCAAGAACTGCCTTATAATTCAATATCTGAGTGTATGTCAGAGTGTACATTTGTTCTGTTACCAAGAGGTGATGTAAAGATGCATTATGGAAGGTTAACATTGTGATAAATATGTATGTGTGGATCCCATTAAGTGGGCAAAGGCCTAACGTTAGAATGCCAGCAATTAACCCCATCCCTGATATACTCAGGTCACCAACTGTAGAGACAAACTTCTGCCTCTGAAAGCCTTATTATAATGTAAGGCTTGAGCTGCCTCAGTTGAGATCCTGCCTGGACATTATGAGACCCCTCGTGGCCGTGGTGCATGTGTCACTTTAATTGTTGTGTGCTAATGATCCTAGAGCAGAGGCGGACTTAATGCAGAACAATGCCCCTGAGCCAAGTGCAGGCTAAGTGATATGACAGCACATTGGGCTAATGAAGGTTTTGCAGTTGCTACAATAGAACGATGCAGTGGGAGAACTGAGTTAGCATGCAGAGCAGGTCAGCGTAATCGGGACAGAGAGACTGAGCAGTTGGACCTCAATGTGCTGATGCAGAATTCAGCTATCTTTGTGCCAGTTTGGAACATGCTTTCAGCAGTAGGGACACTAGTCAATAAACAATGATTTTTGTAAATGGAATTTTTTAAAATTAATAATGCATTTTGAACTGCACATCTAAGTTGATGATCACATCTAAATAACATGACCATGGTTTACATGGTAACGAAGATATCTTGTGTGACAGTGTTGCAGGCTCAAAATCAAGCAATGAGAGAGGAAAATATAAAATACACAACGTCATCTTCCAACTACAAATTCCAACAACGACTTTTTAGCTTCAGCCAACATCACCAGTCACTGTGAATTAACGTGACTTTTGTTGTCACGGTTAGTACTTAGTATGCATTTGCTTTTACAGATGTGAAGAACTATAAACATAAAGAATGTATACATATAAAAATAACATAACAAAAGTAATATATCATCATAGGATACATTGAGGGGTTTTGTTGTTCCTTTTTTTAAAAAAGATTTATTTATTTTTTTTATTTGAGAGAGAGAAAGAGACTGTGCGGGGATAAGGGGCAGAGGGAGAGAGAATCCCAAGCACACTCCCTGCTGACCACAGAGCCCGTTTGGGGCCTCGATCTCCTAACCCTGAGATCATGACCTGAGCCAATATCAAGAGTCAGTCATCCAACTGACTGAGCCACCCAGGTGCCCCTGTTGTTCCTTGTAAGGGAAGCCCACATTTGCTGTCATTTGAGAAACACATCAACATCAACTACAGAGTTTTGTAAAAAATAATGAATATTGTAGCTCTGATGGCATAAGTCGGGATCTCTTACAGTGGGAACCGTGGGATGCATCATTTAAAGCGTTGTGGGTGAGTCTGTGGTCTAGATATACAACGACGCCTTCCCCTTCGTGCTGGGCGAAAAGTTTGTTCAATCTAGTTTTAGTCATTGTAAATTAATTAAATTAAATTATTCATTTTAAGTTAATTACTTTCTGTTTTATCATTTTAATTCCCTTTACCTAATTTTCCTTACATTGATTTTATTCTTTTCTCACTTCTTGCGATAAATACTTACTTGATTTATAGTCATTCTTTTAAGAAAACAATAAAAAGATTACTTAAAACATATCTTTTACATTCAATGTTAAATATTTAGTATTTTTACAGTGGGTATAAATGGGTTTAATTTGTCTTCAACTTAATATTTACATATGACAGTTGCTATTGTTGATGTTGCTTTTATTTTTAAATTTCCAATGGTTTGGATTTTGTTTTGGGTTGGCTAAACTTTTGTTATTAACATCGAGATGTACTCATTGTCACTGAACATTACCAGGGTACTTCTATATTTTTAAATTAATTAAAAGCTTTGATTCATTTTTATAATTATTTCTTACATATTTGCAATGTAAGTGTACTTTCTGTTCATCAGTTACAAAATTCTAAAAATATCTATTAAAGCAAGCTTACTGATTATGTTTTTGAAATCCTCTTCATCCTTACTCACTATTACCTGTTTATCTATTAAAGAAATAAGAGGAATGATAGAATAGCAAATTGCAATCAAGAGTTTTTCAATTCCTTCTTATGTTTCTAAGAGTTCCAGTTTTATTTTGACGTTGCATCATTTCACATGAAAGTTTATAAATGCATAATTCCTTGTAAAATCCACCACCTTCTTTTTTTTCATTTAGACAGTTTTCTTTAATTAACGATAGGGACACTACAGTTCTAGCCAGCCAGAATCAGGGGGGAAAAACTGGAAATAAACATAACACTATAAAGAAAACTTGGAGAAGTCAAATACTTCTAAATAAAAATATATAACCGGGCTGGCACCCATTATATATACATAATACAATTTTATTACTACAACCCAGTCCTCTGTGCTGGTCCTATGGAGTTCTCTGTACTTTGTCCATCATGCTCTGCTATGTCTGATTTCAGAATTATCTCCATCACCACCAAAACCTCCCATCCTGCTCTCTCGACATTACCTTTTTCAGTATATAATTGCCTATTTCTTTTTTTATTTTTTTACCGTTTCTCTATTATTTTGCTCAGGTGCTTCCTCGTGTATAGCCAAATTTTATGTTATTTTTCAAAATGTGACTTTTAAGTTAATTCCAAGATAACGTATGATTTCTGGTGCTATTGTAAATGGGATGGATTCCCTAATTTCTTTTTCTTCAGTCTCATTGTTCGTGTATAGAAATGCAACTGATTTCTGAGCATTGATTTTGTATCCCGCCACATTACTGAATTGCTCTATAACTTCTAAAAGTTTGGGGGTGGATTCTTTTGGGTTTTCCATGTAGAGTATCATGTCATCTGCAAAGAGAGACAGTTTGACTTCTTCTTTGCCAATTTGGATACCTTTTATCCCTTTTTGTTGTCTGATTGCTGTTGCAAGGACTTCTAGTACTATGTTGAATAATAGTGGCGAGAGTGGGCATCCTTGTCGTGTTCCTGATCTTAAGGGAAAGGCTTCCAGCTTTTCCCCATTGAGAATGATATTTGCTGTAGGCTTTTCTTTCTTTTTTTTTTTTTTAAGATTTTATTTATTTATTCGACAGAGATAGAGACAACCAGCAAGAGAGGGAACACAAGCAGGGGGAGTGGGAGAGGAAGAAGCAGGCTCATAGTGGAGGAGACTGATGTGGGGCTCGATCCCATAACGCCGGGATCATGCCCTGAGCCGAAGGCAGACGCTTAACCGCTGTGCCACCCAGGCGCCCCTGCTGTAGGCTTTTCATACATGGTTTTTATGAGATTGAGAAATGTACCCTCTATCCCTACACTCTGAAGGGTTTTAATCAGGAAAGGATGCTGTCTTTTGTCAAATGCTTTTTCTGCATCAATTGAGAGGATCATATGGCTCTTGACTCTTTTCTTGTTGATGTGATCTATCACACTGATAGATTTGCGAATGTTGAACCACCCTTGCATCCCAGGGATGAATCCCACTTGGTCATGATGGATAATCCTTTTAATGTACTGTTGGATTCTATTAGCCAGGATCTTGTTGAGAATTTTGGCGTCCATATTCATCAGGGATATCAGTCTGTAATTCTCCTTTTTGATGGGGTCTTTGCCTGATTTGGGGATCAAGGTAATATTGGCCTGGTAGAATGAGTTTGGTAGCTTTCCTTCTTTTTCTATTTTTTGAAATAGCTTTAGGAGAATAGGTATTATTTCTTCTTTGAATGTTTGGTAGAATTCCCCAGGAAACCATCAGGCCCTGGCGTTTTGTTTTTTGGAAGGTTTCTAATCACTGCTTCAATCTCTTCATAATTAATTGGCCTGTTTAAAAAATCAATTTCTTCCTGTTTCAGTCTTGGTAGTTTATAGGTTTCCAGGAAGGCCTCCATCTCTTCCAGATTGCTTAATTTATTGGCATAAAGCTGTTGATAAAAGTTTCTAATAATCCTTCCAATTTCATTGGTGTTGGTTGTGACCTCTCCCTTTTCATTCATAATTTTATTAATTTGGGTCCTTTCTCTATTCTTTTGGATGAGTCTTGCCAGTGGTTTGTCTATTTTATTTATTCTTTCATAGAACCAGCTTCTAGTTCTGTTGATCTGCTCTACTGTACTCCTGGTTTCTAGTTCATTGATTTCTGCTCTAATCTTGATCAGCTGCTTTCTCGTGCGTGGATTAGGCCTGTTCTTCTGTTGCTGTTCCAGCTTCTTGAGGTGAGAATATAAAAACTGCATTTCAGATTTTTCTATTCTTTTGAGTGAGGCTTGGATGGCTATGTATTTTCCCCTTAGGACTGCCTTTGCAGTGTCCCATAGGTTTTGGACCATTGTGTTTTCATTCTCGTTGGTCTCCATAAATTGTTTAAATTGATTTTTGATTTCCTGGTTTATCGAATCATTCCTGAGCAGGAAGGTTCTTAGTCTCCAAGTGTTTGAGTTTCTTCCAAATTTTTCCTTGTGAAAGAGTTCCAATTTCAAAGCGTTGTGGTCTGAGAATATGCAGGGGATAATTTTAGTCTTTTGGTATCGGTTGAGACCTGTTTTGTGACCTAGAGCATGGTCTATTCTTGAGAATGTTACATGGGCATTAGAATAGAATGAGTATTCTTTTGTTCTGGGGTGTAGTGTTCTATATAGATCTATGAGGTCCCTCTCATCTAGTATGGCATTCAAAGCTCTTGTTTCTTTGTTTATTTTCTGCTTAGGGGATCTATCTATTGCTGAGAGTGGAGTGTTGTGGTCCCCTACTATTAACGTATTTTTATCTATATGTCAGAAACGTAAAGGAGATTTATTCTAGAAACTACAAATCACTCTTGAAAGACATTGAAGACGACACAAAAAGATGGAAAAATATTCCATGCTGGTGGATTGGAAGAATTAACATAGTTAAAATGTCCATGCTACCCAGAGCAATCTACACTTTCAATGCTATCCCAATCAAAATACCTAGGACATTTTTCAAAGAACTGGAACAAACAGACCTTAAATTTGTGTGGAACCAGAAAAGGCCATGAATCACCAAGGAAGTGTTGAAAAGGAAAAACAAAGCTGGGGGCATCACAATGTTGGATTTCGAGCTGTACTACAAAGCTCTGATCACAAAGACAGCATGGTACTGGCACAAAAGCAGACCCATAGACCAATGGAACAGAATAGAGAACCCAGAAATGGACCCTCGGCTCTTTGGGCAACTAATCTTCGATAAAGCAGGAAAAAGCATCCGATGGATAAAAGACAGTGTCTTCAATAAATGGTAATGGGAAAATTGGACAGCTACATGCAAAAGAATGAAACTTGACCACTCTCTCACACCATACACAAAGATAAATTCCAAATGGATGAAAGACCTCGATGTGAGACAGGAATCCATCAAAATCCTAGAGGAGAACATAGGCAGCAACCTCTACGACATCGGCCACAGCAACCTTTTTCATGACACATCTCCAAAGGCAAGAGAAACGAAAGATAAAATGAACTTGTGTGACTTCATCAAGATAAAAAGCTTCTGCACAGCCAAGGAAACAGTCAAAAAAAACTAAGAGGCAGCCCACGGAATGGGAGAATATATTTGCAAATGACACTGCAGATAAAAGACTGGTATCCAAGATCTACAAAGAACTTCTCAAACTCAATATGTGAGAAACAAATAAACAAATCATAAAATGGGCAGAAGATATTAACAGACCCTTTTCCAATGAAGACATGCAAACGGCTAACAGACACATGAAAAAATGTTCAAAATCATTAGCCATCAGGAAAATTCAAATCAAAACCACACTAAGATACCACCTTACGCCAGTTAGAATGGCAAAAATTGACAAGGCAAAAAACAACAACTGTTGGAGAGGATGTGGAGAAAGGGGATCCCTCCTACATTGTTGGTGGGAATGCAAGTTGGTACAGCCACTCTGGAAAACAGTGTGGAGGTCCCTTAAAAAGTTAAAAATTGAGCTACCCTATGATCCAGCCATTGCACTACTGGGTGTTTACCCCAAAGGTACAGACATAGTGAAGAGAAGGGCCATATGCACCCCAATGTTCATAGCAGCATTGTCCACAATAGCTAAGTTGTGGAAGGAACCGAGATGCCCTTCAACAGATGACTGGATTAAGAAGTTGTGGTCCATATATACAATGGAATATTACTCAGCTCTCAGAAAGAACGAGTTCTCAACATTTGCTGCAACATGGACGGCACTGGAGGAGATAATGCTAAGTGAAATAAGTCAAGCAGAGAAAGACAATTATCATATGGTTTCTTTCATCTATGGAACATAAGAACTAGGAAGATTGGTAGGAGAAGAAAGGGATAAAGAAAGGGGGGTAATCAGAAGGGGGAATGAAGCATGAGAGACTATGGACTCTGAGAAACAAACTGAGGGCTTCAGAGGGGAGGGGGGTGGGGGAATGGGATAGGCTGGTGATGGGTAGTAAGGAGGGCACTACTGCATGGTGCACTGTGTGTTATACGCAAGTAATGAGTCATCGAACTTTACATCAAAAACCAGGGATGTACTGTATGATGACTAACATAATATAAAAAAAATATATTATTTTTTTTAAAGATTTTATTTATTTATTTGACAGAGACAGACAGCCAGCGAGAGAAGGAACATAAGCAGGGGGAGTGGGAGAGGAAGAAGCAGGCTCCCAGCGGAGGAGCCCGATGTGGGGCTCGATCCCAGAACGCCAGGATCACGCCCTGAGCTGAAGGCTGACACTTAACAACTGCGCCACCCAGGCACCCCATAAAAAAATATAATTGTAAAAAAAACCCAACAAAATGTGGCTTTTAATATGAATTCAGTCATGTGCACTAATATGTATTTATGTGTATACTAGTATGTTTAGTCTTCTGATTTACACTTAATATTGTTTATGCTTTTTCTCACATTTTTTAATCTGTGATTATGCTGACCATATGTTCTTTGCATTTTTTTATGATTTTTTTATGATTTGAAAGTTAAAACTTCTTATCTTGGGGTGCCTGAGTGGTCAGTCATTAAGCGTCTGCCTTTGGCTCAGAGCGTGATCCCAGCATTCTGAGATCGAGCCCCACCTCAGGCTCCTCCTCTAGGAGCCTTCGTCTTCCTTTCCCACTCCCCCTGCTTGTGTTCCCTCTCTTGCTGGCTGTCTCTCTCTCTCTGTCAAGTAAATAAATTAAATCTTTAAAAATAAATAAATAAATAAATAAATAAATAAAATAAAAATTCTTATCTTAATTCTGGTTGTAGTTAACTTTAAATATAAAAAAATAAATTTGAAAAATATGGCAATGTAAACAACATAACGTTCAATATCCCTCACTGTGAAAAGTGAGAACTTTAAGATGTTTTTATACCTTCTGTTTTCTAACACACCTTCCAATATTTTACAGGCATTTTCTCTAATTTCAGGTATGGAACTTTAATTTTTTACATTATGCATCTTTACTTCCACTTCACTGTGTATGTTGCTGTAACAACATTGACATTTATTTAGCTATACCACGTCTAATTGTTTAACATCATCTCCTTTAAATCTTTCTTTTTCTTGTAATTAATTACGTGATTGATTTCTTTCTTTGTAAAACAAAATTTTCAGGTGTCCTTTTCCAAAAACACATGGGTGTTATGGGTTGAATTGTATCTCTCCCCCTTTCCCACCACCTCAGAACCTCAGAATGTGACGTTGTTTTGAAATAGAGATTGAAGGTATAATTAGTTAAGATGAGTTCATCTTCGAGCAGAATGGGATTGTAGTGCTGTATGACTGACATTCGTACAAAAGTGAGAGACACAGGCACACAGACACATGAGGGCAAGATGCCGTGTGATGATGGGTGCTGCAAGCCAGGGTAGACCACAGATTACCAACAAACTACCAGAAGCTAAAAGAAGCAAAGACCAACTTTACCCAGAGTACCAAAGGAAGCATGGACCTGCTGATTGATTCTGAATGTGCAGCCTCCAGAATTATGAGTTAATAAATTTCTACTGTTTTTAAGCCACCCCATTGTATGGTACTTACATCCGGGGGTACTTAAACCCCATTTATGGCAGCTACAGGAAACTAATAGGGTGGGTACTACCATTTTTGGGTTTTGGTGCTCCTGAGCATGTCTCCAGTTAATTAGCATATGAATTTATGTCATGCCCAAAGTAGAAATCTTGAAACACAGAATGTTGTCTCAATCCTCAAATCATGGCTTAACATTGTCTTTTTGAAAATTTCTTGTTCTGTCTGGTCTCCAACACCTAAAGCACTTTTCACAAAATTTGTGTATATATATATATATCGTCAAGATTTACCATGCAAAAATTGATCTGTGGCTGCTGTGTGTTCTCCTTCTGAAGTTCGGTGATAGAAATCCTAAGGTGGTTCTATTGGGGATATTTTCCATTTACTTACCAAGCAACATTTTTCTTCATAGTTACTAGGTCCTTGGCTCAATTTGTTTGAGCATCCTATATTGAGTGAGTTTCCACATATTTCCTTAAATGTTTCCAGTGCTAGCAAATTTTTTCCATATTATCATATACTGTGTTCAGTTTAATAGATATTTGGTAAAGGTAGGCTTTTCTCAGGGATGTGTATAACAGAAAACCAGCCCTTAGGAAAAATATTTTGAGGGCACTGTGAATGGCATCAGCCTCTTGTCTTGTGTCTACCTATTGGGAAGATTTTGCCACTTACTAGCTACCTCAATGGCCTTTAGTTTACTTCAAAAAGCAGGAAGCATTGGGTGTGTGATGGAGGTGATATCTGTCAGGAAAGGGCTTGTTTCATCAAACAGTCCATTTGTCCTTACTCTAACATTATATCATTCTGGAGCAGGAACCCTTTACAAAGCACCCCTTCCTCAGATCAGTTTCATCAGCTTCTCCTGACAGAGACCTGAGCACTCCTGCAATTATACGGCAGCCCCTCTGGATGTCAGACAGGTGGATACAACAGCTTCATCTGATGCAGAAGAATTGTGGGTCCTGAGCCTCACGGTGCACCTGCTCCATGGGCATGAGCCCACAGTGAGTGTGGATTGCCAGCGGCATGGGCTTCTCCATCTGGTCTTGGCAGAAGAAGTTTATGATAGTTGCAGGAATTTGGGGGAGAAACCTCAAATGTGCTTCCATTGCTAGAGAAATTTCTTCACAATCAGAAAAATGAAGAGAGTTCATGTCATTTTAATATGTGATGACACTGTGGCCTTCCTCACACTAAACCGGCAAACACAAGTCTTAGTCATGAAGCTGGAACTTCTTGACCTAGCCGTTCCTACTCTCCGGCGAACCTTTCAATGATATCAGCTGGAAGGAACTGATCATTGTTGCCAGCTACAGCCAGAAGGTCCACGAAGCCTTTGGATAGTGTGCTGCCCAGCACCCTGCATGCCCTTCTGGACTGAGACCAAAGCGAGCAGTAGTGCTAAGTGAGGCCCCTTGCAGCTACTGGTGCAGAATTAGCAAAATCAGTTGTGCAATACACATTAACAAATCAAAAGGTACAGAGAAAAAAATTACATTGGGTTAATTCTAGGTCAACTGAAGTAGAAAGATTTCAAGGGTAACAAAGGAGGATGAAACTGGAGTGATTCTCTGAGTCCAAAGACAGACAAATTGCAAAGACTTGTAATGCAAATATTTTGTGATGGCAGGAAAGGGCCCATGCCTGCCAGATGAAGTTGGAAATGTCCTTCTCTCTTTATAGTCAGTTACATTTTTCTGGTTTTGAAGTGTTAATTTTAATTTTAATTTTTCATAAAGTTATAGTTTGTTGAAATTTTCTAATTTATTTACATATATTTGTACATCACATCTCATAACTATTTTCCACATGACATAGATAATCCACGTCTCTTGTATTTTTATGTGTTTTTATTCTGAATTATATTTCCTAACTTACTTTCCCTCTAAATGTATTTTCCAGAGAATGGCCTATTATACATATTTTAGAAGCCAAATTTGTAATTATTAAATATATTGCTTTCTTTATCTGTCTATTTTTTATTTAGTCATTTACATTTCAATCCTCTATGTTTAGGACTACTGCTGTTTGTACATTACAGATTTCTCACTATGTGTCAGATGCTTTTCAAATTGCAAGAGATGCTACAATGAGAAATACAAAATATCAAAAAAAAATATTGAACTCATGAGCTTATATTCTAGTGACACACATTTAGTGCTATGGAAAAACAAAAAAAAAAAAATTAGGAACTCGTAGGGAGTTCCTGATAAAGGGACTTAACCTTTTTTAAAAAGTGTTTAGGGAAAATCTCACTGAGAATGTAATATTTGAGCAACAATTAAAGGAGGTGAGAAAGAAAGTAGAAACATACGATTTCAAGGGAAGAGCATTTTAAAAGAAGAAAATAACAATTCCTAAGGCCTTAAAAGGGGCACGTTGCTTGCATCATCAGGACATGATCAATGAACTGGTATTTTTAGAATGTGTTGATTAAGAAGGCAATCAAATGGTGGGAGAATAAGACCAAAGAGTAAAGAGGAGTGAGGGGAGATCATGTAGTGTCTTACAGGCTACTGAAAAACTTTGACTTTTATTCAGAATAATAATAACCTGTAGGAGGAAGAGAGGAAGCAGCATGCCTATGTGGGAGGCTGTGTCAGCCATCTTGGTGAGAGACAATGGCGACATGGAATAACGTGGTGGTGAGGAAGGTAGCAAACAGTGCTCATATCTTGGGCACATTCTGAAGAGGAAGTGGACGAGAATTATTGATGGAAGGACATGAAATGAGAGTAAAAGGAAAGTCAACAATCAACAAGCATCACACTGATCATGCTTTAGGACAATGGCGTTAACTTAGAAATCAGTGATGGAAGGAATACCTTTAAAACTCATATATTTGGACATTTAAAAACATCTTGTTAGTAACTCATTGGTCAAAGAATACAAATAATAATAATTTTCTTATACTTAAATACAACCAAACAAATACAGCATACCAAAATTTATGGGACATTGTCAGAGCAGTATTATGAGGGAAACTAATGTTCATAAGTACTTATTTACAAAAGCTCAAGAGCCAGCTTAATAAGTTAGAGAAACAGCAGCAACATGTTCTTAAAGCAGAAGGAGGAGAATAAAACATAAGAGCATGTAAAAAAAGAAGGGGGAAATGAATACAATAAATATCAATGAAACTAAAAGGTGATTCTTGTAGAATGCTAATGAAATTTTTTAATCTGTTGCATGATTAATAAAGAAAAAAAGACAAAAAGCAAAGAAATAATAGTAGCTTAGGTACATAACTGGACATGTATACAGAATTAAAATGGAAGGAAATACTATGTTTAACATTATACCAAAATTTTTCAAAACTAGGGTGAAGGCACACTTTCCAAGAATAATATTTTTAATAAAATATACTCACCAAAAAATAAAGATATTTAAAAAAAAAATTCAGGGATAATAAGGAAAGAGTCTTTAAACACTAGAATAGGACAAGGGTGCCTGGGGTAGCTTAGTTGGTAAAGTGGATGCCTTCTGCTCAGGTCCTCATCCCAGGGTCCTGGGATTGAGCCCCGCCTCCAGGGAGCCCAACTCTCTCTCTCTCTCTCTTTCAAATAAATAAGATCTTTAAAAAGTAAATAAATAAATAAATAAATAATAAAAATAAAAACTAGAACAGGACGGAAAAGCTTATTGTAAATATTCCTACTTATGTGTCCATTGCAGTAAGACAAGGAAAGAAACACAAGATATAAAACAAAATAGAAATATCAGAAGTAAGAAATACTTTAATTTATTAATTATTAAATGAATAATAATCAATTACTTATTAATTACAAGAAGAAAAATATTAACAAAGTACTGAGAAGCCAGAGAAAATTTTACACAAGCAATTAAAGTTAACATCACCTTTAAGATGCAACAGAATATCATGTCTATCTCTGAGAAGGATACATCATATACAGTATTATTTCCATAATCTAAATCTAATTATGAAAGTTAGACAAATATACATTGAGTTATAATCTCTAAAATACCCATCTTGTATTGTTCAAAAATATCAATGACATCAACACTAAACTATTCCCAATTAAAATTAGTATAAACCAATGAGATCAATCTAGATGCAATGCATGATTCTAGAGTAGATTCTATACTGGAAACATCATTGCTATAAAGGACAAATTATTGATACAAGAGACAAAACTGGATTATGACTACAGTTTAACTAAAAGTATTATATAAATTTTAAGTTTCCTGAATTTTATAACTAAACTGTAAGTATTTAAAAGGATATTATTGTTCTTTGGGAATACACATTAAATTTTTCATGGAATAAAGATACATAATGTATGCAATTTACTCTCAAATGTCTCAGAAGTTTTGAGCTATACTATATATCTATACAGAAAAGTTAATTTTTAAATGTGACAAAATGCTTAAAATTGTCAAATCTGGATTTATGGGATTTATTTTAATTATTCTTGCAACTTTTCTGTAATTTTGAAACTTCCTGTAAGTTTGAAATTATTAAAAAAATAAATAAACAATATATTATGTCCAAAAAAAAAAAGACCAAGGAATAAATTCAACATGAGATACACAAACATACAACATACCTCAACACAATAAAGGTTATATATGACAAACCCAGAGTGACCATAATACTCAATGGTGAAATGTTGAAAGTTTACCTCTACGAACAAGAACAAGACAAGGATGTTCACTCTAACCACTTTATTCAGCACAGTGTTGGAAGTCCTAGCCACAGCAACTAGACAAGGAAAAGACATAAAGTGCACCAAAATCAATAAGAAAGAAGTAAAACAGTCACTATTTGCAGATGACATGATACTGTATATAGAAAACCCTAAAGACCTCATCAAAAAACTATTAGTATTAGTAAATAAATTCAGTAAAGTTGCAGGATACAAAATCAATAGACAGAAATCTTTGAATTTCTATATACTAATAGCAAACTAGCAGAAAGAGAAATTAAGAAAACAATCCCATTTACAATTGCATCAGAAATAATAAAATACCTAGGAATAAACTTAATCAAAAGGAGAAAAACTCATACTCTGAACACTATAAGGCCTTGATAAAAGAAATTGAAATTGAAGACTACACAAATAAAAGGAAACTTATGCCATGCTCATGTATTAGAAGAATTAATATTGTTGAAATATTCAAAATACTGAAAGAATCTTCAGAATCAATGCAATCTTCAGAATCAATGCAATCCCTATCAAAACACTAATAGTATTTGTTCTCTGAAAAAAATAGTATTTTCCACAAAACTAGAACAAAGAATCCTAAAGTTTGTGTGGAACAACAAAAGACCCCAAATAACCAAAGCAATCTTGAGAAAGAAGAAAAGAGTTGGAGATGTCACAATCCCAAAGTTATAAAAATCAAAAGAGTATAGTAATTGTACCCCCCCCCAAAAAAAAGACATATAGCTCAATGGAGTGCTCAGAAATAAACCCATGTTTATATGGTCTATCAATCTATGACAAAGGAGGCAAGAATATACAATGGGGAAAAGACAGTCTCTCCAATAAATTGTGTGAGACAACTAGACAGCTACATCCAAAAGAATGAAACAGGACCGATTTCTAAAACCATACAAAAAAAATAAAGCCAAAATGGATTAAAATCTTAAATGTAAGAACTGCAATCCTAAAACTCCTAAAATAAAACACACACAGTAAATTATTGGACATCAGCCTTAGAAATATCTTTCTGGATGTTTCCCTGGGGGAAGGGAAATAAAAGCAAAAATAATAAAACTACCTCAAATTCAAAAGCTTTTGCACAGTGAAAGAAACCATTAATAAAACAAAAAGCAATGTAATAAATGGCAGAAGATATTTGCAAATCATATATCCAATAAGGGATCTCCAAAAAAATATAAAGAACTCCTACAACTCAACACCAACAAACAACAGCACCACCACAAATACTCCAACTGAACAATGAGCACAGGGATCTTAATAGACATTTTTCCAAAAAAGACATACAGATGGCCAGCAGACATATAAAAAGATACTCAAAATCACTAATCATCAGGGAAATGCAAATGGCTAGTATCAAAAAGATAAGAAATAATAAATTTTGTCGAGGATGAGGAGAAAAAGGGAGCCTTTATCCACTGTTGGATGTTGGAATGTAAATTGGTGCAGCCACTATAGAAAATGGTATAAAGTTTTCTCCAAAAATTAAAAAAAAAAGAAATACCATAAAATGCATTAATTCCACTTTTGGATATTTACCTGAAGAAAACAAATCAAAAGATACATGCACCCCTATGTTTATTGCAGCATTAATCACAATAGCAAAGATATGGAAGCTACATAAGTGTCTGTCAATAGATGAATGGATAAAGAAAATGTCACATGTATACACAATGGAACATTACTCAGCCAAAGAAAGAATGAGATCTTGTCACTCAGGACAACATGGGTGGACCTAGAGGGTATTATGCTAGGTGAAATCAGTGAGACAGAGAAAGGCAAATACCATACGATTTTACTTATATGTGGAACCTGACAAACAAAACAAAATAAAAACAAAAGAAAAGAAGAAAAAGTCATAAACACAGAGAATTGTATTTGGTTGCCAGAAAGGAGAGGGTAGGGGATGAGCAAAATAGATGAAGCAGATGAAGGTGTACAAACTTCTAGTTCTAGAATAAATAAGTCACGGGGTTGAAAATTATAGCAATGGGAATAAATTGGAAGGAAGGAAGGAAGGAAGGAAGGAAGGAAGGAAGGAAGGAAGGAAGGAAGAAAAGTACACCAATCTGGATGTTAGGGTAACAGGAAGGACACATTAACTGCAACCACATTTCTCTAGTCTGTCATACTTGTAAACCAAGTTTCTTAGGAAATCTTCATCCTTTAGCTTAAGCTTTTGTTTCCTGTCAAAACAAAATGCTCTTGAAAGGAGTATTCATTCAGTCTGATCCCTTATCTTTTATAGAGTTGCTGAATTTCTCAAATCTTTTTCCTGGGAGCAGTTTTAATACAATAAGAAGAATTAAATGCTAAGTAGTAAAAAAAGTTCTCATAAGAAGAAAATAATGCAGCAAAAAGGAGGCCAGGAACATGTCACTTATTTCAGCTGAGATCAACCCTGCATGCCACACCTTGTACATACCTGGGCTGTGCAACTCTGAAATAGGTGTGGCACCAAGTGTTCTAGGATGAGTCCAGGCAAAGACTCTCCCTGAACTCCTGTCAAATTTACTGCTCAAAAAACTTGGGTTTAAGCCAAATCCCCTAAAAGGGAAGATTCAGTCACTGTGTGGTAAACTCAGTTTCCCCACTTTCTCAGCAATTCCCAAAGAGACTGAATGAAAAAGAAATATTGTATATAATTTCTGGGTGTGTCTGGGAAGAAGGCTAGAGGCAGAGTATGAAGTTAAAGAGGGAGGATGTGTGCTATTTGGTTGTCAGTATCCAGGTAGTTAATCTCTTTCTTTGAACAAATCAAAATGATTTGACAGTTATAATTTAAAAATAGGTTATGGCTTAGAACTGAAAGCCAGAAAAAAGTGCAATTTCTATTTTCCTGCTTGAATACATAGGTATCTACTGTTTTTCTTTTATTTTCATTTCTGTGTACGTATGTGTATGTGTATGTTTTCATTTACGAAAGAAGTGATTTTTTAAAACTTTCCCTCTTGCCAGAGTCACATAACAATGGGAGTCACTAACCAGGTCACAGGAGAATCTTGACCTTCAGTGGTTGCTCGGGATTCTGAAGCTCACCCTGAACTTGTAGGGCCAGTGTACTAGCCTCCTCATTGCATTCTAAACCTATATCATTGCAGTGAACCCTGGAGAGGTTAGAGGAGGAGCACATAAAGGTGTGACTAGGTGTTGGAAGTATGTGATATGCAGTTTCTAGCTCACTGATTTTGACAAAGCATTTCAATCAATCACATTAGTTTTGTTCAAAATTTATTATGTAATTTTAATGCTTCAAGCACCAAGACTTCATGAAAATAGTCTCTAAAACTATGTGGATTCATAAAAATAATAGTCTAATGATGTAATAAGCTGTGGCAGTAAATATTTGTAATTAAATGTATGCTTTTATAATTAAAAATTAACTTTGCTCACTAAAAGTCACTAGACTTTTAGACTTTCAATAGAAGTCAGTGAAAATGGCAGAAAAAGAAAATCAACAAATCTTCTCCACTAAAGCAAGGAGAACACTGGCAAAAAATGACCCAAAGTAACATTTTCAGAACCCTGGAAATTCACCAAAATCTTTCAGAAACCTAGGAAACATTTATTCAAGACAAACAGTTAAATCTCAATAATAACAGCAGAACACATGACATTTTAATGTGCCCTATCCCCACCCTACTTTCCCAATTCTTCAGTAGCTTGGAAAACTAACAGCCTGCAATCATGGTGGACATACTCTGGCAGCCAATGGAGGATGAAGAGCGCAGCTGGATCTCTTCCAAAGCCCCATTTCCAGATTATTACCATTATTTGATTTGCCTAGTCGTTCCTTAGAAGACCCCACTCACCAGGCTGTCTTATTTCATCTGATTGTCCAACACAAAGAGGTTTTTCTCCAAGGATGTTTGTCAAAAACAATCAGTCAATCCTTTAACATTGTGGATGCTGACTAGGTAACAGTTGGGGTAAACAATAGGATAATCAAAACACATAAAAAATAAAGCTGAGGAAGGAGATATCCATGGTGGTTTTGAAAAGCTCCAACAAATTCCAACAAATTCCAGAGAAGCTAGATAGCCATGTACATGCCCAAAATTGTGCCCAGAAAAGATTTAAGAATGCCCTAAGTTCTCATCTTGAACTAAATTTGAGTCTCTGCCAAGCAGGAAGTAAACCAAAAATAGAGTTGTAAGGTATCTGGCTGAGTGTGGAAGGTGTGGTCCAACACACACACAAAGCCTTTTGGAAAAAACTGGGAGATAGATAGGGAAAGCTCTATCCAATCATTAGTTGACCACTAAGTTAACTGTGCAGAATACAGTCTTTACATAATCAACTCATAAAAGTAATAAACTATAGCAACAAACAGCAACAATAACAGGCCCTAGGAAAGAGAGAAACTGATTCTAAAGTTCTCACATTATATTATTTAAAATGTCCAATTTTCAATAAAAATTTATGAGACATGCAAAGAAATGAGAAAATATGGCCCACACACAAAGAAAAAAGCAATTAATAAAATCTTCCCTGAAGAATTCCATACACTGGGGGCGCCTGGGTGGCATAAGCAGTTAAGCATCCAACTCTTGGTTTCAGCTCAAGTCATGATCTCAGGATCATGAGATGAAGTCCTGCATCAGGCTCTGTGCTCAGCACAGAGTCAACTTGAAATTCTTTCTTTCTCTACTCTTCCACTCATGCTCTTTTTCTCTCTCTAAAATAAATAAATAAATTTAAAAAAAAAAAAGGATTCCTTACATTGTCCTTCCTAGAAAAACATTAAATCAACTGTTCTAAATATGTTCAAAAAACTAAAAAATAAATAAATAAATAAAATCTAAAGAACTAAAGTAAAGCATGAAAATAATGTCTCCTAAAATAGAGAATATCATTATAAAAATTATTAAGAACAGATTTAACCAGGCAGAGGCTATAAGCAGCAACCAAATAACAAAATCATTAATGAAAGAGAAGAAATAACAACCAACACCACAGAAGTACAAACAGTTGTAACAGAGTGCTATGAAAACTACATGCCAACAAACTGGACAACTCAGAAGAAAGGGATAAATTCCTAGAAACATATAACCTACCAAAACTAAAGCAGGAAGAAATAGAAAATTTGAACAGACCAATTACCAACATGAAAATGAATCATTAGTCAAAACATTCCCAACCAGATGGCTTCACAGGTGAATTCTACCAAACATTTACAAAAGAGTTAAAACTTATTCTTCTCAAACTATTCAAAAACAAAAAAAAAAGGAAGAAGAAAGAAAACTTCCAAATTCATTCTATGAGGTCAGTATCACTCTGAAACCAAAATCATATAAAGACACCACAAAAAAAAGAACTACAGGTGTTGTTCAGACCATCTAGGTGGTATATGTGATTAAACCCAATTAAAGCCTTTATGTAAACTTTTGAGATTCAGGCAGGCTGGTGTGGAGATCTACTAGTCTCGCAGCTGCCTAACAGAAACCTCATAAGTAAGTTCCTTTGCTTATTAAAACTTCCATGGACCAATCTGGAGTGGTCCGCCTCTTTCTTAGGTTTCTCCCTGCCCTCTGTGTACAGGGCCAATTTGTGAACCAACAAATAAAAACACTTAACAAAGTAGGAATAGAAGGGAATATATTCATCCTGATAAAGGGCATCTACAAAAACCCAGAGCTAACATCATACTTCATGGTGAAGGATTGGATTTTTTTTTTCTTAACATCAAGAACAAGACAAAGATGTCCATTCTTGCTACCTACTCAATATTATCCAGGGGAATTCTAGTCACCACAACTAGAAAGAAAAAGAAAGAAAAGGAATCCAGATTGGAAAAGAAGAAGTAAATCTATCTCTATTCACAGATGACAAACTCTTGTATATAGAAAATCCTAAGGAATCCTGAAAAACATTTAGAACTTATAAATGAATTCAACAAAGTTACAGGATATAAAAATCAATACACAAAAATCAATTGTATCACTTTGTATTTTCAATGAACAATCAAAATAAAATTAAGGAAGCAAGTCTATGTACAATAATATCAAAACAAATAAAATATTTAGGAATAAATAAGTGCCAAACTTATACACTGAAAACTACAAAATATTATTGAAAGAAATTAAAGAATATATATAAATGGATGGAAAAACATCACATGTTCAGGTATCAGAAGACTTAACATTGTTAAGAGAGAAACACTCCCCAAATTAATCTACAAATTCAGTGCAATCTCTTTCAAAATCCCAGTTGAGTTTTTTGCATTAATTGGCAAGCTGATTCTACAATTAATACGAAATTTCAAGTATTCCAGAATAGTCAAAATATGTTGAAAAAGTAAAACAGAGGACTCACAATTTCAAAACCTACTATAAAGCAATGGTAATCAAGATACAGTGGTACTCTTGTTGTGATGAGCACTGGGTGTCATATGTAATGAATCACTGTATTCCACTCCAGAAACCAATATTGCACTGTATATTAACTAACTAAAATTTAAATTTAAAAAAGTGATCCTGGCACAAGGTTAGACATATAGATCAATGTTATAGAACTGAGAGTTCACCTATTAAACTATGTGTCTCTTCAACAAATGAATACCCACATGCAAATGGAAGAAGAAGAAGAAGAAGAAGAAGAAGAAGAAGAAGAAGAAGAAGAAGAAGAAGGGGAAGAGGAAGAAGAAGAAGAAGAAGAAGAAGAAGAAGAAGAAGAAGAGGGAGGAGGAGGAGGAGGAGGGAAGAAGAAGAAGGAGGAGGGGGAGAAGGAGAAGAAGAATGATGATGTGGAGGAGTTGGAGGAGGAGGGAAGAGGAGAAGAGGAGAAGAGGGGGAGGGGGAGAGAGAAAAGGAAAAACTGGACATGTATCTCAAACCATATACAAAAATTAATGCATAGTTTATAAAAGATCTAAATGTAAGAGCTAAAACTAAACCTTTAGAAGAAAAGAGTGGTAAATCACCATTGCCTCATATTTGGCAATGGTTTCTTAGATGAAGTACAAAAAAGCACAAGAAACAAAAGAAAAATAAATTAGACCACTAAAATGTAGAACTTCTGTGCAATAAGTTTTCGATAAAGAAAATGAAAAGTGAGGCACCTGGGTGGTTCAGTTGGTTAAGTGTCTGTCTCCCTTTGGCTCAGGTCATGATCCCAGGGTCCTGGGATGGAGTCCCACAGGCTCCCTGCCCATAGGGGATCTGCTTCTCCCTCTCCCTCTGCCCCTCCCCTTCCCCCTGCTTGTGCTCTCTCTCCCTCTCTCTCTCTCAAATTAATAAATAACATCTTTTAAAAAAAAAAAAAGAAAATGAAAAGAAACCCACAGACTGGGAGAGAATATTTACAAATTAATCAAGATAGGAATCTAATATTCAGAACATAGAAAGAAGTCCTACAATTCAACAACAAAAAGACAATTAAAAACTAGCCAAGACTTAAATAGAAATTTCTCCAAAGAAGATATACAAATGACCAACAAGCACATAAAAAAATAATCAACATCATTAGCCATTAAGGAAATGCAAACCAAAACCACAATAACACTTCACACCTGCTAGGTTGACTATAATTAAAAGAATAATGGAAAATAGTAAATGCCGGCAAGGATATGGAGAAATCAGACCCTCACACACTGCTGATTGGAGTGTAAAATGGTGCAGTCGCTTTGAAAAACAGTTTGGCAGTTACTCAAAAGGTTAAACAAAGTTATCATATGACTCAGCAACTCCATTTGTAAGTTTATACTCCAAAGAATTGAAAGCACATGTCTACACAAAAACTTGTGCACAAATGTGCATAGCAGCATAATTTATAACAGCCCCAAATTGGAAACAACTCAGATTTCCATCAGTGAATGAATGATATATCAATACAATGGGTTATGATTCAGCCATTGAAAGGAATAAAGTTCTGACTCATGCAACAACATGGATGAATTCTAAAAACACTAGGCTAAATGAAAGAAACAAACACAAAATAGCACACATTGTGTAATTTCATTTATATGAAATGACCAGAAGAAATATATCCAGATGGAGAGATGCAGGTTAGTGGTTGCCATAGGCTAAGATTGTGACTTTGTGGGGTGTGACTGCTAATAGATAATCGGTTTCTTTGGGGGATGATGAAAATATTTTGGAATTAGATAGTGGTGATGGTTGCTTTCCTTTGTTAATATACTAAAAGCCACTGAATCATACATTGAAAATGGCTGAATTTTATTGTATGTGATTTATATCTCAATTTAAAAATGAGTTCGGATTTTGAAAAGTGTATCAAACCATGTGAAAAATACTTCCAGAAAAGTGTTAGACTCTTTTATTCTTTAAATTATAGTCATCTTTTGCCAAAACCAATTCTTGACAAAATCTTTATTCCTGAAAGTTAACTTCCTTTCAATAGTCTTGGGGTGTTTGACTATTTTAATGTTGAAAAACAAACTTACCAGCTGGGAAAGTAAAGGCACCCATGTAAATTATTTGGGTTTAAATATTGTAAACTATTTCCCAAAACATGACTACAAATAGTGCTGGCATAATTGAGCTCATATCCTTGAGTCAACATTCTCTTCGCACTACTTATTTTCTTTCTTTGAGAAGGTGAATAAAAAGAGGTGGCTCCATAAATCCATGAAATTACATTTTTCTTACCCATTTGTAAGATATCCTTAACTATATAGATTTGGTACTAGCATCTGTGTGTTTATCAAAAGACCTCAACGGGGGAAATGTTTCTTGAATTTGAATGCATTTTTCTTTTTTTTTTTTCTTTCTTTTTTTTTTTTTAAGATTTCATTTATTTATTTGACAGAGAGAGAGACAGCCAGCGAGAGAGGGAACACAAGCAGGGGGAGTGGGAGAGGAAGAAGCAGGCTCCCAGCAGAAAAGCCTGACATGGGGCTCGATCCCAGAACTCAGGGATCATGCCCTGAGCCGAAGGCAGACGTTTAACGACTGAGCCACCCAGGTGCCCCTGAATGCATTTTTCTAAATGTGTTTTCAGTCTTACTTCTAAAAGATGTATCCCTTTCTCCCAACCCCTATTTGACATTTGCTTGCGCAAAATACCTTTCCAAATTATCAAGTCTAGTTTTAGGGACAAAATTATGGTTTAAAATATAATCATTGTGAAGAGGAAGAGAGATGATAAATAATCAAAGAGAAAGTAACAAGTCAATGCAAAAACTCACTACTACCTAAACATAAGTTTCAGAAACTAAAATCCTAGAAATATGGCATTAAACTGCTTTATTTAAAAAAGTTGTCTCAGAGAGAGGGAAGATGGTGGAAGAGTAGGGGACCTTCATTTCATCTGGTCCCTTGAATTCAGCTAGATGGCTATCAAATCATTCTGAACATCTGTGAATTCAACCTGAGCTTTAAGAAAAGACTTGCTGGGGGCCCCGGGTGGCTCAGTCGTTAAGTGTCTGCCTTCGGCTCAGGGCGTGATCCCAGGGTCCTGGGATTGAGCCCTGCATCAGGCTCCTCTGCTGGGAGCCTGCTTCTTCCTCTCCCACTCCCCTTGCTTGTGTTCCCTCTCTCACTGGCTGTGTCTCTGTCAAATAAATAAAATCTTTTTAAAAAAAGAAACTGGGTTAATTGCTTTAGGTGTGTCTGCCCTTATAAAATGCTGTTGTCTCCATTTTGGGTAAATGCCTCTGACTTTTGTGGAAATCCAGAGATAACATCAGGCTCTGCTTTCATTACTGTTCAGGCCCAACTCCATCTCTCAGAGCCTCTCCTGAAGGAGAGCCCCCCACCCCTTTAGGGACTCATTAGGCTAAAGCATGTTAATTATGACTACTAAAGCCCAAGACCACTATGACTAATTTGCCTGCACACAAGAACTGCCCCATCTATTTCCAATGTGTTTTTGTGATGGTCTCTGGATCACCCTCACTGTCTGCACTTATTGGCTTTGGGTCTCATCAGGGTTCTCCTGGAATGATCTGCGAAGCCCCTAGTATCTAAAGCAGTGACTCTACTCTGATTTCTCTGCCATTTCTACCGCATTTCTTTTCTCTTTTTCTGAGATATCTCAAGATTTCTGGTGTGCTGATGGCATCTTTCATATTTTCCAGGATGGTTACATTTTCATTTAATTTAAATTTTTATTTCGCACATGGGAATTTGAGATGCAGGTAAGGCAGCCACATGTGCCATGGATATTATCTTCAAGTAACATGTTTCCAGCCTTTCACGTGGTTTCCTTCAGTTGAAAGTGACAAATATAAACTAGTTTTAGAGAAAAAGGCAGAGGTGGGGGCAGAAGATGTTTTTTACTCATGTGACTGAGAAATTAAAGCACAGTTGGGTCTGAGGATTCCAACAATGCCTTCTGATCTCTGTCTTTCCTTTCTCCCCTCTGCTTGTCTTCATTCTCAGGCTCTCTCCACATGAGAGCAAGATGGCTTCTGGCAGCTCCAAAGCTATATCATCCTCACAGGTGATGATCCCGAAGAGAGACAGCCTTTAGCAACACCCATGTTTCATATCTCCTGGTGAAACTCTGGCTAGTATATTGAGTCATGTGACTAATCCTGAATCACTATCACCAAGGGGATGGATATAGTGGTTGTGCTTATAGCTATGGGAGTATTTAGGATTGGGAAAGTTGAAGAAGGGTGAACTCTATCCAAATACACAGAATGGGTTCTCCTATTTTAATTATGGGTTGTGAATGAAGAAGAAGAAGAGGAGGAGGAGGAGGAGGAAGAGGAGGAAGAAGAAGAAGAAGAAGAAGAAGAAGAAGAAGAAGAAGAAGAAGAAGAAGAAGAAGAAGAAGAAGAAAAGGGGAAAGAGAAGTAGTAGTAGTAGGAAGAGAAGGAGGAGGAAGAGGAGTGGGATGCTGGGCAAATACTCACCTGGCATTAACAAAGCCATGAATCGGATCATGACATCTAGATTATAGTATAGACTTTCTATAAAATATAAGATTCTAGAAACAAACCAGCTGTGTATAAGAATTAAGTATGTCAGGACACCTGGGTGGTTTAGTAGGTTAAGCATCTGCATTCAGCTCAGGTCATGATCTCAGGGTTCTGGGATTGAGCCCCAAGTTGGACTCCCTGCAAGCAGGGAGCCTGCTTCTCCTTCTCCTCGCTGCTCATGCTTTTTCTTGCTATGTATCTCTCCTTCTCTCAAATAAATAAAATCTTTAAAAAAAAAGAATTAAGCATGTCATAAAACCAGTATTCCTAACAAATGGGGCATAGCTAGAATGTTAAATTAGTGTTACCAGTACAAATAGATATCTGTCTAAAATGTTTAAGAGTTAGGAATTTTTTTTCACTCCTTACACCAAATATGCCATATGAAACCAAAATTGTAGTGAAAAAGAAATGAAATTGCAGCCTCAGCATGGAGGATTTTCTAAGGATTTGTTGCACTAGTACATATTTACTGAATATCTTCTACATGTCAGGACATTTCTAGTTATTTGGGATACATCTGTAAAGAATGCAAAAATTCTGTCATAATGGAGCTTACATTCTAGCAGGGCAAATATGTGATTAAAAGAACAAAAAAAATAAATAAGTTCTACAGTGGGTTAGGTGACTATGAAAAACCAGAACTGAAGCAGAATAAGAAGGTGATATCTAAGCAGAGTTGTAGGAGGTGAGGGAAAACGCAGGGGAAAGAGCATCCCTTCCCTCCACTAGAAATCACTGGGGCAAAGTTCCTGAAGCAAGGATGTCCCTGCTATGTTGAGAAGCAAGAAAGAGGCCAGAGTGGTAGAAAGAGAGAGAGCAGGAAGAGTAGTAGGAAGTGGGGTCAGAGGTAGGGGAAGGTACAGATCATAGGCTCTTGAGGCCTCTGTGAGACCTTGGCTTTTACTCCTACAAAATGGGGTTTGCTCTAAGGAGATTCAAAAGGATCACTCTGGCTACTGTGTTGGATTGACCTTGAGAGGAAGAGGGTAAAAGTGGTGGCAGAGAGCACAGTTAGGGGGTAAGCAGAGTGTCCCAAGTAGAGAAGATGGTGCCCAGAATAGGAAGGTAACTTTGGCGGAGATGATGGGGCATGGTCAACTCCATGTGTAACTAAAGAGAGACCCAACAGATTTCCTGAGAGACTGGATTAGGGGTTTAAGAGAAAAAGATGAGTAAGTGATGACTCAAGAGTTTTGGCTTGAATGACTGAGGTGGTTGGGGTGGACAGGAGCAGCAGGTGGAGCTGGCTTAAGAGGGACACTCAGGAGTTTCGTGCGTGAGATACTAGGCATTCTAAGTATCAAGTGACTATTTGGCATCCAAGGGGAACTATCAAGTAAATGGTTGTTTATACAGCCTGGAATGTGGGGGGGAAAGGTCTGATTAGAGTCATAAATTAGGGAGATGTGACCTATACATGTGACATAAAGCCTGAACCTGAGTGAATGAATGAACCAGAGGACTCAAGGAGCGAGTGTACACAGAAAAGTGTGGATAAAGTATAAAACAAAAGCAAAAAACATAAAAGAAAATTCAAGAATTTACCTGTGGAATAATGTAAGACTTCTTTGTATTAAAAAAGCAAAATATAACCAAAAATACAAAATGAATTTGAACCACATGAATTTGAACCACATACAACAGACATAGGATTACTTACCTTAATATGTAAAAATGTCTTAAAAATCAATAAAAGAAAGACAACTATATCGATAGAAAATCAGGCCAAAGACACCAGGGGCAGATGATTGAAAATAAAGGAGAAGAAAAAAATCAACAATAAGATTTGACATTGTTATACTAAATAATAAACACATAAATGAAAGTGGAAATAGTAATAAATACTATGCTTTTATCAAATTAGAAAATGATTTTTAATAATAAAACACTTATAGAAGACAAGATGATCTCCATGCTTTGCAAAGTAAAAAAGCATGTCACAAAGCAATGTGTACAGAATATCTCATTTTCATTAAAAAAATGTGATATATATAATGTTAACTCATCATAGGATATGATGCTACATATATGATATGATATAAACTGTAAAGGGGAAAGTATGTACATTAACATAGAGACATTTTTATACATCGAAGAAAATATGCCAAAATATGAATAATTATTAATGATGAGGTTATGAAGATTTTTTTCTCATATCTTTATATTGTGTTTCTCAAAATGTCAACTATTAGCATGCATATTTTTGGTAATCAGGGAAACAGTGGTTTGACAAAAATCACTGAGAACAAAAATTACAAATAAATACACAGTTTACAGAGAAATTGATAAAGTATTAGCTGAACATAAAACCACATAGCAGTGAATAAGGCAATCAACATTTAAATTTTCTCCACTAGCTGCAAATAAAGTACTTCACACAGATTTGCAAGGCCGTGTTATTTGTGTTATTTTTATAATTATGAAGCTAAATTGTTTAGTTTTATAATATTACAGGGACTGAATGAACAGTATCATTCCATAGAGAAATGCTAAAATAAATTAAGCAATGACCTATCTATGTGGTTTATACAGCCCCCTATGTCACTTGTTCAAATTTATTTGCCTCCTTTTTCCTGAAACTCCTATTATTTGGGTCACTTCTTTGGAATACACAAAGCAGAAGCAGGTGCTACTTAGATGAGGAGGAAAGGGTCCAGAATCCCTTTGTGCAAATGCACAGTGATGTGGACTAGTCCCTGAACTTGAGTAACTGGACCTACAAGAGGAGACAAAGAATCTGACCTGCAGATAAACTTGAATGCATATACACTGGTTAAGCATGATGGATTGAAACCACACATTTATCTTCAGGGCTTCCAGAAGTCCCAAGGAATTTTTAAAGAAATTGGAAAATTTGTGTTTTTATTTAAATGACTCCAACAGGAAAAAGGAAATGAGAGTGGGAAGAAAGTAGATGAGAGAGGACCACAATCTGTTAGGAGGAGGAGGCCTGTGGACAATGGTCACTAGCTTAATAGAATGGAAGTGCAGGGTGGTAGGCGGAAGGCACCAGTAGAGAATAAGCAGGTCTGGACCACAGAATCCTGAAAGGTTTAGCAATTGACAACAGAGCTACCTCTTAAGGCCAGGTTCAGAATGCAGCTGAAAATAAGGAATTGATTAAAGGTCCACATAAGAAGCAGTCAAATTTTCAGATTTCCAATGCCAGCCGCAACAGCAAAATGTTCCTCTCTCTTTCCTTGGAAGTGGGCGTGCCATCTGCACACATAGGTTTCTGAAGCAGCAAAGAATGAGTTGAGAGGCTGATCTTAATATAATTTCTCTCTTATAAATCATAAGGAGTCCAATGAATAAAGGTACATAATTCTGAAACTCAAGATACTAAAATACATTAACATCTGATTGGACACTTAGTGAGTCCTTAGAGCTGGTCCTACAGACGTGGTAAGTTTGCATGAAGGAAGCACAGAGACAAGAGCCCTTCATGGCTCATTTCATTCCAGGAAAGCTTTTATTTGAGACTTTGATTGAGTTCACTGTTAGTCCACATTTTAGGAGCCATTCTTACATATTGGTCAACAGATCTCAAAGCTTTATGACTTTAATGTGTCAAAATGAAAGAACAACCAACCAAATGAAATGAACCATGAAGATACTTGAATAAAAGAGGACATAGAATTCACTTAAAATAAATTCATATGTCCTGGAACTTATTAGTTGCACCTTGTAGCAAAGGTTAATATGTACCAACATTGTTTTCATTTATTTCTTTAACACCAAATTAATTTTAGGAAAGAGGAATGAAATTCTCAATAAGTATCTTGTACTTACTATATCTGAGCTGAATTATTAAATATTCTGGACCTATTGGATTAGTTTAATTTCTTCACCTGTGACTTGTTACTCACACTCTTCCTTTTTAATCATCTAACTAAACTAAATGCACTGAAAATAACTTTGAATTCTGTGTAATAGTATAATAAGTTTTGTGTGATGTGTATGTGTGTGTGTGTAATCTTGTATTTATATTGTGCACATAGAAATGGCAGAGAGAGACACACACAGACACAGAGAAACAGGAAGAGAGAGTTTCCACAAATACATTTTGGGTTGTGTTTGGTATCTGCTGAATCACATCACATCATCAACACATAATATACAAAATACTTTCCTCCCCCCTTTCCAGTTATGCCACTGAATTTAGCCCTTTACAAGTAATATTTATAATATTGGCTGATGTATTTTGGTGTGGAAAGAAGAAAATGTTTATTTTATTTTATTTCCTGAGACTTGAAAGTAGCCACAGTAGGCTCACCTTGTAAAAACTAATTCTGGGGTTTGAAGGAAGCTCTATTTGCCATAGTGCAGAGAAACAAGAACAGCAGGGAAATTGCAAGTCTTGCCAATTGTGGGTTCTGCCATTCTGGGATGCAGAAATGCAAAATTAAAAAGGCCAGTCCTGGCCCCTGTGATTTCTTTTTCTCTGGGTCCAACACTTTGGACTCCAGTCAACCCCAGCAGCTGGCATCCCAGACGAGTCTTAGTAGGTCAGGTTAGAATCCTGGCCATTCCCACTCAGCCCTTAATCTGTACCCACCACACACAAGGGGCCATTTGAATAAGACCTTAAGAACCAGAGCTCTGCCTATTCTTCATTTTGGGCAAGATTCATCTTTGTTCCTCAAAAGACAATGGCTGTGCTCCTTTTCCTCTCAGTTGAACTCTTGGCAACCTACAAAAAGCAGGGCATCTGTCTCTGGGGTCTTAATTTCCCACTGAACTCACTTTGTTCTTATTGTATACATCAGGTCTCCAAATACATTTGAAATACATTCGTAGCTCCTGAATGAACGCTATGAGCTTCATAGCTGATGTGCATGTCCCTCATCAGCTGAGTGAGTCTGGGAGTTGGTGATAATGCATAGAGGCAGTCATGAAGAAACTGGCAGGACCAGGAGCAGGAATTCCAATCAGCAGTCGGGCCACATCTGTCAGTCACTCCTCAAGTAATGTTCCTCTCCACTCAGTCTGGAAAATGTGAACATTTGATTACGGAAGAAATATTTGGTGAGCTCCTAATATGAATCAGGGCTATGAAAAGTATTGGTGGTATAAAGTCAAATAAGTGATCCCAGCCCTCCAGTATATCTCAATTTAGTGAAGAAGAGGAATATATTAGAATGTGATATTCACTCACTGATCAAATGTATACTATGCACCTACTATGTGCCATGCCTACGATGTGTCTTCTTGTCCTTGACTTTTATTTTTCTCTCACACCCACAACCTGTTAGTTTTAAATCTTATCAGCTCTATCTTCAATGTATACTCTGCATCCAGCGCTTTCCATCATGACAGCCAACTGCCATGCCTTGAGCCATCAGTGTCCCCTGCATGAAGTATTAGAGAATCCCCCAAGTGACCACCTCTAGCTGTTCTGCACATGGCAGCCTTGAGTGATTTTATCAATCTGTGAGTCAGAGATGCCCTTGTCCAAATAGTTGGCTCCCAAATAGATGAGAAGTAAAAGCCAAATTTCCTCAATGGCCCACAGGCCTTATAGGACCGAGGTCACTGTCACCTCTCTAAGCTCATTTCCCATTGCTCTCACCTCACTTCTCCTCTCAACTAGTTCAAGCTTGCGCTCAAATATCACTTTCACAAAGAAGTTTTCTCTGACAACATAAAAACATTTTCATCTCATTGCCAATCTTGTTTTATGTATATCCCCACTGATGTCCCAACCTACATTATTCTGAGCTAAATACTAGACGTTGTATCTTTTCACCTGTAAATGTTTCACAAATAAAGTTTTTTTGTTTAAAAAACCTCCACAACACCTCTATCACATCTAAAAAATTAACAATTTCTTAGTGTTATCCAATATCCAGTAAGTATATACATTTCTCCCAATGACCAATATGTGTTTTTAAGTTTGCTTAAATCAGAATTCAAACAAGAATCTCTCTTAAGGTTTTTTAAAATTCTGTTCTGTCTCTGTCTCTCTGTCTCTTTCTCTCTCCCTCCCTCCTTTCTTCTCTCCTCTGGCTTTCTCTTTCTTCCTTCCTCTCTTCTTCCTTCCCTCTTTCCCAATTTATTTGTTGAAGAAAGTGAATGGTTTGTCCTATAGTATTTTATATATCCTAGATTTTGCTGATTGTAAACTATCCTCTATATTTCCTGTAAACTGGTCATTAAATCTAGATGTTTGATCAGATTAAAGTTAAAAATTTTAGCAAAAAAAAAATATATATATATATGCGGGGGGGAGGTTCTATATTTTAATCACAGGCGCATAATGTCTGCTTCTCTCTCTCTCTCTTTGTATATATCTGCAGCCATTAATAGACCCACCAGTTCCTGGATCTATTATTTCATTAGAGGTAAAAAGATGTTGATATTCAGCTCTATCAATCCTTCTCATGTTTTTTAGCTGGAAGAGATAGTAATAAGTCAAGAAATAGTTGTGCTAGGTTTGGGTGAAGTCATCCGAGAAGAGGATACAGAGAGAGCCCTGGGGAAGAGCAACATTTCAGGAGATATGAAGGGAAAAAAGGAGCTGAAAAAGGAACCTAAAAAATAAAAATCCTGAAGGAAGGAGAATGCCATCAAAGAAACCGATACAGAAGAAACTTTTCAAGAAATAGGGGGGAGTCCAGTGCCAGATGCCATGAACTTATGAAGATAAAGAATGTAAAAAAAAATCATTTCAAAACAGCATTAAATTATGTTCCTTACCACAGTTCCCATTATTGTATTGAAAGAATGAAAGGATATTTACATTATTTATCACCTGATATGACATGTCCTGCCTTCAAAACTGACTTCATGTGACAGCCACTACCATGAGGGGAAGCTGACTTATCAGGTTAGTGGATAATGTGGGTGCATTTAGTCTGAGAAGGTTGACTTATCCAAGTATAAATGGGTACTGGAAAATCGATTCTTGCTCTTCCGTGATGAATCAATGACTAGGACTATATGTAACCAGTTTCAGTTGTGGACACAGGTGAACTACCTGAAAATCACCAAATGGAGAACACCATGAGGAAGGAAGTGGAATGATCCAAAATGACTTGGATATTGAGTGGCAAAATCCCAAATAAGGAAAGTATCAAACAGCAAAGCAACAGCAAGTAGCCCAGTGGGTGGTGGAGAAAGTTGACATTGAGACAAGATGGCTATGGAGAAAGGGTTCTGTTGAGGGCCAGGCTGTGCATGTCCAGACACCAGCCACTTTGGCATAGGCTCCAGCATGTGTTGCCGGGGTCATAGGTGGATTGTGGGGCTATGCTGGGGCTATGCCAGGCAGGTGTTGAAAAGTAGTTGTATGATAGAAAGGATCAAAGGTAATAACAAATATCCCTTTAACAATTCTACTGAATTCAAAGCAATAGTATGAATCTTTCCCCACATAAAGCAAGGACCGGAAAAAGACAAATTCCAGCCCTAACTCTGCTTCGTGTTAAAAGCGTGAACTAAGGCAAGTTACATTAAAACCCTGAGATTTTTTATTTGATTGGTTTTTGCTTAAGATCTGTAAAACAGAGATGGTATTTCCTATCACTTAGTTTGTATTGGGAATAAGAAGGTATATTTTTTAAAAATATCAGAGAATCACATCGAAAATAAAAACTCTATCCCTAGAGTTTTAAAAGTTCAAACAACCAGGCCTAAGGTGATACAATCAGGTAATGCCTGGGTGGTGAGCAGACTGCATACTGGCCCTGGCACTGAGTTTCCTGCCCCATCATGCTGCCTCCCTTTCTTGGGCTCAGTGTTAAGGGCACAAACAACACACAGACAAACCGATCAACTCCTGGCAAATACCTGGGGCCATGGCAATATCTTTGCCAGCTCAAAAGTGAGCTGCAAAAAATAACACTTACAAGACTCAAGCTTTAAGAAGAAAGACACATTGCAAAAGGATCAAAAGAAACAAAGGAAAATAATTTATTCTTCCCATTGTAGCCTAATTAGCAATGGGGTTATTTAGAGGCCTCAAACTACAGACTGACCTTAAAAGACTTTGGGCAGCAGTTTGACCAGTGTTCATATTGTTTTTGGAAGCCATGCACTAATCTGGAAATTAGCTGCATAGTATTTACCAGGAAGTAGGTGAAGAATAAGCCAAAGAAATTTTCAAAGTAGCAGGACCTCGTATGTCCAAAGAAGTAACAAATTTCTCCTAAAGATCTTGGACTTTGACAGTATTCATGGAGCAACAGGAACATCAGTAATTAACATTTCAGGATTCATGAAATGCATTCATGAAATTGCAGGAAAGAAGTCAACTAGAACTATCAGAATATTGGGGGATAATGAATGTTTTATTAATGTTCTAAAACTGGATTGTGAAGTTGGTTAAAATTTATTAAAAATCACAGTTATATAATGCTGTGGTTGAATTCTATAAAATGTAAATTATGCCCCAGTCACGCTGTTTAACAAAAGAAAAACAGAGCAAAAGTTATATCCTTAGGGAAGAGTTAAGATGGCGGAGGAGTAGGGGACCCCTTTTTCAGCCGGTCCCCTGAGTCGACTTGGATAAGTACCAGACCAGCCTGAACATCCATGGAATCAGCATGAGACGCAGGAAGATACATCTGGATCTCTACAAATTAACATCTCCAGTGCTGAGTATTGAGGTACGAAATGGGGAGCTGTGAAACCACGCAAAGATATCGGAAGATAAACAGAAGGGGGAGAGAGCCACCACATTCGGGAGCTGAGAAGCGGTAGCCACCTGCACGGGGGAGCGGGCGGACTCGCAGACCGGCACCCACGAGAGAGCAGACTGAGACCATGAGCTGGGGAACGCGCGCGACCAGACTGAAACAGAGCTCTGGTGTGCTCATTGGAACCAGACTGAGACCGGGAGCTCCGGGAGCCCGCAGGGCAGCTGGCAGTGGTAGAAACACAAAGGACAGAGATGTGCCGGCCCTGGAAGTGAGGGCTGGGATGCCGGGTGTGGGGCGCACATCCCAGCACGCTGCAGGGTTGAGCAGCACTAACAGAAACAGAGTTAAAGTGGCCAGAACATCAGTAGAGAACGGTCCGCGATCCCTCTGTTCTGAGACAGAGGCTAGATTTGGCCACTGCTGCTCTGAGTCTCAGAAGAGGCACAGCAAACTGCCAGGGAAAGCCACCAGACAACAAAAGCCTGGAAATACCGGCTCACAGTGTGCCCATCCCCATCCCCCCTCACAGAGGACACGGAGACTCTACCCAAACAAGGTAGCCTGAGAATCCATGCGGTAGACCCCTACCCAGAAGGCAGGCTGAAAAATCAAGAAGCCCACATCCCTAAGATCCCTATAAAACAATGGCGCACGGCCTGGGTCCCAGTCAATAATTTGGGCTCTGAACAACCCCACAACCTCTCCTCATCAGAATGACAAGAAGGAGAAATCCCCCCCAGCAAAGAAAAGACAATGAGTCTGTGGCCTTTGCCACAGAACTAATGGATATGGATATAACCATTTTATCAGAAATGGAATTCAGAGTAACAAAGGTCAAGATGATGTGTAGACTTGAAAAAAGTATTAATGAAAATGTTAATGAGAATATAGAATCTCTAAGGGTGGAAATGAGAGCGAATCTGGCAGAAATTAAAAATTCTATGAGCCAAATGCAATCAAAATTAGAGGCTCTGACGGCCAGGGTGAATGAGGCAGAAGAAAGTATCACCAAATTGGAGGAAGGGTTAGTAGAAGAGAAAGCTAAAATAGAATCTGGACTCAAAAAAATCCAGGCTCAAGAATGTAGGTTATGGGAGATTACTGACTCAATGAAATGTTCCAATGACAGAATCATCGGCATCCCCAGGGGGTGGAGAAAAACAGAGGTCTAGAAGAGATATTTGAACAAATTGTAGCTGAAAACATCCCTAATCTAACAAGGGAAACAAACATTCATGTCCAAGAGGCAGAGAGGACCCCTCCCAAGCTCAACCATGACAAACCTACGCCACGTCACGTCATAGTGCATTTCGCAAATATTAGATCCAAGGATACAGTATTGAAAGCGGCCAGGGCTAAGAAATTCCTCATGTACCAAGGCAAAGGTATCAGATTATGTCAGACCTGTCTACACAGACTTGGAATGAGAGAAAGGGTTGGGGGGTGGCCATTTTTAAAGCTCTTTCAGAGAAAACCATGCAGCCAAGGATCCTTTACCCAGCAAGGCTGTCATTCAGAATTGATGGAGAAATAAAGATCTTCCAGAATCGCCAGTCATTGACCAATTTCATAACCATGAAACCAGCCCTATGGGAGATATTAAGGGGGGTTCTATAAAAGTAAAAAGGCCCCAAGAGAGATACAGAACTGAAAGTCACAATCTATAGAAACAAAGACTTTACTGACAACATGGCATCATTAAAATCATATCTCTCAATAATCAGTCTCAATGTAAATGGCCTATATGCTCCCAAAAATACCACACGGTCGCAGATTGGATAAAAAGACATGACTCATCCATTTTCTGTCTACAAGAGACTCATTTCAAACCTAAAGATATATTCAGACTGAAAGTAAAGGGATGGAATACCATCTTTCATGCCAATGGACCTCGAAAAAAGCTGGGGTAGCAATTCTCATATCAGACAGATTGGATTTTAAACTAAAAACTATAGTTAGAGACACAGAAGGGCACTCTATTATTCTTAAAGGATGTATCCAACAAGTGGATATGACAATTATAAATATAAATGCCCCCAACAGGGGAGCAGCAAGATACACAAGCCAACTCTTAACCAGAATAAAGAGACATATAGATAAAAATACGTTAATAGTAGAGGACCTCAACACTCCAGTATCAGAAATAGACAAAGCACACATGCAGAAAATCGACAAAGAAACAAGGGCTTTGAATGCCATACTCGATGACTTGGACCTCATAGATATACATAGAACACTACATCCCAGAACCAAAGAATACTCATTCTATTCTAATGCCCATGGAACATTCTCAAGAATAGACCATGTTCTGGGTCACAAAACAGGTCTCAACCGATACCAAAAGACTAAAATTATTCCCTGCATATTCTCAGACCACAACGCTTTGAAATTGGAACTCAACCACAAGGAAAAATTTGGAAGAAACTCAAACACTTGGAGACTAAGAACCATCTGGCTCAGGAATGACTCGATAAACTAGGAAATCAAAGATCAATTTAAACAATTTATGGAGACTAACGAGAATGAAAGCACAATGGTCCAAAACCTATGGGATACTACAAAGGCAGTCCTAAGGGGAGATACATAGCCATCCAAGCCTCACTCAAAAGAACAGAATAATCTAAAATGCAGTTTTTATATTCTCACCTCAAGAAGCTGGAACAGCAACATGGGACAGGCCTAAACCACGCACGAGGAAGCAGTTGACCAAGATTAGAGCAGAAATCAATGAATTAGAAACCAGGAGTACAGTAGAGCAGATCAACAGAACTAGAAGCTGGTTCTTTGAGAGAATTAATAAAATTGACAGATCTCTGGCAAGACTTATCCAAAAGAATAGAGAAAGGACCCAAATTAATAAAATTATGAATGAAAAGGGAGAGGTCACAATCAACACCAATGAAATTGAAGGATTATTAGAAACTTTTATCAACAGCTTTATGCCAATAAATTAAGCAATCTGGAAGAGATGGAGGCCTTCCTGGAAACCTATAAACTACCAAAACTGAAACAGGAAGAAATTGATTTTTTAAACAGACCAATTAATTATGAAGAGATTGAATCAGTGATAAACAAACTTCCAAAAAACAAAACTCCAGGCCTCGATGGTTTTCCTGGGGAATTCTACCAAACATTCAAAGAAGAAATAATACCTATTCTCCTACAACTATTTCAAAAAATAGAAACAGAAGGAAAGCTACCAAACTCATTCTATGAGGCCAATATTCCCTGATCCCCAAACCAGGCAAAGACCCCATCAAAAAGGAGAATTACAGACTGATTTCCCTAATAAATATGGACGCCAAAATCCTCAACAAGATCCTAGCTAATAGAATCCAACAGTACATTAAAAGGATTACCCATCATGACCAAGTGGGATTCATACCTGGGATGCAAGGATGGTTCAACATTCGCAAATCGATCAGCGTGATACATCATATCAACAAGAAAAGTCTCAGGAACCATATGATCCTCTCAAATGACGCAGAAAAAGCATTTGACAAAAGACAGCATCCTTTCCTGATTAAAACCCTTCAGAGTATAGGGATAGAGGGTACATTTCTCAATTTCATAAAAACCATCTATGAAAAGCCTACAGCAAATATCATTCTCATTGGGGAAAAGCTGGAAGCCTTTCCCTTAAGATCAGGAACACGACAAGGATGCCCACTCTCGCCACTATTATTCAACATAGTACTAGAAGTCCTTGCAACAGCAATCAGACAACAAAAAGGGATAAAAGGTATCCAAATCGGCAAGGAAGAAGTCAAACTGTCTCTCTTCACAGATGACATGATACTCTATATGGAAAATCCAAAAGAATCCACGCCCAAACTATTAGAAGTTATAGAGCAATTCAGTAATGTGGCGGGATACAAAATCAATGCTCAGAAATCAGTTGCATTTCTGTACATGAATAACGAGACTGAAGAAAGAGAAATTAGGGAATCCATCCACTTACAATAGCACCAAAAACCATACGTTACCTTGGAATTAACTTAACCAGAGACGTAAAGGACCTATATTCTAGAAACTATAAATCACTCTTGAAAGACATTGAGGAAGACATAAAAAGATGGAAAAATATTTCATGCTCATGGATCGGAAGAATTAACATAGTTAAAATGTCCATGCTACCCAGAGCAATCTACACTTTCAATGCTATCCCGATCAAAATACCGAGGACATTTTTCAAAGAACTGGAACAGATAGTCCTTAAATTTGTATGGAACCAGAAAAGGCCCCAAATATTCAAGGAACTGTTGTAAAGGAAAAACAAAGCTGGGGGCATCACAATGCCAGATTTCGAGCTGTACTACAAAGCTGTGATCACAAAGACAGCATGGTACTGGCACAAAAGCAGACCCATAGACCAATGGAACAGAATAGAGAACCCAGAAATGGACCCTCGGCTCTTTGGGCAACTAATTTTTGACAAAGCAGGAAAAAACATCCAGTGGGAAAAAGACAGTCTCTTCAATAAATGGTGCTGGGAAAATTGGACAGCTACATGCAAAAGAATGACTTGACCACTCTCTCACACCATACACAAAGATAAACTCCAAATGGATGAAAGACCTCGATGTGAGACAAGAATCCATCAAAATCCTAGAGGAGAACCTAGGCAGCAACCTCTACAACATCGGCCACAGCAAACTTTTTCATGACACATCTCCAAAGGCAAGAGAAACAGAAGATATAATGAACTTGTGGGACTTCATCAAGATAAAAAGCTTCTGCACAGCCAAGGAAACAGTCAAAAAAGCTAAGAGGCAGCCCACGGAATGGGAGAATATGTTTGCAAATGACACTAAAGGTAAAAGACTGGTATCCAAGATCTACAAAGAACTTCTCAAACTCAATATGTGAGAAACAAATAAACAAATCATAAAATGGGCAGAAGATATGAACAGACACTTTTCCAAAGATGACATACAAATGGCTAACAGACACATGAAAAAAATGTTCAAAATCATTAGCCATCAGGGAAATTCAAATCAAAACCACACTAAGATATCACCTTACGCCAGTTAGAATGGTAAAAATTGACAAGGCAAGAAACAACAATTGTTGGAGAGGATGTGGAGAAAGGGGATCCCTCCTACATTGTTGGTGGGAATGCAAGGTGGTACAGCCACTCTGGAAAACATTGTGGAGGTCCCTTAAAAAGTTAAAAATTGAGCTACCCTATGACCCAGCCATTGCACTACTGGGTATTTACCTCAAAGATACAGACGTAGTGAAGAGAAGGGTCATATGCACCCCGATGTTCATAGCATCATTGTCCACAATAGCTAAATCGTAGAAGGAACCGAGGTGCCCTTCAACAGATGACTGGATTAAGAAGTTGTGGTCCTGGGCTCCTGGGTCGCGCAGTCGTTAAGCGTCTGCCTTCGGCTCAGGGCACGATCCCGGCGTTCCGGGATCGAGTCCCACATCGGGCTCCTCTGCTGGGAGCCTGCTTCTTCTTCTCCCACTCCCCTGCTGTGTTCCCTCTCTCGCTGGCTATCTCTCTGTCAAATAAATAAATAAAATCTTAAAAAAAAAATAAGAAGCTGTGGTCCATATATACAATGGAATATTACTCAGCTATCAGAAAGAACGATTTCTCAACATTTGCTGCAACATGGACGGCACTGGAGGAGATAATGCTAAGTGAAATAAGTCAAGCAGAGAAAGACAATTATCATATGGTTTCTCTCATCTGTGGAATATAAGAACTAAGAAGATCGGTAGGGGAAGAAAGGGATAAAGAAAGGGGGGTAATCAGAAGGGGGAATGAAGCATGAGAGACTATGGACTCTGAGAAACAAACTGAGGGCTTCAGAGGGGAGGGGGGTGGGGGAATGGGATAGACTGGTGATGGGTAGTCAGGAGGGCACATGTTGCATGGTGCACTGGGTGTTATACGCAACTAATGAATCATTGAAATTTACATCAGAATCCAGGGATGTACTGTACAGTGACTAACATAATATAATAAAAAAACATTAAAAAAAGTTATATCCTTAAAAAAGATCAATTAAATCAATAAAATTTAGCAAGACTTATCAAGGGAAAGGAAAGAATAAAACACAAATTACCAATATCAAGAATGAAAAAGGAAACATCACTACATATCCTAGAGATATTAGAAAGATAACAAAAGTACAGTATAAACAACTTTACAACTCTAACTTTGACAATTTTTATGAAACAAATTCCCTGAAAAGTACTACTTACTGAAAGTAACACAAAAAGAAATAAAAAATTGCAGAACTTAGATACCAAACTTCACAACCACATTACAGATGCATACATGCAAAAATATGATACAAAATTTAGTAATCAAGTATAAGAATATATAAAAGAATAATATATAAGTAAACTTATTCCAGGAAATTAAGGCTAGCTTAATATTTGAAACATGTTCAACATAATTTACCACCTGTGGTAGTTGTAAAACATGCCACAGATGCTTTAATACTCCTCCCTTCAATAGTAGAGTATAATTTCCCTCTTCCTTACTGTAAGCTGACCTTAATGATTCCCTTTTAACTAATAGAATAAAACAAAGGAATGGTATCTAACTTTGGAGACAAGGGCATAAGGGGAACTGGGCAAACAGCTTTGTAGTGATGATACTAAAGCAGCCCTGTGAAAATGCCCACTTAGTGAGAAACCATAGCTTTTTGCCAAGAGCCGGAGTAAAAATGAGGTCTCCTGCCAAAAGCCATGTGAGTCAGCCATCTTGGAAGTGGGTCTTCAAGCCCCAGTCAAGACTAAAGACAACTGTAACACTGGCCGTCATCGTTTCTGTAACCTGATAGGAGACCCTGAGCCAGAAGCACTAAGCTAAGCTGCTCATGGATTTCTAACTCTCAGAAATTGTGGAGAAAATAAATATGTGTTGTTTTAAACTGCTACGTCTTGGAGTAATTTGTTATGTGGCAATAGATAAAACTTATATGCCATAATACTTTACAGTAGTTTACAATAATTTAAAAAGGAGAATACACACACACACACACACACACACACACACACGCACATACACATAATCATCACCATAAATACAGAAAAATCATTTAATAAAATCAACACTACTGATGATTTTTTAAAAATCTTAGACATGAAATAACAGGGAACAAACATCATGCTTTTTTAAACTCAGGATGAGTAAGTTTTTCCGATTTATTGAGATATAATTGGCATATAACATTGCATAAGTTTAAGGTGTACAACATGATGATTTAATACACATATAGGGAAATGATTACTACAGTAAGGTTAGTTAACACATCCAGCAACTCACGTAGTTACTGTGTGTGTGTGTGTGTGTGTGTGTGTGTGTGTGTGTTGAGAACTTGTAAGATCTCTCCTGCAACTTTCAAGAATACAATACAATATTGTAAACTATAAGCACCTTGCTGTACATTACGTCCCCAGAACTTATTCATCTTATAACTGGAAGTTTGTACCCTTGACCACCTTCATCCATCACACTTAACAATAAATTATTGAAAGCCTTCTCTTTGAAATCAGAAATGAGACAGATGTCTACAATGACTTCACCATTAAACACTGAATTGGAGATTCTAGCCAGACAAGGTAAAGAAATAAAAGGTAAAGAGATACTAAAGAAAGAAATAAAATCTCATTGTTTATAGGTAGGATAATCGTGTGCATAAAAATCCAAAATATCATTTTTAATAAGTCATTTTTTTAGAGAAAGAGCACAAGTGGGGGGAGGGGCAGAGGCGGAGAGAGAGAGAATCTTAAGCAGGCCCCATTCTCAGTGTGGAGCATTATGCAGGGCTCAATCTCATGACCCTGAGATCATGACCTGAGCTGAAATCAAGAGTCATGTGCTTAAACAAGTGGTGCACGCAGGCACCCCTATTATATACGTCATATTAGCAAGGTCTCTGAATACAATGTCAATATACAAAAATCACTTGTACGGAGCAACCAAAATACATTCGTGGCTTGTAGGAGTATAAAACGTCACAACCACTTTGGAAAAACTACTGGAAGTTCTTATAAAGCTAAGCCTACAACCACCCTTGAGCCAGCAATTCCAACTCTAAGTATCCAAACAAATGTTCATGAAAAAACTTGTATAGGAATGTTTGTAATAGCCCAAAACTGGAAACATCCCAAGTGTCAATTTGTAGGAGTATCGATAAATAAATCGTGGCATATTTATAAATAGAATACTACTCAGGGACAAAAAGAAACAAATTATTTATATACACAACAATTGTTTGATTCCATTTTTATAAATGTCTAATAGGCAAAAACTAAACTATGTTGAAAAATTTAGGACAGTGATTGACTCTAGAAGTGTGGGAGTGGAAATTGGCTGGAATGAGGCATGAGGGAACACAGTGATTGTAGTGCCCTGTATAATTATAAGGATTTGGGTTGCATAAGTGTATATATTTATCAACCTCTAATTGCATACTTCAGATTTATTCATTTTATTGTAAGAAATTTTACCTCAAAAGAAATAAGGAGGCCATAAATACATACTGAACTGTAAGTTGATGATAATGCATTTTGAAGTAATTAGGGAGAAAGTGCTAATGTCTGAAACTTATTTCAGAATGTAGAAAAAAATAAGATAAATTGATGGATGAATAAAGAGTTGCATAGATAGATAAATATGTGAAAAAGTAAGTAAGATAAAATGTTAGTATTAGAATCTAGGTGACTGTGTAAGTGTTCACTGTAAATTTGTTCAAATATTTCATATATTTTCATAATAAAATGTAAGGAAAAATTCTGCTTCTATGTAACAGCAAAAAGATGAAAATTTTAATAAGATATCATTTGCAAAAGCATTGAAAAACATCAAACACCTAGAAATGAATCTAACAAAATATGTACAATATCTCTACAGAGAAAAAACAGAAAATATTGTTATAAAATAAAGAACACATTAATAAACAGAAGAATTTATTATATTCATGGTCTAGAAGATACATATTATAAATATGTCACTTTTTCTCCAGGTGATCTATAAATTCAGTAAAATCCCATTCAGTACCCCAGCATGTTTTTGTTGTTGTGTTGAAGTTGACATGCTGATTCTAAAAAAGTACTTGTAAATACAAAAAGTTAGGAGTAGATAAGCCTATCTGGAAAAACAAAAACAAAGCTGGAGGACTTAAGCTGACAGTTGTGAAAACTTATCATAAAGCTATAGTAATTAAGATAAGGTGGAACTAGTGTAAAGATAGACAAATTTGCCAATGGAATGACCAGAGAATCCAGAAGCAGACACAGCACACACATACAGCCACCAGGTTTATAACAGTACACAGGGCAGGGTCAAGAGGAGACACCCTTATTAAAAAATGTATCTTGGCTCCTACCTCACACCATATACACAAAAAGATCAATGTAAGGTGAAGCACTAAATATTTTAGAAGAAAACAAAGGAGAAATCTTCAAGACATCTTAAGCAGGACACAAAAATCACTAACTACATAAAAAAGGAAAACAATAAATTGGACTACATTAATTTAAGAAAATTTATTTACCAAAATACATCATTAAAGAAATGGAAGCTACAAAGAGATGGAAGATGTTTATATGACATGTTTCCAACAAAGGGCTATGTCCACAGATTAATAACAAAAGACAGAAATCCAATTTTTCAAAATAGGATAAAACTTAGACACAATGTCACAGGAATTGATTTGATTTCTTCTCTTCCTACAGGGCTTCTTTTTCCCCCCAGTTTCATTGCGATATAATTGACATGCACCACTATATAAGCTTAAGGTGTACAACAGAGTGGTTTGACTTATATATATCATAAAATGATAACCACAATAAATTTAGTTAATGTCCATTATCTCATATAGATGAAATAAAAAGAAAAAATTATCCTTGTGATGAGACCTCAGGATTTATTCTCTTAACAACTTGCCTATATACCATACCACAGCATGTACTGTGGTCATCATGTTGTATGTTATATCCCTAACAGTTATTTATCTGAGAAACTTACCATAATGAACTATAGAAATGATCCCTGAAAGTTTAGTCTTTCTATACTCACTCACTCTTCTAGGAGGAATCAGTCTTAGATATTATTAAAGTTCTCTTCCATTGGTTTTGTTCAGTAGAACCCTTCCATTCAAAGATTCATCAATTGAGATGTAAGTTTTTTTCTTGCTTATCCATTTGTATGGGTTTTCTCTCAGCCTGTATAGGTCAGGCTTTTGGCATCTCTTGGAAAGTGGTAAATCCAGCAAGCACCTGGAAAACTTAGACCCTTCAGATGGAGGAATCTCTCTGTTCTCAGGCTTTCTGGGCACAAAAAAGAACAGCAATCCTCATAAACACTTAATCAAATAGGAGCTCAGCTCAGATCTGCAGTTCCTTTTAGCCTGCTTATGCCAGCAGAATAAGGGAACCACCATCCTTAAAGATTCAATACACAAACCCCTCCCCCAGCCAGTGTACTTGTTGGTATCTCTTGGGTGACCCTAAAATATCAAGCCTTTTTAGGGTCAAGCCTTTCTACGGTCCCGCCTTGAGAGACAAACCCTCTCCCTGATTCCTGGACCCAATTTCCTATCCTGGGACTATATCTACTGGAGCTCTTGACCACAGGTTTGGTCCATATGGCCTTCTAGGCCTGGTCCTTGGAAAAGCATGGAGTCTAAAAGAATATGATATTATGCATGTGTGTTTGGGCTTCCATCTTCCCAGGTATCCTCCATAATAAATGCTGAACTTTAAGTGCCAACTGATGCTACCTACCAACTACATTCGCCAACAGAAGCTTTTCCCTCCATTCCTCCGTAGGTGCCTCATCCATCCATATGAACTTTGTGCTGGTGTCCATTTTGCCCTTTGGTGTCTGCTGGATATGAAATGCTGTCCTGAGCCTCACTCAGTTCAGAGCCTTGGTTATTTAAATAGCTCTGCCACATTTACCCCCACCCGTTAGACTCTTGCTTCAACCTCAATTGACACTAAAGTTAAGATCTTGCTGCCTTCCCCCTGAACAAAGGGACACTTTTCCCCTTATACTAATATAAAGACTTAATGCAAGCTGACCTTAAATGATTTGGACTGTTGGGTCCTCCTCTTGGGGTAGAGTGCATCTTAGAACTCACACTTTTACCTTACTACTCTGTCCCTCAGTTTTTGAGATGCCCTTGGGCAGAGCCAAAGCACATTCTAATATCTATCTCTTTTTACTTTTAAAAATGCATCCTCAGTGGCATTGATTATATTCACAATGTTGAGAAGCCATCGTCACCGTCTAATTCCAAAACTTTTATTATCCCAGACAGGAATTCTGTACCCATTAACCTACTACACATTTTAGATGATGAGTTTTCATTTCCTGGATTGCTGATTCAAGATAAGGTGGATTCAACAATTACTAAATTAAAACCTTTTATTATACTTAAAATTTCATTACAGGATGCTTCTCTTGGGAAAGAAGGAATGAAAATTGATTCTAAATAGTTAAGATAGTGATCTTAACTGTTCTGGAGTTAACCTTATTGTCTTTAGAATGGTTAGACCTCCTCCAGAACCATGACATTAACTTCATCCTCTACTTTGTGATCAGTTTTCTTAGACACAATAGTTATATTCCAGCCATTTGGACAGATACAAAACAGATTAAGATGTGTCCAGGAAAAATATCTTATGGCATTTTAGCAATGCCACTCAGTCACTGACACACATATGCCCTGTCCCTTTAGTAATATCTTTATAACCAACATGGAGGAGGGAGGTGAGAGGACAGAGCAGAATGCAGACACCAGGACTACACTCATGAGAAAAGGGTACAAACTTCATTACTACGATGTCAGGACATGAGTTTTGGCTTTTCAAAGTATTGTTTGTTTGTGTTTGTCATTCATTATACTGTGCAGTGGTTAAGTACAAGAGTGGATTCTGGAATTAAGCTCTCTTGGTTCAAATTAGAGCTATGGAATTTAGTAGACCTTAGAACTTTCTAAGCCTTTTCTTTACTAAGGTAAGTTAAGAACCCTTTGTAAGTCTCAATTCTCCAAGCTGTATAATATACATAAAAATTATAACTATGCTATAAGGCTGTCATGAGGATTAAATTAAGTAAACCTTCTAAATTGTTCAGCTCAGCGTCTGGCCTATACTTGGGGCAGTTATTATAGTATTTAATGGATAAATGAAAGAGATCAAGAAATAATTGTCAGTAAGTGAAGTGTTTAGGAGTTATTTTTGATATGCGAAGGCATAACTGAAAAGATATAAGGATTTTAACTAACAATACTGTACAAAATGTTAAGTTTCGAGATTATCAAAGCTGTTAAATAGTGCTTGGATGTCAAGTTTCTGCATGGAGCAAATTAAACATTCTTTTCATAGTCTTTCCCTTTCAGTTTTAAGATGCCAAGTTTCAGACAAGCACCTGAATTCCAGGTGATATTCTAACATAGCCCCAGTGTAAGATGCTTTCATGATTAGTCTATAACCTTGATTTAGTCCATTTGTTTTTGGGGGGTAAGGGGATTTTGACATTCAGTCATTATGTGGGGATTCCAGAGAAAATTTCAAGTTGTGAGAAGTTTGTACTTTGCACTGTTTGAGATTGTTTTAACTCCAGCAAAACATCCCATTTGATGTATTGCAACAGCCTGGGCAATTACACACCTGAACGTGTCCTTGGAATGTGCTGAGCCACAAACGAATGCCAACTATTCCAGCTATGTCTCCATAGTTCAGCACATATCTTTTTGCAAACAAGAACCAAAACAGTCCCTGGTCCCATCGCTTGAACATGTTTGGGAACCTCACACTCTCAGGTGAAGTGGTAAATATCTGTAAATACGGATGATTCAGACTGAGGGCTAAAAAATAAATAAATAAGTGACCCAGAAGAATCTGCAGTATCAAGTTTAGAGTTTCTAAGAGATTGTGAACAGAGCAGTAATTAGATCTATTCATAGCTAGGTTAATGATTTCCAAAAGCTTAAATATATCCAACAGATACAACAAATTCTAAATCTCTATAGACTTGGTAGCCAAGAAATTTGATCACAAATAGAAGGAGAAGTAGCAGGCATTGATTATCTGGTGAGCATTCACAACCCAAAAAAAGTAGTTTCTCCTGGACCTTCTGAAGAATACTTGATTCCAGGCACAAGAGGAATCTAGCAGAACTAACACAGGGAGGAAGCTGAATAAACAAACAAACATAGTTCCAGTGTGACTTACACTGTAAACCAAGACCTAGTACTTGGCAGATGAGTCATTTACCTGGTGATGGGTAGAGACAAGGCTGACCCAGTGTTCCTATGAGCACTACCCAAAACAATTCCGAGAAATATGCCAGAAAACCATTTGCAGATTTCATTTTGCACTTGAGGAAAAGCTGCCAATGCACCTAGGTGTATACATTGTAGGATCAGAAGGGCTGAGACTGCAGGTGGCAATTTGGGGATAGGAGAGACAGGAACTGGCATTTGTAAAATCTTTTAATACCATCAATACCAGTCATAAGGAATTAAAGTATTTTTAATATTATATACACAACACTTAATGTACATTTTAATGTTTGTCCAATTGTTCTTAAATTGAATTGATACTGCTACACCAATATGTAAAAATATTTGCATTTTTTCTTGCAGAAAAAAAGAATATAACTTCCATGTAGTTATATTCTGGAGATAGAAATGAGTATACATTTGACTTTTTTTCCAATTTTTTATTGTGGTAAATACATTTAACATTATATACACCACCTTAACCATTTTTTTATTTAAATTCAATTAGCCAACATATAGTACATCATTAGTTGCAGTTGTACTGTTCATCAGTACATATTTGCAATTCATCAGTTGCATGTAAGACCCACTGCTCATCACATTCCGTGCCCTCCTTAATTCCCATCACCCAGTTACCCCATCCCCCCACCCACCTCCAATCCGGTAACCCTCAGTTGTTCTCTATAATTAAGAGCTCTCATGGTTTGTAGCCCTCTCTGATTTCTTCCCATTCAGTCTTCCCTCCCTTCTCTTATGATTGTCTGTTCTATTTCTTAAATTGCACATATGAGTGAAACCATATGATAACTGGCTTCCTCTGATTGACTAATTTCACTCAGCATAACACCCTGAAGTTCCATCCACATTGATGGAAAAGGTGAATAGTCATCGTTTTGATGCATCAGTAATATTCCTGTGTGTATGTGTATATATACACACAATGTCGTGTGTGTGCGTATATATGACATCTCCATCATTCGCCTGTCAATGGACATCTTGGCTCCTTCCAATTTGGCTATTGTGGACATTGCATAAACAAATTTTGGGGTGCAGGGGCCTTTTTGGGCCACTACATTGTATCTTTGGCATAAAAAACTAAAAATGCAATTGCTGGGTCATAGGGTAGCTCTATTTTAACTTTCAGAGGAACCTCCATACTGTTTTCCAGAGTGGCTGCACCAGCTTGCATTCCCACCAACAGTGTAACACGGTTCCCCATTCTCCACATCTTTGCCAACATTTGTTGTTTCCTGATTTGTTAATTTTAGCCATTCTGACTGGTGTAAGGTGGTATCTCATTGTGGTTTTGATTTGTATTTCCCTGATGCTGAGTGATGTTGAGCACTTTTTCATGTGTCTGTTGGCCATTTGTATGTCTTCTTTGGAGAAATGTCTGTTCATGTCTTCTGCCCATTTCTTGACTGGATTACTTGTTTTTTGGGTGTTGAGTTTGATAAGGTCTTTATAGATTTTGGATACTAGCCCTTTATCCGATATGTCATTTGCAAATATCTTCTCTCATTCCATAGGTTGCCTTTCAGTTTTGTTGACTTTATCATTTGCTGTGAAGAAGGTTTTTATCTTGATGAAGTCCCAATAGTTCATTCTTGCTTTCCTTTCCCTTACCTTTAGAGACATGTCTAGCAAGATGGTGCTGCTGCCGAGGTCAAAGAGGTTGCTGCCTGTGTTCTCCTCTAGGATTTTGATGGTTTTCTGCCTCACGTTTAGGTTTTTCATCCATTTGCAGTCTACTTTTGTGTATGTTGTAAGAAAATTGTCCAATTTCATTCTTCTACATGTGGCTGTCCAATGTTCCCAGCATGATCTGTTGAAGAGGCTATACTTTTTCCACTGGATACTCATTCCTGTTTTGTAGATTAGTTGGCCACAGAGTTGAGGGTCCATTTCTGGGCTCTCTATTCTGTTCCATTGATCGATGTGTCTGTTTTTATGCCAGTACCATTCTGTCTTGATGATTACAGCTATGCAATATAGCTTGAAGTCTGGAATTGTGATGCCACCAGCTCTGGTTTTCTTTTTCAACACTCCTCTGGCTATTTGGGGTCTTTTCTAGTTCCATACAAATGTTAGGACTATTTGTTCCAGCTCTGTGAAAAATGTTCATGGTATTTTCACAGGAATTGCTTTGAATGGATAGACTGCTCTGTGTAGCATAGACATTTTAACAATATTTGTTCTTCCAATCCATGGAATGTTTTTCCATTTCTTTCTGTCTTCCTCAATTCCTTTCATAAGTGTTCTGTAGTTTTTAGAGTACAGATCCTTTACCTCTTCTGTTAGTTTATTCCTAGGTATCTTACGGTTTTTTGTGCAATTGTAAATGGGATCTATTCCTTAATTTCTCCTTCTTCTGTCTCACTAATGTATAGAAATTCCGCTGATTTTTGTACGTTGATTATATTTCCAGCTACATTGCTGAATTGTGTATGAGTTCTAGCAATTTTGGGGTGGAGAATTTTGGTTTTCTACATAAAGTGTCATGTCATCTGTGAAGACTGAGAGTTTACTTCGTCTTTGCCAATTTGAATGCCTTTTATTTCCTTTTGTTTTCTGATTGCTGAGGCTAGGAGTTCTGGTATGACGTTGAACAATAGTGGTGAGAGTGAACATCCCTGACCTTAGGGAAAACACGTTCCTGACCTTAGGGGAAAAGCTCAGTCTTTCCCCATTCAGATGATATTTGCTGTGGGCTTTTCACAGATGGCTTTCATGATATTGAGGTATGTTCCCTCTATCCTTACACTGTGGAGAGTATTAATCAAGCAAGGATGCTGTATTTTGCCAAATGCTTTTTCTGCATCAACTGGGAGAAAATATATATGGTTCTTGTCCTTTCTTTTATGAATGTGATGTATCACATTGATTGATTTGCAGATGTTGAACCACCTTGCAGCCCAGGAATAAATCCCGCTTGGTCGTGGGGAATAATCCTTTTAATGTACTGTTGGGTCCTATTGGCTAGTATCTTGGTGAGAATTTTGGCATCCACATTCATCAGGAATAATGGTCTGTTATTCTCTTTTTAGATGGGGTCTTTTGCTGGTTTGGAGATCAAGGTAATATTGGTGTTATAGAATGAGTTTGGAAGTTTTCCTTCCATTTCTATGGTTTGAAACAGCTTCAGAATAGGTATTAGTTCTTCTTTAAATGTTTGGTAGAATCCCCCTGGAAGCCATCCGGCCTTGGAGTCTTGTTTGTTGGGAAGTTTTTGATCACTGCTTCAATTTCCTTGCTGGTTATGGGTCTATTCAGGTTTTCTATTTCTTCCTGTTTCAGTTTTGTGGTTTATAAGTTTCTAGGAATGCATCCATTTCTTCCAGATTGACTAATTTGTTGGCATATAGTTGCTCATAATGTGTTCTAACATTTGTTTCTATTTCCTTCATGTTGATCATGGATCTCCCCTCTTTCATTCATGATTTTACTAATTTGGGTCCTTTCTCTCTTCTTTTTCATAAGTCTGGCTAGGGGTTTATTGATGTTAATTCTTTCAAAGAAACAGCTTCTAGGATCATTGATCTGTTCTAGTATTCTTTTGGTTTCTATTTCATTGAGTTCTGTTCTATTCTTTCTTCTTTCTCTTCTCCTGCTTGGTTTAAGCTTTATTTGCTGTTCTTTCTCCAACTCCTTTAGGTGTAAGGTTAGCTTGTGTATTTGATACTTCTCTAATTTTTTGAAAAAGGCTTGTATTGCCAAATACTTTCCTTTTAGGGCTGCCTTTGCTGCATTCTAAAGGTTTTGAACAGTTGTGTTTTCATTCTTATTTGTTTCCATGGATTTTTAAAAATTCTTCGATTTCCTGATTGACACATTCATTCTTTAGTAGGATGCTCTTTAACCTCCAAGTATTTGAGTTCTTTCCAAATTTCCTCTTGTCATTGAGTTCAAGTTTCAGGGCACTGTGGTCTGAAAATATGCAGGGAAAAATCCCAATCTTTTGGTATCAGGTAAGACCTGATTTGTGACCCAGTATGTCATCTATTCTGGAGAAAGTTCCATGTGCACTGGAGAAGAGTGTGTATTCTGTTGCTTAGGATGGAATGCTCTGTATATATCTGTGGAGTCCATCTGGTCCCGTGTGTCATTCAAAGCCCTTTTTTTGGTTGATCCACTGCTTAGATGATGAGTCCATTGCTGTGAGTGGGGTGTTAAAGTCCCCTACTATTATTGTATTATTATCTATGTGTTTCTTTAATTTGGTTATTAATTGATTTATATAATTGGCTGCTCCCAAGTTAGAAGCATACATATTTACAATTGTTAGATCTTCCTGCTGGATAGACCTTTTAAATATGATATAGTGTCCCTGTTCATCTGTTATTACAGTTTTGTTTTAAAATGTAATTTGTCTGATATAAGGATTGCTACCCCAGCTTTCTTTTGATATCCATTAGTATGACAAGTGGTCCTCCACCCCCTCAGTTTCAATCTGCAGGTGTCTTTGAGTCTAAAATGAGTCTCTTAATCTGAGGGCTTCAGAGGGGAGGGGGTGGGGGATTGGGATAGGCTTGTGATGGGTATTAAGGAGGGCACATATTGCATGGAGCACTGGGTGTTATACACAAATAATGAATCATGGAACACTACATCAAAAACTAAGGATATCCTGTATGGTGACTAACATAACATAATAAAAAATTATTATGAAAAGTAAATAAATAAAATAAAAATAAAATGAGTCTCTTGGAGACAGCATCTGGATGGGTCTTGCTTTTTTATCCGATCTAACACCCTGTGTCTTTTAGTTGGAGCATTTATTTAGCCCATTTGCTTTCAGAGTAACTATTGAAAGATACGAAGTTAGTGCCATTGTATTACCTGTAAAGTCCTTGTCTCTGTAGATTGTCTCTGTTTCTTTCTGGTCTATGTTATTTTTGGGCTGTCTTCACTTACAGGATCCCCTTTAATATTTCTTGCACAGCTGGTTTAGTGATCCCAAATCCTATTAGTTTATGTTTTTCCTGTAAGCTTTTGATCTCTCATTCTACTCTGAATGACAGCCTTGCTGAAAGAAGTATTCTTGGCTGAATGTTTTTCTCATTTAGCACCCAGTCTTTTCTGGTCTGCCAGGACTCTGTGGATAGGTCTGCTTCCAGCCTTGTGTTTTTACCTTTGTAAGTTAAGGACCTCTTGTCTCAAGCTCCTCTCAGGATTTTCTCTTTGTCTCTGAAATTTGCAAGCTTCACTCTTATATGTAGGGTGTTGATCTATTCTATTCATTTTTGAGGGGGGTTGTCTTTGCCTCCTGGTCTTGAATGCCTGTTTCCTACCCCAGATAAGGGATATTCTCAGCTATAATTTCATCAAATATACCTTCTGCCCCTCTGTCTCTATCTTTCTTCTTCCTCTGGAGCCCCAATAATTCTAATATTGTTTCACTTTATGGTAGCCCTGATCTCTTGAATCCTCCCCCCAAGATCCAGTAGTTGTCTATCTCTCTTTTCCTCACTTTCTTTTTTCTCCATATTTTTATCTTCTATATCACTGATTCTCTCTTCTGCCTCATCCATCCTAGCAGTAAGTCCCCATTTTTTATTGCATGTCATTAATAGTCTTTTTTATTTTGCGCTGGTTAGATTTTAGTTCTTTTATTATTCTAGAAAGGAATTCTCAAGTGTCTTCTATGCTTTTTTGAAGCACAGCTAATATCTTTACAATCATTATTCTGAATTCTAGCTCTTACATTTTACTAATATCCATATTTATTAAGTCTCTGGCAGTTAATACTGCCTCTTGTTCTTTTTTTCTGGGAATTTTTCCATCTTGTTATTTTGTCTAGAGAAGAATAGATGAATGAGAGAAGAAAATACAGAAATATCAACCATGACCTCCGTGAAATATACAGTAGACAAATCAGAAGAGATCAGAAACGAACAAACAAACAAAAAAGAGCTAAAGACGAGAGAATATAATCAATCCGGTGGACAGAACAGAGTGATATACCAGGTCCTGGGTGTATTTTGGTCTGTTTGTTAGAAGACACTAATTCCCAAAATTGTAAAGAAAGAAAAACTTATATATGTACAAAAATAAAGTTGAATACAGTGAAAGGAAGCCACAAATGATAAATATTTATATAAAATATAAATGTAAAAATGAACATTAGAAAGTTTTAAAAAAGAGTTGATAAAATAAGAAACTAGTTGAAAATGGAAAAGAAAAAGGAAATTTTAAACTGAAATACTAAAGAATCTTGCGAAAAAACCTTAAATTCTATATACTATTTCCCCCTAGCACTGGGGTTTTTCAGTTCTGTGTGATCAGTAAACTTGGTATTAGCCAGATGTTCCTGCTGGTCTTCTGGGGGAGCGTCCTGAGCACTGATTCTCAGGTGTCTTTGTCTGGGCAGAATTGCACTGCCTTCTTAGTGTAAACAGCTCTGGGTTGCTCTATGTGGCTTTTGTTCCCTGAAGGTTTTCCACACTGCTTTAGAGGATGAAAATAAAAATGGTGGTGGCCAGATCTCCAGCCTCAGAGCTGGACACTCTTCAGTATGCCCTCAGGGAAAAATAGTCAATTACTTTTGTGGGCCCCAAATTCTGCAGACTCCTATAGTGAGCACCTGTGTCACTCCTCTGGGGGTAAGGAAGAGGGTCTTGCCAGTTCTGCTGCTTGTTGGGCCCCATCTAGGAAAGTGGTCACCAGACTGTGCCATGGTCCACAGTTTATGGCAACACCGAGCTGAAACCCACTCCTGGGCTCGCTGATTGCAGCTGGTTTCCCCACTCCAATTTTCGAAAACTCTGCCACACTCAGGAACCCCCATTCTTTCTGTAACCCTGGGGATCCTGGACTACACTGTTCCACCTAGGATTCTGCCCCACTTCATCACCTGAGCACCTTTCAGGCAGGGATATCCCTCACTGAAGCAGAATTCTAAAAGATCCAATTTTGCTCTCTGCTACTATATGTTTCCAGTAGCCAGCTTACAGAGGCTCCCTCCCCCCATAGTTGATCTTCCAATATATCCCCTCAGATTCGCTTCTCCATACCTGCTACCTTGAAAAAAGTGGTCACTTTTCTATTTGTAGAATTGCAGCAAATCTCTTATATCTCAGGTTGAGTTCACAGGTGTTCAGAATGATTTGATAGCTACCTAGCTGAATTCAAGGGGCCAGGTGAAATGAGGGTCCCCTATTCTTCTACCATCTTCCCCTCTCTGCTCTACATTTGCTTTTATGTCAACTATTTTCAGGTTGCATAAACCTGTAATTATTATTTTAAGTTCTGCATCCTGTAACTTACTTCAGTTTACAATTTTTTGTTAAGATTGAAGTTGATGCCAATATCTTGCTATTATATATAAATACTACAGTAATCATCCTTTTACTTTTAGGTAAAATCCTTAGTTTAAATTCCTGAAGTAGGATTCTGATCAAAAGGTATTTTTGCTTGTCAGTATGTCTGTCTGTCAGTTTGTTATTTTTCTCATGATAGATGCTGCCAAATTAATTACAAGAAATGCTGCATTAATTTAAATTACATATATATGAATGAGTGCATCCACCTTCATCTCTAACATGCCAGCTATTTTGCCATTCCACAAATATAAAAGACTGGACTCTTAAATATAATGTCATTCATAAACAACAATGTTGAGCATTGTTTAATGTTTCCATATTAAAACTATCTTGGGGTGCCTGGGAGTCTCAGTCAGTTAAGTGTCTGACTCTTGATCTCAGCTCGGGTCCTGATCTCGGGGTTGTGAGTTCGAGCCCCATGTTGGGTTCCACACCCAAGGAGCCTACTTAAAAAAACAAGCAAACAAACAAACAGTCAAACAAACAAAAACATAACTATCTCCTATGAGGTAAATTTTCTATACTTAAATTGGAAATCTCATTTGATGATCATAGTTTGAATAATAAATGTATTTCCCATACATGCTGAGAATATTTTCCAACTTATTTATTTTTACTTCTGATCAGTATTTTGCTTGTATTATTTTTGCTTATTTTTTTAATATTCTCATGATTTGTGAATCAGCTGGAGATACCTTGCAGAGCCTATACTCCCATACTTGAAAAATCCCTAAAAAAATTAATGAGAAATTATGTGACAGATAATTTGAGAAATGTTGATGAAATAAAATTGAGACAATATCAAACTGAAGAAGGAAAAATCTACCATCTCTCCTGAGAAGAAACAGTATCTAAGGTGAGTTGGTAGAAGATGCAGGCCCTGTCAGCACCCTGCAAATGTTTACACTTTATATAGTAAGAAAAACGCCAAATGCCACAATAGCTAGTTTCAAAGGAACAGCAAAGGGAGGCCTCAGAAATAAGCCTCACTAGTTGGTCTGCCAAAGACCGACTTTCCTCATTATTTCATTGGCCATCAGGACGATTTGCTCAGGTTCAATGTTTTACCTTTAGGTGGCTGATTAGGAAGGGATGTGGAAGTCTAAAGTTCAAATTTGTGCAAGAAGTTACATCACACACACACACACACACACACACACACACAAAGATAGCTTGGTTTTGTCCTCTTTCTTTTTTTTAAACATTTATTCATTTATTTGAGAGAGAAAGAGCAAGGGTAGGGCAGAGACAGAGAAGAGAAAGAATCCCAAGCAGGCTCCATGCCCAGCACAGAGCCTGACTCAGGGCTTGATGTCATGATGCTGAGATCATGACATGAGCCAAAATCAAGAGTCAGAGGCTTACCCAACTGAGCCACCCATGTGCTCCTTGGCCTCTTTCTTATAATTGTTTTATGTTTTCAGATTTTTCCTTTCAAAATGGTGAACCATTGACCTGGTTGTGTAAATTCGAAGTAAATGTGAATTGTCCTCTAAGCCAATCCTTAGTAGAACCCTCTTCAGTCCATCCTTAATACAGTAATTCAGTAATTACTTAATAAAGGAGGGCATCATGTAAACTACCCAAATGGAAGGTGAACCCAATGTATACTAGAAAATAATGTTAGAAGACATATAGTGTCTCTGATAATGAAGAAGAAATTGATGCTGAAGATGCATATGAAAAGACTGACTTAAGTTGTTTTGTGGGGAAAAAATGAAAGCAGCAAAGGTAAACTTTTTTTAAAAAAGATTATATTTATTTGACAGAGAGAGAGACAGCCAGCGGGAGTGGGAGACAAGCAGGGGGAGTGGGAGAGGAAGAAGCAGGCTCCCAGCGGAGGAGCCTGATGTGGGGCTCGATCCCAGAACACTGCTTAATGTCTGAGCACCCAGGCACCCTGCAGCAAAGGTATCCTGTAGCAGAGCTGTATTTCTGAGAGAAAAAAAACTAATGTATTTTATAAATAAACTGAATTTCAAGAGGAGCAGACTATGTTAGAGAGACTAAATACTGGGGCACCTGGGTGGCTCAGTCCTTAAGCGTCTGCCTTCGGCTCAGGTCATGATCCTGGTGTTCTGGGATTGAGCCCTGCATTGGGCTCCCTGCTCAGTGGGAAGCCTGCTTCTTCCTCTCCAACTCCCCTGCTTGTGTTCCCTCTCTTGTGGCCTCTCTCTGTCAAATAAATAAATAAAATATTTTAAAAAAAAAAACTAAATACTTTATCCTTAAACAGATTTACTGTAAATTATAGGAGAGAACTTTTAAGTGTTTTCTATGTTTATTTGCAATAGCATTAAAGGAGATAGAACAGCCATGAGACATGTCAGCAATACCGAAGAAATTAGAATATATAGATCCATTAGTATGGGTAACTAGATGCTCTGTGTGTGCTGTAAAACTAACTTCTAGACAAGAGCAATCTAGTTCAGTTCTAGGCTCTTTACTGAGAAGATAACCTCCAAGGAAACCTCCCACTCACCTACCACCCAATCCCCTCAAAAAGAGAAAATTCATACTGAGCTGGGGAGTAAATTATCAAATGGGAAAATGAAGTTGGTAGGATTTCCCTGAAGGTGGATGATAATCATCATGGGGGCAATCAAGATATTGAACTTGGACTGAGAATGTTGAGCTGAACTCCTGACAAAATCAAGACACTCCAGAATGTCTGCTGAAGCACTGTATTAGCTTCCTGTTGCTGCTACAACAAATAACCACAAACTTAGTGGCTCGAAACAACAGAAATGTATTACCATATAGTAATGAAGGTCAGAAATCCAAAATTGGTCTGTCTCTCTTTTTTTTTAAGATTTTATTTATTTATTTGACAGAGAGAGACAGCCAGTGAGACAGGGAACACAAGCAGGGGGAGTGGGAGAGGAAGAAGCAGGTTCCCAGTGGAGCATGGAGCTTGGTGTGGGGCTCAATCCCAGGACTCCAGGATCACGCCTTGAGCTGAAGGCAGACGCTTAATGACTGAGCCACCCACGTGCCCCAAAATTGGTCTGTCTCTGTTGGCAAGGCTGTGTTCCTTCAAGAGGCTCTATGAAAGAATCCATTTCCTTGTGTTTTCCAGCTTCTAGAAGTTGCCCTTATTCCTTGGTTCACAAGCCCCTCCCTCCATCTTCAAAGTCAGCAGTGTCAGGCCAAATTCTTCTCATGCTGCTGTTATTTCACCCTTCTGTTCTCGCTTGTCCATTTTAAGGATCTCTGTGATTACATTGAGCCTACCTGGGTAATCTATAATAATCTCCCTTTCTCAGCACCTGTAAATTAATCAAATCTGCAAGCTTCCTTTTACCATGTAAGGTAACACACTCATAGGCTCCAGGGAATACAATCCAGAAAATATTTGGGATTGTCCTATCTACAATAGTCTCTAAATATGAGGTACTCCCTAGGGCCTGACCAAAGCAAATGCACATCTTCTCCAGATAAACACATTCTCAATTTAATTTTCTAGTACTTACATAAAGGAATACCAAGCATTAAGACCACAAGCACTGATCAACAAACACATGAGAAAGCAATTCACCATAAATGAGGGACAGCAGAAACAATAAAAAGCAGATTTAAGCCCTAAGGAAATCACATAAAGAGATTATTGGGAATACTCATAAAGATAGTAAGAAGACTCAAAGAAAGACAAAAAACCATAATTGTTGAAATGAAACACATGGACACAAGATGTATCCAACTGAAAGATATAGCAGAAGATACTACCCAGGATGCAGAACAAGGTCATGGAAAATACTTTTTTTAATTGAAGCTACATTCAAAAAGATAATTAGAATGTCTAAATTCTGTCTAATCAAGTCCCAGAGAGAAAGAAGATAAAGGAGAGAAAGAGAATGAAGGAGAGGCAAAGGTTGAAAAGATAATAGCTAAGAAATTTCCAGAAATTATAAAAAACAAAATTCATAGATTCAGGATGCACAACATACATAAAACTGAAAATAAAATAAAATAAAATAAAATAAAATAAAATAAAATGTATGGGACACTTCTTGGGCCCTGTGCCACATCTTCTTGGCCACTTTTTACTCTGGATCTTTACTATAGCAACTATATTTCTGCAGGTATAACTAACACCATCTGACATCACCTGCAAATCATAGCCTTTGCTTTCTGTCCTGGCACTTCTCTGGTGCATATGGGGACTGGAGGACATGTATATCAATCCTGAAATTTCAAGGGAGTTAACACATCATGGAACAATCTTTGGTCAGTGTGGAGCGGGAACTGACGGATAAATTCTCCCCTCACAGCCAATTCAGAGATGCATTCCAAAAAGCACCACAGAGAGATTGAGCCCCAATTTTCCATAGCAGTGACCAAATCAATAAGAGCATTGGCTCATCCCACATTCTTGTTTCATTTTTCCCACTCCCGCTCTTCTTTTCCTTCTAGTTGGTTCCCACACAAACTACCTGAATTGCTATAAGGAGGAAAGGGAAGACAAGGCTCATACAATAAGTCATTCCCAGGTATATTGGAGTATAACTGCAAAATACCAAAGACCCATCCATTTGCATGGTAGATATTTCTCTATCCCCTCACTTTCACTCTACGGGTGTCTTTAGATCTGCAATGAGTCTGTAGGCAGCATATAGATGGGTCTTTTTTTTTTTTAATCCTTTCTGATACGCTATGTCTGATTGGAGCATTTAGGACATTTACATTCAGAGTGATTATTGATAGATATGACTTTAGTGCCATTGTATTGCCTCTAAAGTCTTGTTTCTGGAGATTTTCTCTGTTCCTTTCTAGTCTTTGTGAGTTTTGGTCTGTCTTTCTGACCTAAAGAGTCCCCTTTAATATTTCTTGCAGGGTTGGTTTGGTGGTCATGAATTTCTTTAGTGTTTGTCTGGGAAACTCTTTATCTCTCCTTTTAATCTGAATGACAGCCTTGCTGGATATAGTATTCTTAGCTGCATATTTTTCCCATTCAGCATGTTAAATATATCATGTCACTTTCTTCTGGCCTGCCAAATTTCTGTGGATAGGTCTGCTGCTAACCTTATTTGTTTCCGTTGTAAGTTAAGATTTATTTTCTCTTGCTGCTTTCAGGGTTTTTTCCTTATCTCTGTATTTTGCAAATTTTACTGTACTATGTCTTGGTGTTGGCTTGCTTTTGTTGATTTTGATGGGCGTGCTCTGTGCCTCCTGGTTTTGGATGTCTGTTTCCTTCCCCAGATTAGAAAGTTTTCTGCTATAATTTGTTCAAATAAACCTTCTGCCCTGTTCTCTCTTCTTCTTTTGGGTCTCCTATGATATGAATGTCACTATGCTTTACAGAGTCACTGAATTCCCTAAATCTGCACTCATGACCCACTATTTTTCTTTCCCTCCTTTTTGCAGCTTCATTATTTTCCATAATTTTATCTTCTATATCACTTATTCATTCCTCTGATTCTTCTATGCTTGTGGTAATTACATCCAGTCAATTTTGCATCTTAGTTATAGCACTTTTCTTTTCAGCCTGACTAGTTTTTTGGTCTTTTATCTCTGCAGTAAGGGACCCATTGATGTCTTCTACACTTTCCTCAAGACCAGCCAGTGTCCTTCTCGTTGTTGCTATAAATTCTGTATCAGGCATATTACTTATAACTGTTTTGATTAGATCCCTGGCCATGACCTTTCCTTGTTCTTTCTTTTGAGATGAAGTTGTTCATCTTGGCATTTTGTCTAGTCTCTGTGTTCCTCTGTGTGCTAGGAAAGCCTGTTATATTTCTGCTTCTGAGAGTAATGGCTTTATGAAGAAGAGGTCATATACTGTCCAGGACCTGGTGCCTTAGGAAGTGTTTTTGGCGTATGCTTGTGCACTCTGCTGTTTTGGCTGCTCTTTCCCTCAGGTCAGTCCTCTGCAGTATCTACTAGCTTCCAGTGGGGAGTGTTTGGACTGTCCAGTGTGTGATGAGTTTTGGAACTCATGGAACAATCTTCGATCAGTGTGGAGCAGGAACTGGTGGATAAATTCTCCCCTCACAGCATGATCTTATTTCCATGAGAGCTAAAACTTTGCAGCTCTCTACATTATGGTCAGTAGACTTGGTACATGTAGGGGATTTGTGCTGATCTTCTGGGGGAAGGGCCTTCTGCTCTGTTTCTCAGGCACAGTTGCTTTAGTAAAGAAGAGCTTGCAGAGCACAGGCTGTTGGAACTTGATGTAAGTGGCTCAGGCCTCCACCATAAGTGCTGTGCTGCTCACTGAAGTCAGTCCATCTGATGGGTGGGGGAGAAAAATGGCACCAGCCCTCTCCCTTGTCCCTGCAAAGGGGAGTTCATGTCCCCTGGTGTTCAGGAAGCTCTCACAGAAGATCAAGCCATCTCCCCTCATGTGTCCCAGGCATCCCTCAGATCCTTGCCTGTGTCCAAGCTGGGTGCCCACCCAGAAGTGCAGTGTACCTGTGTTTTATCTCAGGCATCTGGCTCAGTTTCAAAATTCCAAACTTTAGGGATCCAGTGCAGCAGGGACCAGCACTGATCCTCTGGGGTAGGGTCTTGCTGGTGCAAGTTTGTCCCAGGGCAGTCTCATGAATGCACAGGAGCTTAAAGTTTAGTGTAAAGCATAGCAAAAAGCTGGTACCCAGGTTAACTACCCTCAGCAGGTGTCTTTGTCCCTATGCTAAGGAACAGGACAGCACAATGGATCCCACTGGCTCTTTTGTCCCCTGAAAGGAAGTGCCATGTCTCCCAGATCCACTCCAAGAAGGGGGAACCATCCCTCCCAGTTCAATCCAGAGGATCCTCAGATCATGCTATCTGCTCCTGGGCCTCTGCTCTTCTTCTCCACAGGAGCACTGCTGCACTCATCAGACTCCACACCCAGATTATTTCAATCTTACAAAACTTTTTCCAGAAAAATTTTTTTTAAAAGGGAAATACTCAGAACATGTACTATGAAGCCAATATAACTTTATAATAAAACCAGATATGAACAGCATACAACTGAAAAAATCAAAACTAATATGTCTTTATGAACAGAGATAAAAATAAATCTTAAATAAAATTTATAAATCTTGAGTAAAATTATTTTTAAAAATGTTATCAACCAAAGCCAATAATATAGAGCAAAGATAATAAATATATCATGCTCATGTTAAAATAGCCAGAAATACAGAATGACTTTAACATTTTTAAAAAATTTATAACTATCACTCAGCATACTAAATGCTTAAGGATTAAACATTATCTAAGTACCAACAGATGCACAACAAATATTTGCTAATTCATCCAACAGGTACATGAAAAGATATTCAAGATCACTAATCATTAGGGAAAGGTTAATCAAAACCAAAATGAGATATCATCTCACACCTATTAGAATGTTGTCACCAAAGACAAGAAATAACAAATGTTGAGGAGGATGTGGAGAAAAGGGAACACTTGTGCACTACTGGTGGGAATGTAAGTTGGCACAGTCATAGTGGAAAACTGTACAGAAGTTCCTCAAAAAAATTAAAAATAGAAAGACTATATGATTCAGCAATTCCACTTTGGATACTTAAAAGAAAATGAAAACACTAACAAAAAGATATATGTACCCCTATGTTTCATGTGGCAATATTTATTATAGCGAAGGTATGGAAAAAATCTAAATGTCCATCGATGGATGAATGGATAAAGAAAATGTGGTATATATGTACAATGGAATATTATTCAGCCATAAAAGAATGAAATCTTGTCATTTGCAACTACATGGATGGACCTTGAAACATTATCCTAGGTGAAATAAGACAGACAAAAAGACAAACACCATATGATTTCACTTTTATGTAGAATCTAACGCAACGTACACAAATTTCAAACCATATGTTGTACACCTAAAAATAATATAATGTTATATGTCAACTATACCTCATTTTTTCACAATGTTACGTTAGTTTCATGTGTACAGCACAGTGATTCAACTTCTCTATATGATATGCTGTGCTAACCACAAATGTAGCTACCATGTGCCACCACACAACAGTCTTACAATGTTGTTAACTGTGTTTCCTTATGCTGGGCCTTCTGTTCCCATGATCTATTCATTCCATAACTGGAAGCCCATATCTCATATTCCCCTTCATTCATTTTGCCCATCCTCCCATCCTTTTCCCTTCTGACAACCATCAGTTTGTTCTCTGTATTTATAGGTCTGATTCTGCTTTTTATTTGTTTATTCATTTGTTTTGTTCTGTTTAGTTTTTGTTTTGTTTTAGATTCCACATATGAGTGAAATCACATGGTATTTGTCTTTCTCAGTCTTAGTTCACTTAGCATAAAGCCCTCTAGGTCCATTCATGTTATTGCAAATGGCACAATTTTTTTAAGCCTATGTGTATTTGTGTGTATGTGTGTGTGTGTGTACATGTATGTACACCACATCTTTCTTGTCCTTATGTCTGTCAATGGACACCAGCTGCTTCCATAGCTTGGTTATTATAAATTATGCTGCAATAAACATAGGGGTGCATAAATCTTTTTCAAATTAATGTTTTGTTTTCTTTGGTCAAATACTCAGTAGTGGAATTATAAAATCATATGCTATTTATATTTTTAATTTTTTGAGCAACCTCCATGCTGTTTTCCACAGGGGCTATACCAGTTTATGTTCCCACAAAAGTATACAAGGATTCCTCTCTCTCCAACACTTGTTATTTCTTGTCATTCTTTTTTTTTAAAGAGAGAGAAAGAGAGCAGTGGGGAGGGGCAGTCAGTAGGGAGTCTACTTGAGATTCTCTCTCTCCCTCTCCCTCTTCCCTGCTCACACACACTCTCTCTTTCAAATAAATAAATAAATCTTTTTTAAAAAAGAAAAGAAAATGCTGTTGTTATTTTGATAGGGATTGCACTGAATATGTAGATTACCTTGGGAATTATGTATATTTTAACAATATTGGTTCTTCCAACCCATAAGCATGGAATATCTTTCCATTTGTTGATGTCATCTTCAATTTCTTTTATTAATGTTTCATAGCTTTGAGAGTATAAGTCTTTCATCTTCTTGATTAAGTTTATTCCTAGGTATTTTGTTCTTTTTGGTGCAATTGTAAATGGATTTTTTTTTTCTTAGTTTCTCTTTCTGCTACTTCATTATTAGTGTATGGAAACACTAACAATTTCTGGATATTAATTTTGTATCCTGCAACTTGACTGAATTTGTTACTGTTTTCAGTAGTTTTTTGGTGGTCTTTAAGCTTTTCAATGCATAGCATCATGTCATCTGCAAAGGGTGACAATTTAACTTCTTCTTTACCAAATTGTACCTGAACTATACCAATTGCCAATTATACCTCATTATACCAACTATATCTTAACTTAAAAAATTAATAATTCATCACTATTCATTATTTTTAAAAACTCTTAGAAAATTCAGAATAGAAAGGTTTTATTTAATCCTTTAAACTGAAATATTATTTACAAAAATACACAGAAAACATCAGTTATGATGGTGATATGTTTGAAACAGTCTCTTTAAAATCAGGAGTAAGAGTATCCACTATCACAGTCCCACGCAACAGTGCATCGTAGCTCTTACCTAGAGCAGCAATGACAGATATAGAAACAAAGTCGTAAAGATTGGAAAGAAACAAAGCTTCATTATTTGCAGATGATTTTCTACATATAAGACCCAAAACAATACATGGGAAATTATTATAAATAATAAGAGAGTTTATTAAATAGCTGGCCAGTAATTGTCCTATATGGGTCATCAACAAGCAATTAAAAATGTAACGCTTAAAAGATACAATGCTTAAGAATACTTTATATACATATATATACACACACACATATATACATATATATACACGTATATTTATACTTTATGTATATATATAGTTATATACATGTATATATATTACATATATGTTTGTAATACATACAATATACATTACTATATATACTATATATAAGTTTCAAAATTTATAATCAAATTCATATTTCAAAACTTGATTTAAAACATTGAAGAAGTCAAGTAATTATATTTGTGGATAGAAAAACTCAATATTTTAAACATTTTAAACATCTTCCCCAAATTGAAATACAGACTGAAAATATTATGGTGCAATGAAAATGAATGAACTAGAGACACAAGGAATAAGGGGAAAAATCAATTTCAGAAGACCAGATAAAGTATATAGTATGGGGTGCCTGGCTGGCTCAGTCAGAAGAACATGCAACTTGATCTGGGGGTCATGAGTTTGAGCCCCATGTTGGGTATAGAAATTGCTTTAAAACAAATAATAAATAAACTTTAAAAAAGTATATAGTATAACATTTGTATAAAGCTCAAAACAAAAGAGAAATGATATTTATTATCTATATCTTTGTATTTATGTGTCTATGTACCATTTATCTATCATCTATCCCTAAATAGAACATAACTCTCTATATATATTAAAGGGAATAAAACAATAAGCATGAAATTCAATAGTCTTTACCCAAAGGAGAATGTGGGAACCAGAGTTAAGCAGCAGTCTATAATATGAAAGAATCACAGATATTTGCAAAGCACTGGATAGGTTCTGGCACCTAAATAAGGAAAGGTACAAGGATATTTATTTTATTACTATGGTTTTTCACTTATATTAACTTTATACTTACTGTTTTTGTTTATCATAGTGTGAATTAAAAAGATATATATCTGGTCTTTGTTCCCAGTTTCTGACACAGAGATCCTAAATCCTTTAGAATTTCCCAACTGATAGGAACATCTGTTTCTAATGAGGCAGCTCTTGGTGGGTCTCTGGACAGCTTGAGGTTGAGAGCTGGTCTCAAGAAAGACCAAGGCATAATTAGAAGGCTGGAACTTTTAGCCCTACCCCCAACCTCCAAGAAGGTGAGAGGGGCTGGAGATGGAGTTAATCACCATTGGCTGATGATTTGATCAACTATACCTATATAAACCTCCATAAAAAACCCCTGCAGGTTGGAGTTAGAAGAGGTTCTGGGTGAGTGAACATATCCACATACTGGGAGGTTTGCACATCCCCGCTCCACAGAACAGAAGCTCCTGTGCTAGGGACCCTCCCAAATCTTTCTAGATATTTCATCTGGTTGTTCATTTGTATCATTTATAATAAACTGTCAAATGTAAGTAAAATGTGTTCCTGAGTTCTTTGACCCATTAACAAATCATCACTAGATTAATTTGGGAGTGTGGGAATCCCCTACTTTGTAACTGAGTCAATCAGAAGTACCTTAGGTACCCAATACTTGCAACTAGCATCCAAAGTGAGGGCAATCCTGTGGGACTGAGTCCTTAAACCTGTGGGGTCTGATGCCAACTCCAGACAATTAGTGTCAGAATTGGATTGAATGGTAGGATACCCAGTTGGTTTGGTGGAAGTTGGAGAATCAGTTCTTGGTGTGGAAGTGTTGTGAGTAAAAACAGTGCAAATATACATTATACTTGAGAAGATTATAACTATAAAACTAAATAGACAATAAGACGATATAAAACCAGTAGAAAGCTGAATGCCGATGAAAAATGATTCAAACTGTAAAAGGCAAAGAAGATACTGCACAGTAGAGTGGCTCCTGCAGAAACCTACATCAATGAGTTTAACTTAAACTGATTTTTATTATTCCCACCTAGAAAAAAACCAACATCGGATGAACCTGTTTTGTGTGAGCTTTTGCTCAGGCAACAGAGCATAAAGTCCCACAAAGACACAGGGAGGCTCCCGTATACGTGGGGCCCTTGACAACCAGTGTCTCACTCTCCACTATCTCATATCTGCCTTCTTCCGACCAAACTTCCAGCTCTGCTCTTAAGCCTAGCAGTTTCAACAAATGCTTTCACTTTTTACTTTAGAGAAAACATTGAAGACATCAGAGGTTACTCCTTCATCACAGAGACAGGATACGTGTAAAATTAACCCATAGATTCACACAGGCTCTTTCCTTTCTGTTGTTAAAAGAAATCGCCTGCTGTCCAATCAGTTCACCCAGGCTCTGGAGCTCCTCCATCAAAATGATTGGAAGCCCTTGTTGCTTTTGTATATTAAACTTTCCCCTCTCAACAGCTACATAATTTTCTGGCCCCAGTGCAAAATGAAAATGAAAATGTGGGAGTCCTGGTTCAAAAATTAAGAATTTCGGGGCACCTGAGTGGTTCAGTCTGTTGAAGCGTCTGCCTTCGGCTCAGGTCGTGATCCTGGGGTCCATCTCTATCACTATCTGTCTCTCTCTCTCAAATAAATAAATAAAATCTTTTTTAAAAATTAAGAATTTCAGAAATAAGTCAAGCAGAGAAAGACAACTATCATGATTTCTCTCATCTATGGAACATAAAAACTAGGAAGATCGGTAGGAGAAGAAAGGGATAAAGAAAGGGGGGGTATCAGAAGGGGGAATGAAGCATGAGAGACTATGGACTATGAGAAACAAACTGAGGGCTTCAGAGGGGAGGGGGGTGGGGGAATGGGATAGACCAGTGATGGGTAGTAAGGAGGGCACGTATTGCATTGTGCACTGGGTGTTATACACAACTAATGAATCATCGAGCCTTACATCGGAAACCGGGGATGTACTGTATGGTGACTAACATAATATAATAAAAAATCATTAAAAAAAAATTAAGAATTTCAATACAGTAACAGCAGATTAGTCAACCAAGTGCAGGGCCCTACTAAGTGCAGAACCCTGTAGACTTCCCAGGTTTCATGTCCACAAAGTCAGCCTTGAAATTAGATTTTTCCAATCACCTCTTACAGCATGCTCAAATAGGATCAATTTTAAAACAACAACAAATCAATCTCTACCATCGACCCCTATTCCTTCCTGCCGTGAAAGACTCTTTATCTACTCTTGTCTATATTGTCTCCACTTTCTTACATTCCCTTCGTTCCTCAACCCACTCCCTACTGGCTTCAGGCCAAGGACTTCACAGAAAGTGTTCTGCCAGAGGCCACCAGGGGCTGCTGAGCTCTCCAGTCCTCATCATCTCTAGCCTCTCCCTCCTTCTTAACACTCCTTAGCTTCCCTGATGCCACACCATCCTGCTGCTCTTGCTACCTTTTCACAAGCTTAGTTTCCAGTCTTCCTTCTGTGCAAAGTCTTCTTCCTCTTCTAGCCAGCCACTCAACAGCTTGAGCAACCAGCCCTCTTCCCTCTTGCACTTATAATTTCCTCTTGGGTGGTTTCATTGAGACCCATATCTTCAGTTTTAACTTCCTTACAGTGTATCTCACAATGTAAAATTTGTGTATTTTTGTGCAGCTAAAACAGCCATTTTTTTCCCTTTTCTTCAGTAGATTTACTGGCTTATTTAGGAAGCCCTTCCATACCTAAATTATAGGAACGAACTCTAATTTAATTTGTACTACTTTTGGGGCACCTGGATGATACAGTTGGGTAAGCATCGGACTCTTGGTTTCTGCTCAGGTCATGATCTCAGGGTCCTGGGATCAGACCCCACATCAGGCTCCATGCTCAGCGGGGAGTCTGCTTGAGATTCTCTCTCTCTCTCTCTCTCTGCCCCTCTGACTCATGCTGTCTCTCTCTAAAATAAATAAATAAAATCTTCAAAAAAATTGTACTTTTATGGGTTTTTATTTTTCTTAATTTTATTTAACATTTTGAATATTATTTCAACAGAATTCATTTTATATATGATAATTAACATTTTTAATAAATTATCTATGGGTTCCAACATCACTTTTTATCTCACTTTATCATCATTGTTTTATAATCAACATACATTATTTTTTGCTCATTTTTTTTGAGGCAGGTGGGGCAGAGGGAGAGAGAGAGAGAGAATCTTAAGCAAGCTCCATGCTGAGCACAAAGCCTGATGTGGGGCTTGATCTCACAACCCTGAGATCATGACCTGAGCTGCAATCAAGAGTTGGACACTTAACCAACTGAGCCACCAGGGAACCCCAACATACATTACTTTTATGATCAGAGAAAGTAAAAAATTTTAAATAAGAAAATAATATTGCTTATAATCAAATCAAATCAAATTTTCTTTATAATTTATTTTTTTCATTTAGAGTAAGATAGGAACTGATTAATTCTTAATCATAATTTCTGATAGATTTCAATTATTTTATTTTCTATTCAAATCTTGAATAATCATTTTTCTACACTTTTCCCCTCTTCAGAACATAAGGGCTATGAAAGCAGGGATTTTATAATTTTTGTTCAATGCCGTATCCCTACTCCTCGTGCTTTAAACAGACCAGCAGGAAGAGTTTAATACATATTGGTTGAGTTAATAATTAGGTAAGTAATTTAACGAATTACCTATTTGCTAATGAGCTTCTCCAAACCTGTATTCCTTTTTTTTAAGTGTTTTAAATTGCCTTCTAAAATTCAATTACTAAATTTTAAAGCCATTTATCTATAATTATAATTATAATCTCTATTGGTTCCACTAATTTAATTGTCTAGGAACATGCCAGTATGACTGCATTCTAATTATTGTGCTCATATATTATGTTTTTATATGTTTGGGCTAAGATCTATTTGAACTAATCTTTTTCAGAACAGTTTTTGATAGTTTTATAATCAGATAAATGTAATAGTCATTTAACTGTGTTGGACAAAAATTATTTTGTGACTTACATTTGATTCCAATCTATTAATTCGCTCGTGAGGATCAATTTTTTTAGCCTATCCTCTGCACAGTTCACATTCAGGGATTCCAGGAGCCAGTGTTACTGTGCTGAGGAGGAAGTAATGACAGGTTAGAAAAGAACTGAAGTCCAATCAGCCAGGTGGGCCTTCGAGCCAAGGCTCCCTTACACACCATTGGTACGTTAGAACTAGAAGTGGTTGCTAAAAACAGAACTTTCACATGAGCCAGGAAGAGAGAGTTAAACTGAATATCCAACACTCAAAAGGGAGGACGGAAATGGAAGGAAAAGCAATGGATTCAAAAAGCTGAAAGCAAGAAATAACAGGCATCAAAATAATGAATGAAAAAAGTCTTCAACTGTTTGAAGAGACTGCAACACTTCAACAAGAAGGGAAAGATCCAAAGGATACAAACATAGTGATCTGAAGGGGTACCCGCACCCCAGTGATTATAGCAGCAATGTCCACAATAGCCAAATAGCCCAGATGTCCGTTGATAGATGAATGGATAAAGAGGTGATTATATATGTAATTAAACACACACAAACACACACACACACACACACACACACATACACACACACAATGGAATATTAGTCAGCCATCAAAAAGAATGAAATCTTGCCATTTGCAATGACATGGATGGAACTAGAGGGTATTATACTAAGTGATATAAGTTAGTCAGAGAAAGACAAATGTCATATGATCTCACTGATATGTGGAATTTAAGAAACAAAACAGATGAACATAGGGGAAGTGATGGAAAAATAAGATGAAAATCAGAGAGGGTGATATACCAAAAAAGACTCTTAACTCTAGGAAACAAGCTGAGGGTTGCTGGAGGGGAGGTGGGTGGGGGGATGGGGTAACTGGGTGATGGGCATTAAGGAGGGCACTTGATATAATGAGCACTGGGTGTTACATGTGACTGATGAATCACTAAACTCTACCTCTGAAACTAATAATACACTGTATGTTAATTAATTTATTTTAAGGGAAAAAAAAGAAAGAAGATGTTAGTTGAAAGATGCTTTCTAAAAAAAAACAAGAAGGGAGGAAGGAAGAAAGATTGTTTCCTTAATATTTTCTGATTAGAAATATTATATTCAGTGTAGGAAAATTAGAAAACAAAAAAATATGAAAAAGCGAATATAATTCATCCATAATATGACAAATGAAGAATAATCATTTCCACCTTGTAATATCTTATGGCCAAAAAAGTCAGGTCTGTTTATGTTTGTATTTTCATAAGTATGTTTCCCCCCCCCATTCATTTCCTGGTTATAATACATTCATCTTTTTTTTTTTCACCTTTTTTTCAAATAGAGTATAGATAGATTTCTTTTTTTCTAATGTAACCTGATAGCGTTTTATGGGTGTCAAGCAAGCTCTTTCACACTTAGTTATTACATATCTGTTGCTGCTCAACAAATTTTCTCAAAACCTAGGCTTATTATCTCACAGTTTCTCTGGGGCAGGCATTTGGAAGTGGTTCATCTGAATGCTTCCGGCTAAGAGCCTTTGACAAAGTTGCAATCATGGTGTTGACCAGGGATTTCATCATTTCTACGCTCAAGTGGGGGAAAACCCATAATCAAGACCCCTTAACCAAGATCCCTTGTTTTTGGCAGGTCTTGGGTCTTTTCTGGCTCTTGTTGCCAAGAGATTGAATATAAAAATGAACACGTGCCAGAATATATTTATAAAGCTAGAGCTCTAACCCACAACCTGCAGCAACCTGCCCGGAAACCACCCTCTGATCTACAGTAATTGGCCCAGAGGCCGGCCTGTTGTAAATCAGACTTGCAGGAAGTCAGATTGCTATCTCTAGCAACAGTCCAGGAAGCTAAACAATAATTTCTGTAACAATGAGCCCCAAATTGCCAGGACTTGATTAATAACTACAGATTCCCAAAATTTTGTTCTTGCTTTAAACTTAGCACCAATGTAGAACCAACCAGAGAAAGTGAACTACTCCCCCCAACTAATCAACTCGGATGTCCCACTCTGAGCAGCCACTTCCAGCTTCCCCATGTCCATAGCCTCCTGTCAGGGCAAAGCTGAAGCCTCCTCTTTTTTCTACTATAAAGCTTTCCCACTCCTTGACCTGCTTTTGAATCTCTGACAAAACGAAAGTGACAGTGGCTGACTTCCTTGTTTGCTACAGCTTTGAACAAATAGCCTTTGTTCTCATTTAGTTAGTCTTCAGTTATTCCCACAGTTAATTGTGGAGGCCCCAATGAGACCAGTCTGCACAGTCCGTTGTGTGGATCCTGGCCTTCAACCAGGTGGGATACCCACAGATGTGTCCCCACAGCTCGTGGTTTGTTCAGCCCCTGAAGACGCAGTAAGTCAGCACTGGGTCTGAATCTGCTCTCTTTACAACGACTTCTTTGACTATTTAGTCTTAGTTTGGTACCTGAGTTTTGTTATCCGTTCCCATTTGTTTGGGATTCTTGGTGGAATCAAGCCATTCCTTTCATTCCTTTTTGCTGTCTTCTGTGTGACTGTTTCATGTTGTTCTGTTGTAAAAAAGAGAATGCTACAGAACACAGACATAGGCCCTATAAGCTTCTTGTTCAAGTCAACCTTTACACTGGTGAGTTTTCAATGACTCATATCCTCTTAGACAAACTTCACTGGGGGTCACCAGTAAAGCTGGATGGGGTTCTCCTCCCATCTTAATTCTGTGTTCTGTGAGGTTGGCTTTGATCCAGAGACAGCAGACAGCCGCACCTGCAGGGGAGCACAGACTGTCAGGTCTTGGTTGGGGGTAGCCAGCTGTCAGGTTAGAGGCCTGAGACCAGGTGCATGAGCACTGCATTGCTAAAGACCATCACCAAGTTTCCTGGGTTGTGTAAGTCTAAATCCTCTCCTCTACCAGAAAAAACTCTTGCTTCTTGTGTGAACTCTCATTACAATCCTAATTCTTGTGCCTATCTTTCTAAGTGGCATGACTTCACCAAAGATGATTTGGGCCTTCGCTGGCCATTCTGGAGAACATTTGATTTGAACAAAATTAGTCATTCGAGAGGCGCCTTTGGAAAGAAAGGGAATAAGTTCTCACAAGTCCGGTGAACAGCATTTTTTGACTGGTATGTGAGGATTTCAAATGAAATTCTGAATCAAAAAGTACTTCACTATAAGATCCTTTGGCCAAAGTTAGTAAGCCAGTTCACAAGTGAAGCAAGAACAAGCTAGATTCCTTTCCCTAGTAAACGTTCCCCTCCTTGTCCTTCAGTTGCACCCTCTATCCAGGCGTTTCCCTTCCCTGTTACAGCCAGCCTGCTGTAAGTCAGACTTGGAGGAAATCAGACAGCTATGCCTCATAAAAATCCAGGAAGCCAAACAATAATCACTATAATAATTGGCCTCGGATGGCCAGGACCTGATTAATTATTGACAGCTCCCCTTATTTTTGCCTCCCTTTCCAACTTAGGATCAATCAGAGAAAGCCAAATATGTACCGCTAACAAATCTCATAGTATGCCCCACGTCTAGCAGCCACATGCCAGCAGCCTCCAGTCAGGGCACCTAGAGCCTTCTCTTTTTTCCACCATAAAGTTTTCCCACCGTTCTGTCTGCCTTTGAGTCTCTGATGATGGAAGACCCCCCCTTGATGTAGCAAACTCTGAATCAATAGCCTTCACCTCTTTTCATTTGATTGGTCTTCATTTATTTCCACGGTGAAAAAAAAAAAAAAAGGAAAGGAAAGAAAGAGTCACAAGTGAAAATGGCTTTCCTCGGAGCGAGTGCCGGAAGGAACCAGAGAGGGCACTCCAAGACCGAAACCACAGTTCTGTTGTCACCTAATCCCAGAAGTGACATCCTACCACTTTCCTATGTTCTATTCTTAGAAACTACTCACTTAGTCCAGCCCACATTCAGGGGACCATATCACACAAAATGTAAACACCAAGGTGCAAGGATGTTGGGGTCCATCTTGGAGGCTTCCCACCACACACAATGGAGTGACTGATGTTCTTAATACCCATTCAGTAAATTATTTTATGTTATTCTTTCTTCCTTTTACTTTTGTCATTGTTTTTTGATGTTTTTAATACCATTTCCACAAGATTGTTTTGAATTTCTACTGTACTTTTTTTGTTGCATTAATCATATTTTTTACTATGCTTTCAGAGATAAATACTTATATACTACTTTTTTTTTTAAGCAACCAACTTGGGGTGCCTGGGTGGCTCAGTCAGTTAAGTGTCCCACTCTTGATCTCAGCTCAGGTCTTGATCTCAGGGTGGTGAGTTCAAGCCCCAAACTGGGCGCCATGCTGGGCATGGAGCCTACCAAAAAATAAAAAATAAAATAAATAAAATAAAAAGGACCAACTATTTCCCTCCTTGAAATTCTATTTCATCATTACTTCATCATACAACAAGAGCAATCCTTTAAAGTGGATTTACTTCTCCACCCTTTTAGTGTCTCAACCCACTGACATTTTTAAAACACAGTCCTTTGCCTCTTTCTCTGCCCTGCCCCAAACAACTGTTTTCTTAATGTAAATTCATACTTATTAGGAGTTCCTTTAGAAATTGTCTCTTTGTTTGAAGAGTTGTCATTTGTACTTGTTTTCCTAAGATGTTTCGTGTTATCCCTTCACACACATGCACACACTTGCCAGGTATGTTTTCCACTATTTTCCCTTCATTTTCTAATCTCCCATCCAAAAATCTCTGTTCTGTTGATTTGTTTTTACCTTTTTTAAAACTTTTTATTGGGGTATTATAATATCCAGCAAAACACACATCGAGAGTGAACAATTTGATGACTGAACACAAAGTTAACCCCTCTTGTAACCTTTACCATGTCAGGAAATAAAATCTTGCCTGCACTCCAGAAACTCCACTCGTGCCACTGCCAATCTTTATCCCCTTCCTTCACCCGGAAGGAGCCACCATGCTGACTTCCAACACATGGTTTCTCCTGGTTTTGGATTTATATCAAAGGAATGGGGCAACATTGATTTCTTTGAGTCTGGCCTCTTTCACTCGACATTAAGTTTGTGAGATTGAGCCATGCAGCTCTAATTCATTACTTTAATTGATAGATAGCCTTTCCTCTTATGAATTACCACAAGTTATTTGTCCATTCCACTCTCGATAGACATTTTGGTTCTTTCCAATTTGGAGCTGTTATAAACAAAGCTGCTATAAATACTTTGTACGTGTCTTTTGGTGCATACACATATGAATTTTGTCAGGTCTAATATCTAGAAGTTAAATTGCTATGTGGCAGAGAATGCATTTTTCACCTTTAATAGATAGTTCCAATTTCCAGTGGTGGTGCCTCTTTGCTACCCCCCCCCCAACAATGTATAAAAGTTTCTTGGCTCATTTGTTTACTTTTTTTTTTTTTAGTTAACATTTATTAAGTTTAATAAAAACTTACTTGAATATTTGCACCTAAGACCAAAGGATTTCAGAGTTCTAAACTTTACAATTATTCCCCTGATTTTACCAGTATCCTCAGAAAACCGGAGTCCTGATATCATACCTTGTGTTCCTAGACCTATGTTGAACACAAAGAACAGGCAATCAGAAAGCCCAAGAACCTGATGGTATGGTGGTCAGATTATTCTTGCCACCTGAAAGTCCTTTTATTTCTTCTTTCCCATGAAATTTCAATAGTAATTACAATAGTTAAAATCTGGCAGACCCTAGAAGCTTAATGAAGTTAGCTATATTCTTACAACCAAAATTACTGGACTATAATGATCCTTTTATTTCAGCAATTTTCACAATGGGAACAGATTATTAATGATTCATTTACTTGATTTGTATATGGGAAATTCAGAAAATGATGAAAAATATCAAATAAGTTCTTTAATAGGCCACTCAATCGTGGTTGTCAGAGCCAGTCTTGGTTATTTCTTTTAGCTGATTACAGCCACTATCATTGTCTATGACTTCTGATTAGTACCGAGCATAATCTATTTGTTAATTTATTCATTTGTTCAGTCATTCAATAAGTATTACGCAACTCTGTGTCCACATTGCCTGGATCAGGAGGAGAACGAGGTGAGGATGAGGTCATGGGCACTTCCTACTAGAGATAGATATGCTGGGCATTTTGCTTTATTCTCCTTCCTCAAATCCTTCAAAACAACCAAAACATGATGAAAGGTAGAAGGAAAAATACCACTTCTATGAATCAAAGAAATTTCCTAACCTCATGTGACAAACAACAAAGCGTATCCGTCAATGGCTACAGTCTGGACTCAGGACTGGTCGAGCAAGACTGAGGATTCCCTCCAAAAGCTCCAATTAGGAGATGCATCTGTTATATCACTGAGATCACAGGTGCGAGATGCAGAGAGGCAATGGTGACAGCAGACTGTCCCCAGGAAGACCTACACCATGGAATATTGGAGGAGAGTCCTCTGCATCAGCTGGCCATTGCTATTGCTTCCCAGTAGACAGAGTCTGCCAGAGGTGAAACAAATTGTTGTTTTTAAAGAACAGCACAAGGGGCGCCTGGGTAGCGCAGTCGTTAAGCGTCTGCCTTCGGCTCAGGGCGTGATCCTGGCGTTCTGGGATCTAGCCCCACATCAGGCTCCTCCACTGGGAGCCTGCTTCTCCCTCTCCCACTCCCCCTGCTTGTGTTCCCTCTCTCGCTGGCTGTCTCTCTGTCAAATAAATAAATAAAATCTTTTAAAAAAATAAAAAAAAAATAAAGAACAGCACAGGAAAAGGTAAACGAAATATTCCAAATTATACAAGAAAGCTTTTATAAAATAAAGAAATATTTAACTATGCAGATTAACCCAGAATAAACACATTAAGGAAAAGTCACAGCAAGACATAGCCAGTGAAATGACTATATTTAAAGGATAAAGAATCATGAATGTATTCAGGTAGAAAAAAACAAATTACAAGGGGGGGCGGGGGCGAATTCAGGTTCTTTGTAATAACCAGAAACGCCAGAAGACAATGGAACAATGCCCATTAGAACATTAGAATTGTTACACACTCAAGTTTTCCTTCAAGTATAGAGGCCAAAAATATTCTCAACCACATGAGAATGTAGGAACAATTACACCAATAATATTTTTTAAATAAGATTTTTTTTTAAGTAGGCTCCACATCCAGTGTGGAGCCCAACACAGGGTTTGAACTCACGACCCTGAGATCAAGACCTGAGCTGAGACCAAGAGTCAGATGTTTAACCGACGACGCCACCCAGATGCCCCTAAATAAGATTTTAAATACAAGGCACAACAAAAGTGCTTAATAAAATCCACCCACCAGTCCAAATACAGCATTCATTTGTCTTGAGTTTTCAACCTATTTGAGTATACAACTGTGGGAAGAAACAATTGTGGTGAATAGTGATTATAGGAAAGAATATATTATTGCCATGGACATTTAAAAACAATATATGATGATATCAAATGTTGACAAGGATACAAAGAAACTGAATCACTTACACATCGTGAGTGGGAATGTAAAATGGTACAACCACTCTGAGTATGGCAGTCTCTTACAAAACTTAAGCATGTATTTACCATACAATCCAGCAAATACATTCCCAGTTATTTATTCCAGAGAAATGAAAGCTTATGTTCACTGAAAAATCTGTACATAAATGTGCATAGAAACTTTATTTGTGATAGCCCAAAAATGGGAACAATCCAAATACCCTTCAGTGGGTTACCAGATACACAACTGGGATACATCCATTCTGTGGGCTATGACTCACTGATAAACTTGAACGAACCACTGACACACGCAGCAGCTTGGTGAACGTCAAGGGGATGCCACAGAGTGTAGAGAAGTCGATAGCAAATGCTTACATAACTCATGAGTCCATTTGTGTGACATTCTTGAAATGACAAATTACAGGGATGGAGAAGAGATTCTTAGTGCAAGGGTTTCAAGGATACTTGTGATGGAACTATTTTGTATCTTGGCCGTTGTGGGGGTTCACACAAATCTATACATGTGACAAGATTGCATGGAACTACATACACATACACGCATGTAAAGCTGGTGAAATCTAAATAAGATTGATGGATTACATTCATGCGGATTTTTCGGTTGTGATACTACACATATGGAAAACGTTATCTTTGAGGGAAACTGGGTGAAGGGTAGAAAGGATCTCTTTATATTATTTATTACATTACTTTGTAGATGTGAATCTACAATCATCTCAAAATAGAAGGTTTTTTTTTTAAAGATTTTATTTGTTTATTTGAGAGTGAGAGCACGAGTGAGGCAGGGGAGGGCAGAGGGCAAGGGCTCCATTCCAGGACCCTAAGACCAGCATGACCTGAAGCGAAGGCAGATGCTTCACCAACTGAGCCACTCAGGTGTCCCTCAAAATAGAAGTGTTAAAATGTATATCATGTAAATGAGAAAAATTGGAGGTCATGGGAGAATAAATAACTAAACTTTTTTTTTTAATGTAAAGAGACTGTTTTGAATTGTGATGAAAATAAATTTCTGTTGTTTTTTCAATTTAACTTAGTTTCTTTTGGGGGGGATTTTTATTTATTTATTTGACAGAGCGCAGGAGTGCAAGCAGGGGAGCTGCAGAGGCAGAGGGAGAAGCAGGCTCCCCACTGAGCAGGGAGCCCACGGAGGGGCTCAGTCCCAGGACCCCAGGATCATGACCTGAGCTGAAGGCAGATGCTTAACCGACTGAGCCACGCAGGCGCCCCTACCTTAGTTTCTTTTAAGAAATAAAATTCAAATAAAATTAAATGTAATGCAACTTATTTTGAAATAGCACAAGTCATTGGACTCTCTTTTTCTAAAATTATTTGTCTTATATTTTTTCTATCTTTATATCTGCAAGTACACAGTAACAGATATTAAGGGAAAAAATCACCCAATACCAAGAAAGGCTACTTCTTATTAATGACATTTGAGGTAAGTTTTTTAAGTTTCTTTTTTGTATTTTCGTGACTTTAAATTGTGGATGTGTGCCATTTTTAACCCTCACATATAACAACCAAAACCAAAACAAAATAAGAAAACAACAGTCCCTGACCTTGCAGGGGCTGTTGTCTTGTAGGACAAGAAGCAGGTAAACAGAAGATTTAAAAGAAGGGTCAAAGCTTCCGTGACAACACAGAGAAGGAGGAAAATAAAGGTGCCTGAGTTCGGGAATGAGAGAAGACTGCCCAAGGGTGAGGAAGCATTTTACAATATTGTTTTTTAAAACATTCATTTCTTGGGAATTTTACAAGTTCTATCTGGAAAAAGCACGCCACAGTAAAAACCATTTCAGGTCAGACTTTCCACAGTAAAAACCACTTTGGTTAGTTTTGATAACTTATTGACACGACTTTGTAAAACCTGAAAAATTGTAAGTGGAATCACATGGACTTGGAGGCCAAGAGATTGTTTATTTACTTTAATGAAAAATAGCTTTAATAAGTAGAACGATACTTGAATAAGACACTTTTCAAAAATTCATTTTCATCATTTTAACATTTTCTTTTTATCTGCGTAAAAGATGCTATTAAAGCCGAAAGCAGTGTGCAGGTAACCTATTTCTTTCATTTACATATAAAAGAAAAAGGAGCAACCAGAAGCTTAAATTTCATAATTAGCTGGAAATTTTCCCAATCATTAAGGAGCAAGTATTAATTTGTCCTTTGTCTTAATCTCTGAATATACAACTCCTATATTTTCATCCCAGACTTGGTGCCACACGAAAAACTCTTATACTAGCAGGGAGGCCTAATCTAAATCTTCCATTGAATCTACGTCTAATATTTGTACTACACGGTATGATTGTGTAATAACATAACCGGCCATGATTAAATCAAGGAGTTGGGCATTCATCAGAGCAATCGTGCCCACAATCCTCGCTGTCCTGACGTGTGGTCCCTGAGCTCCCAGCGAAGCCCCTCCAGCTTCAGGAAATTCACCACTCGCCAGTTGGTCAGTTTTCAGGATTGCAAAGTTCTGCACAATTTGAACAAAAAGACTTCTGTGGGGCTGATCTCATTGCTCTGCAGTCCTATCTTGTACACTCTCTAGTGATCACTATTTGTGTTCAAGATAACTTTTTGGGTTGCAAATGACAAAATCCATCTCAACCATGTGTAAGGAGTAGAAAAAGGGTGATGGGAGTGCTTCTGCGGAGGGATGCTGAAGTAGACGCTACGACCCAGGAAACCCCACCACCAACAAACACAAAACAGTCCTTGGGGTTTTCTGCTGCTCTGAGGACTTGGACATTGTCTCTGGGGATCTGCCCCGGGCAGCACAACCATCAGTGCCCGACTACACACCTGTCTGTTTTCACTCAAATGAAACAGACGGAGGCGTTCGCTGGCCTCCAGGGAGCTGGAGGTTGCACGGCGAACACCAGGGACGCGGGTGAGCTCTGAGGGACGGCAGGTGGTAGCAGTACATCAAGGTATTGCTGCTCGGGTATCTCCTGTGAAACCTCGAGTCTTGCTGTCGATTGTCTTTCTCCTGCCGTGGCCCAGGGCACCGCTGGTAGACTCAGCTGCTCCTTGTGAGCTGCTCCTGGCCACACCCGTGTGAGATTCACAGCTCGTCCGCACGGCACATGTGGGCACTTAATGCCACTTTTTATAACAATGAAAATATGGCTTGAACCACTTTCACGAGTTAATAACACACAAGCAATATATAATTGCACAACTGTCCACAGACCACATAAAAGAAATGTCATTTTTGAAGACCAGATGTGATGATGTTTGCGGAGTACTTAACTCAGAATCCATCTCACGTGGCCGAGTAATGTTTATGAAAACCTCATGTTGTATTTCCTGATGTGTGTATGTAAAAGCGTCTGTGTTTTGGAACTTACGGTGTATGCTTTCATTTCTTTTATGGTTTTGAAAAATAAATAGGGTGGGGTGGAGACAGCAACAGGGACCTACCTCACCCTGTAGGGACTGGTTCCTGAAAACCACATTTTTATACACATGTCATTATAGAAACTTACTGTGCTTGTTCATTAAGGAACAATACGTGAGTTTCATCATCACACATGACGACTGGGCTCCCAAGAAAATTCCACAAATTCTCATTTAGGAGAGAGAATCAGAAATGAAGCCAAGTGCCGAGATTCTCCCTCAGACAAACATCAAGGGTACTGCTACTCTGTGATGTTGGGCAAACGACTCAACCTCTCTTGAGTTTTACTTTCGTTGTCGGGAAGAGACAAAATCTCACTTTAGAGAGTTAAATATTCTGCTGTGTGACAAACACTTCTCTCACATTCTGTCTAGGCCTCAGAAAAAAGTGCAACCACTCCCAGATGTTTACCATTTAAACTCAAAGTGCAATGGCTCATTACCTCACGTGGGATCTCAGCTGCAGCACACTGCTACTTACCTCTACCTAATTAATTCAGGGAGGCCCCAACGGGCCAGATGTGCCCAAGAACAAATGCCTGTCTCCTGGATGCCAACCTGTCCACGTCCCTGGTCCTCAGCCCCTGCTTCTCTGAAAGAATGCAGCCCCAGCCAGGGCACTTCCCAGGACTTCCAAAGCTGCACACTAATCCATATACACAAACACTTTACCCTTTAGGCATCTCCTTCTGCCTGCCCTTCTTGCCCGCCCGCAGGGGATTGTCTTTTAGAGTTACCTTTTAGAATTAGGGTCAATGTTTCCCTCTCCTTCTTGCACTGGCAGTCCTCATGGAGTAGGTACAGACTCCTTCGCAAGGGATATGTAGCGCCCATCTTGCCATGACCCTTTTCTCGCTAGCTCTACCTCCTGCAACATCCTTGTTTTTAGAAACTTAGGTTCTCTCAATACTGAAAACCTTGCAGGCTGTTCTATACTTCTTCTCCTTTTCTAACCCTGTTCCAAAAGAAAACCCGATCATTACCCTCCTCCATAAAGACTTGAGGGGACCTCGGAGGAGGGTTCATCTTTGCTTCCTCTCTACTCTGTGGTTGGTCTAAACACATTTCTGACGTTGCCTAATCAATTTTATTGTTTGTTTTGCTTTGTTTTTAATTTGGATCTTTCCTACTAATCTTCACCTCAGAGGCTCAGCCAATTTTTAAATTCCTTTGGAAAGCCCCACCGCCTCGCAGAGTGTCTGGCACATACCTGGAATTCAATAAACAATTGTTGATGAAGGAACGAATGAGCCAATGATGTTCATGGGAAGAGCTTGGTATGAAGGTAGCCATCACTGCGGGCTCTGCATGACTGAGCTGACTTTGCGCTCTGGAGAAGCGCCCAGCTCCCCAGACATCATGGATGCAACAGACGACTTAGAGGTGAGAGTACCTGCAGAAACACAGAGTGCTCTCAAGTTCCAAATGGTGATCGCTGCTGGGCTTTCTCATCAGAGCATTTGGAGTAAGAGATGCTTTGGGGGATTCTAGCTGTTGTGGCAGCCACTGATGGCAGAAGCATAAATGACACTAGCTGGCGAACAGCTGCAACCGCAAGGAGGGCGTGCTGAGTGGCCCTGCAGGATGGGAGCCACTGCCTGTGCGCATCAAGGGAGCTTCTGTGAGGAGCACCAGCCAGAGGCCAGCTGGGCTGCCATCATTGCTCAGAAAGCAAGGGCCCTTTCCTTCCCAAAGGCATCCTCTCTGGTATCCCTCTGGGAAAGGTAAAGGAGGATTCCAATATATTCCCCCCCAGAGGGACAGAAAAAACATTTCCCACCAGAAACCTAGGGAGCAAGAAGACCTCCATGGGGCTTTCAGCTAGCGACTGAAAACCTGAAATGAAACCCAATCTTCAAAGTTTGGTGGAGGGCAGCGGCAGGAAAAAGAGTTAGAATGAACATGTCCTAAAAATAGCGTAACAAGACTGACTTTATTTGAAACATAGAAAGGGAGAAGTGTTGAATAAGAACCAAGGTAAATAACGAAAAGTGTGGAATTTCAAACCAAGATGAAGTGTAATGGAGAAAGGACTTGTGCTGCTAGGAAGAACAGAATCCTTTTCCCGATTTCTCATCCTACAAAAGAAACTAATATGTAGAGTGTCTGGTGCCAAAATTCCAGCAAATCATTTTAACTGCTGAGTTTTCTAAGTATAGAGGATTTCTTTTCCAAAGGTTGATATTTCCCAAATTCTGCTAAATAGAAGAGTCTTCTTATTTTCTCTCTCTGTTACCGCTGTAGCCTGTGAAATTCAAACAAGTCACCTAAATTAAAATATTTCTGGGAAGACTACAAAACTGAGTGCTGTCTTTGCCTCAGGTGTTTCTTTTAAAAGTAAGTTTTTGCATAGAAATTAAATTACTAATCCAAACTTTTAGGAATAAGTATGAAGCATTTTTTCAGATTGATTAATTTGGATGACAAAATAATTTTACTACTATTATTGTTGGGCATAATATTAAGTACACAATATTTCAAAATAAAATAGTGTTCATTGGCCACAAAATAGCTAATACTCAAAGAAAAAGATAAAAATGCAGAAAAGTAGACAAGGGAAAAAACCTTTAGTTCCATTATCCAAATAGAGCTATAGTTCCAAGAGTGCATTTTCTTTCTTTCCAGTCTTTTTCCCTGTGTGTAAAGGGGCCTTGTTTTCATAGTTATCATCAGCTATATGTACAATTTAGGTTATGATTTTAAATGAAATATTGTAATTTCAACGATAAACACAGCAATGGCAATAACCATGGCTAACAAGTTGGGGCACATTTTCACGCAGCAGCCTCTTTGTACACACCACCTCTAATTCACTCAATGCTGTATTGACTTCAACATCCCCATATAAAATGTCTAAATGGATTTTTAGGACTTCCATCAATTCGCAGTAGATGTAGACTGGTCCTAAGAGTGCCTTATCTATCCACAAAAGCAGCATTTCCAAGCTGGAAGAGTCCATAAGAATTATTAGAGTGCAATCTCATTTTCAAAAGAGGAAATGAGAACCAAAAGAAATTATGCAATTTGCTCGAAGTTATACAGTGAATTAGTCTCTGGGTCACCCACTGCCGCTGGGCCTCTGGATTGCTCTCTAGTGCTTTCCACAACACCCACTGCCTGTCAGTCATTTGTGGCTAAAATTAGTATCCACTGGAGGAGGCTCTCTGGAGCTCTCCCAGCCCCTCATACCTCCTTCTTAGTTCTTGGGCTAGGCCAGATTTTTGGAAAGCTATAACAGAAAGAGGATGTAAAAGCTACATTTCTGTTCTGAATTCAGAGATGGTAGCTGCAAACTTGTCCTGTAATTCTTGAGTCCTCTCAGAGGCTGAACTCTTCGTTTACTGAGGAGGGAGACATATTCTCTAATTCAACCGCACAACTGGGAAAAGCATTTTAGTAGCAAGAATAAAATCTCAGTATCAAATCTACCCTTTGTTCCCCTGTCTGTCCAGCTGGCCCTGAATTGAAGTTATCTGAAACAGGGCGGGTATTCTTGGAGGAGAGAAGATGATCTAGAAATAAGAAAAAATTATCCTATAGGGGAGCTATGATCACAGACAGAACACACTAATTCCCATTTCTCTTTAAGGATAGAAAGTCATTTTCGGACTTGCTTTCCTTTTCACTCACCTCCGCATCAAGCTGTCTTGTAGGAGGGGAAAGTTAATTTCAGATGAAACTGGAAAGGGGTTGCTATAAAAGCGCTCCTTCTATTCTCTCTTCTACGTGCCTAATCAAAGCCAAGTTCAATATGTGTTAGGGTGTTTCTGAACTTCCAAAATGACTCACCCACAAACTTGACTCAGGAAGTGAGGCACCTCGGCATTCCTCTTAGAGCATTTCCTGTTACTCTAAACAGTCCTCCTCCCAAAATTGTCTGTCCCAGGAATGCAAACATAGAGGTTCTGATGAGGGTCCCCTTTGTCATGTGGCAGAGGTGACAACCATCAGTGAAGAGACACAAAACCACAAAACCAGAGAGGGAACTAGTCTGCCTGCCCAGGGCCCCTCCAGCTTTACAGTGAATCCTTCGCACACCAGGGCTCCACACGGATCCAACTGGTCACCTAATTTACAAAGATAATGTGTCATAATTGCTTAGGATCCCACAGCGTCACCTCACGTGTCCACAGGTCAGTTAGCCCAAGCCCCACTTGTCAGATCAGCCAAGGACACAGGGGTGTCACTGGCCCCTGGGGAATGTGATGACCCAGAGCAAGGTTCAGGCTCTGAGGTTTAGGTACTGGACTCACGTCAGAGGCTTCATCCAAAGCCCGTTTCATTTCTGTCTTTATGTATTTCTGACCAGCACGAGTATGAGATTCCTCAGCCCACAAATAGCTTAGAAATAGCAAGTATTCATTTATTTTTTTTAAAGATTTTATTTATTTACTTATTTATTTGACAGAGAGAGACAGCCAGTGAGACAGGGAACACAAGCAGGCGGAGTGGGAGAGAAAGAAGCAGGCTCCCAGCAGAGGAGCCTGATGTGGGGCTCGATCCCATAATGCCGGAATCATGCCCTGAGCCGAAGGCAGACGCTTAACGACTGCACCACTCAGGCACCCAGAAATAGCAAGTATTTAAAAGGTAGTAGTCTTGCTCAACTGACAGGCGGTGAAGGAGAAATCCTAAAAACTAATAAAAGCATAGCCACCTAGCTGTGGATTCCGTTTAGAGGCTAAGACACCAACAAACCCCATAGCTCCTAGGGGACCACTGTACGATAGGCCAGTCTACCCACGAGTGTCAAGAATGATAAATATCCATGGTTTCTTCATGCCCTTCAGATGGCAGCTTGCGCATCCAATGCTCAGAAACACCTGTCCAGTGATTCTACAGAAAGCAGCCTTAACCCCTTGCTCTGTTTCTCAGGAACCTTTATGTTTTCTCCCCAGCACCTATCAAAATGTATAATCATGTTATTTATGACCTTACCTTTTTTTTAACGTCTATCTACCCACTGTACTTGATGTGAGCGCCATGTGGCGAAGAGCCATGTCCTTGTGATTCATCACTGACTGCCCAAATCCTGGCTCAGGGCTTGTCACACGTAAGGTACTTGGTAAGTAAATGTTGGGTGAATAAAGAAATGTTACCAGGGAAGCGTCTACATTCCTTAACTACAATATGTCACTGTAGTAACTTTTTTTTTTTTTTAATTTAGGAATGCTTCTTAGAAAGATGGTTAAAGGGATGTTATTTCCTGAAAGGACAGGAAGGTCGGGAGACGATAACCACCGTTTATTGAGCAACTATCATGTGCCAGGAATGTTAATCCTTGCAATGACACAGTAAAATACGTATGATTAGTTCTCATTTCACTGATGAGGAAACTGATGTTAAGCAACTTTCCAATTTTGTGCAATTAGTGGGAAAGCCTGCACTCAAGTCCAAGGCACAGGTCCCACTATTTAGATTGGTAAAGCTTCGCTTCTGGGAGAGCTCTTGTGTTGTCTGCGGTGCTGCATGGGCCGGAACCAAGACCTGGGCTCCACAGGGACTCATGAGGAAGGGAGGAGGGTCTCGCAGATTGTGGCTGAGTCAAACGTGAGAGTCACGACAGAGAGACGAGGCTCAAAGGGCAGAGGTGGAATTAGGAAAGGACAGAATCAGAAGTCAGGAGTCCTGTGAAGACAGGATCTGAGTCACTCTTCAGCCCACTAAAATCTGGCCTCCAACCCCCAAACTTTCCCCAAACAGCTCTCATTAATGTCACCAATGACTTTGACATCAACAAATCCAATGGGTAATATTTATTCTTTATCCTGCATGGCTTCTCAGTAGCCTTTGCCGTTCTGACCATTCCCTCCTTTGTGAATCACTGTTTACCCATGGCCTCCCTGCCACCCTGTCTCCCGGTCTTCCTCTTACCTGTCTGCCTCTCCAACTCAGTCTGATTGCCACTTCATCCTCCTCCGCCTGGGCAATAAATGCGGGGGTTTCAAGACCAAGGTGAGACTTGTTTCTCTTCTGTCTCCCAGTCTGTACGCTTTCTCTCTCTAGGTGAACTCGTCTATTGCCATGGCTCTAGATATTATGGACCAGCTGACCACTCTTTAAAATTGTATTTCCCATCTTACACTATTCTTCTGAGCTTCAGACTTGATTTAGCAATTGCCTAATTGGCACTGCTTTTTGGATATTTCAAAGGCAGTTCAAATTGAGCATGTTCAAGTACAAACTCACCCATTGCAATCCTGATTGTCTTTAACAGTCTTAGTCTTGATGAATGAGCCCATCTACCCACTTGAGCAAGGTAGAAACTTAGCATGATCCTTATTATCTCCCTCTCCCTCAATCCTACATCTAAACCTACCAATTCTCTCTCTCTCTCTCTCTCTCTCTCTCTCTTCTTTCTGGAACCACACTTAATTGGTCTCTCCACCTCTGCTCTCGGTCTCCTGCAATCCATTCTCCCTGTTGTCACTAGGGATATCTTTTTAAAACACAGTTCCAACTGTGTCATCCCACTATAACCATAGAACAAAACCCCACTTTCTACACGGTCCATACATTACTGGATGATCTGACTTCTGCTTTTACTTCTAGGCCTGTCTCAAAATTCCCTAATTTGGGGTGCTTGCCACCAATGTCCTTCTTTCAGTTGATAGAACATATAATACTCCCTGTGGCCTCAAGGCTTATTCTATCCCCCTTCCTGCAACATACTCACTCCTTTCCACCGTCCCTCATTTGGTCAGTCCTTAGGTATCAACTCGTATGTTTACTTCCTCAGGATCCCTGTACATTTTGGACCCTACTACATGCACAGACACAGGATTAAGTTCCCCTAATACCTAACGTACTTGTTCATAGGTCCCTGTACATTGTATAATTTGATTAATGTCTCTCTTCCTCAATGAACTATAATCATGGAAAGGCGGGGCCTGGAGATTGCTCATCACTGAGTCCCAGTGACAAGCACAACTTTTTGCACAAGGTGATTTGTAAGTATTTGTCAAATTTACTTCTCAAATAAATAAAATCTTTAAAAAATAAAATCTTTTAGAAAGGGAGATTTGGTGTTATCAGTGGAGAATATGTGTCATTTATTTATAAGGCAATAAATTTTTTTTTTAAGATTTCATTTATCTGACAGAGGGAGAGCACAAGCAGGGGGGGTGGAAGGCGGAGAGAGAAGTAGGATCCCCGCTGCGCGGGAGCCCAATGCAGGACTCGATCCCAGGACCCTGAGATTAGGACCTGAGCCAGAGGCAGATGCTTAATGAACTGAGCCACACAGGCGCCCCAAGGCAATGGATGTTTTACTGCATCTTTAGATTCCTTTGACTTTACAAAGCTGAGTTATTGCTAATAATTTTTTGTTGTGATTGTTGCTGTTTTGGTAACTCATATTTCCCCATTAACTTTCCATTCACTATTTAAGATATATTTCTATTATAGAAATTTTAAATAGGCTTTATCATTTTTTTTTAAATTTGGACAAAAGTGCAGTTAAAATGGTGGTTGAGTCTGTGCTAACTGTTGTAGTATCGATGGCAGTTTTGCACAGATCTATGATCATATTATCAGCTCCAGACAGTCTTTCCTATTGTTATATCCAACTTTTCCTTCTCCAATGAGAAAGATTTCTTACGGCCCAAAGACCATCCTCAGTGGATTCAGATCGCTTGGGTTGGTCCAGCATCCGTCACTTCTTCTGCTACTAGCTCCCAAGTATACTGTAGTGGATCCGACCCATTCCCAGCTCCAGGGGTGGGCAAGTGACACACGTCTGATCAGAGTATAGCTTCCCCTGGCCAAGGTGACCGGCATACAGATGGACCCAGCCAGGCCAGTGAGATTCAGTCCTGGTTCTCTGAACTGAGTGGGAAAGAGAAAAGCTCCTTCCTCTTTCCTTGGCTGAGAGGATAGAGTATGTCATGGCTTTCTGCACTCTTGCCCCAAGATGAAAATGGAGCCAGTACACAGAAAAGCAAAAAAGTGGGAGAGGGTGAGATGATGTCACGGGCATAATTTGAGTGTTAGTGCCATCATACAACAAGGGCAGGGGTGAAAACTTTTTCTGTAAAGGATCAACCAGTAAATATGTTAGGTTTTGTGGGCTTTGGTCTCTGCTGCGACTACCCTACTGCCCTCACAGCACAAAACAGCCATAGATGATATGTAACCTAATGAGCAAGGCTATGTTCCAAAAACTTTATTTATGGATACTGACATTTGCATTTCACGTAATTTGAATGTCCCCAGAAACATTATCCATCTTTTGATTTTTTTTCTCAACCATTTAAAAAGTGCAAAAAACCATCGGTAACTGGCTGGCTTTATAAGAGGCCATCAGCCAGACTGGCTCACAGACTGAACTTGCCAACACCGCTCTAGGCTTTTCCACAGCCCGTAGCCGGACTTGTAAATTCTCTTTTTTGCCTTAAATCAATCAGAGTGTGGGGGTTCTTTGTTTTGTTATTTTTCTGTTATTTGCAAGTGAAAGAGTCCTGACCTTATCACACACCTGGGATTCAGTTTCTCTTTCTTTTAGCTTAAACAGTTTAGAGGTCTGCAAAACTCCTAGAAATGAATGTCTAAGAAACTCTTTTCACACTTGCTAAGGTGGGAAAAAATGTTTAACAATATCTCAGCTGGCAAGCTGTAGGAAAGCTGGGACTTCCGGGATGAATCGCTTCAAGAGCCAAATGAAAAATTCATTAATAAAAATAACAACGCACTTTGTTATACCTTTACTAACTTAAAAAAAATTAGTAACATAAGAGCTTGAAATTTGATGAAAAGAACTTATTTCAATATGTCGTATTTGTGTTTGACCCTTTCAGATTGATCTCCCCTGACTAGAAAATACCATATTATACTTTAACATTAATATTTTCACCATTTTCTCAGGTAGAATTTATTACCAACCCATAGTATATGGCTGCCAGTGTTTGGAACAGTACCTTCAATCATCTACTGCTAATTCAAGTTTTCTCTGTCAATCTGCATATATCCCATTACCTCTTTGTCATTAAGTTGGTGCCTGGTGTCTTAAAAACTGATCATCTAACTTAAAGCAAAGTAGCAACAAAGAGAAATGAACAAATACAGAAAATTGATGTCTATGCTAATAATTAACCCAATATTCTCTACAAGCTTGAAATATACGTTCCAAATTACTTTTGAGAAGAGGAAATGGATTTTGTTGCCACCCTGTGCTTCCTGAAGTTGACTTCAATTACTCAGATGTGCACACTAATGATGAAAGGAGATTTAAATCCATACTGAAACACTAACAGAGCCTTAACTTTTAAAAAATATCCACGAATGACAGGCTGCTCTTTGTTCTTCTACCCTAAGAAAATCACTGCTTACGTGTTGCATGTTTCTCACTTAGGAGGATAATTTTACACTTAACATGGTTGTCAGTATCGCATCCAAACTTCTGCACGCGTGGGGCGCCTGGGTGGCTCCATTGGCTCAGCATCGGGACTCTTGATTTCTGCTCAGGTCATGAGCTCAGGGGCTGGAGATGGAGCACTGCCTTGGGATTCTGGGGAGGGCAGTGAGCTTGCGATTCTCTCTCCCTCTGTCCCTCCACCCCCACCGCCACTCCCCTCGAGCACTCCTCCACATGCTCTCCCTCAAATAAATAAATAAATAAATAAATAAATAAATCCTTCAAATTTCTGCATGTGTTTCTATTTTAACTTGCCGTTGAAATTCTGCATCGCTTCATGTTTCTACACAGTCTTCCTCGTGATCATTCTATTGGTGACACTACATTACAAAATACTACATTTCCTTTATATAGCCAGCAGAAGGCTGTATTTCCTTGATGTTCTAGAAAATGCTTCACTGAATATTCATGTGGGGACTCCCGAATCCATTTAGACTCTCCGAGGGCCCTTGAAGAGTTCCCTCACCATTTCCTTCTTGGCTATTAGGCAGTTCCTTCTTGATTTAGTAACTGTCTATTCTCTCCCATCCAGATCATGCAGGGTGTCCGTCTACTTTACGGGTATACCAAAAACAAAAGTAGTAATTCCATTACAAGTCCGTTAGCTAGCTATAGATTTCTTACCTTTAAGTAAAGGGGTGGTTACAGTCAGAGCAGCATGCACATCCCCCGTGAGGACAGGCTCCCCGGGGTGGCCTGAAAGGCTTCCTAGCACCTCGCACCTCCCCTTCTCCTCTTCTTCCCTCTCCCCTCAGCCCTGCAATCCAGACCAGTCAGACCTCCCCCTGGGAGGGCAGCCAGTGCAGCCACAGCAGCCTTGGGTAGCTGATGTCTGGAGCCAGGGTCCCTGTACTGCATAAATACTACATTTTCTTTCATTGGGTCACTTTTCATCATTTCGGCAGAACTTGAGGACGATTCAAGCTCCTCTGGTCTCTAAACAGTCAGAAAGGAGCTGTGAATAAATTCTTAGCAGCAGGGAAATGAGACTGAGGACTCACCTACCCTGCAAAGGCCAGGAGGGCAAGCGAGCCTCTCCCCATGTATTTTTGGACTGAGAACTGGATCATTTCTCTGCATAAAGGCTAGCTTGTGCCAGGTGCAGGGTGATGTTTCCCCTTACAGGTTAGATAGCAGATGGCAGGCTTTGGTGTGTTTGTCTATTTGTCCCATAGCTTGGAAGGTGGCATTTGGATGAATGCTACATGTTGAATTGTTGCTTTAAGAGTAAACTCAGTGGCTTTTTAAAGATCCTGAAGTGTTTTCAAAATTTTAGAATGCTACCAGAAAGGAAAAAGTATCTAGCTCCACCTTGAGCGTACTGGCCCTATATATATATCAAATCACTGAAAAGTGAGCAACTTTTCTCTTCTTTGATTCCCAAGAAAGAAAAATATTTTTCATTTCTATTTGCCTTATTCCCATTTGAGTTATACATTCATGTTTTATGTCCCCTAATTCGGATGGGTTTTGTTTTGCTCTTCACTGTCATTTATAATTCTGCTTGAACCCTCTCTGCTTATCCCTCCTTGCTGTCCTTCCCGTTTTAGATTTTTATGGATGGATTGTGCTCCATTTCCTTCTACGTTTTCACCTTAGCTAGGTGGTAAATAACCTCATTTTTAATACCATGTATATTTACTTTAAGCTCTTACAAAAATATTCCTTTACATTTCTAATTAATCAAATATATTAGAGGTCTTAATTAGGTTGGTAATTGATGTTGTATTTTGTGTGTAGTTTTCCCAATCTTAATTAGGTTAGTTGGAAATTCTGTCATCTCTATGATTTTCATTTCAGCTACAGTTAAATATTTTTAAGTTATTTTATTAGTGTTTTGCGAGAAATAGAGTGTGCAATTTCATTAATATTTAGTATCTCCATGTTTCCTCAAGAAGTCTGAAAAAAGTGCACCCCCCTGAAGAGAGATTGATCTCTGATTTTAATTTACTAAGTAGCATCACCTTTTTAATGCTCAAATAGAGTTCAGGCACTCTTCTAGTAGATTCCAGGTGACTTGTGTTACATGAGTCAGTTATTTGATTACAGAGAGACATCCACTAGGAACTCATTTCCCATTGTTTTCCTTGGGCAGGTTGAGTCATGGTAAGGAAACAGCAGGAAATACAACACTCCTGAGCTGTCTTACTCATGCCAATAACTGTTATCATGTCCAATCTTACCTCTAGATTCTACCCAAACGGAAATTATAGGAAGTCTGAAACATCAATAAAGATTATTGTTATGCTAAGCTTTTAGAGTCTGCTAAAATACAACAGTATTTAGAGAAATGTGTCACCAGCTTCTTCCCTTTTCCAACTGTAGGTACATATACTTCAGTGCAGAAATGAGAGGTAAGCATGACCGTAGTGTCTGAGTGTTTCAAGTTATCGCCGAGGAACTGTCTAAATAACATCTGCTTTACCTTAAAATCCTTACTATTTCTTGGCAATTATGGCAGAAATGTTTTGGCAGCCCTACCAAAGCACAGCAGCTTGAAGGCACACAAGATACAGCAGCAGAAGAGGAAAAAGGAGAGAGAAACAAGCATTTGCCCTGCAACTCAGCAATTCTGCTCCCAGTTATTTACCCCAGCGAAATAAAAACACATGTCTACACAGACTTGTACCTGAATATCCATAGCAATTTTATGGATATCGATAACAGCCAAGAAATGGAAACAACCCGATGTCCCACAGCTGGTGATGGATGAACAAAATACGGCGTATCCATACAATGGAGCACTCAGGAATGAAAGGAGCAAACTACGCGCGAACACAACAACATGGATGAATCTCAAAAACCAGATGCAAAATACTTCACACTGTGTAACTCTTTTCAAAGCCTAGACTCCTTCTGAAATCCTAGAAAATGCCAACTAGTCTATAGTGACGTAAGGCAGATCAGTAGTTGCGTGAAGCAAGGGGCAAAGAGAGGGGTCTGCAAAGGAGTACGAGAAACCTTTTGGGGGAGATGAAAATGTCCCCTCTCTTTTTGTTTGAAGTTTTTATTTTTTAAGTAATTTCTACACCCAATGTGGGGCCCCAACTGACAACCCCGAGATCAAGAGCCAGCCAGGTGCTCCAAAATGTCCCGTCTTGATGGTGACTTCACAGACCTTTGTAATGTTAGCACTCATTGAATTTTACACTTTTAACAGATACAGGTTATCGTATGTAAACTATACCTCCATCCAGTCGATAATTTTTTTTCACAAATGGTCAACAAGTACATGAAAAATCTCATTAGACAATAGGGAAATGCAAATCTAAACCATATAAAGCCATTTAATGCATGCATTTTACTGCACATAAATTACACCTTAATTTTTAAAGTGGAAATCTTAAAAAGAATTAAAATAAATTTTCTTTTAAAATCAGAAACAAAACACTCAGAACTGCCACTTGCAAATGTGTGAAATCAGTACTCCAGGTTATTCCCCTAGCATTGCTTGGAAATACTCTAAATGTCTTTCCGTAAGGAACCAGGAAAATAAATCATAGTACATACATCAACGGAAGTGCCATATTACGGCAAAAAGAATCCCACTCAGGTACCTGCAGGTTCTGATGTAGCTGATTAACCCCTCCCCATTGAAACCTGTTCTCGACCTGCTTCCAAGACTGTAGATTAGACCATTTCTCTCCTTTGCTTTCCCCCCTTATCTCCTGAGCCTTTTTCACATTGGAGGCCCCAAGGCTCAGGACTCTAATCACGTGTCCTTAGCAAGTATATTCTCTACTAATCCCTTTATGATCTTGTTGAATCTCAAGACTTTGAGTAGTATCTGTATATTGATGATTGCATTTTTTATCTCTTGCCTGGACCTCTGTCCTAAAGCCCAAACTCCTAGATCCAACTCCTTACCTAATATCTCCATTTGAAAATCAAAAAGGATCTCACACATAGCAAGTTCAAAACCGGTTTCTTAGATTTCCCCCTTCCAAACCTCTCTTTCCCTTCTGTTTTCCATCTCGGTGAAGACTACCATCTCCTACTTGCTGACCAAGGCCTTGAGGTCATCACTGGTTCTTGTCTCTCTCTCTCATTCCCCAGATTCAACTTACCAGTAATTTGTGTCAGCTCTTATATCTAACTACATCCAGAATTTGCCCCATGTCATCACCTCCACAGCGCCAAGCCAGGCCCACATCTCACCTGGGTTATTGCAATAGCCACTTCCCTACCTTCATTCCATTCTGGACACAGCTCCCCCAAAAGGGATCCAGCAAAGACCTAAGTCAATCATGGATGTCACTTCTCTGTTCAAAGTCTTCCAATTTTTCTCCATTTATTTTTTAGTAAAAGCTGAAAACATTACAATGCCTTACCAAGGCCCTGTGGTCCCCCTGCCCCTCTGATCTCAGCCCCTGCCCGTCTGATCTCAGCTCCTGCCCCTCTCCCTCTCCCCACTCCATTCCGGCCACACTGGCTTTCTTGCTGCCCCCTGTATAAACAAGGCCTCCCCCTTCCTCCAGACCCCTGCCTGACTCACTGACTCTCCTCCATGCATTCAAATGCTCCCTTCTGGGGCACCTGGGTGGCTCAGTTGGTTAAGCGTCTGCCTTTGACTCAGGTCATGATGTCAGGGTCCTGGGATCAAGCCCTGCATTGGGCTCCCTGCTCAGTGCGGGGCGGGGGGGGGGGGGGGCTGCTTCTTCCTCTCCCATTCCCCCTGCTTGTTCTCTCTCTCAATCTCTGTCAAATAAATAAATAAAGCCTAAAAAAAAAATGCTCCCTCCTCACTGAGGCCCTCCACACCATCTCACTTAAATTCATTGATCTTTATGCTCCTTCCTTACTTTGTTGTTTGCATAGCACTTATCCTGTAACATCTATGTGTACTGGCAGTCTGCCACCCATTAGAGTATGTGCTTGGCACTGTTCTAACAATTTGGGGACGGAACGGAAAAGCAGTGCCCAGCACACAGAAGTCTCTGAACCAAGCGTATGTGTACAATGATGATGTCTGAGGAGTTTACGACACATGTAACTGGAACTCCCTGAAGGACATCTTCCACTCGCTGTTCTCCTTAACCCCAACAAGATATGCAAAAGAGGGCAAAGGTCTATATAGTCTCCGTAGCTGCGTTTCCCACTGGTGTAAGAGGTGACAAATCAATAAACTGCATCCCGGCTGCTGCTGGAGAAAAAGAACTGATTTCTGGGGATAAACCACCTTGGAGGGCACCTGGGTGGCTCAGTCAGTGAAGCCTTCAGCAGGGGCCTGGGATTGAGCCCCATGGCGGGCTCCTTGCTCAGCGGGGAGCCGGCTTCTCCCTCTGCCTGCCACTCCCCATGCTGTGCTTGCTCTCCCTTCCCCCTCTCTCTGTGTCAAATAAACAAATAAAATCTAAAAAAAAAAAAAAAAAAAAAAAAAAACCCACCTTGGAGAGGGCACAGCATCCTGGAGCTGGTCCTGGATTGTCTGTTCATACTGGGGTTGGGTAACATTCCAGCCAGAATCCTGGAACCAGAAAAGGGGGCCCTGCAGGAGCTAAAAGCAGCTGGAACATGGACAGAAGCACTGAATTTTCCAGAGACAGTCCCTTCCCGTCTTCTGCACCCAGAGAGCCGCTGTGGTTAACGGGAAGATGCGTCACTGACCAGACTGGTCCACGAAGTTGCTCGAAGCCACAGAATTTATCTTAATCTTTATGTAGAACTTGGGGTCATTAGATCTTCCAGGGATAGGTAAAGATGTCATACCCCAGTAAACACACAGCCGGCTGACCTACCTAGGGCAACTATAGGGATCGGGTGACTGGGAGCAGATGAGAGCTTCTCTGCTCCCCAGTTTCAGCGGGGGTGGGGAGGTTGTCTCCTCCAGAAGACATGGCCGTGGACTAGGGTGAGGGGAGTGCGTGCTGGAGGAAAGGCTCAGCTCTACGTCAAAGCAGGCTGACCAGGAGAACCCCGGCTCAGTCTAGGGTAAACCTAGAGCAATACAACGTGTTGGGGAGGAGAGGCACCTCTGTGCTTGGCTGGGGAGCCCCGCTTCTTGGGACATGCCCTCTATGGTGGAGGGCCAGGACTTCTATCATGGGGCTAGGAGTCATGGGGCTAGGTGCTCAACCCACTGCTCCTCTTGCTGGTTCCCTGAGGTCCCCCGTGTCCCTCATGGTCCACTCAGTGTTGCTAGCTGAAAAAGAAACTCCCCTGCCAGTTTCCCTGGAGACATCTGGGACCTCCCTCTCCTGCAGGTGCTGGGCAAAAAAGACAATGCAGGAAGGCTAACTAACAGTTTCAAAGAGAAACTTGAGAACCATCCCAAATCTCAGAAAAGAGGGGGTGGGGAGGGGAACCAATATTCCCCTTCCGCCATCCTGCAGAAACCAGGGAACGCCCCTCAATTCTCCCTGGCTAGTCCTGCTTCCAATCCCTCTTTTAAAAGTGAAAGATTTACAAAGAGACAAAAAAGCTCCCCAGGAGGAAAAAAGGGGGGCAAACATAATAAAAAGAAGGAATTACAAATACCATACATACATATCCCCAGGTGTGGCTCAGATGCAGGGCTGGCTTCCCACAAGTCTCAGGTGAAGCTCTACAATGTCAGAATCCCAAAGAAATCCTGGCCAAGCACCTGGGGCGGTGGGGGGTTGGGGGCAGGAGGCTCTGGGGTTTCCCCAGGGCAACTGCCTCCAGTCTGTGCAAGGCTCTCAGAGCACTACCAGCCTCCTCCTACCACTCTCTGCACTTGGCCTCAAAATCCCTCCGTGCATACAGCTAACTTTCACCTTCACAGCTGCTCTAAGATCCCAGTATCAGTCTGGAACCCGAGACTTCTCCCCACCCCCACCCCACAGGAAGGGAAGCAGGATTAAAAGCAACCTTTGAAGAAAGGCAGTCGGGGAGCTATTGTGCTGAGGCTCCGGCTGGGCAAGGGCTCCAGCCGGCTCGGAAAGTGCCAGTTGATGGAGTCCACGGCGTGGTCCCTGTTAGCGCGTCCATCTGCAGACGGCTGGAGCGCTGACTGTGGGTGCCAGTCCTCTTTGGGACATTCATTGCCCTTTTTTCCCCTGCAGCTGCTACAGCAAATAGCAGTTCTTTTGAAGGCCAGGAACAAGGCTGGTCCTCAAAGTTCATAATTAGAAATCTCAGAGAGAAATCATTGTTGCTAAGTTATGCCATGGGGAAGGGGGTCTTCTTTTTTTTTAATTAAAAAAATCAATGACTAATTTTATGTTTAGATTGTTCATATGACCGTGAAGACCAACTGAAGGATAAATCTAAGGGGATGCACTCCAGGACTCAGAGCTGAGCCAGTGAACAGTCTTTGTTCACTGCTCTGTCTGCATATACAGAAAACTCCAGGGAAATGGAAGAATGTTATGTATGTGACCCATAGCTCCAAAAACACATGTACGTGGCAGATTTTGTCAGGTGCTATGTGCTAGGTGCTTACATGATTTCACGTCATAACAAACCTGTGGGGCAAACACTTATGACAATTTTCGGGGGAAAAAAACGAAGGCTTTTGGTTGGAAAGCTCAAAAAAATAAAACATGTTCAAAGTTGCATTTAGTTCATGGCAATTTTTACATCATATGGTTACTTTGTGTTCCCCCACCCAGTAAAAAAAAATATATATATATATATATATATAATATTTACATATATGTGTGTGTATAAAATATACAGAATATTAATACATATATTGTTTTTAGGCAAACAGGCTTGAGCAGTGGGATGCAGACAGGCCCTTCTGGTCCACCTCAAAATACCCATAGGCACTAGCTGACCAATGGGCTACTTACGACTGGGCACAGTTACCAAAAAAAGGGAGGGGGCGCCTGGGTGGCACAGCGGTTAAGGTTCTGCCTTCGGCTCAGGGCGTGATCCTGGCATTATGGGATCGAGCCCCACATCAGGCTCCTCCGCTATGAGCCTGCTTCTTCCTCTCCCACTCCCCCTGCTTGTGTTCCCTCTCTCTCTGGCTGTCTCTATCTCTGTCGAATAAATAAATAAATAAAATCTTTAAAAAAAAAAAAAAAAAGGAGAATTCCCTATGTCGCCAGACCCCCTCATCTTCCCCTTTTATTTATTTTTTATTTTTTATAATAATATTTTTTATTATATTATGTTAGTCACCATACAGTACATCCCTGGTTTCTGATGTAAAGTTCGATGATTCATTAGTTACGTATAACACCAGTGCACCATGCAATACGTGCCCTCCTTACTACCCATCACCAGTCTATCCCATTCCCCCACCCCCTCCCCTCTGAAGCCCTCAGTTTGTTTCTCTGAGTCCATAGTCTCTCATGCTTCATTCCCCCTTCTGTTTACCCCCCCCCATCTTCCCCTTTTAAAAACAGCTCCCACCCACTGCCTCGGGGCAGACAGCCTCTCCTCTGCCATCCTGCCGCCTCTCCCTTGCGGTGTATTCAATACACTTCTACCCCCTTTGTTCTGCCTCAGGTGAATTCTTTCGCTTCTGGAGCCACAGGCTTCTACCTGATCATTGCCCCACATCTGGGGGCCCCCATCCAATCGAGAGACACCCCATTTAGGTACCACATACGTATTACAGAAACATATACATGAATGCTTATGTATCAAACAGAAAATAATTTAATATAAAGTATACATAAAATATACAAATATTTAATTAGGGGTTGAATACTTTTGTATAAGTTAAAGTATGTTAGAGTGTAAGGGAATAAGAAACAACCTGAAGATTCTGATAGCCTGACAAAGGGATGATTCTCTCCCACTCTCCATGCCCATCATGCAGATGTCACCTGTGTGTCCAGCAGAAGGATCTATCTGCTCCCTGCCATCAGTTCCACTCCGGGCCCAGGCTGAGGAGGAAGTCCAGTCTCCGGAGCATTACCAGCCAACAAGAAAGAGGGAGAGGTGTCGCAGGGAAGCCTACCCAGCTTCCGAGAGCTTCCACCAAGAAGGGACACATTTCCCTCCATTAACATGGCCTACAGCTGACTTCCAGGGGACCAGAAAGGACCATTCCCTTGGGGGTTGGGGTAACCAGATCCTGAGGGACACACACAGGATTTCCCCGATGGGCTACAAGGAATTGTTCTCAAGGGAGATTGCTCAGAAGGAAAGGCAGTAGGCACTTGCCAAATCATCTTACCAGGTAACGAAACTAAATGCCACACTGTCAGAACTCACTAATCTCCGATAACCCGGACATCTCCCGAAATGCAGGCCCTGAGAATTTATTTTTATAGAATAGTAAAACATCCTATTTTGGGTGGTGTTTAGAAATCAGTGAAATTGGGGCACCCGGGTGGCTCAGTCGGTGAAGCGTCTGCCTTCGGCTCAGGTCATGATCTCAGGGTTCTGGGATGGAGCCCCACCTCGGGCTCCCTGCTCAGTGGGAAGCCGGCTTCTCCCTCTCCCTCTGCTGTTCCACCTGCTTCTGCTCTCTCATTCTCTCTGTCAAATAAATAAATAAAATATTAAAAAAAAAAGAAAAGAAATCAGTGAAATTGATGATTAAGGTAGAAAGGTTCTTATTCTTTTTTTTATAATTTTTTTTATTATGTTAGTCACCATACAGTACATCCCTGGTTTCTGATGTAAAAGTTCGATGATTCATTAGTTGTGTATAACACCCAGTGCACCATGCAACACGTGCCCTCCTTACTACCCATCACCAGCCTATCCCATTCCCTCACCCCCCTCCCCTCTGAAGCCCTCAGTTTGTTTCTTACACAGACTCATCTGGTTAGTCTAGGTGACCTTTTGCAGGCTGACTCTAATTTCTAGGAGAGCAGGAAGTGGTGACTGATCCCTGTCTCCCAGCCGTCCCAGACTCAGGGAACGTAGAGTTAAATGCTATTTATTCCAACTGTGAATTTTAATACACTAGCTAACAACCCCAAGAACTGCTTTGGGTTTTATTTTATTACTGAAATGTTATTTATCGATCCTCCCCCTCCATTCATCTGGACAAGGGGCTCACCCTGTAAAATGGCCCCACCTCCTCAGTCTAAGTGGAAACTCGGGCTTTCCTGTGGCTCAGCTCTGCAAAGTTAACAACGGCAATAATGTCTCATTTTCCATTCAGTTGCAGAAATAGGAAAGCAATGAACTTAGATTTCTTTAGCCCTGTTGAGCATTTTTAACTTACCACATCCTCCTCCTTACAGACCTACAGACCCCGCCACCATCTAAAAATGCCATTTTGAGGGGTACCTGGCTGTGAGTCAGGAGAGCATTTGACTCTTCATCTCAGGGTTAAGTTCGAGCCCCATGCTGGGTGTAGAGATTACTTAAAAAAAAAATCTTAAAAAAATTAAAATGCCACTTTGAATCCAACTTCTGGAGACTTCCTCAAAAGTGATTTTTTCCTTGTTTAGTACAGATAAATCCTTTATTCGCTGCATCTATATTCTTTGTGAAGAAAAATAAAGTGACACAATTCTCCTAATTTGTGAAGTTTCCTGAATTCCCATTTAGAAGAATATAAGCTTGACAACAGGTCTTTGCCACATGACCTTTATTATCTCAGAAGAGACAGAATTATATTAATTAATATAATTAAATTAGAAATAGCTAAAGTACCTCAAAATGTCTCTAGCTGCTTTCTAATGAAGCACATAATCTATCATTTATTATAATTTATTATAAACAGATAAGCTGGACAAAACTTGCTGATTTGCAAGATAAGCAATAATATTTAGTGCAGACACCCTCCTAAACCCCCACCTCCTACCCCCGATTTTCAACCTCTGCGGGCTCATGGTCAGCTCATCGTACATGGTCATTGTACGTACACCATCCGTTGAGAAGTAGGTCTGCTTTCTCTATCCTACAACAGGACTCTGTCTCCAATAATTTTTAATTGATATATATATATAATACATAAATTAAAATTTATATATATGTATATATATAAATTAAAATATCTGCCTGTAGAATGTCAACTATGATAATAGTATAACCATGAGCAGTGATAAACATCTGTTTTTTTAAAAAAATCGAAATGTGTTCAACTTTGAAATATGCTAATTTAAGGTGAGGTCTATCATGATATACAGTGTATTATGACCTCTGGACCAAAATCTATCAACAAACGCATATGCCCACACATGAGGTGAGCGAGGGTGAGCTGGAAGGAGAAGGGAAGATAAGGAAAACCAGACGAGAATCATACCTACAGAATGGTTGACGTTAGATTGCTGATCCAGGAAGGGGGCAGCTGCAAGCTTTAATGCCCACAGTAGCCACACAGCATCCATGAGCAGATGAAGTTTGGTGGTGTCAGTGTGAGCTGGAGACATAATAACCTTTCTGAAAGGGACAGTTATCACCCAGCTTATTGCCATGGGGCTTGAAAGCAGACCCAGTCGACCTGCACTTCTCACTTTTCAAAAGAAACAGAAAATCCATATTTTAAATGTGAAATATCCTGATTTTTAAATGTTGCCATTCAGGGCGCCTGGGTGGCTCAGTCGTTACATGTCTGCCTTCGGCTGGGGGTCATGATCCCAGGGCTCTAGGATCGAGCCCCCTATCGGGCTCCCTGCTCCGCCGGGAGCCTGCTTCTTCCTGTCCCTCTCCCCCTGCTTGTGTTCCCTCTCTCGCTGTCTCTCTGTCAAATAAATAAAATCTTTGGAAAAAAAAAAAAGAACTTATCTCAAACAAATCATTTTAAAATCAGAAAGGGGAATGAAGCATGAGAGACTATGGACTCTGAGAAACAAACTGAGGGCTTCGGAGGGGAGGGGGGTGGGGGAATGGGATAGACTGGTGATGGGTGGTGGGGAGGGCACGTATTGCATGGTGCACTGGGTGTTATACGCAACTAATGAATCATTGAACTTTACAACAAAAACCAGGGATGTACTGTATGGTAACTAACATAATATAATAAAAAATATTATTATAAAAAAAGATTACTTTAAATAAATAAATGTTGCCATTAATTCAATTAAGAGAAATACTGAACAAGCTACAAGAGCCACATGTGTATCCTGAACTGATCTTCAGGCCACCAGTTGCAACCCTGAGGCTCATGTTCTGGTTATAACTCTCCCTGACAAAAGCAGTCATACCGTGGACAAAATTATTTAATTTCAGTTTTAAACCTTTAACATGGGCAAAGCATTGTGCAGGGCCCAGAAACTTCCTACAAGATCCCTTGCAAAGTAATTAACAAACATCTCAACAATGCCAGAAACAAGTATTCAGAAATGTGATCCTGCTTTTTAAGCATTACGTAACCCTCAACCCTAGAGATAATGAATACTAATGACATATGGTGCTAATAAGAATACTAATGGCAAATGAATGCCTCAGCAGTTTTGTGTCAGCAAATTATCTCTTCCCTACTCTGCCCGAGATAGGTCTCAACTCAGAGTCAAACGCAAATAACTTGACTCAAAGGGAGAGAATACATGGCTGAAGAAACCAAGAAAGTCTCTCACCAGGAGCCCCGCCCCCCCCCGCCCCCAACCTCAGCAGGGGGCCTACTGAGGTCACTGACCTTTATCTTACAGAAATAGGTGATGCCTATTCACAGTACAAAATTGCAAAGGTTGAAAGAACCATTGAAAAATAAGCCTCCTTCCAACCCCTACCCCAGTGAATTCTTGTCCCCAGAGGCAACCCCTTTACTGCATTCTTGTGTCTTCTTGAAATATGTCTTCAGAAGAGCGGTTGAATGGATGGACATTGAAATGGGAACCTATTTTAGAAATGCATGTTCTTCTGGAATTTTGGATTGGAAGGGACCTATTTCAGCCCTTAATTCACAACGTCCCTTAGTATTGCTCCTGCCTACAAAGATTTCTAAGGATGAGAAACCATTCCACTCAGAGGCAGCTCATTCTACTTTTAGATAGCTCTAGTAGTTTCCAAAAGATTATTTTTAAAAATTTTGAAATCTGCCAATCTGGTGTTTTTCCTCATCACTCTGCTTTGCCCTCAAGGGCCAGAGAAAACAGGCGGTCAAATGCCTCTCGTCTAGGAAGGAACTTAAAATATTTGACACCCTTCTTTCTTTACCCTGTCCAATAACCCGTTTCTCCTCCCTTTCCACAGTGTGTGGTTGCAGGGGACTCACCACCATGTTCTTCTAGAGAAGATTAAACTCCGATTTAAAACACTCAGAAAGCTTAAGAAGAAGAAAACTGCTCATCAGAGGAGCAGAACAGTTTCCAATTTGTAGCTGGCAAAGAGAATGAACAGGCTGTGTTATGAAAATTGATAGACCATATGACATTTAATATGGGAAACAGGGTCTCAACACATATCTGCTAATATGGTGTGTATGGGTGCTTTCCCCAGAAATTTGTTGACCAAGCAGAAATTTTGCTTGTAACTTCTCTAAAAACTTTCCAAGACATATTCTGAAATAGAATTTGGGGTCCTGATGTCTCTATTTGAAAAGCTGGAGTATTAGAGTGATGGAGAACATGGCCTGGATTTGGGTTCAAGGCTGGCTAGCAAATCACACTTTGCTACATTGGGGAAGTTATTTATCTAACCTTTCCAAGCCAGTGTCATCTTACTATAAAAGGCAAACAAAGTGTAACCTAACCCATGGGTAGTCAGATGAGCTAATTTCTGATCAGTACTTAGCATGGAGTCGGGGCTGCAACTGCTATTCCTGTGGTGGTGGTGGTGGTGGCCTTTGCCTGGGATGTGGCCTGGTACGTGCCCTGGGGGCACTCTCTGCAGAGACTGGTGCCTGGGAACCCTTTATGGAAAGCCCACGCCGGACACAGCTCTGCTCTAAGAGGATGCCATTCCTGCCAGGATGGCCATATAGTTTCTCACTTCACAAGTAACACATTATCAGTACACTCCATGTACCTGCCAGAGAGTACAAAATCATCTGGAATGTCACCCCGTACATCACAAACTCAGAGGAGAAACTCCAACTTGAGAAGGTACCCCAGTAGGATGTTAAGGTCATCCATTCCTGTCCATTCCTTGGGATCAACCCAGTATCAGATGGTGTGTCTGAAGTGTCTCACTGCCTCCTTGTTTTCCTAAAGCTTTGTTTCCTGAGATGCCATCAGATCAGATCAAAGGTTGTTGGGACAAAATATCGCTACAGAGGTTAGTACTATTACAAAGAGCTGGCTAGTGAGAGCTCTGCGGCCTTTACACATTGTCTTCTTCTGAGGGGCCCATGGAAGAAATTGCTAGTAGTCTTAAAAATTAGCTGTAGCTTTAATTGTTCGGTTTTTAACATGTGGACGCTATGATTGGTGCCACCCCTCATATTTCCTTGACAGAAGCGTTACAGCCAAGTGTGTGGCCTTGCTAAGGAAATGCTCAGGACTTTGTTGAGTGTAAGACTCACTTCCCAGGTTCGTTCTGTGTTCCACTGTGATGTTTCTGGTCTGCTCTTCTCCAGCTTGTGCTACTGCTGTGGCTGTGTTTCTCTGCACACTGCTTTAAGTCCTTGTCTGGAACAGGTGGAGGAAACCAAAACGTGGGCTTTGCAGAACCGTGGTAGCCTTCCTCACACGGGGGTGGGGGGTGTTAAATGAGCTCAGAAGGCTCAGTGGTTGTTCTTGATAAAACAAAGGAATAAACAAGAATGACTCTAAATTCAGATGAAGAAATACAGGTCCTGTGGATGCTGAGAAGCCCTGTGCGCTGGACCCCTCCTCCAGCAGCAGGAAAGTTCCGGGCTCGAACTCCACAAGGTTGAGGTTGGTGATTCCTACTCAAACAGTGGGGAGACCAGAGTCGAACAGGGCTGAATGTCACTAGTGAACCTTGCGAGGGGAGGAGGGAATCTGGTTGGCGAATGGGGCCAGCTGCTCCCTGTCTGGGGAAAGAACAGTGAGAATAGGCCCTATTTTGCAAAAGAAAAGTAGCTCGAGTTTCCGCAGCGGAGAAAGTGTCATTCCTTCTGGCCCAACCCTTAGTGAATTTCCCGTCTTTCTCCTGCTTAACTTACCTGGTTGTCTCAGGGCAGTGGGGCACTTAGCTTCTCTAAAAGTGTCTCCACCGGTGTCTGTGTTAAGCCTTTATTCGAAGCGCGCTTGTCTTTTGCGAAGGGATTGACCACACGCGTTTGCTTTTTAGGTACCCCTCGCTGGTTCCTGGCATATACATGCTGTGGACTCATTCATTCAACTAATATTTTCCAAGGCCCGTCTCTGAGCCAGAGTTGGGTCCCCTTATTTCAGCCAATTTCTAGGGTGCTTGACGGGATGCGAAGGACCCTCAGACTTGAGAGCTCAAACTCAGATGCTTGGCACTCCTGCCACGAGGAACGACTTGGCTGCCAGGCCAGCCTCTGACCCCCATTAGGATCCTGGGGTGCAGTAGAGAAGTTGGGGGCCAGAATAAAGGAGTGGTTTCCCAACCCTGCCATTATCTGGCCTTGGGCCTAAGGCGCGGCCAGTTTGCCCAGAGCTGGTACAAGTTTGCTCCGCGAGTTGGAGGGACGCGAAAGGCGAAAATGGGGGACCGTGGTACAAATTTGGCTCAACGGAGGGTGGGTCACTGAGTAACTGTGCCAGTCCGCGAGGACTGGGTCTTGAGGGACAGCGCAGGGAACGTCCCAGTCGGACACGAACTCCTAAGGGCGCCCGCTGGGCTCCCGGACGCCGCCGCGTCTCTCCACCCCGGGCCTCCCCCGTGCGCTCGCACCGACAGGGGCCCCCGCGGCCCGCCACCTCTCTAGTCGGGGCCCGCCTGCGGTCTTCGCTGCGGATTCCTCCTCCCTTCTCGCGCGCTGCTCGTCCTCGGCTCCTCCCGAGCCCTCCTCCGCCGCCTGGTCCCTCCTCCTTTCGGCCCAGCCTTCCCGGCCCCCGCCCCCGCGAGCGAGACGTCTGGGCAGCCCCCGGCGCAGCGCGGCGGCAGCAGCCTCCGCCCCCCGCACGGTGTGCACGCCCGCGGTCAGGGCGGCCCGAGTCCCGAGCCAGTCCTGAGCTAGTCCCGAGCGAGCGCCGGCGGCCGCCTTCTCCCAGACCGGACGACAGGCTACCTCCGCGTCCACCCGAGTCCCGTCTCGCCGCGCACGGCCGCCCGAGCCAGTCCCGACTAATTGCGGAGACCCCTGAGCCAGCGCCTGGGAGCAACGATGCGACCCTCCGGGACGGTGGGAGCCGCGCTCCTGGCACTGCTGGCTGCGCACTTCCAGGCGAGTCCGGCGCTGGAGGAAAAGAAAGGTAAGGGCGAGTCCCGCCGGCCCCACGCCGCCGCCCGACGCGCTGAGACCCGCAGCCGGCCCAGCTCGCGCTCGCCGCACCGGCTCGGCGTCCCGCGCCTCCCGCCCCTCCTTTCCTGTTTCCTTGAGGATCAGCGGCGCTTCTGGCCGGGACCGTGGGAGGAACTGGACGTTTCGTTTCTGGGCTGGGCGAGTCTAAGGCGGCCCAGGACGGGAGGCTCCCTGCGCGGGGCAGCGGGGCTGCGGGCGGGGTGTGGGAACCACCGGCTGGAGCTCGGCGCCCCGGAGCGCTCGCAACTTTCTGTCCTCACTTTCGGGGCCTCCTGCGCCGGGTCCGCCGACGAAGGCAGAAACTTGTCGCGGGGCGGCTCTGGTTCCCGCGGTGCCGGCTAGCGTTCCCGCATGTGCGCCCCACGCCTGTTCTCCCGAAGGGCCAGGCCGGGCCCGGGGCGCGCGCCCGAGGGGCTTTGGGAAGCTGGGGAGCGACCCCCCGGGAACCGTCTCACTCCTCGGGCCTCTTGGGACAGGCGGCTTCCCAGGCAGACCCACCGCACGTCCCCCCGGGACACCCGGGTCTCGTACTTGAGCCTCTCGGCTGGACCCGGGTCCAGGCCTGGAGGGTGGGGGGTGTCGCAGGACCCTGCAAGCCCTTTTCCCAGGTGTGGTGCTGCAACCCTGAGCTGAGAGGCCCGAGGGTCTCGCGTCTGCCTCTACCTGTGGCTACGAGGAAGGAAAGCCCCTAGTTTCCTCTTAAGCAAAAAAGGGGGTGGGGTCGAACCCGCCCCTTGGGCGCAGACCCCCGGCGCTAGCCCCGCTCTCCATCCTCCTGCAGGCGGGGGTGGGGGGACACCCAGGCTCCTTGCCAGCCCAGAGCTCCCTCCCAAGCGTCCACGCCCCTCGGGCTTGTAGGGTTTCGTTAAGTCGTCCCTTCCCGGGAACTTCCGAGATTGGCCCCCACCTGCAGCCCTTCGGTTGGGTATCCAGGCTTTAAGGTGGAGCTGGGCAGAACGGGGCACCAGCAGCGGCGGCACAGCTGCGTCCTGCTGCCGAACTTCATACGGGCAGAACCCATCCTAGTCAAGTCCCCACGGTTTTTCAAAATCAGGCTCACAGCAAACTTTCCTTCTCAAAATCCCGAGATTTCCTCTTTGGGATGTTCCTGTTCTTTTAGCTTTTTGAAGAGTTTGCCATTGGGCCAATCAAAATATTAAACATAATTTTTTAAAAAAAGAATTGGTGTCCATGGTTCATGGGTGCCAAATGTCCAGACTGAACATGAGCGAGTCTGGCTTCGTGACTGCCGGCCATAAACCCACTTGACATGAGCAACATGCCTCAGAAGGTTTAATTACACAATTTCAAAATCAAGCAATCCGGGTTCCAGGACTCAGGTCTGTACTTGCTGTTGATGTCATTGGCACAGGGAGTCGGGGTTTGGTACTGAGTGAGTTTGTTAGGGGAGCATTAACGCATAAACCAGTGGTTCCCAAACTTTGCTGTACGTTAGAATCACTTGGGATTTTAACAAAACAAAACGAAAACTGATGTCTTGCTCCCACCCCCAGACATTCTGATTTCATTGGTCTGGGATGAGACCTGGGCATCAGGATTTTTAAAAGCTCCTCCGGTGATTGTGTCGGCCAGCCAAGTTTGGGAGTCAAGTCTCTGGAAAGCTTACCTGCCAGTGTATGGAACATACAATCTTTTGGAACATCTGGAGTGTTAACAATCTTGCAAAATATACGAAAGAGGAGGTGGGGGGTGATTTCAGTAATAAGCGATTGGCCTTTTCACTGACAGAGCTGGTGGAAAGCTTTGAGTCCTCTAAGGGGTCCGAAGGGCTTCCCTTCATCTCTGCTGGGGGAGTCCTGGAGACTGGTCCTGCTGCAGAATCAGCCAACAATAGAGTCCTCTTTAGCAGGTCGAATCTCCCTCTCTGCTACCAGGGACCCGCTCCTTATTTTCAGTTGACTCTTGGAGCGCTTCCAAAGCATCACTTTTTTGTTTTACTCCAGAAGTGTTCACAGCTCTTTGCTGTTACCCCTTTGAACACTGCTATTAGTGCTTGGAGATTTGTTTCTGAGAAAAATACAAACCACTTAATTTGACTGTCCTGTATTCGCTTAAAATGGAATGCTCTTGCACAAAATTGTGAGAGTAGGCGAACAAACATCATTGTTAAAGTAATGTTAAAAAAAAACTATTTTAAAGGGTAAATTATTAAAGAGATAAAATGAGATATTTTTATAAAAGGTGTTAAAAACCCATATCAGATTCAGTCTATTCAAGAAAATTTGTTCACTTGAGAGAGACTTTTTTGGTTCTAAGATATGGTATCTTCTGTTCTTATTGCACTTGGTACTGTCAAACACTGTTATAACTGTCCTTTTAATCCTTACATTAAGCATATGTAGTGGGTATTCTATTTATAAAATGGGAAACTGAGGTACAGAGAAGCAAAGTGACTTCCACATTTAGTAAGAAGCAGAGGCAGGATTCAAACTCAGGCCTTCTCACTCTGGAGTCCTGCCTCAGCCACCTAACTCCACCGCCTCGTGTGAGTGCTGGTTTCCAGAGAGCCCGCTCAGGTGTGTGTGATTATCTAATGTTAGGTGCTGGGAGGGGGGAGGAAAAAGACCAGGGAACGGGCTCCTTAGGATTGGTCTTGGTGTGAAACTTGGAACAGACGTCTATCTGGTGGTCTAGACTCACTTATTTCCTCAGTAATGGCTCTGTTTGCCTTATGTGGAGGCTGGTGGGTCACCAGAACAGCCTTGAACTTGGAGATTGCTCAGGGGTTGTTGAGCAAGCCCCTTCCTCTTGCAAAATGGAGAGGTCAAGGTGCTGCTCTGGAAGAGACCCTGTGTGGTATTCTGGACAGTGCAGGAATTCTCAAGTGAGGAACCTGCCCCGGCTCCTCCTCTGAAGACATTCTCGGTTCAGTAGGTCTGGGCTGTGTTGAAGAGGAATAAATGAGAGGATTTGAATTGTATCCCAAGTGAAGAACCACTACCCTCTTTTCTCCAGGGGGTTCAGATGTGAGGAAGGTCAGTTCAGTCCTGGCCTGGAAGCCAGGAGGTCTGTCTTCTCATTTCAGCTCTGTGTCAAGGTGGACATGTCACTTACTAGCTCCAGGCTCCTGAGTCCTCATTTCTAAATTCAAGGTGTATTTACTGAGTGCGTAGAATGTGCCAGACATAATGAGTTAACAGGGGCAGGGGTGATCTTAATAGTTCCTACTATTGTTTCCACAGTGTGATTCTTTAAGCCATTGATTAACTACAGATGGTCCTTGATTTACGATGGTTCGTCTTAAAATTTTTTCTTTATGATGGTGTGAAAGCAATGCACATTAAGTAGAAACTGTACTTGGAATTTTAATTTGGATTTTTTTCCCGGGCTGGTGATATGCGGTACAATCCTCTCCCGTGATCCTGGGTGGTGGCAAGAAGCTGCGGCTCCCAGTCAGCCACGCACTTACGAGGGTCAACGACCGACACGCTCACAACCATCTTGTTTTTCACTTTTAGGACAGAATTTGATAAATTACATGAGATCTTCAACACTTCATATAAAGTAGACTTTGTGTTAGATTTTATCCACCTGTAAGCTAACGTGAGTGTTCTGAGCACGTTTAAGGTAGGTGAGGCTAAGCTATGATGTTTGGTAGGTAAGGTGTATTAAATGCATTTTCAACTTAAAATGTTTTACTTTACAATGGGCTTATGGGAACATGGCCCCTCATAAGTCAAGGAAGATTAGAGGTGTATTAGTAAATTGCTTTCCAATTCGGAAAAGGAGAGCAGCAGTCTGTGTACCCATCATGTGTTCATACCCGTGTGGTTCTGTCTAGCAGTAACCAGTTGATGGCTCCAGTAGGGTTTTGACCATTATTTCTGGCTTTATGTATTTAGTTCCATAGTCCAAAAATTTTCAGAAACTCATTCTGAAGTTTGAAGAAGCCGATTGCTAAAATCCATTGTGCTACATAATTAGACTTGGTCCACGTGACAGCACTAACATGTTTTGAAATGTTTTTAGAGGTAGTGTCAGTAAAGATGAAGGATTCCGCTCTGTTTAAAAAGAAAATACTCTTTTTTTTTTCCCTTTGATGTAAGCTTCAAGACCAGCAGCTAGTGTCTGAAAGTTTTCTGACGGAGTGGCAAGCCAACTCTACTATTAAATTGATGATGGATGTTAAGGGAAGAGAGCCCCACACTGGTGCCTCAGGCCCCGAAATTAGGGTGGGATCAGAATGTTAGGGACACTCAGCTTGTTAAAGGAGCCACCTGGGCAATCACTGGGCCCTTGCCCTGTGGCTTGCTGTGGAAGTTGTGTGTGTGTGTGTGTGTTTAATTTGGACTTAGTAAGTACAATAGAAATGGGCTTATTTAAAGTTAGGTTTTACTAATAGGGGTATGTTTTGAGAAAAGCTCAGAGTTCTAGAATGGTTCACCCAGGCATTATTTCCATGTATACAATTTCAAAGCTAGATTCAGCTCCTCAGATCTGTACTGCACTACTTTTGTTTTCTTCTGTCACTTTTGGACATTTGACGTTATCTTAAACATTTTTGGCCTCAGTTATTACTGGTTTATTCTTGAACCATCAATACCTAGGGAATAGAATATAAACCTGTTCCCATGGACCATTCCTATTGACATCATAGCTTTTTTTTTTTTTTTTAAAGATTTTTTTTATTTATTCGACAGAGAGAGAGATAGCCAGCGAGAGAGGGAACACAAGCAGGGGGAGTGGGAGAGGAAGAAGCAGGCTCCCAGCAGAGGATCCTGATGTGGGGCTCGATCTCAGAATGCCGGGATCGCGCCCTGAGCCGAAGGCAGCCGCTTAACGACTGAGCCACCCAGGCGCCCTGACATCATAGCTTCTGTCCGTTTCTTCTTTTTCATTTTCCTCCTAAAAGGTTGTCTTTCCGAAGACAATTCCAACAGTTGGCTCTTTGCGCAACATGTCAGGGTAGTTTGCCATCCCGCCCATGGGCCTGAGCAGGTTAGTTTGAATTCAGGCAAGGATCCAATCTTATGTCAAATAACCGGTTTGACGGAAATTTTCACTTTTTCAGAGTCATTAGGTACGGCCTCCTTCCTACACATTTAGAGAGACACACTCAGTTCAGTTGTCTAGAAGTTCCCTGAGCCAGCTGGGAGCAGGAGGGGTATTTAGGGCCAGCGAGCCTTGGTGGCATGTTTACTTAGCCTTGTTAGAAACTAAGTGCTGGATTTGACATTTTAATTTCCAAAGGCCCTGAAGTATAATATCAAATGCCTGACCCTGTTGACTAAGCATCTGTGAATTGCATATGCTTAAAATAAATTCTACTTCTACCAAATTTCAGCAGCTTGCTTCAGAAAGTAGTATGTGAAACGCAGGGGGATAGAATTTCCTTCTTCACTCCAAGTTCTATCCCATGCTGGTGGGCCAGCACACCTGGCCCTGATTTAGTAGAAATAATTACATAAGTTAACCGCTATTGTTTGTCCTTTGAGTATGAGGACACGAAGTGCTACCTATTACAACTTAGGCTTTTGTTTTCTTTGTGTTTGAGCCGCAGCGAGCAGTTTGCACTGTTCCATCCACATCTGGAGACTTAGGAACGAATCAGAGTTGCTACTTGCCCTTTGGTCATTTAGGGGAAGAGAAATCTATAGATAGCAAGTGTGAAACAGTGTCACAGAAGCAATGATAGAATTCTGTATGGGATGAAGTCTTCTGGTATTATTTTTTGCTTTTAATTCCACCTGGAGAGGGGGCCGGGTATCACCCCAAGCCGTAGGTTATTTCCCTGGAGAACACAATACGAAGGCATCCCAAGAGTAGGTCCAGTAGTAGCAAAGGCCCCAGGAGCTCTGGGAAGAGAAGGGGGAGATGGGGAGGCTGTACTTCACAAAAGCTTGGCGGTCCTCCCGTCTGAGGGGAGGCTCACTGGGGAGGTCCAAGCTGGGAACTGGCAGGGTGGGTTTGGTGTTTGAGAAAGATGACTGTAGCAGCCGCGTGGGGAGTGGATGGCAGAGGCAACAGTGGAGATGGGGAGCTAGGTGGCTTCTGCGGGCCAGGAGAGATGGAGAACGGGAGAGCAGTGAGGATGCAGGACAAGTGACCAGGCTGACCTGGAGGCAGTTAATGTGTAACCAGTACAAGAAGGAGAGGATCCCAGGTGACGCACGGGGCTCTGACTTGGAAGACAAGATAAAGGCTGTTGCCCCTCATAGACGCTGTGCTATGTGAAGTGCTCAGATGGAAAAGTCGAGGGCGCAGTCGAGTATATGGGTCTGGAGCCCAAGAGAGCAGCGTGGCCAGATTGTCATTTTATGAGATGTTTCAATTGTGGACATTGTCTTTGGCCATAAAAGAACCCGCCCCCAGCCTGTCTTATGCTCACTGTCTCCGTCCGTATCGAGCCGAGCTGGGTTCTGGATTACCAGCTGCTTTCTCTACTAGGCGGCTGTGGTTACCAGCCTGATTAGTTGCAGTTATGAGCAACTGATAAGTAATATAATGTGCGTCTAAGTACATTGGGAATCATATTTGTGTAATGCTGCAAATCCTCAGATGGGAGTCCCGCTTTTCCTATTTACGACAGCGTCAGATTCCTTGGGTTGTACCTTAGTGACTGGACTGAAAAGACTAGGAGGTGACTTTTTTTTTTTTTTTTTTGGAACCCTGAATGTACCTTGGAATCACATGAGGAGAATAAAAAAGTTTGGCAAGCCAGTACACAAGTTTTTAAAAACTCCTTAGGCGATCCTGATGCGTGCATTAAGTGGTGTGTGTAGCTTGTGGCAGAGGAGAAGTTTTGTCTTTGTTCTCAGACTCCCATTTCTTACTCATTGCCTGAGCTTCCTCAAGGTCCAGGAACAGTTTTATATTTCATTAGCAAATCGTCTCAAAGTTGAATTTTTTTCCCATGAATTCATGAAAAGTCTATTACAGTGGCTCTCGGTGTGTTTCCCACGGGAGCAGCCGCAGCCCTTTGAAGCTGATAGACGCGCACATTCTTGGATCCCCTACCTAGACCTCGGAATGGGATGCTTACGGGGATGGGGCTTGCGGTCTGAGACGAGGAGCCCTCCAGGAGATTCTGACGCACGCCAGTTCTAGGCCCACAGACACTGCATGCAGAACTCATGCTGGGTTCTGCGTCTACGAGAGGAATAAGGTAGCTGCGTATCTTCAAAGCTCCCATATTTGGAAGGGCTGGCCAGGGAGAGAGACGGGAACAACCCATGTAATGCAACATCTTATAATAGATGCGTTTTGGGATTTCAGTGGGAGCCCCAAAATGGGGTTAGTCCTATTTCTGTGATGGGGGCAGTTTCTCAGGAGAGAACATTTGGCTGGATCTCAACCGTGAGATTTTGCCCTGTCTCCAGGCAAAGGGAGAAGAATGAGGACACGCTTGTGACTTGGTGCTCCTTCAGCAAGCCCACCATCACCGGTTATCATAGAAATGTGAATGTCTTATTAGAGCACCTGCTAAGGTTTTAGAATTTCCTGCATTATTTTCCTAAACAACCACAAGGAAACAATGTCAAAAGTAAAGAGCCTGAGAGATGACACATTTTTCATTTAAAAATGAAAATGGCATTTTGTTAAACTTGCGGCCAGATGTGAAGAATTGAACTGGAGTCTGGATTATAGTTGATAGTTTTAGCATTCTTCCCAGGAGCATTCTTCCCTACAACTTGTTGTGAATAAGAAAAATGATTACTTGGCATCCTTTATTTAACTACAGAAAACAGAGAGAAACAAAAGTCTTCATAATTCTAGACATAATAAATTCACGCTGAATCACGTTGAAGTCAGAAAATGTCTCTCACGTTCACTGAGCCACCGTCGCCTTTGAGTTAGAAGACATCTATGCCCTGATTCACTGTTGAAATTGCAGAGATTTACCTGTTGATTTGCAGAGAGCATCTGGAAGCAGGTAGATTCGTAACAAAGGCTGTTGGTGCTGCCCTGGGTACTCATGCCTTATGGAAGAGGAAATGTGGAAGTGGTTCCAGGCCACTTTACTTAGCAGTGGTTTGAAGGATTTTACTCTAAAACCAGAAACGTGACACCTGAGGGTTACCTACGGTACACATGCAGTCCTCACACATGGTCTAATGAGATCATTATAACTATTTGAAAGTTCCTTTCTCTTACTCCTGATTTTGTAGAGAATTGATAACATTGCGTATAATCTCTCCGATATGACAAACTGACATTTTGAGGCGAAAACTGTGCATGTTGTAGTTCCTTTACCCATACTCATAAATTTATCACTATTTTAGAGTCTGGAATAAAAACAAATCACTTCTTGAATCTGGGCTAGTCCTCAAGGACGTTGCCTGTGTGCCTGGAAAAATTCTTACCATCGTAAATGAGATTTCAGAAAGGTTTTCAGAAAGATTTTTTTTGTAACATCAGAAGCCTGGCTTTGCTTGTTTACCAGCAACACTGACTATCTGACAACTGCTGGCTTGTCTGTGTTGACACAGTGTCTATTTCATTCTTCTGTATCACAAGCCATAGCAGATGGTTAAATTGTGCTGAGCAAGATAATTAGACAAACTATTTTAAGTGTATTCTAGTAGTACTAACTTGCAAGATCCGTTTTTGGAAGTATATTTTAATATAGTATTAGGAATTTAAATAATTATCTCTTTTCCAAGAAAAGAAAAAAAAAAAAAAACAGAACCCCCTGCCCAGTTTCACCTACTTTTGATTCCAGATGAATGCAGAAAAAAGGTGGTTGTTGAAAAATTATTATGCCACCTGTTGGCTTTTAAGATACTGATTTTTAAGGGGCTTTTACCTATGATGAATTCAGAACATTTTCTTGGCTTTGATTTGCTGCAAAGTTAATAGAGAATCGGAAACCTTATCCTTATAGTTATTCTTGATTTCTTTACCTCTGCTGGCATTTCCTAGTAGTTGAATAGACTGTACGCATGCGGTGTACTTATGAGTGAGAATAATGTATTGCCTTAATCTGTCCTCCCTCCCTTCCTTCCTTTCCCGCTTCCTTCCTCTCTTTCTTTTTTGCAAGCTGTTATGAATAAATCTTCACCAAGAAAGAAAATTTTGATGTATGACTATAAATGAAAAACTTTGACAAATGACTGCAAAAATATACTATGTAATGTTTTAAAGTTAGAATGTCAAAGGCATTCTGTGTTTGATTATTTTTAATACAAATATGAAGAGACATGTATCATTCCTTCAAAAGTTGTATTGCTGAAGGAGTTTTACTTAGGATATGACGTAATGCATTTTCCCCCTGCAATCTGTTGTTAGTTATAGTAGAGAAGAGAGGTTAGAATCTACCTTCCCAGTTTCAGCTTCCATAAAATAACTAAACGGGGTGGTTTGATGCTCCTTGCAGCTGGAAACATCTATGAAATTAAAAGCAAACCTAAATGCATGCAAGACACGGATTTGAACTTGTAAATAATAGGTGTGCTGTCTCTGTGATTTAGATGCTGAAACACTGACGTCATCATCATAATACCACTTTGCATTCGTATAGCACTTTACAGTTTACACAGTGCCTTAACATCCATCTCTCCAAGCTTCCTAACAACCCCACAGGATGGGGGTAATTATCCACGTTTGAAGGTGAAGGACTCAGGCTTTCAGCGATTATTTGCCCATGTTTGCCGTGCTAGTCAACACGTGGGTGCGGGGACTTTCCCTGCTGTACCACAGATGCCGTTTCCAGACACCTGGACTAGATGTCGCCAAAACCCTCCTTCCTCCTCCTCTAAGACAGCATTGCTCTTTCGCTGGTGATGCTCTCACTGGTAGTCCTATTCGTGAATCGGAAAACTAACAAAATATTCTCAAATTCTTTGTTACACTTCTGTTACTTATACCCAGTACCCTCACAATTTTGGTATATTCTGCTCCAGTTTTGTTCTTTCCCACTTTTTTCTTGTTATGAAGTATTTTTTTCAGAGTTAAGTCTTTTATATGTGCATTGTAATTGCACATTTCATATGATACAGGGCAATAAATTTATGAGCCTTGAAAACATCTACTTTAGAAATTAGCACTATGACCTTTTGAAGTTGTGTCATCCGCTTCTGTGAATCGCCAGACCCACGAATAGCTGCAGTAAAAATGAGGAGAGAAAGCAACTTGGTAGCAGGTGTGTCCGTCAGCAATGCCGTGGCAAAATGTGGGAACTCACACAGATCCATAGTCATTTCTGTGACTTAAATCAAGCACACGCTTGAACTCGTAAGGGTATATAAATAGCCATTATGAAGAGGACAAACTTAACAAATTGTGCACATTCCAGGGTTGCTGATTTCCTGTGTCAGGTCCTTTGTAAGAAGCCATTCTGTTTGAGATTATACATGGAAGCATTGACTTCCAGGAGAAATTATTACAGAAATCACAGTGCTCCCTAGAGGAACGTCATTATTAGAATGAATAGAATCTGTGACGTGACAGCTAGAAGATCTCTCATGGATGGTGGGGTATCTTTTCCAAAAGGAATTTCAGAATACAGTGTTTACTTTCCTCCTTTAGGAAGGAAAGAACTTTTTTTCTTATTGTTTATTTCTAACATCGTGGAAACTTGAGCACTCCAGCAGAAATTCCCTCCACAAATGTTTCTATTTCTGAATTATAAAGCAAAGTAGGAAAAACTCCCATATGTAAACTGAGTAAATGATCTCTAGCTGTCGTTGATGTTGTGCAGGTTTAGACAATATTACTCAGAGAAAACATTGATTCTTTAGAGCCAAAGATGATGCATCCATCCCTTGTTGAATAAGTAAACTCTTCCAGCCGGCATGCAGTTAGTGTGTTGATTTTCAGGGTGGCTTGCTTAGTAATTGGCCTCTATGCATTGCAGAAGTTATTTGGGCAAAAGCTATGCCACTTCACCTCCACTCAACAAAAGTCCGCCCAGCCAAGGCGGAGCAAAGTTGAGCAATTTGCTGAAGTGGGACGATGTAAGGAGGCAGACTAGTTGCTCCGTTTTTCACTTCACTTTTGACTTCTAAACACTCTCCCTCATATAAATGCAGACTCAGTGATGTGCCTGGTTTGGAGGACAGGCATCGAGTGGGAAAACTCCCAGACGGATGGAAGACCTGGGTGGTTATCGGAGTCCGTCTTCCCTCATGCCAGAGTCTTGTTCTTAAAGTCTTCAGGCTTTTAGAGTGTTGGGCAATGGCTACGACATATTCATAATGTTGCCCAGTTGCAAAAACAAAACGTTCCAACGATAGCCAGGAAAAGACGGAGTCATGAATTCAAGGCCCGAACCACACTAATGCAGCCAGTGAAGACGGGGGTCCAGGCTGGGGAACGTTGCCAGCAGTGTATGTACTTCTCTTGCAGTTTGGGGGATTTTTTTTTTTCTTTCCTCCTTGGACCTTGTTTCGGGAGCAGGTGAGACTTCGTTTCCCTTCTAGGCTTGCTTTCTCTCGTGTAGGTGATGGGGGAGGGGGCAGAGCGCAGTGGTAGCCGCAGGTGAGGCACGGTGGTGGTCAGCACAGCGGTGCGGAACGCAGGCTTGCAGTCAGGAGAAGTTTTACAGGCTGGGTGACTTCTGAACACTCTTTACATAGTGTGATAACAAAAGTCCTATCTAGTGATTGTCACGTGTCCTGTTCACAAGATGTGCTGCTAAGCCCAGGAAGGCCTAGGCTACGTTCAAGAGTAGTTTAAAAAGTAACAGATAATAATTGATACTAAGTGATTTTGAAATGAGCCGTCAAGCATGTCAACTCAGTAGTGTTCTCTTAGAGGTGGCGAGAGGGGCGCCTGGGTGGCTCAGTTGGTTGAACGTCTGCCTTCAGCTCAGGTCGTGATCCCAGGGTCCCGGGATCGAGTCCCGTATCAGGCTCCTCGCTCTGCTTCTGCTTGTTCTCTCCCTCTCTCTGTGTCACATGAATAAATAAAATCTTAAAAAAAAAAAAAAAAAAAGGTGGAGAGAGAGCGATGAGATCAGTAAGTCCGTGCCCGTCTGAGGAAGCAGCGTAATGTGCGGGACAGGGGTTTGCTGCCTCTCGGGACAAAGCCTGTTGCAGATCAGTTTCCTTACAAAGAGTTCGATCTGGTGCACACACTTCTGCTGAGCCTTCACATATGGCATAGGCAGAACCTGGTCTGATCTGGATTGGTTCTCATATTTTGGGGGCTTGCGCATCATGACGTGAATACGCTTACAGGGCAGCACAGGCTGATCCCAGAGATACGTGACGGCTTGGTCTCCTGGCCGTCTGTGCTGGCGATGGCGTCTGTCTAGCCCGTGGACCCTGCTGCACTCCCTGTTGGTGGTAGTATTTTGGGGCCGCTGCTTATCAGGTGGGTATGCCCACTCGCTGGTGTAGACTCTCCCGGAGACTGTCTGTCCCTTTGTACTTTTCTCTGGCTGTCACATGGAATGCATATTAAAAATGGGAATTGATTATTCCCATTGATTAAAATGGTTGATTAACAATGGGAAATTGATTAAAAATCAATCTTTAAAAAATCTTTAAAAAAATGGGAAATTGATTCCCATTGATTAAAATCATTGATTAAAAATGGGAAAAATAGGGGCGCCTGGGTGGCACAGCGGTTAAGCGTCTGCCTTAGGCTCAGGGCGTGATCCCGGCGTTGTGGGATCGAGCCCCATATCAGGCTTCTCTGCTGGGAGCCTGCTTCTTCCTCTCCCACTCCCCCTGCTTGTGTTCCCTCTCTCGCTGGCTGTCTCTATCTCCATCAAATAAATAAATAAAATCTTTAAAAAAAAATGGGAAAAATATTCCAGGGTTTCTTGACTCAGAGGAAAAGGAGACACTTCCTCGGGCAGGAATTAACGGCATTTTCGGGGTGAAGGGGAGCGACTGAACCAGAGGTCAGAAAAGCCTGCCGCACCAGTTGTCTGGGGCTCCAGGAATAACTCTGCTCTTAAAGCAAAGACTACTCTAGGTGTCTGTCTGTGAACTTCCACTGGTTCTAAGTGTGTTCGAATTATCATGTCTAGGGTTTTCCCAATCTGAATATTATTACAATAGGCTAAAGAATGCATTAGGCCAGTGATTCTGGACTAATCATCACTAACATTTGATGGATGTTTTTGTTGTTGTTGTTGTTCCAGAAAAGGCAGTAATAACCTTCTTCTAGCTAGCATCTGTTTGATGTTAAATATTTTTACAAGTAGGGAAACCAAATGTATACATGGGACTGAAATGAGTATCCCAAACAATAACTATACCCAAAAATCTCTAGACCTGTTGTGTGGTGCTTATCGTTGGATAAAAGTCATGCATTAAGGCCTTGCCTTCTCCAGACGTATAGGGCCGTGCAGGATGTGACAGACGGGGTGCCATCTCTGGACCCAGGCCCCACTTGGGTTGCAGGGTGCTGTTGGCCAACTTGAGGAACGACTGGGAGTCCTGGTTTCCTCATCTTCAGAATGAAGATAATAATGGCACTTATCTCGGGGCACCTGGGTGACGCAGTCAGTTAAGCGTCTCTTGATTTCAGTGCAGGTCGTGATCTCAGGGTGGTGAGACTGAGCCCTGGGTTGGGCTCTGTGCTCAGCGAGGAGTCTGCTTAAGATTCTCTCTCCCTTGATAAAGAAAGGGGGGGGGTAATCAGAAGGGGGAATGAAGCATGAGAGACTATGAACTATGAGAAACAAACTGAGGGCCTCAGAGGGGAGGGGGGCGGGGGAATGGGATAGACCAGTGATGGGTAGTAAGGAGGGCACGTATTGCATGGTGCACTTGGTGTTATACGCAACTAATGAATCATCGAACTTTACATCGGAAACCGGGGATGTACTGTATGGTGACTAACATAATATAATAAAAAAACATTAAAAAAAAAAGATTCCCTCTCCCTTGGGGCGCGTGGGTGGCGCAGTCCTTAAAGCATCTGCCTTCAGCTCAGGGTGTGATCCTGGCGTTCTGGGATCGAGCCCCACATTAGGCTCCTCCGCTAGGATCCTGCTTCTTCCTCTCCCACTCCCCCTGCTTGTGTTCCCTCTCTGCTGGCTGTCTCTATCTCTGTCGAATAAATAAATAAAATCTTTAAAAAAAAAAGAGATTCTCCCTCTGTCCCTCCTCCCGTGCTCCCTCTCTCTCTCTAAAATAAATAAATCTTAAAAAAAAAATAATGGCACTTATCTGATGGGGCTGGTGAGAAGATGGAATGGGATGATTTGTGTAGAGGAAGGAGCACAGGCCCTGTCCCGGGGCACATTCCAGAAGTGGGGATATTATCACTGTTTGAAGTGCTGACTTGCACTGTGACCTCTGACCGTCACCAGGACCTTAACTATCCCTGTCGTAGGTGTAGAGGAACCCGGGGTTTAGGAAGGTCATATCACTTGCCCAAGGTCATCTGCCTAGGAAGGGTGCACTCTGGCCTCTGGCTGGGGAGCCTGTGTCCTCGCAGCTCCCTGCCTCTGCCCCAGACACCTGCCTGTTCTCGGGCTCTCGAAAGGCCACAGGACCCCGGCAGGGGAAGGCTCCGCTCGCGCTGCACCCTCACTCCCCACCTCAGCACCCCCACAGCACAACTGTTTGACCCCTCTTTCCTTCCATGGCAGGCCTTACTTTCCCTGAAGAGAGGATTGTTGTTTCCAGCATGGCTCTGAGCCACCTTTGAAGCGCTGTTCGTTTTGTTGTGCGGCCACTGATTTATTCCTGTGCTGTTTTCACTTCCAGACTTGTTATGTCTCATGTGAAGGCTACTGGTCTGTTTTCTCCTGCTCGTCCTTCCTCCCCTTTCATGGCATACACGGCCGAGATGGGTGCACACGTTTCCCCCGTCCAGCCCTATGTCTTCACGGTCCCCTGGACACCTGCACCATCTCCCAAGGAGGGTGGCAAACACCCTAGAGCCCTCGGCCCTTCCAGCAACAGTTAAGTTTTCTAAGGAGAGAAAATAATGGGTCTGCGTTCTCTCTTCTAATTATTATTTGATCTGAAATTAATCAGGCTGTGTCAGGTAATGCTTAGTGCACTTTCAATGGGTTTTGAGCCGTATCCGCTCCTCCCCAAGGACAGATACTTCCCTCTGGGGCTTTAGTTCCTATTCCTCACCTGGTTCGTGACAACAAGGCCTGCAGGTGTTTATCGGGACCACAAAAGTACGTGGACCTCTCTATCATTGTTTTCAAATTTGCAAGGTAGCGGACTGGTCACGAATTCGCATATGCTAGAAGCTTGCTATTTCCTACCAGCAGTATATTAAAGTTATTTTTAAAGTTGTTTTTTATCTGTGAGTAAAAATTAATTGCTTTTGCTGCAAGAAACACCAAAAATGGAAAAGCTAACAGTTCAAAGATGATCATTTATCTTGTAACTACTGCCAGCAGCATAACTGCTTTATTAAACAGTGAGACGATTTATGAGATTATTTGATTTACAAATGGGTTGAAGGGTGGTCTGACCTTTGGGCCAGTTTTCTCCATCCGTGAGCTTTCTGGACTCACAACGGCGTAGTCGTGGGCATTTAACGTGCTCGTCTGTCTGGAAGCGTAAGAGAGACAAAGGGAAGAGGCTCCCACTACCTGTACGTAAGGCTCTGGGAGGCAAAGGGTTTTTTTCTGTGAGTATTAACTTCATGGTTAGCGTTTCTTTTTCAGTGTTAAAGCAGCGGGGGTGGGGGGGCGGGGGAATGTGTGGTTACGAAGAAGGAATTAAGGAAGTTAACTATTATGCATCCACTAGATAGTGTTGTTAGGCATGACAGGCTTCACTCTCAGAACACATTTTAGAGTAGGTATTTGTTTGAACTTACTATTTTGATCTTATTTCTTTTCAATATTTTTTTTTTAGAAGTTAACAGAAGTTCAGGTTTTTTTTTTAAATTGCGGTAGTTCTTACAAAAATCATACTAAAAACAAAATGCTGACCATGTTATATAAATAAGAATAGTGGTTTGCTGCGATAGCAAAGCTTTTTGTTACTAGCTTTTTATTTTCAAAGAATTACAGATTCACAGGAAGTTGCAAAATAGGCACAGGGAGGTCAGGTCGGCACACCCTCTCCCTAACCTCCCCCAGTGGTAACATCTTAGTGCAAAGTTTTAAATATTTAGTTTGACATCTTTATCTAGTATTGACCTAGGCTAAAAGCTCACTGTTTTAATTAGCTAGTGAGCTGATATTATAGAAATCATTGTCTTTACAGTACTGTTTAGAAGTTCCTTTTTACATTTTTGATCTTTAACATTGGGAGGCCATGCAGGAATGAGGAGAAAAAGGGAAGGAGGGATAGAGGGAGAGCACAGGTAGGCAGACAGACAGACAAACTGAGAAACACAGAGAGAGAAAAACAGTATTGAGGTTCCTCAAGAAGTTAAAAATAGAACTACCCTACAATCCAGCAATCACACGATTGGGTGTTTACCCAAAAAATACAAAAATACTAATTTGAAGGGATACATGCACCCCAACATTCATAGGAGCATTACCTACAAGAGCCAAAGTATGGAAACAGCCCAAGTGTCTATCCACTGAAGAATGGATAATGGATAAAGAAGATGTGGTGTGTGTGTATGTATGTATGTATATATACACACACATACGTGTTTTATATATATATATATATATATATATATATACACACAACATATAACGCAATATTACCCAGCCATCAAAAAGAATGAAATCTTGCCATTTGCAACAACATAGATGGAGCTAGAGAGTATTGCTAGGTGAAATAAGTCAGTCAGAGAAAGACAAATACCATACGATTTCACTCATGTGGAATTTAGGAGACAAAACAGGTGAACGTAGGGGAAGGGAAAAAAAAGAGAGGGAGGCAAATGGTAGGAGAGACTCTTTAACTATAGAGAACAAACTGAGGGTTGCTGCAGGGGAGGTGGGTCGGGGTCAGGCTATGTGGGTGATGGGTATTAAGGAGGGCACGTGTAGTGATGAGCACTGGGTGTTACATGTAAGTGATGAATCACTAAATTCTACTCCTGAAACCAATATTACACTATATGTTAACTAGCGTTTAAATAAAAACTTGAAACAAAAAGATGAAAAAGGAGAGACAGAGACATAGATGGTTTTCACTCATTGACTGGACAAACAGTTTGCATAAGCTAAGTTTATATTCTATTCAAATCACAAATGGTTTGGGGTTTTGTATATGTACCACCTGTTTGGCCTTTGTTTCCATGTATTTGTCCTAATTTGCCTTCTTTATATTAAGTATAGGTGCCCTAGATGAGGTCTTCTGGAATGCTGATGATGTCATGTTTCTTATTTAGATACTGATTACACAGATTTGGTATTCATTTGGTTTAAAAATTCATGGAACTGCACAGTTTGGGTTTGTACACTTTCCTACATTTATGTTATACTGCAATAAAAGTTTTAAATACTGTAGTCACAGTCACTTCATAAGGAAGATAAAACCTTACAGACAAAAGTTCATATTTTATTAGGAAATCCAGGATCTCAAAGAAGGTATTAGATTTCAGTCCAGGCAATGCATTTACTCTGTTTTGGTAGATATAACAAAAATGTCCCTTTAAAAGTGAGACTCCTCGGGGCATCTGGGTAGCGCAGTCGTTAAGCGTCTGCCTTTGGCTTAGGGCATGATCCCAGCGTTCTGGGATCGAGCCCCACATCAGGCTTCTCCGCTGGGAACCTGCTTCTCCCTCTCCCACTCCCCCTGCTTGTGTTCCCTCTCTCGCTGGCTGTCTCTATGTCAAATAAATAAATAAAATCTTAAAAAAAAAAAGAAGTGAGACTCCTCTTACTGTCACTTCAGTTTGCTCTACGTTGCAAATTATTTGAAAAATAGGGTTAAAGAAGAGTTACGACAGAGTAGCATGCTTTTCCTCCTTTACCTGTGTATCTAAATCCCTGGAGGGAAAGCCTCTTGGAACAGCTATTAGCCTACTGCAGAATCTTCACAGAAAGACGGTGTCCTTTGGGGGTAACCACAGCCTCCTTCCCTGTCTGTTACTTTCTAGGGTCAGGCTTTTGTGGGGCTATATTCAGACCAACACCGGGAAAGAGAAGAGAAAGTGAATCCCATGGTAACGGAGCTCCCACTTCACACAGCAGTTGCATACCCATACTGCAGATTGTTTTGTGCAGTTTCCAGAGCCTTCCAGCTCTCCAAGCACTCTGAGCCCGATTCTTACACCTGCTACATCGCACAGCCATGAACTGTGTGCAGTAAAGCAGGGCAGCTTGTTTTAGTAGATTGGTATAATCATGTTTCATTTTCAGTTTGGTTCAGCTCAGTGGGTATACATTAAATGTTTATATATTTATATTATATTATATTATATTATATTATATTATATTATATTATATTATATTATATTATATATTATATATGGAAAAGCTGCTGGGTGCCGGATTACATAGAAAATGGACTCTGCTTGTAAGGAGCCTGTAGTCCAGAAACCCGTTCATTGTGCCCCATTCTCCCAAGTGAGAATGTAGTCCAATATACTTTGTGAGTACTTCAAAACTGAAATGATGGTCCTAGAAAGCAGCATGGGTGTGTCTGAATGTTAAGAGTAACATCATTTTGCAGAGCACTTGACAGCTTTCTGAGAGCCTTTGACATAGTTCATGTCATTTGAATAATCATGTGAATATAGCCTCAGTTTCCTTTTCGATGTCTTGGTCAGGGAGAGGCCAGAGGTAAGGAACCTGTAGCCTCTGTGGCCACCGGAGAACTGAACTAGCTCCGAAAGTCTGTGGACTCTTCACGTTTCTAAGATGACCTCTGAAATTGTTTACCACAGGCTTAATAGCTGTAAGAGATACAACTTCAGTCATTTAAAGCAGCTAGCCAACTGCTTTTCTGCCAGCTTGATTCTGACTTTTTTGGGATTGATTGTCTGCCAGAAAGATTCTGACATTTTCTCCTGATCAAAACAAGCCCAAAACAAAACAAAAAAACATGCTAATTCTTTCCTCAAAAGATCTGTGTCAGTTCTGATTGCGGGTTCTAAGATGGGTGTTTGATCACACCGCTGGGAGATGGGGCAAAGTGATGCGTCATGAGCGGGTCCCCTTCAGCCTCCGTATTTCAGAGCTGAGCCGGCACTCCGCACTCGGCCGTCCCTTTGTGCGGCACCTGGAAGGGCTTGTCCCGGAGGCCGGATGCGTTTCCGGTGGGAGACAGGTGAGGAGGAGGACGAGAGCCTGGGGCCCGTGGCACGGGCAGGCCGGTTGGCTTTAGGAGGGAGCACAGGTAGAAGGTGAAACTCTGGACGTTGTTCCGTTGTGCCCATGCTCCCTGGGAATTGCATGGACCTGAAGACATCAACAAGCAGTGGTGGGAAGTGATCCCTGGGGAGACTGGAGGACACACCCCCTGCCCAGAGCACTTGACACTCTCGGCTCTAGTGAGGCTTCCCAAGGAGGAAGGGCTGGCACCTGCCTGTAGTGAGTGCTGCCAGCAGGTCCCATCACACTGGGCACGCTTCTGCTTATACGGTAGCCTTGCACCGAGCTCCTGCTACCTATCGTGACCTGTGCTTGCTTCTGGGTTGCAGACTTGTATCTGCTATCCCTGCATCAAGGAGGCTATAAAGAAGCAGTGGGGCATTTACGAACCTGCCCCACAATCATTTCCTCAAACTGAGAGCCACAAATGTACCCTTGGGGAACGGCCTGAGATTTTTATACTATTTTAAAATTGTGTTTGTTTCCAAGGGTAATCTAAATTCTTTTGAACTTAGGTACAGACTGAACCATTTTATAGCAATAAATCACAGTCAGCCCACAATGCAATGGTATCATTCTAAACAGTCACTTGTATCTTAAGGAAATTAAGAGGGAAAAAAGGGAAGCTGCTGTTTTATATTGGCTCCCGTATTTACCATGGTTTCCCTTCTCTTGGGTCACTCAGTCCTGCACCGCCCCATTGTCTGTGCCTGAAAACTCTTGCCCCAAATATTTTGCCTGGTGTTCTGGTTGTTTACAGCAGGACGATAAGGCTGGGACTTGTTTCGTAGTTGCCAGAAGCAGAAGTGTGTGGCTGACATTTTAAAACTTAAAAACTTAGTTCTATAGTCAGTCCTTCTCCAATTGGGGTCTGTGGAAATTGTTTTTCTGTAAAAACAAACAAAACAAAACAAAAACAAAAACAGTATATTATTAAATTTGAGAAGACTCACCACAAGGGAATGTGCTAGATGTCATGGAGCTCAGAGGAGCAAAGACATGGGCCGCCTTGTCCCATGAAATAGGTTAGGGAGCTGCTCATGAAATGCTTGGTTGACATTTGGTAGTAAAAGTACACTAAGGATTGGAAGTTCTCTGTCGAGCTTGCCATCCTTTCAGGGGAGCTTGGAAACAGGTGTGAAGCAGTTGAGATGGCAAAGAGCAGAAGCCTGAAGCACAGTTCAGACCACTGAGGATGTTAATGGGAAAAGGAGGAGCCGTGGGCCAGCTCTGCTTCCGTGAGGTGTAGGGGAATGGGAGGCGGCCGTAAAAGGCACACGGAGGGGCAGTCAGCTCCGATCATATCCAGAAAGAGGGAGACCCTCTATCAGCGCAGGTTTCCAGAAACCGAGCTGTCATCTGTGGGGTTATCGTTGAGATAACACGTTCATTTATAGAGAGGGTGATAATGGAAGGGAAGACTTCAGTACACAGGTATTTAAGAATTAAATTCTGTGCGTCCATTTCTTTTCATATTCTCTTGTTTGTTTCGAAGATTTTATTTATTTATTTGACAGAGAGAACAGCAGGGGCAACAGCAGGCAGAGGCAGAGGGGGAAGCAGGCTCCTTGCTGAGCAGGGAGCCCGACCTATGCGACCCATGCAGTCCTCGATCCCAGGCCCCCGGGGTCCTGACCTGAGCCGAAAGCAGATGCCCAATGACTGACCCCCCCAGGTGTCCCTCGTCACATTCTCTTGTGTTATTACATTGGCTGCGAAGGAGGCAGTCCCTGAGCTGTGACCCCAGTACGCAGGGGACAGGAACTGTTCCTAAGCTGTTGAGAGTGAAGGGGTGTGGGGAAGACAGCTGGACCCTCTATGAGTTTGCTCTTGACGGATACCTGTCTCTTTTGTAGACCAGCTAGTGAAGCTCTGGCCCCTGGCTGTCCTCTTAACTCATACGCTGATGGTGAAGCAGAAAGTCAGAGTTCCCAGAATGTGTCACCATTTCTATGCATGTGTTTTTTAAACAGGTTTTTGTGCAGCTTAGAGTCAGTGTTGTCTCCACTGGGTCTTGTTCCAGCAGGGAAAGTTGCTTATCAGGTTTTGTTGCAGGGATGCCTGAATTTTCTGCATCAGGCTTGCAATGTGAGGTCAGAAGAATCCCCCCCACCCCCAAGGAAAGTAGAAAGAGTAGATTATACCTCTGTAGGTCTATTGCCTGAATCATTGCCTATAAACTTTCTGTAGAACTGCTGTACGTATGTGTATATATATCTCCTGCCTTTCTTCAAAGAAATACTAATCCTGAGACGCACAGCTAAAGTCAAGTGGAATTCACAGATAACTTAAGAAAAAGATGAGCTTGGAGGATCTGCATAATTATATGAGCCCTCTGCTTGACCTAACTGGAACATTGTTCCATTGGAGAGAAGCTCCAGTAAAGGCAAAATGGGAGGATCAGACTTTTGCAATTTATTTTACCCATTGCTATTTTTATATCAGAACTGATTTGAAATATTACAAAATAAAATTTAAAAGTACTTTCCTAAATTTTTCTTTACTCTGCATTTCATCATCGGATGAGCAAATAACTGGAGAGAGAACTTTCTTTGTTTTTGTTTTTTGGTGTCTACTTAATAAAACATGTTTTTTTAACTCCTGTGTTTGGGGGACAGCATGCCTTTTCCCAGAAAATCTCAGGTTAACATTAAATAGGCCCTGGATGTTTATCTGATCTTGTTTATAGGAGCATGAGAAGCTTGGTAACGTTCGTATATGCTCCATGTTGTTAACTAGGTAGGAGGTCATCGGAACATTTAGAATTTCCCCATCAACTTCTAAGATTGTCAGGTGAGGTCTGCTGTGTCCTTACCAGGAGCGTTGTCATCTATCCAGCGATGACCTCAGCTATGTGAGAAGGAAGGTCTGTGGTTCTCTTCGGAGATCTGCGTCCAGTGACAGAAACCCCGACGACTCCACGTCTTTCCCAGAGCTAACAAGGGCGGTCTGGACTGTTCCAGTGCTGGGCGGCCTCAGTGAATTCAGTCTGAGCCTCTGCTGTGGTAAATGTTGTAACTCACACAGGGCGTTAGAGTCATTGATTACGAGTGAAAGTTGTATATGTGTGAACAAGCAGGGAGGGAGCCGCAGGTACCCCGCGCTTCTTTATGACGTCTGTCACGTTCTCGTGTTTGTGTTCTCATGCAGCTTTCTCACCAGGTTGTCAGCTCTGTGCGGGAAGGAGCTGTCTGCTTTAGTCAGCCTCATGGCTCACAGCACCATGCCATGTACACAGTGGGCACTAAATAAATGCTGATTGCATGCACTGAACATATCTAAAGTATAATTGCATTTCAAATAAACCTCTGAAATCCTAACACGTCTTTACTCACTGGCAAGCATGAGTGTATTTTAACAAAAGGGGGGAGAGACTTTGTTTAAACCAGCAAATTATTAGATTATAATGATCTCAGTTCGTGAATTTCCTCATTGGCCTTCTTTAGACTCAATTTGCAGTATACAGAAAAACAACCATGTCTAACGGAGTGCGACAAGTGTTTTCTTGTTTTACTTTTCAGAGAATTCATCCCCAAAGTATAGAATATGCATTGGTTTAAAAGTATTTTTAAGGAATTAGCAGTTGCATTAAAATAGAATTATCAAGGAAGAGTCATCTTAGTTTCATGCAATCGTGATTAGATGTCTTCATGTAGAGGACTCTAAGAGTTATCTGCAGTATTCACCATCATCCAAACAACAAACGGGTATAGATTTCTTTTTTTAAAATTCAAATTAGTAGAAATTAGCAGGGCAGTTCAGAGAAATGTATCATCTTCAGAGTCCTCTCAGTAAGTAAAGGAAAACTATTTTTACATTGAATATGATAAAATAAGTTCAATAAAAGGTCATAAGCATGATAACTCTTAAATATTACATCAAAGAAAAATAAGTTTGACTTTCATTTACTTGGAAATAATCATTAACTGTAACCTCAAGAAACACTGTGAACAGAGAGCTTTCTCCCCACGGAGTGTTACCAAAGTCAATTGGGTGGCTCAGTCGGTGAAGCATCTGCCTTCAGCTCAGGTCATGATCTCAGGGTGCTGGGATCGAGCCCCACCTTGGGCTCCCTGCTCAGTGGGGAGTCTGCTTCTCCCTCTGCCCTCCCCCTGCCCTGCTCTTGTGTGCACTCTCTCTCTCTCTCAAATAAATAAATAAAATCTTAAAAAAAATTTTTTGAATGATCAACCAGGTGGTATTTTGAATGTTTAAACCAAAAGACGTAAAATTAAGGGACTCAAAAGAAATATTTAAACAAAATAATGATAGTGGGTCAAACTTTGCTGCCACACGTGAGTGTGGACAGGAGTCTTGGTCTTGATTTTGCACGTACAAGTTGAACAAATGATTATTTTTTATTTTACCTCCGGAAACATAGCATTGTAAGTGCCTTTATTGGGATGTAGAAGCTGTCTGTAAACTTCCTTTCACCGTTTTCTTTTTAAAGCTTTTTTTTTTTTAATTTTAAGATTTTATTTATTTGAAAGAGAGACACAGAGAGGGAACACAAGCAGAGGGAGAGGGAGAAGCAGGCTTCCCGCTGAGCAGGGAGCCCGATGTGGGACTCGATCCCAGGACCCTAGGATCATGACCTGAGCCAAAGGCAGATGCTTCACTGATGGAGCCACCCAGGTGCCCGCCTTTTGCCATTTAAAAAAAATAGATTATCACATTTAAATGTCAAAAATTAGGATAAACTGCCATGCTTTAGAAATATAAAGCACACCCCTCTAGGAGTGTGCATTCTACCTATTTTGAATTGAATAGTACCCTTCAAACGGCCTGTGAGTGACCGTGTACCCTTGCAAGGGTTACCCTCGACATTAGGACTTACAACGTGGCCTAGGACTTGAGCCACAAATCAAGTTAATACCTTTCAGGAATATGGAGGTCTAGACCAGTGGTTTGCCCATCCCCCGTCTCCTCCACGTTGTTTACTGCATGGGCCAGCCCCCACCACCAAGGATGGCCCCCAACCCAAGATGTTCACAGTGCCGACATCGAGGAGCCCGGGCTGCGCAGAGCCAACCACATTCAGCTCTTGCTTATCCATCTTAATATTACAATAGAACACACTTGTGTTCTTTATTCCCCTCGCTTTGGAGTTAATTATCCTTTGCCAGCACGAAGGTTGGCATTCCTGACAAGTCGCACTTGCCAACATTCCACCTTCACCTGCACCAGCTTGCCCAACCTGAAAACTTACCAAGTGAAAGCAAGAGTCATGGGAAGACGCCTTAATTATACCCACTCGTAAACTGGCTTGAAAAGGAATCCGTGAGGCCCTGGGAGTTAAAAACTGGCTGCTTCACTGTTGTAGAAACAACATAAATTTAACATAAAACATGTGCTTTTCTTTTTCCTTCTTTTTTTTTTCTTCTTCTGGCCATGTAAGAGCGCCATGAGGTACAGAAATCTTTCAGCACACCACTGGCTCAGAACTAGAAGAAAAACCAGCGTGTTCGAGCCCAGCTTTGTCATGCAGAAGGGCAGCTGCTCTGCTCTGAAGTCTCCTTTCTCTGGGCAGCAGCCTGCCCAGCGGTGAGGATGTGTTTGTAGCTGGAGTCACATGAGTGAGTGGTAGACGAATGCCTGTTCTTGCACTGTGGTCTGCTGTCTGCACTGAGGTTTTACGGTACTGCACCTGCGGGTTTCGCACAGGGAGGGAAGCCTCCGGCCAGGCACAGGTCAGCGTCGGGCCCCGACCCACCAGTTGCCTGAAATCGCCCCCAAGGGCTGAGACATCCCATGCCTTCTGCCATGCCTAAAGGGAGTTACCCAGAGCCTCGTAACAGTCACACACCTGTGGGGTGTTCCCTTGGCATTTGCGCAGGGCAGGTGACCATTGGCGCTGTTGGAATTGGAGGCCGACTTGAAGAACAAATCTGCTTGTGAGCTTCAGTTGAGTAACACTGGTCTTTCCCCTGTAATTCCTGTGTATCATAAAACACAATAATTTCTTGAATTTTATAGTCACTTCCTATAATAATGCCTGGCATACACCTGGTGCTCAATAAATATTTGTTGGGTGAATGAATGAGTCCAAACCTAGATGGGATCTTGGCCCGACTCTCATTTAACAGGGAAAGAAACTCAAGGTCTACAGAGGTTCTGCGATTCCAAAGGAAAAGGTTGTTTCCTTGGCCTGTGGTCTGTGTGCCTCTGTGAATCACGTGCTGATACACCCAGGAGAACATGCGTCTGGCCGCCCTGCTGGCACGGGCACCCTCCCGGTCCTGTTCCCAGCTTCTTCAAAGGGGCCTCCAGAATTGCTCTAGCTTTAAGTTCCCCCACGTCTGCGTCAGCCCCAGTGGAGAGATCTAACGAATGAACAGTCGGGGAGTTGAAGATCTCAATATAATTCCTAATTTTAGAACACTGAAATAGATATTTTCAAATGTTTGGCTCCATTAAGTAAGATTTTTTAAAAGTGTCGTTTATCGTATGTATTCGTTATTGCTCTATGTAAATGCAATGCAGGCGTTCCTCTCTGTATAAATTAATAAGCTTTAGAGAACCAGACATCGTTTTGTAAATAAATTGGACACATTTTAATCAAACTTAGACTACACCCAGCTATATAACTGAACTTAATTCGAATTTGTATATGGTATGTTTTTTTTCCCAAAAAGGAGCCCAGTTTTCTCATCAGTAAAAAGGAGAGGTTAGTCTGCATGCTAGCTAAGTTACCTTCCAAGTCTAAGCAAAGTAGCCTAACGGGAGGGTCCTGGACAGTGTTCACAGGGCTCCTCGAGCCCCAGAGTCAGTACCATCACTTAGTTAGTGGCTGTGTGATCTCGTGGAGACACCTCTGTCCACCTTAGTTCCTCACCTGCTGAACACCCAGCACGGTGGGACCTAAGGCCACAGGCTGTCCTGGGGATCCAGAGAGGCAGGGTATGAGGAGCACGTGGCATATAGAAGACGCTCAGTAAATGTTAGTCCTTTAATGCTGCCGCTGCCGTTATCGTAGTGGTTCTAGGTCCCGCCATCCAATATGGCAGCCGTGAGCCCCATGCGGTGGCTCTTGGGCACTTGGGATGTATGTGCCTTGTCCAAGCTAAGATGTGCTGACCGGATTTTGAAGACTTACTATAATAAGAAGGGTGTAAAAAAATCTCATTTAATGTTTTTTGAATTAATTACACATTGAAAAAACTATTTGAGGTATATTGCATTAAGTGAAATATATCTTGTTAAAATTAATTTTGGCAGTTTCATTTTTGTTTGTAATGTGGCTACTAGAGCATTTTTAATGATGTGTATGATTGTCATTGCATTACTAGACAGTACAATGGGTGATATACATGGGGGGGGGTCCCAGAAATGTGCTGTGTGTCTTGTTATAACCTCATTTCCTCTGCTTCCAGCCCTTGCATCATGGACCTGAATCTTTTACTTTTTTAGGCTTTATTTCTCTGAAGGGTTGGCCAAGACTGAAAAAAAAAATGCATCTAGGCAAACATGAATTTAATTTGCTTTCTGACCGTTCTGTTCTGGCCAAGGTGAAGTACTATCCAGGCACGCATCTGCCTCCGGTAATTGAAGAGAGAGCCAATTCCTTATTCTTCCAAGAGCCCACTGAGGAAGTGTCACTGAACTTGCTGGGTTACCTTCACCGCGTTGGGCGTCATTATCAAGGGCAGCACGTTGCTCGGTGCTCCTTCAGTCAGTGGTTCCCAGCTGTGTTCCTCAGACACACGCTAGTCTTAATAGATGCTCTTGAAAAAACCATTCTGTAGTCAATTAGACTTGGAAAGCACTGTATCTACAAGACCACTCCTTGTGTACATTTCATATTAAAGATTCTGAAAGGTCCTGCAATAAAGAGGCCATCTAACATGTTACAACCCACAATTACTCAAATTTATTTGACTATAGATCATTTTTTCAAACAATACCTGTGAGACACACCCCACAGCCCACATGGAACACTGTTTCAGAAATACTCTCTTAAGGGCGCCTGGGTGGCACAGCGGTTAATCGTCTGCCTTCAGCTCAGGGCGTGATCCCGGCGTGCCGGGATCGAGTCCCACATCGGGCTCCTCCGCTATGAGCCTGCTTCTTCCTCTCCCACTCCCCCTGCTTGTGTTCCCTCTCTTGCTGGCTGTCTCTCTCTGTCGAATAAATAAATAAAATCTTTAAAAAAAAATACTCTCTTAAATAATGAAAAGGACCCACTCACCTGAGCAATGTTTTTAGGGAAGAACAGGTGGAAACAGTTTCCCTGAAAATGTTTGCAAGATCACTCTTTACTGATTGCCTTTGTAGGAGGAAATCGCTGATAAATAGTGTCTCTGAAAAGAGTGAAGGTGAAAACACAGAGGAATTGCTATTTCGTAAATACATCAGCTTTTTGAAAAAGAATGCCTTGTTTAGATAAGTAAAATAAGGAAAACATTACAAAAGTTCTGTCTTACATTTGTATTGTCTATTTTCTGAAAATAGTTGAGACATCTTATGAGAGTTATAAATATGATAGGGCCATTCCAGCAAAATTGTAAAGTAACAAGAATGTGGTCATAAAGGAGTAGAGAGGCTCTACCAGCACCTGTAGCTAAAGGGGAGCCAGCCTGGAGCCTCCCAGGTACAGGGAAAGCCTTTGCAGGTCCCTGGACCCCACTCCAGATCTGGCCTGACTGCTGCCTGAGTCACCGTGAGCACGGCCAGCTCTGGGAGCATCTCCTGGGAGCATGTAGTTACTGGACACTTCAGTTTAGAGGATTTTGTATTACTGGAGATTTTTTTTTTTAGTGGATTTTTTTTAAGATCTTATTTATTTGACAGAGAGAGAGAGAGAGATAGCAGAAGTAGGCAGAGTGGCAGGCAGTGGCAGAGGGAGAAGCAGCAGGCTTCCCCCCGAGCAGGGAGCCCAGTTCAGGGCTGGATCCCAGGACTCCAGGATCATGACCTGAGCCGAAGGCAGACACCCAACTGACTGAGCCACCCAGGTGCCATGGAGAAATTGTTATGCAGAAAAACTTTTTATAAAAAAGAGGAAACCTAATGCCTAAAGAAAGAAACCTAATGCTTTCAAATAAAATGTTTTTTGTTTTTTTTTTTAATATGTTATTTATTTATTTATTTGATGGAGAGACAGCCAGTGAGAGAGGGAACACAAGCAGGGGGAGTGGGAGAGGAAGAAGCAGGCTCTTAGCGGAGGAGCCTGATGTGGGGTTCGATCCCACAACACCCGGATCATGCCCTGAGCCGAAGGCAGACGCTTAACAGCTGCGCCACCCAGGCGCCCCTCAAATAAAATGTTTTTTTAAATGGAAAATGTATGGGGTGCCTGGGTGGCTCAGTCTGTTAAGCACCTGCCTTTGGCTCAGGTCATGATCTCTGGGTCCTGGGATGAAACCCCATATTGTTATTTATTTATAAGTAAATAAAATATTTAAAAAATGGAAAATGTATTTGATCTGGCCTACTGCTTTGCAAAGTTGAAAACTGAGGTCAAAGAAATCAAAGTAAAATGATATATCTGATAAAGGGTTAATTTCTAAAATATACCGGGAACTCCTAGAAATCAACAGCAAAACCCCCGAATGATCCGATTCAGTATGGGCAAAGGGCCCAAATAGATACTTTTCCAAAGAAGACATATAGATGGTCAGCAGGTACATGAAAAGATGTTTCACATCACTAGTCATAAGGAAAATACAAATCAAAACCACAATGAGATATCATCTCACATCTGTTAAAATGGTTATTGTCAAAAAGATGATAAATATTGGTGAGGATGTGGAGAAAAAGGGTTCTTTTTTTTTTAAAGATTTTATTTATTTGTCAGAGAAAGAGAGACAGAGAGCACATGAAGAGGGGGAGGGGCAGAGGGAGAAGCAGGCTCCCCGCTGAGCAGGGAGCCCGATGCAGGACTCGATCCCAGGACCCTGGGATCATGACCTGAGCCGAAGGCAGACGCTCAACCGACTGAGCCACACAGGCATCCCGAAAAGGGTTCTTTTGTACTGTTGGTGGGAATGCAGTGTGTGCAGCCACTGTGGAAATGTCTCAAAAAATTAAAAATGGGACTACCCTACGATCCAGTAATTCCAGTGCTGGGTATATATCTGAAGGAAACGAAATAGAATCTCAAAGAGATGTCTGCACTCCCGTGTTCACTGCAGCATCATTTGTAATGTGAAGACATGGAACAACCTAAATGTCCATTGACAGACGCGTGGATAAAGAAAAGTGATGCAATGGACTATTATTCAGCTCTAAAAAAGAAGGAGATCCTGCCATTTTCAACAACATGAATGACCCTGGGGGCCATCATCCTAAGTGAAAGAAGGCAGAGAATGACAAATACTGTATCTCACTTATATGTCAAATCTTAAAAAAAAAAGAAGTTGCACTCCTAGAAACTGACAGTAGAATGATGGTCGCCAGGGGCCGGGGGTGGGGAAGCCGAAGGGTGATGATAGCCGAAGGGTGCAAACCTCCATTATAAAGTGAATCATTTCTGGCAGTCTGGTGTGCAGTGTGGTGACTGTAGTTAACGGTACTGTCTCGTGTACTTGAGATTTGCCAAGAGGACATATCTTTAGCATCCACACCACAAAAGAAAAAAGAATGTGAAGTGATAGGTGGGTTAAAAAAAAAAAGGAATCTGTATGCTGAATCCTCTAAACACAGAATGTGATATGGCTATAAAGTAATCAGTCAGATTCACTAGCATCATCATTAACTAGGAAAATATTCCATTGGGGAGCAGAAACTTCTATTTTTTTATTCTCCTTGTTTTCTGTTTCTTTCTTTTTTTTTTTTTTTAAAGATTTTATTTATTTATGTGACAGAGAGACAGCCAGTGAGAGAGGGAACACAGCAGGGGGAGTGGGAAAGGAAGAAGCAGGCTCATAGCGGAGGAGCCCGATGTGGGACTCGATCCCGGCACGCCGGGATCACGCCCTGAGCCAAAGGCAGACGCTTTAACGACTGCGCTACCCAGGCACCCCTGTTTTCTGTTTCTTAATGCACAACACGTATTAATACACTGTATGTGTGCATTATAAATAACATTTATTAGAGGGATGTTTTCATCCACAAGGAATGATGATCAAAAATGTTTAGACCTTCCTGCTCTACTTGGTCCACTGATTTTTCAGTCAGTAATAAGGGATATTTATAAGAAGTTTTTAAAAGGGCATATGCCTGCCTTATCCTGGGGTGACGTGTGAGTCATAGGTGACAAGCATGTGTGTTGTGTAAAGCCGTGTAAGCTGGTATCTGGGTCCTGCAAGGAATGTGAGTTATAAGCAATGATGAAGTTGGCGAAGTTTAGGTAAACACAGCTGGGACACCCCCATGGCCTTTGGGTGACCTTGGACGTCACTGTAATTTACCTTTGGAGATGCTCACATGCTTCTTGTTAGCATGATAGGACCTTCCATGATGCTGTTCAGTGGTTCTGCTTGTTTGGGTTTTGGTTTTTTTGGTTAACAGACTTTCATGGAGCTGATGGAATACAGTGGTTAAAGGCGTCTTGAACCAAGACTGGGTTCAAAGTGGGGCTGTGTCTCACTGGCCTTATGACCTTGGGCAGGGTCAGCTTCGGAGTGAGGCTAAAGCTTCTGTTGGAGCGCTGAATGGGACAGTGCATGTGGCTCAGGACGAATGTCCGTGGTGATTATGCGGCACCGTTGTGGCACAGCTAGGCAAAATACGGTAGCAGCTGATCCAGAACTTAAACAGGGAGAAAAATTAACTAAGTACCTAGAAGAGATTTCCTTCTGTTGAATGACTTTAAGAATTAAAGTAGCATAAGATGCTGGTGACTCTAGGAAGGAGCTGTACATCACACCTGACCTGTCTCTTAATTAAAGGAAATCCAGACTATTAACACAAATGGTGTGAACACACACATCAAACCAGGGCTCACCAAGGATCTGCTTTTTCTGTTCAGAAGTATTTCCCAGACTTTCCATGCTGACATTTGGTGCAGACACCAGGTAGCCCTGGGTGTGTGTCCTGCTCTCTGGAATACCTTCCAAGGACCAAGAGGGGAATCTTTGGCTTTATGGGCTGGCTGTTTGAATTATAGTACGAAGTGGCAATAAAATCAACCGACCGTTATTGCCTGAACTTGGAGGCACTTCAGATAAATCTTTTCCCCAAGTATATTGTGATGCTGGTGTAGCCTGGCTGCCGACCCGGTGTCTGTGAAACATACAAAGGGTGACCCTGGGTTAAAATCAATTCCAGGCAAATTCTTGTTCTCCTTGCCCTTTGATTCTCTGCAAACTGTGTTGCAGGGAGGGGTACATTGTCTTGGCTGTGTTTTAACTGAGCCAATGCTTAAAATGTTCTCTGAGTTTAAATTTTACAGCAGTCCTATTTCATTTTGCCAAATGCTTATGACTGTGTCACTTTAAACCAGCATACCTTCACGGAAAATTTAATCTATATTTAACTTTTTTTTAAAAAAGAAAGCTCTCTATTATGAATGTATGTGTGTCCAACACTTACCCACCTCACTCTGCACAATTAAAATCAAGCACGGGTGGTTACGTTTGTGATGTGAGAGGTACTCAACAAGTCTCAACTGGCTGTACACACACACTCACAATTCGACAAGAATAATAAATCTGAAAACCAGCTTGAAATTCTTTTATTAGTCAGAAAAAAGTGCTGTGCCACTATTTTTATTAGCTGTGAAAGATCAGTGAAAGTGTGTGACCAGAGTTGGGTTATGCCGTCAGCAGCTTTTATAGAACTGGGTGCTGTCTTGGTTCTGGTGTCCCCAAGGGAATGTGGTCGGAAGACCATGTGACTAGTTCGCAAAGTAGTAGGACCCAAACCTAGACCTTTAGACCTTAGTTGCTTCTGTAACATGGGAAAGAAGAAAGTCATTTAGGAAAAACCCCAGGCTGTGAGGATAACAGAAGCCAGCTCGCTTATTTCTCACTAGGAAGACATTCCTATGGTGTCGACTCATGGCGTGGCGGGGTCAGTAATTGGGAGCCCAGATGCCCTGCAGTTATAGCAGACACAGACCTAGGAACTCAAAATGCTATTTTGAAGCAGTATTTTCTTTTTTCTTTGAGTGTAGCTGACACAATGTTTCAGGTGTGCAACAGGGTGATTCAGCATCTCTGTACATTGTGCTGTGCTCACCACAAGCGTGGCGGCCATCTGTCCCCACGCAACACTGTGACTGTATCAGTGACTGTATTCCCTACGCTGCGCCTTCCATCCCTGTGAGATATTCACCGTATGAACTGAAAGTCTGTGTCTCTCCCTCCCCTTCACCCAGTCTGCCCACCCCCACCCCTTTCCCTCTGGCAACCATTAGTTTGTTCCCTGTATTTATAGGTTTGTTTCTGCTTTTGTTTGTTTACTTATTTGTTTTTTTATATTCCACATGGGAGTGAAATCATATGGTATTTGTTTTTCTCAGTCTGACTTAGCGTAATACCCTCTAGGTCCGTCCATGTTGTCGCAAATGGCACAATCTCATCCTTTTTTTTATGGCTGAGTTATAGTCCAGTGTATCTCAAGTGATACTTTCCATTCTTTAAAATAAGCAGAAGTGTTATTTACTTTTAGTATGTATGCTTTAGCAATATGAAGTATGTGGATCTTGCTAACGCAGTACAATATTATGTGATTTTTTTTATGCTCAAACTAGTAGAAGTGTGAATTCTATCCACATTATAAATCATAATATGATCTTTATAGATTGACCGTAGGAACAATGATCATTGATCTCCCCATAGAAAGTTCTACTCCATGTTTATAACCTTTGGCAGGAGGCACAAAGAGAACAGAATTTTAATAAAGCTTCGGTTTGGGGAAAACTTGAAACTACTGCACTCTCCTGCCCTAACAGATTTCTCTACCAAACCACTGTCCTCTTCATTATTTCACCTGAAGCACAGATCCATGAAGAGCTGTGCTGCCCAGACTCCCACCACACCACCATCCACCAGGGCTTAGACCTGGGCTTGTGCTTACAACAGCTTTTAAACAACTCCAGAGAAGGAAAGTTGATACTTCTTTCATAGTTCGTTTTTGACAATTGGGGATTAGGTGTTCCTTCCCATCAGGCTTCGCTTCCTCCTTCCTTCCTCCTCCAGACCCTTTCCTCATCAGCTTCTAGCAGAGGCCACTCATTGTTCCATGTGCTCCCAGCCCCGGCCATCCACCATGTCCCTCCAGGGGCTGCAGGAACCAGCAGAACGGGGTCCAGCAGGGCCTGTCTCAGGAACAGGCCAACAGGGAGCAGGCAGGGCTCTTTTATTTATAAACGGATAAATTCAAACAAAATCCGGACAGTGTGTCCAAACGATCAGAAGAGTACAAATCTCTTCCATGTGATGTAGAGGGCAGCCTTTAAAATTAGCCTGGGGCTGGAATCTGGGCATCGTCTTAACTTCAGAACCCCTACGTGTGCCCGCCCATCCGTAGGCTCCCACCTCGTCTCTGGAAATGCTGCTTGAATCTGTCCCTTCCCACCTCCCCCGACCCTGGTCTCACTGCGAGCAGAGCATTGTGACAACCTCCCCACTCCTCTGCCAAGCCTCCTTTGACCCGCTCACCCTTCTGTCTGTCTCAAACTGTTCTAATTGTGATGAAATACACGTGACACAAAGTTGCCACCTTGACCATGGTCAGTGTGCAGCTCAGTGGCACCGAGCAGAGCTGCACTGTTGGGCGGTCATCGCCACCATCCGCCCACAGAGCTCTTCGCATCTTGTCCCCTTGAAACCACAAGTCCTCGTGCTTCCCTCCCCCCAGCTCCTGGCCACATCATCCTACTTTCTGTCTCTGTGCTTCTCACTATTCTGGGACCTCATGCAAGTGGAATCCTGCAGTATTTGTCCTTTGGGGACTGGCTCGTTCCACTTTGCGCGATGGCCTCAGGGTTCATCCGTGTCGTAGCATGTGTCGGAATTCTCTTCCTTTTTAGGGCTAATGATACTCCACTATGTTCACCACGTCTGGGTCATTCCTATGTCCATCAGTTGATACTAGGGTTGCTTCCATATTTTGGCTATTGTGAACAACACTGCTTCGAACGTGGGTGTCCACTGGTCTCTTTTCAAGCTCAAATATGATCAAGTCCCTCCTCGGCTGAAAACCTTTGACAGCTCCCCGCACCTGGGGCACGAAGTCCAGGGTCGCCCCTATTCTCTCCTGCCAGCCCTCTCTAGGTCTTCTTGCTCATTGTTCCTGGCCAGGCCTTGCATTTTCGTACCCTCTGCTTGTGTGCACGCTCTGCCCTCCATCTAGAATGTGATTGCAGTATCTCTACCTGGTGAAATCTTATTTCTCCTTAGAGCAAAACAAAACCTAAAGAGCTCAGGTGTCCTAGCCTTGGGCTTGGCATTCAGCAGTGCCTGCTCCCCATCTCCTCCTCCACTATTGCACCTTTAAGCACATCGTGTGTCTGTGTCACCTCTGGGATCTGAGCTCCTGGCGGGTGGGCATAGCATTTGAAGTGTATGTTCTTCTCTAATTAAGGGACAAACTTACTGGAACTAACTTGCTTTAGCAGCGTGACAGATGTGACGGATCCTGACCCCCAGGAGACCCCTCTTAAGTTGTAATTTTGCAGACTCCAGTTGCTGCCAAGGTCATAGGTCTTTGCATGAGTGTATCTGGTCACCAGAGAAGTGATTTGTGGGGCAGGTGTGACTTCTACACAAAGATTGGGTTTTAGCCTTTTTTGGTCAAGTTAGGGTCATGAAGTTCTAAAGTCTGCTTGTCCAATGTTAAGAGGAAATTTTCAAGAGCTGCCCTCGTGCCTCTGGCCCCACCTGCTCTCCAGTGCACGTTAGCCCACTGTCCCCTGGGCACGTGGCTCTGGCCACACTCGCCACTGCTTAGTTTATCAAACCAAAGTTCTTAACTCCCTCAGGGCCTTTGCACAAGCTGTTCCCTCTGCCTGGAAAGCTCGTGTTCTGGGTCTTCTGTTGTGGGATCTTTCTCACCTTGCAAGAGTATTTGTTTGCTCTTTAAATGTCTCTCTAGCTAGTCTGTCCATGCCGTGAGGGCAGAGCTCTTACCTGCTTCTTTGACCTCGGCGCCCACAGAGCCCAGCACTGAAAGGCAGCTTGTTGGGCACGAAATGCCCAGAGTTGAAGTGAAAGAACCCGGATCCCGGCTCTGTGGCACCTTCTTTAGCTGTGTGAGTCTAGTCAAGTACCTTATCCTCCCTGGGACTTAGTTTCCTCTTCTGTAAAGTAGGATGGCTGCCCCCCTCTCTGGGGTGTCTTGGAGGACTCTTGTGGAAGGGCACTGAGCCCGCACTACGCAGTTAGGACAAGGAACAGTCAGTTCCAAGCCTTGCAAAAGAGACGGACACAAAATTCCTTCCTCGCGATGTATTCATTAATTAAACATATATGGAGAGATGATTTCTCGGGAAGTGATATGTCCTTGGCCTGATTGCGCCTCTCGGTCTTTGATGTCCTTGCCCAAGTCCTGCAGTTTTAATCCTTGCTATTCTTCAAAAATCAGACTTTTCTTTCAATAGTTTCAGTAATCCATCAATCAGTTCTTACTAGTAATTGTAATTATCAGTAATTGTAGTTATATTAGTAGTAGTAGTAATAATAATAATGAGATTGATCCTGCTGCATGCTGGCTGTGTTGTAGTAAAAGCCAGTTCCACGCTGCTCTCCGCAGAAGCCTCGGGGAGCTTGTGCTGCTCAGGTGTGTGGATCTCGGATGCAGGAGGCAAGGTGCAGGCCGGCAGAGAAGGGCTCCCAGCCTCCCCCTGCATTTGCAGCTGTGCTGTGCGGGCCAGGCTTTTGCACAAGAAAGTTGGAATAAGTGGTCAAGGAACAAAGCTGGGCAGGGCCGTGCGGTAAGGACAGGCTCCCAGTGGGGCTGGGGTGGCGCCAGCTGCCACATTAGAAAGCGACTAACAAAGGTGACTGTTCTGGAAAAAAAGCAGGTGAGAGCTTGCACAGCTCTGGAGTCTCCTTGATTCCTTGCTCCTGCTTCAGCCAAGCAGGTCAGCTCCCCAGTGATCCTGAAGACAGTGAAGTTGTGAGGAGAGGAAACAAGCCGGGAAAACTCGGCTTCCCCTCATTGGAAGATCCCCCTCCCGCCATATCTGAAATAGTGCCCTTCAGACATTTGGGGGATACACTTTTGATGAGAAAGGTGTTATTGTAGCTTTCTAATTCTTGTAGGATATTTGCCTTTCTTAGGTCAGGGAGAAAATGCAACCCCTTGCACATTCTTCAGGGCAGACTATTTTAATTATTACCAGTTTAATGTGTGTTTTGCTTATTTAAGGAAAATCCCTGCGGTTCCCTGACATGCTCAGTGTCATAACTTCGGGTCTGAGTAAATAAGACTTCACAGCCTGACTCCTGCAGGATCTAATCCTTGGGGCTGGGGAACCTCCTTCACCCCTGGGTAGAGAGGACCTGCCTCTAGAAAGGAGGCCAGCCACAGAGCCGAAGTCACCATTGGCAAGAGCCAAGTGTGTTCTCAGCTCCAAAGGACGGTGCCTGGTCTGCAAATGTGTGTATTCCATGGCATTCCGTTTGCCTGCGGCAACTTTTCAAGACCCGCAAGTTGGGTGTCTTTTGGCCCTCCCTGAAATGTTCCAGTTTTGATAGTCATTGGTGCTGCCTCCCTCCTGTGCATGCTTGCCATTCCCAGCGATTCCAGGACAACGCGTTTCATTAGAGAGCTCCATTTACAGGGCTTTCCATTTAGAAACAATGCTGTCAGCCTGGGTCGAAGGGACAAAAGCCAGGCAGCAGCTGCCTGCTGGGAGGCCTGTGAGCCAGGAGCTCTGCGAAGCCATCCTAAGCCTGTCCCCGTCCGCTAGACCTGGGAGAAATGTGGATTATGTAATTATTCACTGGTTTCCCAGGGCTGAGAAACAAAGGTTATAATTAAAATATGAAGGCTGACAGACCCTAGAATCCTACCTCCCGTGCTGGGGCAGGTCTGCCCCATCCTCTCCCCAATCCAGCCTCCCCTGTGTCCCAGGTAGCCTCAGAGGGGTGGCACATTTCCTAGGAGGACATTTGATTCCTGGCCATTCCCCCAAGGTGATTCACATGAGCTTACAGTCTTTTTTTTTTTTTTTTTTTTTTTTTAGCTCTTAACTGATACACTTCATAACGAGCTAGTTTTCTTTGTTTGGAGTGGACAAACCCAATCCCCAAGGGACAGTGATGATTTCTTCAGTCTCTAAGGAAGACTTTTCATTTTCCCCAACTTGCAAAAAGACAGGTACCCTCCCTGGCTCTCAGTGGAATATTTTCCATTTGTATTTGCAATCGCTGAGTACGGTATGTGTCAGAAACTTCTGTCAAGTCTGTGAGAGGAAAACATTGCCTGGTGGCTGCCTGTTCTTATTCATCCTCTGCCTTGGGTTCCCTGCCCTCCCCCTTTCTGGAAGGTCTGATTGGTCCTGCTTACAGCTGGCCCTTCTGCTTCACTCCCTTAGACCACCTAGCCTGTGTCCCTCAGGTTCCCCAGGCCAAACGCTTCTAACGAGAGCATCGGTGCCACAGCCTGTAGCTAGAACCTGGGCATTCTGGTTTGATGCTGTCTGCGTCTGGGTTCACTTTCCACAGGACATTGTGAGTCCTTGCAGTTCCTCATGGCATTACTGCTCTTACGTTCATGGCAGGACCCCCCCCCCCCCCGCCCCGCCCCAGCCCTTGACCTTCCCCTCCTTCTTGCTCTAAATGCTCTTCTCCACGTTCATGTCTGAAGGCTGCCTCGGACCCACACATGGAGAGCCGTCCCCCCCAGCCTGGGCCTCCCGTCTGCACCGTTGTTACAGAGCCCCTCGGAGGGAGGATATACTGGCAGGTCCTGCAACCACGGCAAGTCCAGCTTGTGCAGACGCACCTCCTCCTGCGATACGGGGAGAGGTTCACCCCTATTCATTTATGCACCTGAGTCCCACACTGGAGCCCCTATAGAGGTCCCCGTTCCCCCATGATAACGGTCTTGGGTCAGCCCTCACCATCTTCCATAAGAACGACTGAAATTGCATCCTCCTCGCCTCCCCTGCTCTGTCTTAGAGCTTCTCCACATTGCGGCCAGAACCTTCTCTAGTACAGGGGTTTGCAATGTTGACTGCACATTGGGATCGCCTGGGGAGCCGTGAGAAGTCTTCACGCCAGCCCCAATCCCTGAGATTCTGCTGTAATTGGTCTGGAATGGGGCCTTTTGGGTATCTTTTGAAAGCTCTCCAGGTGGAAATGTGTAGCTAGGGTTGTTCTAAATTGCCACTCTGATCATGTTACTAACTTGGTAACTCTTTGTGGTATCTCAAGTTCAAAATGGAACATATCTGGAATCGGGATTCACATTGACACTTGCGCATTAACTCATTCAGCCCATGGGCATTATTTAGGAGCTGTTTATGATAGTTGTAGATAACGTGATACGGGTAATAGTACGCTGGTTATATTCCTCATAAATGCATGTCCTTGAACTGATCCACACCTGGTCATCCAGCTTCCCTTCTTACCTTATCTCCTTCCCTGAACTGTCCTCCCAACACACACACACACACACACACACACACACACACACACACACACACACGATCCATGTTATCTACATTGAACTTTGTCTTAACTCCTCTAAGTTTGAATGATTTACTTTTTTTTTTTTTAAGATTTATTCATTTATTGATTTTAGACAGAGAGCACACACAAGTGCATGGAGGGAGAGACAGAGGGGGAGGGAGGAAGGAGAGGGAGAGAATCTCAAGCAGACTCGGCATGGGACTCCATCTCACAACCCTGAGATCATGACCTGAGTCGAAACCAAGAGTCCAACACTTAACTGACTGAGCCACCCAGGCGCCTCACTGAATAATTTACTTTTTTGTTCATCTGTGCTTTCTCTCCCCAATTATATTTCCACGTACTTGAACTTCAGGCATTCACATGCTTGGTATGGAGCTCAGCATAACCTGAAGGAGGGGCAACCTCTGGGAGCCTCAGTATCCCCATTCATGTAATAAAGATTGGGTTGGCTGATCCACTGGGTTCCTCCAGCTCTGAGCTTGAGTTTGCTCTTAAAAATTAAGTGATTCTGCCACAGTTTATCGATTAGAAAGAGAATACAAAAGTTATATCCTTGAGTTTGAGCAAGTGATTCACAGAACCTGGAGAACCCCACGGAAGGCAGACTGAATACTGACATCTTGTGATTCTATAGCAATGCTGGTAGCTTAGGAGTTTCATGGAAAAGGTTTAAGTGAAATGATAGTCGTCCTGGGTTTATGTGTAGCCGATACCTGGGAAGTTAAGGAACTTGTCTGATGTGGCATAGTCAGTAAAGCAGCTAGCAGTGCTACTTATATACTTTCTATGAATAATCTTTATGACCTGAAGATTTTATTTCCACTGATTTTCAAGCTGGCGGTGGCCAGTCAGGCTCTGCGTCTCAGGAATACTTTTGTGCCCCACTAAACAAACTCACTTGAACATGACGTGGAGCATGATGGAATTTTACCTCATTTGTCTTTGCAGTTCTCATTTCACGTATCACTGGACTTCGGTGTGGTTGCTTTGCCTTTGACAACAAACTGATAAATAATGCAGCTAACTTTTAAGTTAGCATGGAAAAATTTAATTTCAGGTTCACTTGTAGGTCAAAAGTTCTCGTGTTTCATTAATCTGTTTGTCGCCCAATCATCTTATGGAAAACTGTCAGCTTTTGGTGTGGAAATAATTTTCTTGAAGGCAGTATTTGTTGAATGACTGACGGAATGAAAAAACACCAATTGCGTAAGTGTGAAAAAGATCTGGGTGTTTTCGTTGGCTACGAGTTCAGTATGAGCCAACAACAGTGTGACGGGGATGTTGGAGCACGTTAATAAAAGTACAGTGTCCTGAATTCAGGAGGTAATCATCTGGCCAACGCCATGTGCTGGTCAGATCCGTGTGCAGTGTATGATGTGATTCAGGGCACGTTTGAAAGGGACTGCAGCCCGTGGAGCATGTGACGTGGGGAGTGGCTGAGGGGGTAGAGAGTCAGCAGAGAGTAGCTGAGGCACAGTGGACAGACTTACAGGTGCTACGACAGCTGTCCTCAAGTATTTGAGATGCTGTGAAGTGGCGAGGGAAGTAGGCTTATTCCCCCGGCTCGAGAGTATAGAGCTGAGACAAATGGTGTGAAGTTGGAGGGAGGCGGATTTTGGATCAACATAAGAAAGAATTTCATAAACAGCTAGAGTGACCCTAAAATGGAATTTGCGGTTCATAAATTTGTAAATGCCTCACCCTGGAAGCATTTAAGCCAAGTTGGGTTGGGCAGTTGTTCGTAACCTCCTCTCCAGAGCAGAGATGCCGGTGTTCACTAGAAATTGGGGCTTCCTGGCCTTGGAGCTTCTGTTAATTCAAGCATCTCATGAGTTAAGAAGCTGGGGATTTCAAAGAAGTCATTTTATTTATGTTAAATTCTGTGGCTTGGAGTTCTCGGTAACACTGTTCAATAAAAGTTCCCTACTTTTCTGCAAACACTATAAAAAATTGAAGATTCTTGGTTCGGGTAAAACTAGAGTTCAAGAGAAAGGATATTTATGGTGGGTGTGGTTATGCTTAAGTATTTTATCAGACTTCACTTTGAACGGACACTTCTGTGCAAAATGCAGTTTCACCAGCTTTCTTCTGTGTTTGGGTCATTTAACGTCACCTCTTAGGGGCTTGATTTTCTCACCTACAGGTCGGGTGGAGCTGGGACGTTTGAAGTTCTTGTGGTCGCCGCGTGGAATGCTGTGTGTTCTAGGAAGCCGGGGGGAGATAGGCTCTTGCCTTAGGACAGTCACGGAACCTCGGTTTTGTGGGCAACTCTGCCTGGTGAACAATGTGCAAAGATCGATGACATTGAAACTCTAAAGTTCATTTCACTGAAGAAATGAATTCTTTTAAAATAATTGTTCAGAGTTGCATAAAAGCAAGTGGTAGTTTTGCTATGAACCAAATCAAGAGTTGCTTATATGTAGTGCATGAAACAAGATGTCAGTTAAGAAATAGACTGGGCAGATGTTGACTTAGTCGTCTAAAGAATATGTGGAGGATGCTAGCAAAAAAAAAGAAAAAAGAAAGAAAGAGGTTTTCAGTGATGGTAAGGCTGAAATAAATCAGGAAGAATCAGAATTTTAACCCTTCTTTCTTGTGTTGGGCTTGGTGTTGCGTCCTGAGGTTTTAGATTTGTGTGTGGACATGGGGGGTCCCGTGAGCACCAAGGCGAAATACTGAAGTGAACAAAGGATGACAGGTCACTCGTGAAATGCTGGGGGACAGGTCTCCCCGATGCAGACCAAGCAGCCAGGATTTCCAAAGGACACAAGAGCCAGGAAGCAAGTTCTCGTTCGTGATGCCTGGCTCCTACGTGCCGGGCAGCAGTCGTCCTCCCTGGTGGTGTCAGGGTGGGAGGGGAAGAACTTTCTCTTAACTTTCGGAGCAGTTTTAGGTTTATAGAGAATGGAGCAGGGGGTTCCCGTGTATCTGCTCTTCCTCCACAGACCTTCAGCTTTCCCCTTTTATGACGTCCTGTGTCCGCGGGTTGCATTTGCTACAACTGATGAACCAGTACTGATGCACTGTTATCCACTCACGTCCGAGTTTACCTCAGGGCTCAGTCACGGTGTTGGGTGTTCTCTGGCTTCTGACAAATGCATAATGACATACGTCCACCATCGCAGGGTCGTACAGGGTAGCTTTGCTGCCCTAAAAATCCCCTCGCTCCATGTGTTCGTCTTTCTTCTCCAAACCTGCTGGTAGCCACTTAACCTTTTACTGAATGTATTTGTTCTTATATTTTGTATTACCGTATGCTCACTGTGTTTTGACAATGTGAAACTACTTCACCTGTAGTAAGCGTTCTGTGAATCTTTGTTAAGTATTTGCGTGAATGCATGAATAATCACTTTTGCAAGACTTCTTTTTTCTTTGAAGATTTTATTTATTTCTTAGAGAGCACAAGAGAGGGTAGGGTCAGAGGGAGAAGCAGACTCCCCACGGAGCAGGGAGCCCCATACGGGGCTTGATTTGGGGCTTGATCTGGGGACTCCAGGATCATGCCTGAGCTGAAGGCAGACACTTAACCAACTGAGCCCCCAGGTGCCCAGTTTTGCAAGACTTCTTATCCATTACATCATCATTATGAGAAAAGACGTTCTCACGGAGATATACTGAGGGGACACTGGATGTGCTCTCGACCCAGAGAGCCAGCTGGTTCCGGGTGAAAGTTGAGTGGAGAAGCAGAAACCCAGCTCTCAGTTCTAAGCACTGCTGGGCGTCAGGGGAGCAGAGAGGGCCTGGGAGCATGTGCCGAGTTAGCTGCTGGCAGCTTCAGGGAAATACAGGCTAATCTATGTTAGCTACCTGAGAAAACACACAGGTGAGTGAGAAAGACTTGCAGAGAACCCCTCTACCCCACAAAGAACAATTTAATTCCTTTTTTTTTTTTATGATTTTGTTTTTAAGTCATCTCTCCACCCAACATGGGGCTCAAACTTACAACCCTGAGAATAGGAGTCACATGCTATACTGACTGAGCCAGCCAGGTGCTCCCAGAGGAACAATTTATTCAAATTTGTTCCTGTCGTTTTAAGTTGTCTTGACTTTTCAAGTGCCCAGTTTTATGAATTGTTAATTGTGGGATTCTCATTGAGAGTTGTGTGGTTTTATTCCATTAATGTGTGCTATCTTGTTCTGTCCTTTTGTTGGGCCACTTTGTGTGGTTGTGTGACATTTCTGTTTTCAAGAGTTCATCAGTAGTTTTACACACAATTATTTCCTCTCTCCTGGGTGATTTCCATGTGGTATAGTTTAAGAAGTGAAGCTAATGCAATCTCATGGTAAATTTTTGAATTTCACACTGTAATGCTGATTTTCAAAGTCCCATATTCTGTAAGGAAAGTATACTGAGGCACAAAAAGTCTTTCAAAATTAACCTTTCCTGCGTATCTTTTCCATTTATCTTTGTATTTGGAATAGCTAACTATTGCCAGAACCCAAGCTCTTGTTAATATCTCTGCCACTGGGGGTTTCTCGATTTCAGGAAAACATTTTATAACTTTTCACCTTGTGTTTTGGGAGCCGTAGGTGGTTAGGGGCAGGAGGCTGGCTGTATAATAGACACCATAGTTCAGATGATTATTTGGGGTCGATCGCAGTGTAGTAATGCGGTTCCCTCTGAGAAGTAGGTTTTTGGAACTTGGTGTACTGTGTGGCCTGGAGAAAGAGCGCAGGCTTTGGAGCCCAAGAGACCTGGGCTCAATCCCAATCCTACCCATTACCAGCTGTGTTAACCCTGTGATCTTTAAAAATTATGTGTGTGTTTTGGTTAGCATAGAATAGCTCAGTAAATTATTTTCAATTGTTAATATGGACATGGTCAAATCTATATTTTCTGCCACATAGCAGTCTTTTAAAGCGACTCTAGGGGAGCCTGGGTCACACCATTAGTTAAGCTTCTGACTCTCAGTTTTGGCTCAGGTCATGATCTCACAGTCGTTAAATGGAGCCCAGCGTCAGGCTCCACACTCACCACAGAGTCTGCTTGAAATTCTCTCTCACCCTCCCCTCCCCCCATTCTCTCTCTCTCTCTCTCTCGCGTGCGTGCACTCAAATAAATAAATCTTAAAAAATAAATAAATAAAGTGATCCTAAAGAAGGTAGACTGTATGCTGGGAAGTATTCCTTGTGCTGCGTAAGCAAGGTGGTGCAAACCACAGCCAAAGCACCCATGCGGGCTGCTCTGGACCGTTTTTCCACCAGCAGCATTCGTGTGGAAAAATAACATGTACCGCCGCGAACCATTTAAAATGAATCCAATGGATTTTGTTCATGGTATTTAATAGGCCACTTAGTAATGGACGTTAGGTCCCTTGTGTGGATGGGGATGCTGCCTTTTATGTAAGATATGTGTAGCAATTCAGCTTTCAGGTCCCAGGCCTGGGAAGGCTATGGGACCTTTATAAGCCGGCCCACCCACGGTAAGGAAAGCAATTGTCCAAATGTGGACAGCTTTTCCTCCCACTGTTCTCAGCTGTTTCCAATTAGCCCCAATATCCATAACCCCGGGTTGTGTCTTTATCAGCACAGTTCTCCCATGTCGATGCAAATTTTAAACCTCAGAGGGAAAGGAGACAACAATATATATGCGTTTATAACATAGCTCTCCCTTTTATTACAGCTCTTCACGCATAAATTTCTCTTCTCTGATTAAACTAGTGGTTTGTAGGCCACATTTGGTGTTTGTGAGGCAAGCTTTTTCCCTGCCACGAATGAGGGTCTCAAAGGATGTCAGAGATCTAAATCACCATATAAATATAAACAAATCTCTGTGTGAAACTATTTTCCATATGCAAATTTTTGGCACGAAGACAAATGGAACTTAGCCAAGAGACTGAAAAAGGTTGACCAACTATGATCTAATCTCCTTAACCTACTAGGCAATTTATTATAACTTGATCGACATAATTTATAAGGCATTCAAGAAATGAGTCTATTTACGTATTGCAAACACCAGCATCACTAAGCGTATGATTTTTGGAGATGAGTGGTTTGGATTAACTGTTCCTCAAAAGATCAAGTGTTTCGTGGTCACTTTTCATTGTAGGCTGAAATGGGGGAGCAGGGATCTAATTGCCCCGGGTAGTGGAACTTTAATCTCTAATTTAGGGGAATTTAGGGTGCTGGAGGAGGAATTAAAAGACCCCAGTGAACCAGGAGAGGAACACAGTGCTGGGAAGATTAGTGAAAAGTAATAAATCCAGCCTTTAGGAACAAGAGAGCCCCAAGGCTAGAAGCTAACGGTGGAATGAGGGAGAAGGTGAGGAGTGACTGTTCTAGACCTAAGTTTCAGCCCCAGCAGCAGCTGGTCCTAAGACTTGGTAGAGGAGGAAACTTCATTTCCGAGTTCTGATTCGTCTTCAAAGACATGACAGAGGATTGAGGCACATTAGCTCTTGCCTTCGTGGTCCACTGTGTGATAAGCAGTTTTGGCTTTGGATGTGTATAAATCAAAATTGGAGTAATATGTGGACATGAAAAGGTTAAAGAGTAGAGAAACAAAGGACTCCACACCCCACGTACCCCTTTCTTAACTCTGGTTAAGGTCATAGCCCTACTCAGTCACATCAATGGATAGATCACCCTGATAGAAAATCAATAAAAAAACATTGGCCTTGAATGGTACATTAGACCAGATGGACTTAACAGATATTTAAAGAACATCCCATCCAAAATCAACAAAGTGCATACTCTTCTCAAGCACTCATAAGTCATATGTTAGACCATAAAGCAAATCTCAATAAATTTAAGAGGATTGAAATCATATCAAACTTTTTTTCTGATCACAATGGTATGAAACTAGAAATTAATTACATAAAAAACATGGAAAAATTACAAATATGTGGATATTAAACAGCATGCTACTGAACAACTAATGTTCAGTTGAAGAAGACATCAAAAGAGAAAAAAATACTTAGAAAGGAGAATGGAAATATAACATACCAAATTTTACTCTATGCAGCAGAAGCAGTTCAGAGAGGGAAGTTTATAGCAATTATAGACCTACCTCAAGAATTTTTAAGAGTCTCAAATAAACAACTGAACCTTACACCTCAGGGAACTAGAAAAAAAGAACAAACAAAACCCAAAGTTTGTTAGAAGGAAGGAAATAACAGAGCAGAAATAAATAGGGGCCAAATAAATCTTAAAAAAAAAATAAATAAATAAATAAAAGGGGCCCCTGGGTGGCTCAGTCAGTGAAGCGTCTGCCTTCAGCTCAGGCCGTGATCTCGGGTCCTGGGATCGAGCCCCACATTGGGCTCCCTGCTCAGCGGGGAGTCTGCTTCTTCTTCTGCCTACCCCTCCCCCCTGCTTGTGCACATGATCTCAGTCTCAGACTCTGTCACATGTCTGACAAATAAATAAATAAAATCTTTAAAAAAAAGACAAAGGATCATAAGAGATTGCTGTCACCAATTCTACATGAACAAATTGAACAATCTAGAAGAAATGGATAAATTCCTAGAAACATATAACCTCAATTCATACCAAGACTGAATTATGATGAAACGGAAAATCTGAAGAGACTTATTACTAGTAAGGAGATTTAATCAGTAGTCAGAAACCTTTCAACAGACTAGACAACTTCACTGGCAAATCTACCAAAAATTGAAAGAAATAATACCAATCCTTCTCAGACTCTTTTAAAAAAAGAGAGAAGAGGAGGGAATTCCTCCAAACTTATTTTATGAGGCCAGCCTTACCCTGACATCAAAACCAGACAAGGATGCCACAAGAAAAGAAATGTAAAGGCCAATATTCTTGAAGAACATACATGCAAAAATCCTCAACAAGATATTGACAAACCAAATTCAACAATACATTAAAAGGATCAAACAAATCAAGTGGGATTTGTTCCAGGACTGCAAGGATGGTTCAACTTCCATAAACCACCCAGTGTGATACACATTAACAGAATGAAAGGTAAAAATCGTATCATCTCAATAGATGCAGAAAAAACATTTGACATTTCAACATCCATTCATGATAAAAACTCTCAACAAAATGCTTATAGAGGGAAAGTACCTTGTCATAATAAAGGCCATATATAACAGGCCCATAGCTAACTTCATACTTAACAAGGAAAAACTGAGAGCTTTTCTTCTAAGAACAGGAACAAGACGAGGATGCCCACTTACTACTTTTATTCAACACAGTTTTGGGAACTGTAGCCAGAGCAGTTAGGCACGAGCAAGAAATAAAAGGCATCCAGATCAGAAAGGAAGATGTAAAGCTATCACTATGTGCAGATGATATGATATTATATTTAGAAAATTGTTCAGACTCCACCAAAAAAGAGAAATGTTGAAACTAATAAATTCAGTAAAGTTGCAGGATAAAAAATCAATACAAAAATATGTCATGTTTCTATATACTAAAATAAACTACTAGAAAATTTAAGAAAACAATTCAATATATAATTGCATCAAAGAGAATAATAAAATTCCTAGGAATAAATTGAACCAGGGAGGTGAAAGACTTGTATATTGAAAATTATAAGACATTAATGAAAAAAATTGAAGAAGAAACAAATAAATGGAAAGATATTTTGTGCTCATGGATTGAAAAATTAATAGTTAAAATAGCCATACTACCCAAAGCAGTCTACAGATTAAACAGTTTTCCTATCAAAATTCTAATGGCAGTTTTCACAGAAATATGATACACAGTCCTAAAATTTGTATGGAATCATAAAACTCCTAAACAGCGAAAGCAATCTTGATAAAGAACAAAGCTGGAGGCATCACACTCCCTAGTTTTAAACCATGCCACAAAGCTCTAGTACTTAAACAATATGGTAGTGGCAACAAACACATGAGTCAGTGGAGCAGAACAGAGAGCCCAGAAATAAACTCACATGTATACGGCCAATTAATTTATAACAAAGCAGCTAAGAGTATAATGAGGAAAGGACAGACTTCAATAAATGGAAATGTGAACAGCCACATGCCAAAGAATGAAACTGGAACCTTTTCTTATGACATATACACAAGAATTAACTCAAAATGGATTAAAGACTTGAATGTAAGATCTGAAACCATGAAACTCCTAGAAGGAAACATAGGCAGTAAGCTCGTAGACATCGGTCTTGGTGATGATCTTTTGAATCTGACACCAAAAGCAAATGCAACAAAAGCAAAAATAAACAAGTGGGACTACATCAGACTAAAAGCTGCTGCACAGCAAAAGAAACCACCAATGAGGTAAAAAGGAACTTACTGAATGGGAGAAAATATTTGCAAATCATATCTCTGATAAGGGACTGATATCCGAAATCCATAAAGGACTTGTTCAGTTCAATAGCAAAACATAAAAACCCCAAAACTATCCAATTAAAATATGGGCAGAAGATCCGAGTAGACTTTTTCCAAAGAAGACATAGAGATGGCCAAGGGGTATGTGCAAAGATGCTTTACAGTACTAACCATTAGAGGAATGTAAATCAAAACCAAAATGAGATGTCACCTCACACCTGTTAGAATGGCTGTCATCAAAAAGACAAGAAATAACAAATGCTGGCAAAGAGTGGAGAAAAGGGAACCCTTGTGCATTATTGGTAAGAATGTAAATTGGTGAAGCCACTATGGAAAACTGTATGAAGTTTCCTCAAAAAATTTAAAATAGACATACTGGGGCACACGGCTGGCTCAGTTGGTTAAACATCTGCTTTCAGCTCGGGTCATGATCCCAGGGTTGTGGGATCGAGCCCCGGATCGGGCTCCCTGCTCGGCGGGGAGCCTGCTTCTCCCTCTCCGTCTGCTCACCCTCCCACCCCCACTTGTGCACTCTCTCTCAAATAAAATCTTTAAAAAAAATAAAAATAGGAATACGATATGAACCAACAGTTAATTAATGAAGAATTTGGGTAATTAAATGAAGAAAATGAGTATACTAACTTAAAGAAATATCTGTACTGCTGTATTCATTGCAGCATTATTTCTAATAGCCAAGCTATAGGAACAACCCAGTGTCCATCCGTGGATGAACAGATAAAGAAGTTGTGAGATACACACACACACACACACACACACACACATGCACACACACCCCCAATGGAATATTATTCAGCCATAAAAAACACGCCATTTCAACAACATGGATGGACCTTGAGGGCATTATGGTAAGTGAAATAAGTCAGAGAAAGAGAAAAACTTATGATCTCCGTCCATGTGGAATCTAATGTATATATTAGATTACATATTAGATGATCTATTATCTAATCAATATAGTAGAATAGATTAGATAATATACATAGATATAGATTAGATAATATATATTAGATTCTACATACACATACTACATATAAAATAAATAACATATATGTATAGACTATGTCTTTTATATATATATATATATATATATATATTATATGAAACAAGCTCAAGATACAAAACAACAGATTAATAGTTGTCAGAGGCTGGGGTAAGGGGGTGGCACGTGAGAGAAATGGATGAACTGTTTTTGCTTTTGTTTTTAGTTTAAATAAATTGAATTTAAGAAAAGAAAGAAACGAACGGATCAGAAACCTGGAAATAATTCACAAATAATTCACAGTCGATCGTGTGTATCTTACTGCTTGAATGAACTTACGTTTTCTCTTTATTTTATCCCTGCTCATTTGCATGGAAAAGTGGATGTGGGTTTCTAAATATAATTTTGTGGTGCTTCTTTCCATTATCTTTGTGCCATTTGGATTATATTTGATATGCAAACAGCTGTGTATTATTGCAGATTGTTACAGAACAAGAATTGAACTGAACTGAGTAAATGGAGTAAATGTAAAGACCTAACTGGCATTATTTGATGATTCATGAATCTGGGCTACATCCCATCTAACAGATAGTTGGGAGCCCTGAGGCGTTGTATAGAATGGAAGCCCTCATAGGCAGAAATGGGGCAAGATAAGGAAGAAAAAGAAAGGGTTATTTCAGACAAGGTCACCTTCCTTTAGTGGGAAGGGCAGGGGATCTTATCGGGCAGATTACCTAACTAGTGCTAATCAGGATCCCAAACTGATTGGCTGAAGCTGCAGTGAGGTTAGGTGTTCAGTCTGGTGGGGCTTAACAAAAGCAACTCCATTTTCAGCCTGTTGCTTTTTAACAATGTTCACATTATTATTTTACACGGAGGTGGGGGGGGTTGGTTTTTTGAATTCCCAGCTGCCTTCTTTCTTCCTCATTTCCTTGGAAATGTCAGAAACTGACTTTAGGCATCCTGGCAGAGCTACTTAAAATGTAATGCTGTGCTCTGTGCTGTGCTCCTACAAAGTTGAACGAGCCCTTGCTGCTCCTCTGAGATGCATCTTACCATGTTGTGGGTGTTGTCTCATGGCAGCACAGTGCTTTGAACCCATCATTTCCTCATTTTAGTACTTAAAATTAGCCTGCAAGGGAGACACCGTGGTTCCTTTTTATGGGGGCTCAGAGAGGTGCAGTGACTTCTCCAAACTCCCAGAGCTAACACCTGAGCGCAGGGCTGTTTGCTGCCGAAGTGTGTTTACTCCTCTGCACCACATTGCTTCTCCATTCTCATCCTCTAAGTTCCAATGGAAAGAACAGATGGAGTCAAGTTTCAAACAATAAGAGAAATTAAGAAATCTGTGCCCGGAAGCAAGAACGCCTGCCCTCATTAAACTGGGCTGCATTCAGCTCCTCTCATTCCCATCCTGTTCTGCCTTTTGGCAGTTCTTCTCTCCCCCGCGTTTCCTCCTTGGTCTTGTGTGAAACCTCTTCCCTGGTGAAGTCATTAGGTCCCAGGTATTATTTTACTTTGGTCCATCATTTCAATGCAACCACATGTGCTGATGTGATTATGGAAATCTCTGGACGGCAGTAGAATTGTGCAGGGGTTGAATGTATGCATTTGAGATGAAAAGACCAGGTGTGGGGGAGGAAACATCATGACCAAAAAGTAGGTTTTAAAAAATGAATACCAAACCTGTACGTATGGAAAAATCTCTCTTCCCATGAGATCCTCTCGGAGTATCTTAGTGTTGGCACACACACGCAGAGATGGTTATGCTCAGTCTTCTGAGATGGGCCATCTTGAAATCAGCCGGAGGACACAGAGCATCGGCCAGGCTCGCAAAAGAACGTCATGAGCATGGAAGGCAGGTACTGGTTTCGGTTTTGGATCTGTGTAGAGAGGGGAGCAAAGCAAGTAGATGGAGTGATTTAGGAAGATGTGCTGTGCTCAAGAGAGACGAAACAACGAGGCAAACCCCAGGGCACCTCGAGATTGGAGGCGATTCGTGTCCCAGATTGTAAATTCTAACTGTTTCCTTCTTAAACTAAACAATAAGCTACATTAGTGCAGCCGTTCTCGGGGTCACTGGCTTAGTGCTGCACATTGGTCTTGCTTTCCTTGGCTTTCCACCTCCACATGCAGACCTCAGAGAATAAAAATCTTAATATGAAAAACTGATTGCCGCTGTGTTTCATTGCTGATGGGAAGGCAATTCCTTTCAATATTCTCATTTCAGCAGCGCCTCATGATGTGTGATGAGCAAGAGGCAGGAAAAATTGTATTGCATATTTTAGGTTTATTTGCCTGAACATAATAGGAGCTTTATTATTTTTTTAAAATATGCTGTAGACCCACAGATGCAGAGAACAAACTGAAAGTTGCCAAAGGGGGGGACGGGCAAAAAGGGTGAGGGGGAGTGGGAGGTACGGGCTTCCAGTGGTAGAATGAATGAGTCACAGAGATGAACGGTACAGCACAGGGAACAGAGTCAATGACGTCGTAATAGCATTTTATGGTGACGGATGGTGGCTGCGTTTGTGGTGAGCACAGCATAACCATGGACTTGTCCAGTCGCTCTGTCGTACAGTGGAAACTAATGTAACAGTGTTTGTCAACACTTTTTTAAAAAAAGCGTTGTCTTTCGTGGACCAAAGAAACTTCCAAGCCCAGGTGAACATCAATTTTTGATGTACAATAGGATATAGTTCTTTCTGTCCTTAGTATTTTGATTTCAATTTAAAAATGCATGCATGTTTATATATAAACCAACAGATATAGAATGAATGTTTAATAATAGGTTATATTATGATTCACAGGCCATATTTGACTGTCAAACCGAAGTAATTTTAATTCATAATAATTGTGTCTTGTTCTTCCCCATCAGAAAGCCAATTATGCAAGCTTTGCCATCACACATGGAAAATAATTTAATGGAGAGTTCATTGCAATTTCAGGAGTCCAGAATATTGGATATTTTTTACAGAGCAGCCTACATTGCTTTCTTAAGGAGGCTGTATTACTATCTGGACATCCAGAAAGGGCCTCCCTGCTTTTTTGGAGTCTGCTTTTTAGTGATTCTTAAAGTGATTTCACTGTTCATGCGCTTTTTTTTTTTTTTTCTCTTGGGTCCTTCAAATTCTTAATTAGTGCCATTTGCTCTTATTTTAGGTACAATTCAAGCCTAATTAGAAACCAGAAACACTTATATGTCCACAACAGATTTAAAAAGCTTGACAGAAGGTTTTTAAAGAAGAGGTAGTGAAATAATTATATAGCAAGGTAAAGGCTATTTAACAACGCAAGGATAGATTTTCTCGTTGAGTTTTAGAAACTCTTTTTTTTTTTTTTTTTAAGATTTTGTTTATTTATTTGACAGAGAGAGAGAGTTTAAGTAGGCAGAGCGGCAGGCAGAGGCAGAGGGCGACGCAGACTCCCCGCTGAGCAGGGAGCCCGATGTGAGGCTTGATCCCAGGACTCTGAGATTATGACCTGAGCCCTAGAAATTCTCATGTCAAATTCTGAAACGAGGGAAAGGTCAGGGGGATAAAGGACATGATGGAAAGTAGACACAACCCAGTAGACTAAGTCATTTGTGCCACGGCAGACATCCCACACACAGCAGGAGCCCCAAAGACCGGTGTGTCTCAGCCCTCCCTGGTCAACATAACCAACCTGCACCACCAGGGAAAAGTTCAGCTACGTGCCATACCACAAAGCAAACACAGTGACATTGGAAGGCATGTAGCAAATGTTTTAGAGATACTTATCCGGAAACATTAAGCCAGCATTCTCAAGGCTTACAAAAGGCAACCTGCGTTATCTAGAAGGTGACTGTTTTTGATGTTGGCTTGATCCTTAAAAAATGGGAAGAGCGGATGAGGGAGGATTTCCCCCTCTCCTTTCTCAGAAATGTAATTCTGGAATTCCTTAGTCTGCCTGGAGGTTCTTGCTGCATTCTGGGGTTTTCATGTATAAACACTTAGATGTTCTAACTCAGTAACTCCCTAGAGAGGAGAGGAGTGAACGAGGAGTAACCTTTCCTGGTGACTCATGTGCTGGGTGGAAATTCCCCGTGCAAGAAAGCTGTGCTGGGTGAGTGTAAAGAGTTAATGCGCTTTCAAAAGCCTCTAATTTACTATTCCCGAAGAGTAATTTACTCACTAGAAGTATCTGGGTGACTATTAACACATTTGTAGCCTTGAGAAGATCAGTTCTATTTTAAGATTAAAAGTACAAAGCAAGAGCTGGAAAGTCATTAAAAACCGACAGCCAGTTTCCCATTTTTGAGAGTATTCATTAAAGATTCCTGTTGCAAAAGGAACAAGAAATAGCTTGAGATCAGGGCACCGTGAATCCTATTGTAAACAGGTTCACTCTGGCTGGGGAGAGGTCTGTGAATAAATGATTTTATTTAAGGTCTCTGGAAGGTGTTGGAAGAAGCAGGGGACTGGACCATATTTCCCCTCTTCTCTCCACTGACGAGTTTTTGATATACATGGCAAGGCCGAAAGGCACTGGGGGACAACAGAGTAAGTGAAGTAATTTCTCCACCAGATGAAGTTGAGTCATATAGCCTCTGCCAGGGCAAGACGAGCCTCTGCTACTACGTGCCTCTCACTGCCACCTCCCTTTATTCCTCCGGAGGAGGCCTCACAAGTGTGCCCCTCCTAAGCATTATGAAAAATGTAACTATTCCAAATAATTTCCCATCGTCTCTAGCATCATTGTTTCCTAGCAGTGACACATGATTAAAGTACAGGGCAGGCGTGTCACCGTGTTATGGTGCTAAAAACGCCTCCATCAGCATTTGGAGAAGTCACCTGTGCGTTCCTTTCTAGCTTCCCTTTTTTTGCAAGTTAACATTTTCCCTCTATTTAGAAAGACACTCTTACCTTTTAGCAGGTGGTGTTCTCATCTTTGGAAATACAAATTAACATTTGCAAATCAGTATAATCGAGACTGATTTTGGAGAATTGTAGCCCATGTTTAAAAACAAAATCACAGAATTGGTACCTGAAAAATTAATACCGTGGTCATAATATTGTGGCATTTGATAGAAAATGAGTCATTGCCAGGTTAAGATGATTTTCGGACTTTTGTTCTACTGTCCTTTCTTTAATGCAAGGAAATGTTTTGTGTGACATGCGCCCTGACGAGCTGGTGGAGGAGGGCTAGGGTGCTCAGGACATAATCGCCAACACACGCCAGCCAAGGAGCGCCATCGGCTTGCACCAGGCCAGTTTCAGTTCTAATGAAATTTGAAACCAAGATTTCTAGATGCAGTTTAGTTCAGAAGTCACCGTGACAAATTATCTTGTACTTCACAGAGACGTCTCTCTTCACTGTCAGGTTTGGTTTGCGGAGTTACAGAAAAGGGCCGTTCAAAAACTTTGATTCTTGGATTGCTATTAGGAAAATAAGATGACCTTTTCCTCCCCGCGGGGCTGGGGGCCGGGCGGAGCGGAGCGTCTCACTGCACATGGTGCTGTGGATTTGCAAGGAGAAGGCACCTCCCCCAGCAAGGCTCTGTGCCCCTCAGGTCACGTTCTCTGGCTGCCCCTGAGGGTGGCCGCACCGTCCTCTTCTCTGAAATACACTGCAGCATAAGCTAATGATGAGTGTAATTCTGTTTTTTAGATTTTATTTATTTGAGACAGAGAGCACACAAGTGAAGGGGGGAGAGGCAGAGGGAGAGGGCGAAGCAGACTCCCCTGCTGAGCAGGGAGCCCGACACGGGGCTTGATCCCAGGACCTGAGCCAAAGGCAGATGCTCAACCAACTGAGGCACCCAGGTGCCCGAGTGTAATCCTTTTTTAAAAAAATATTTTATTTTTGGGGCTCCTGGGTGGCACAGCGGTTAAGCGTCTGCCTTCGGCTCAGGGCGTGATCCCAGTGTTGTGGGATCGAGCCCCACATCAGGCTCCTCCGCTGGAAGCCTGCTTCTTCCTCTCCCACTCGCCCTGCTTGTGTTCCCTATCTGGCTGGCTGTCTCTCTGTCAAATAAATAAATAAAATCTTTAAAAAAAAATATTTTTAAGCAATCTCTATACCCAGCATGGGGCCCGAATTCAACCCAAGATTAAGAGTCACAGGTTCCACCAACTGAGCCAGTCAGGCACCCGATGTGTGTAATTCTTAAGCTTGAAAAATGATACAGCAAGAAACAAACATGATTTCACATTCACACAGACATCCCAAGACTTGAAAATAGCTAATCCACTCATGTAGAGTTAGAACTCGATCGGGACTGAGGTTGGTGGTCCCAGGAGGCAGGGTGGTGAGACACGCGTGCTTCTAATCCCACACACTTGTGATGGTGCCTCCGCTCCGTCACCCCGTAGCTGACTAGGTGATCTTAGGTGATCCTGACCTGCTGCTGGGTTGACCGGTCGGGATGGTGCGTGGCACCTGCTACAGTGCTTGGCCCACGGAGGCTGCCTCAGATTGAGTATGGTCTGCCATTTCAGAGTAAACAGTGAAGGTCAGGGAAACACACTGGAGATGGAAAAGGCTGTTGTACCCTAAACTGCTTTCAAGGTTAGTTAGGGACACAATACGAGGTGAGAAATGGAACCCGTGAGAAAATTATTAAAAAGTATTCCATTTAGGGGCAGCTCGGTGGCTCCATCGGTGAAGCGTCTTCCTTCGGCTCGGGTCATGATCCCAGGGTCCTGGGGTCGAGCCCCGAGTCCAGCTCCTTGCTCAGCGGGGAGTCTGCTTCTCCCCCTGCTCAGGCACTCTGTCTCTCTCTTGCTCACTCTCTCATAAATAAAATCCTTTTTTTGAAGATTTTATTTATCTGACAGAGAAAGAGCACAAGCAGGGGGAGTGGCAGGCAGAGGGAGAGGGAAAAGCAGGGTTTCCACCAGGCAGGGAGCCCCATGCAGGACTCGATCCCAGGACTCTGAGACCATGACCTGAGCTGAAAGCAGACGCTCGACTGCCTGAACCACCCAGGCGCCCCTGGCCACGTATTTAGAGTAGAGAGGTCTGGCTTTATTATTGAACTTCCGGGAGCCTTTGGGAACCGTATTTGCTTCTTTTCGCTACGACTTCTTCAATGAAAAATCATAGGACTCAAGTCTTCCTGTAAAGCGGCTTGAGATGTTCAGTTCTAGATTGATTACAGAGGAGTATGACGATTTGTTTTTTTATTGTACTTTTTAAAATTAAATTCTTATTTCAGGAAAAGCAAAAACAAAAAAACCTTGTGAAAGCTCTACGGTTAGTTTTTCTTCTAAAATTCAGATAATTAAGGCAAATTGATTCTCCTGAAATTGTTGTGCTTCTGAAGAAAAACATTTTACCCAGATCTCTCTTGAGTTCCATGCAGAGCCATCATGACTATGATTTTTAGCCCTCGTGGGGATTCTGCTGCACATTTATGATCTATAAGTGTTTGTTGAATGAATAGTAAACAGCCTCAGTCAAAGAGGTGGTTGGTGTTCTCCAGGGTTGTGGTGCCGGGCCTGAAAGTCCCCCTGGCTCCACCTCATGCCGACTTCTCCCCACGGGGCCCTGTGTGCCCTAGTGAGTACGAACGTTCCCCCGGGGTCTGCTTGTCCCGGGGGCCACAGAACTCACTTACCTGCTAAGACTGAACTCTGTCCACTCAACCTTGTCCTCCTTTCAGGGATCGGAGACCTTCACGGTCGTGAAGCCGTGATGGGCAGAGACCCTCCCCTTTCCCTCCAGACTGTTCCAGCTCCCGAGACACTGTCAGTGGAGGTTGGAATAACAGACCCCCGACAGCAGAGTGGGGTCGATGCAGTGAACCCGGGGAAGTGCCTGCACAGATTTCCCTTGTTTTCAAGGAGAAAATCCTTCCAGGGCACCCTGAAAACTGACCTTCCTGAACTGACCTCCCTGAAACCTTCACCAGCCCCAGAGGTTTGATTACATACGACCGTGCATTCTCCCCCCCTCCCTACATATATCCTGTACCAAACTGAGATATGACCTGAAGTTTCTTCAGAGCAATAGAGAGTGATGCAGGTTGTGTTGTTTTTCAGACATCACACTTGAAAACACATGACCATACATATACTTAGAAAAACAGGTTTCAAATTATGTATTTATTCATTTAAAGATTTTTTTTATATTTAAGTAATCTCTACACCCAACGAGGGGCTTGAACTTATAACTCCGAGATCAAGAGTCTTCATGCTTTACTGACTGAGCCGGCCAGTGCCCCTCAAATTATTTAACAGGGAGAGGAATGCTACGTGGCCCATCCCACCTTTCTCTGAAGGCTGTATTTCTCCCTTTCCCAGGCCGCGTGCAGGGACAGTGAAATGCTCTTTTTTGACTAGTGAAGCTGCGGTCTTCCTCCCACCTTTCAGTGTGTGATACAGTCCTTTATTTCTTGTTAGATAGCTGACATAGGTCTTGTCAACTAAAATGGTACTCTTCTGAGTCTGCTAATATCATGGATTTAATATTCTCTTTTAGGTGTTCATAAGAATCGCTAACTTTCCTGCCTCAGTAAAACCTCCACGGCCTAAAATATAGTAAGGGGATCTGTTTTTTAAAGGATTGGCAAGGACCCAAGTGTGGAACTTGGTATCTAATTTTCACGTGGAGTTCCAGGGTTTGCGTACCCATGTACTTACGTACAGAACCGAAAGCTGCACCGGGCGTTAAGGGACAGCGAGATGCTGGAGTTGTAAGCAGACATTGCAGGCCCCGGCTCCGCGGTCTCCTTTTACAGACGAGAGAATCCAGACAAGTGTGGATGGGTCTCTAGTCCTCCAGGGTCTGTGGGGATTCGTGGCCAGTGCTTACTAGCAGGCAGATGTGTGCAGGAAGAACTCACTCACGCTCGGGCTTACATGTTTTCCTATCTTGCTGTTTCCATCCGTACGTAGGATATCTGATCCGAGGCTCCATTTCTCTGATTCCCACATATCCTGTCTTGTAGACAGGAAAGGAGGTGGAAAAAAGAAGAAAATGAACAAAGCTGATGGGCTTTCTTCCCAGAGGGCTCTTATTTAATCCTCGCTCTCTAAAGTGTTGCTTTGTTCCATGGTAACGTGGGTATACACACGTCGCTGGACTAGTCTCTCACTTGGAGCAGGTGAGGTCTGTGCCAGACTCTTCCAGCTGGAAGCGATGTGAACATGAGTCCCAGAGTTAAAATGCTGGCCCCTCGCTTTCTCCCTGTGTCTCAGCCTAAAGATCTCCCTAGTACCAGCCCGTTCAGGCAGCTCGCGACACTGTTAGGAAGAAGTAGCAAGGAATCTGGAGGATTTGTGTGACATTCAAAAGCAGGAAGAGCTACGTGAGTGAAAGACCTGTCGCTCCTGTTCCATTACTTATATGTGATAGTGGAAAACTCATAGAAGATACGAAGGTGTATGCTTCTTTCCAGAATTGACTTTGTATGTTTTTGTGTTGTGGCTTTCAGGGGCAAGAGGAAAGAAACCATCATTTTGAATGTATGCTTTAGTTTGTCTTCTGTTACTTACAATTCTGTGTTACCTATTTTTTTTTTTTAATTCAGAATCTAGCAATAAACGAGAAGTTCTCCAGATTTTTTTTTTTTTTAAGAAAATTGGAAACAGCCTGAGTGTGTTAAAACACAGGGCCGGGGTCATTCTGTCCCTGACAACCTTTCCTGTGTAAATTAGCAGTCATTTATTAATCTGCTTCCTTCAGCGTTGTCCCCTCTTTCCAGGCGTGTATGTTCTTCCTTTCCAGACAGCCTTACCAACGTGCATGTGTGTGTGCGTCTGCAAACACTGAGCTCACAGGGCCTCTAAATAGATACGTTTCTGCTTAAATACTAACATGTTTGGAATCTTTATTTCTAATCGGCACAGGATCACATGGTTCTCCACAAATTGTATATGAAAAAGAAAGAAAAAAAACAAAATTTATTTCACAAAAGTACCCTCAGCACATTTAGGTCACATATACAAAAACGTTCCAGAATGTAACTTATCTCTTCAAAGACAACACTGTTTTCTGGGCAAGTCAAGGCAAAATATTCAGTAACTTAGCAACAAAAACAGAATAGAGGTGATGTTGCAGGATATTTTTCTCTTGAATTGGATCAGAAAGTACCACAGAGGAAACAGTGAAAAGAACCCTGAAATACTTCAGTGCGGTTATTGGGTATCCTGCAGAAATATGTGCACGGTCCCCGCAGCTCGCTGACGAGGGCTTGGAACACAGCGCTTATTTTATACGTAACCTCCCGGAAAGTGAAATGTGCGTATTTTATAAATTTCAAGTGCAAACTTGCTCTTACGTTTACATGACATTACTTCAAGTGTCGCAGTTATTACCGGCAAAGTGGTTTGAGACTCTGTTCTTCAAGGCACTTGGCTCTGACTTGGGCACATAGAGCTCACTGACAGCGGATCGATGCTGCTGCTTTACTTGTAGTTTCATCGCAGTGGAAGAGCAGGCGCCTCGGAGTCGCATGGAGGGGGTACAAACCCTAGCTCTCCTCCGTAGCAGCGGTGGGATTTGAGTGAGCTGCTTAGGTCACCTGTGCCTGCGTTTCTTGTGGGACGTGAAGCTAGTCAGAGCCCTTCCCTGGAGGGCTGCGGTGTGGGGAGTTTGCTAGCGGGAGAGCAGTGGAGCCGTGCCGGGCGCTGGCGTGGCGGCTGCTGGCGTTAATGATGCTGCGCCGGCTTCCCCGTGGAGGGAGGTGGCTTCTCCCTGCAAAGGCGCCAACCGCAGAAGGGAACTTGGTGTCAACTCCATTCGTTGTTTTCATGAGCAGGACCAGAGTCAACTGCTTAGTTAGGTTGACATAAATACTGACAAATGCTTTTAAAAACTTGGTATTTTGTCTCCTTTCGTGGTCCTTAAAGAAGTCTCCGAAAGATGACAGGGCATATGAAAAGCTGTCAGGAGGGGCCGCTGGGTGGCTCAGTCGTTAAGCGGCTGCCTTTGGCTCAGGTCATGATTCCAGGGTCCTGGGATTGAGTCCCGCATTGGGCTCCCTGCTCAGGCTTCCTGCTCCGCCAGGAGCCTGCTTCTTCCTCTCCCACTCCCCCTGCTTGTGTTCCCTCTCTCGCTGTCTCTCTGTCAAGTAAATAAATAAAATCTTAAAAAAAAAAACCCAAAAAAACTGTGGGGAGTCATCCCACATCTCCAAGTGAATCAGTGTTCTTCTGTATTTGCCAGTTTCTAAAATGTCACATGCAAAGGACTTTCACTAATTTATTTTAGGCACATACTTACAGGTCAGTTCATTTCACCATCTGGAACGTTCCCTAGCAGACTCAAATTTCTCGTGTTAACATCATATTACTTTTAGATAAGAAATATTCAGGCTTTGCTGATCACTCTTGCAGACCAGGCTTTCAGCTAACGACCCTGGCCAGTTGTGTCGTTGTTTTCCCTGCCTTGGGATGATGCCAACATCTCACCTCTGTCTTTTTTCTATTATTTAACCATTTAATTATGATTTTTCCAAAGACCCAATTCAGATATGTCCAGGGTCCAAAGATGGGTGATCAGTTATTGGGGAACATCGTAACATGATTGCTGAGTGCCGTCACCCACATCGGCCCCTGTTCCCAGTGTGAGTGTCGTGCCTTCCTGGTGAGACTTTTTTTTTTGTGAGAATAAAATCAAATACTCACCGAGAGACTTTAGCGTGGTGTGTGGACCAGGCATGTGCCATAATGCTTCTGCAGTCACTGGGATTGATGCCACGCCCAGTGTAGACACTGCAATGATATATGCCTATTACCCCAAACTCCCTGAGTCCGACTGAATGCAGCTCAGTCTGTGTGTGGCCCGTAGGGAAGTGAAATGTGTAACATTTTATAAAGTTCAAGTGTGAACTCAGGTTTGAATTTACAGAACATCAGTGGCTCTTGGCTGCTGGGAAGAGAATTTATATCTGCGCACTCCTCTGTCCCATTTTCCCCTGAGGAAACCAGGGAACGCAAATTACTTCCTAGAGTCATCTAAATCCCACTCCTGTTCTTTTGCTGCACTATTAATTACATAGAGACATCCACACCTACATCAGATTTGGTTTTCCCTACCTCTGAAGATGTTATCAGCTTTGTATTAAAAAAAAAAAAAGCAAATGTGCTATTTATCCCTTAGTCAAGCAATTATAACAATTATAACATTTCTCTTTCAAGACTTGCACACTGGGATGTATGTCCTCTACAAGGAGTTTTAGGCAAATTATAATTAAAATACTGGTTACGTCTCTTTCCCTTTAGAATTGAAATAATAATTTCTTAGACCATGTTAAAGCCGGCATGGGCCACGTGGAGGGCTCCCTCTGACTGCACGTTGGGCGGTGGCCGGGTGGCCATCAGTGGCTCTCTCGTCCACTAATCGTGGTTCCAGGGAGCGCTCGGCCGCGCTGTGTTCTTCCCTCCGTGCTGTGGCTCATTCTAAGGCACGCACTCTTCGCCCCGAGAGAAAACAGGGAGGCAGGCGCCCCACCCCTTCTGCTCGCTCTGAGTCATGCTGCAAACGTTTCAGAATATCTGTTCTGACAGCGAGTCCCTGTCTGGATCCACGACGACTTCTGGAGAGCCATTCGTTCACTGTGCCATCCCATTCTGACCCCCAGCCCCACCGTGGATCGATGCCCTCATGACTTTTTTACTCTTGCTGTGCTTGCATTCTCGCTGGCTCCAGATTAGAGCTGAAAACATGAAGATGCCATTGAAACAGAGCCCTGCTCACAGCTGGTTCCCTTGTGGGGTCTTTGTATATAACACAGGAAGTGCAAGTAGTGACAGCATATCGTTTCGCTCAGTGTGGAAGGCCACTGAAGGTGTTTTCAGAATTATTTTTGAGACTGATGGATTTTTAAAGAAATACCTAATTATTTTAGGGGCACCTGGGTGGCTCAGTTGGTTAAGCGTCCAGCTCTTGGTTGGAGCTCGCGGGGTGATCTCATGGGTCATGAGATCGGTCACATTGGGCTCCAGGTGCAGCGTGAAGTCTGCTTGAGATTCTTTTCCTCTGCCCTTCCCCCACTTGCACCTGTGCTCTTGTGTTCTCTCGCTCGCTCGCTCTCGCTCTAAAAATAAATAAATCTTTTTAACAAACCTAATTATTTTGAACATCTTCTTGTCTGTACCCCAAACACCTGGTGCTTCTACCTAGGATATATAGTATTATTAAAGAATATAAAACATTTAGGGATGCATTTTTTATATTATAAACTACTATTACAAAATTGGCCAATTCATTGAAGTCAAAAGAAATTTGTGATTAGTAAGCTGATTAGCTGGCAAAATCAATATTATTTTTTCTTAACGTAGCTGAGGACTAATGGCTAACCTATCATTCTAATTACTACATAAAGAGTTCTCTTTGTAAGGGAATTTCAACAAAACATTTTCATCCAGAATTTGAACCTTAAGATTATAAGGTGTTTTAGAAATCTGTTTTACACATCTCAGGGAAGGCTTTTACTGGAAGAGTCACAGGAGTGGAAAATCAATATGAAAAAACAACTCGGGAAGATACCTCACAATACTAGTAAAATCATTTTGTCACCGACTTAAAGCTTTTACAGAATACTTGTAAGTACATAGAAGGTCGGGGATAGATAGGTAGCCGAAAAGTCCAGCTACCCGCTCGAGCAGGACCAAGGGTTCTCGTCTTCATGCTCCAGGGGGAGGGGCAGATTGACACGGTGAAGGTAAGCTGAAAGAAACAAGTGTTTTAAATACTTCCCCTGAGCGGAGGGCACCAGCTACGACAATTTGGGCTGTGCTGGTCCTTGCATTGACTCGCCCTTGTTTTCGGAGGAGCAGAGCCTCCAGCTTCTCAGCACCTGGAGCCCTGTTCATTCGGGTCTTAGCCCTCCTCACGGAGGTCATTTCATCAATTGAGTTACAAACACGATGACACAAGTTCCTGTCTTCGGGCTTTTATAGTAGAAACGTTATGCTGAATTTCAGAATAGGCGCCCTGGAAGCGGACAGCAACAACAATGACACAAACAAAAAAGAAACCCAGTGGATTTGGGAACAAACGTGTCGATATGATTTCCCCCCAGATTTGGTCACACTCACATCATAGCTGATATGGAGCTGTGTCTGTCCCGAATCTGGGGAACACGTCTTACAACAGGTTACCTGATGCTCAGGTTCCCCTGACACGGGCCCTTGAGACGGAGCCAGCCCCGGGGGTGAGGACGGTGCTTCGAGACTGTCACAAGTGCACCACAGCTGCCTTCCCTGGCAAGCGCCAAGTGACACGATGTACTCTGGAATTGGAATGCTTGATTTTTTTTCAGTTGGTTTGTAAATAGGATTGCACAAAAATCCATGCAAATCAACTCTCCAAATCGGGATTTGCTCAGCTGAAAAGACCGTTAAATTAGATGGGCTGGCGTGCAGTTGGTGGGGCTGCAGTGATAAAACTCTGTGTCGCAGTCCTTTAGAACAAGACAGGCAAGCACATTACATGATAATTTCCGTTAGACTGGAAATGTCCAAGCCTGTTTACCTCGATTAATTGTCCTTGTCCACTTTCCCAGCCTCGCAGTTATCCGTTAGTAATCAGGTATGAATGGGGCACTTGATAGTAAGGCATCTCATTTAAGTACTGTTGCTGTTTATTATGACATTCTACTGGAATTCTTTTTATCGTCTTGAAATGTACTAAAATCCAAACCATATGTGAGCTTTATCAGTTTTTCACATGATATACCTAACTGAAATTCTGAATCCAAATACGATTCCTGTCCTAATTATATTAGGGGCACTACCTGACGGTTTTGTCATCAAGACTCAGGGATCCCAGTAAAAGCTGGCTACGTGGGTTAGAGAGAATCCTGATAACCGCTGTGGTTCTTCATTTTTATGATTTAAATTTTCAGGATATTGTGTGGACTGTACTTAGGAAAACAATGTCAACAATAAATCTCTTTTAAAGATTTATTTATTTTCAAGAGAGAGTGTGAGTGGGGGAAGGGCAGGGGGGAGAAATCCTCAAGCAGACTCCCCACTGAACAGAGGGCCCCATGCGGAGCTCAATCCTAGGACCCTGAGCCGAAATCAGAAGTCAGATGCTCAACCGACTGAGCCACCCAGGGGCCCCACTACATCTCCTTTTTATTTCTGTCATCTAGAATACCTGCTTTCACAGACACACACCCTCGGCCACGTATACAGCCGCCTGAGATAACCAAGCAAACACACGCGTGCACACTGCTAGCTTTATGTCGTTTGTATGAAATAGAGCTCATGTGAATGTGACCTACTTAATACTTGATCCCTGCTTCTCCAAACAGTCTTCCCTGCAAAGGAAGCTGCTTTTCCTTTGAATTTCTCTTGTAGAGTCTACGGCCCATTCACCCCTGAAGGAGTTATTTGTGTGTATGTGGTCCCCCCTCTACTGCTATAATGTCCTTAGAGCTCTGAATATCCCTTTATTTGTTTGGGCCTTTGTCATGCCTGCCACCCTGTCAATAAATCTGTGATGAATAAAACTGCTAGAGAATGAGAGAAATTAACTAGCCGCCAAGGATCTCAACCTTCTCTGCTTTGGTGTTTGAAACCTGAGTGCACTACCGTTATAGGACATAAAAGGCAGAATGAAAATCGTATGAAAATCCATGCGAATACTAGTATGTCTGCAGAATTGAACACATACCTATGTGGTGAGGAGCTGGGGAACCATTCGATATCTTGATGAGCTTAATTACGGATTATTGTTTAGGCTCAAAAATTCCAAAAAGGATATTTATTTATTTATTTATTTATTTATTTATTTATTAAAAGATTTTATTTATTTATTCGACAGAGATAGAGACAGCCAGCGAGAGAGGGAACACAAGCAGGGGAGTGGGAGAGGAAGAAGCAGGCTCATAGCGGAGGAGCCTGATGTGGGGCTCGATCCCATAACGCTGGGATCACGCCCTGAGCTGAAGGCAGACGCTTAACCGCTGTGCCACCCAGGCGCCCCCCAAAAAGGATATTTAGATCAGATCTTCATCCTTTGTAAATGTGGGTGAAAATGGGCAGTTTAATGTTCTGCACTAGGTGTGGTGTTTTTTAAAAGACACATCAGGGTGCCTAGCATAGGACCTCGGGCACATGGAAATTCTTTGATAATTGCAGAATAAAATTTCAAGGTAAAAGATCATATGAAGACTGAAATTGTTTTCCTGGGTGGTTACAATTGTAAATAAATATTTTGCACAAAATAAGTTGTACAATTTTATTGCTAAATTTTCTGATCTCGGTCTTGTCGTTTATATGGACAATAAAACCCATCTTCTGTATTTTCTTCTCTAGCAGTGAGAGGTATGTATGTGTTGCATGCTGTTTCACCTGCCCTACCACACAGTCCCTGGTCTCATATCCAGATGGATCGTGCATGACTCTGGTGTAATTAAATGACAGAAACGTGGACTTCTGAGTGGAACTAGCCCAGTGTTCAGACTGGAAGACCCTGGCCTGCCAGAGAGCTAGAAGGCAGGTGAGAGCAGGAATAGTGGGTCCCTCCAGAAATGGTCTGGAGGCCACAGAGACTCTGGAGCTAGAGTTGGTTAAATGCTCATAAAAAGAGGCCTTGGGGAGGTACTTTTCTGGACGTAGCCTTGGTTTTTCTTTTAAACTAAGGTAGCTATAGACAGCTGGACATTGTCCCCTGGGCGGGACTGGAGAGTAGGCTCTGACGCCACTGGGCTTTGTTTTGTTTGGCTAGCAAAGCTTCACACAATCGTAATGTTTCACCAGCTAAACACTATCATAGCAAGCCAACGACACTGTGGGTGTGGAGGGGGAGGAGGAGGGCCGGCACTGAGCAGGCTCTCGTGGGCTAAAGTACACAGTGGGCCTGGCTTCCCACTCTGGGCAGAGGAATTGTCTAGACTAAGGCTCTGTATGTCCCTCATGGCTTTCTAGAAACTTTGGAGTGTCACAAACTCTCCCCTTTGTGATATGTTCTAGTTCCTGAGCCTCCCGTTGCTGTGGGCATGTGGAGAGGGGAAGGTGGGGGGACAGGTGACAGCTGTGGGGGCCGAGGGCAAGTGAGGACCCTGCCCTCCGTGCCCCCCATACCTTCCCTACACCCACAACAGTGCCAGAAAGCTTCCTCTTTACAGCCATACCTTTAGGGATCCCACTGTTCCCAGGTACTACGTACATTTAAGAAAATACCTTTTTACTTTCCTTTCCTTAATACTTAGAATACATGGTGAATGGATTACTCCAGATAATACCTACATATACAAAGAGGTTATAAACTTCTGCCTTCTTTTCTCTGATCCCAGCACCCTGAGGAAAACTGGGTTTTTTTGTTTTTTATTTTATTTATTTATTTGAGAGAAAATGAGAGAGAGAACACGAAAGGGGGAGGGGCAGAGGGGGAAGCAGGCTCCCTGCAGAGGGGGAAGCAGGCTCCCTGCAGAGCAGGGCGCCCGATGCGGGACTCGATCCCAGGACCCCAGGATCATGACCTGAGCGTAACCAACAGAGCCCCCAGGCGCCCCCGGAGGACCATGTTTATACACGATTGTGTGTCTTTCCACAGCCGTAGAAAATGGTTGTATGCGGTTTGAGGAGCACACTGATGCTGTCGTGGATGAAGCTGCAGGGCTCAGGAGCTGCCCCGTGGACGGTACTAGGTGTCTGGTCCCAGAGTATCTGCTCCACCCCCTTTGCCTTTTCCGCAGAGAAATGGGGAGAGACAAGGGAAGAAAAGGTTCAGGAGCCGCACTGTTGTGTGGCCCCCCATCTTTGGGTGGCGTAGAGCATGGTGCTGGCCCAGGGCACCGGACGCCCTCCTCCTCTGTCCCTGCCCGCCTCCAGGTGCCAGGCAGGTGCTCACGTTCAGTTCGGGTTTCCAAAGGGAGAAGAGAAAGTAAGTTCACTGCTCAGGAGTTCTTCGCTCCTTCCTGCTCTGAGCAGCAGGCATTCTGATCGCAGGGCTCACAGGCCCGGCAGCAGGAGAGAGCGTGACTCTGGCAGGAAACCAGGGGTAAATTAGCCCAACTTTGGAGACCGTGCAGAACGAGACGAGGACGGACGGACCAGCACCCAGGGCTGGGTAGAGCAGAAACTCTCACGGGGGGGCTTGAGCAGGAGCACCTGGAGAGGTGAAGAGTGAGCAGGGACCACCGTGTTGGAAGAGGGACGGGCAGGTGAGCACGGGGACGCTTGGGAGAAGCTCAGCCGTGCAGGGAGGAAGATGGGCACCTCCTAGAGTGTGGCTGCCCTTAGAGATGGGAGGGGCTCGAGTGGTACTTTTTACGTGCTGACAATTACTTAAGAAAATAAACCGAAAATGTTAGGTTTGCGTATTTTACTTTATTCCCTGCAAAGCCCCGTTCTTTCCATTGTTCTTCCTTTCACGGCCAAAATTAGGTGATGGGTGGGGTGGGTGTTAAATCCTGTGTGCATTAAATTTCGATATTTGGTTCATTGTGGATTTTATGACCTTTATTTGTGTTGTTAAAAAATATTACAATCAATATTCTCCTCATCACAGAGTCTCTCGGTGTCCCCTTAGATTAAAATGCATGAGGAGCGGGCCCTGCTTGCTTCTTACCTGCCCTCACTGATGAGCACCTGAGGGGAGACAGGGACGGAGCCCATCATTTGTGAGAAACCAGCCCTTCCTCCCCTGCCTCACGTGTCTTCCAAAGCCGAGAACAGTTAAGCTGTGCCCAGAAGTAAACATTTGTATATTTTGAGAGTTTTTTGTATATTCTATATATGAGTCTTTGGTCGGAAATGTGGTTTTCGAATATTTACTCTCAGTCTGTACTTTTCAACCTCATGTTCAGGGTCTTTTGCTGAACAAAAGTTCTTATTATGAAGTCTAATTTATCCATTTTTTTCTTTTATGGCTCCTGCTTTTTGCGTCATGTCTAAGAACTTTGCACTGAAGTCTGAATCCTGAAGGTCTTCTCTTATGTTCTCTTCCAAAAGTTTCATAGTTTTGTGTTTTAGACTAAAAACTAGGATCCATTTTGAGTTCGTATTTGTATAGTGTGTGAAGTTGAGGTAGAGGGCTTCTTTGTCTTTCTTTCTTTTTTCTTTTTCTTTTTCTTTTTCTTTTTCTTTTTCGTTTTCTTTTTCTTTTTCTTTTTTTTTTTTTCCCTCCAATGCCTAATTGCTCCAGCACCAATTGGAGAAAAAATGACCTGATTTCAACATTTATTATGTAGCCATAATACTCAGGAGCTCTTGTTTCTGTTTGTTTTGTTTTGAACAAATATCGGTCACTGCAACATGGATGTGGTAGGACAAACATGGGACGCTGCAGTCTGTGGAGCTCCAAGCCGAACTGACCCAGTGATGTTAATCATCTCTCAGGAGGTCGGGTGAGGAAAATGTCCTGCAAAGGGTGCACATCCAAGAATGCAGACTCAGTCCTGAGTCTCAGATGCTGGAAAAGCATTCCTGATTGCCACGTTATGTCAGAGTTTTACAGGTAGAAGTTTTCCTCGTGGAAAGCCACAGCAATTTAGCTGAACAGAAAGCATTTTGAAATGTGCTCTTGGCAGGGCTCCTTGCTGATAGGCAGTGGAAATGATTAACAAAGCAGTTACCAATTGTGGACTTTTGGTAGCAGAGGGAACATTATCTTCTGATAGAGTGGGCCTGGGACATGTCCTCTAGATGTTGGCAATTATCGAATTACCCACTAACCTGGAATAGGAGTGACCATTTCTTCACAGCTCCTGAGCGCCTACAGAATGGGCGGAGTTTGTTTTTAATTTGCAAGCTGTTTTCCTCTCCCCAGAACATGCTCTTAGTGTTTTCTTGTTTATTCTTTAAGGAATTTTAAAGCCACTTGTAGGCTTACGAAAAGTTGGCACAGGAAAGGCGCCAAGCTCAGTGACTTTCACACATGTTTGGCCTTACCAAAGTGAGAACTGTGTTTTACAATCAGGACCTATACAGCTGCATATCAAGTTTTGTGAAATCATTACTGTCTTGCCCGTGCCTCGGTGAGGCGAGGGATGGCCTCAAGCGCACGTGTCTGTAGAAGATCTCGTCTCCCTTCTCCCCCCACCCTACACTCCCTTCCTGAGCATCTTTGTTCTCCTGTCCTTTCCTTTGTGTCCTACCTACGACTTTGTGGCCTTTTGGGGACTTGCACAGAAACAGTTTATTGAAACTCAACTGGTGGCGCCAGGGCCCCAGACGCAAAGCCACCGAGCGGAGCAAAGCCAACAGCATCCTCACGTGGGGATTTTCCAGAACCGCCAACAAGGATTTGTGTCGTGAAAAGTTACTGTCCAGGGTTTGCATTTCCATCCCTGTTATGGACGGTCCATCCCTGAGTCTACACACGTGACACACCCGTCTTCCATCTCTGGGAGGCATTCCGTCTGAGACCCTTCCTTGGGGGTCTGGTGGGCGTGGCGGGTTCAGAGCAATCACAGTGTAATAGCTCCTGAGAACTAAGAGCAAATACAACCCACTGGGTGGCTTACAACAGCAGCAGCGCTCTCGCTCGCAGTGTTGGAGATCAGAAGCCGTGCTGGCAGAGCCATGCTCTCTCCGAACCTTGTAGGAGAGAACCCTCCCTTGCCTCTTCCTAGCTTCTGGTGCTGCCAGAAATCCTTGGTATTTCTCGCCTTGTGGGTGAGTCACTCCGGACTGTGCCTCCATCATCACATGGAATTCTCTAGTGTGTCTGTTTCGGTGTCTTCGGTGGGCATTCCCTTCTCTGTGTACGTGTTCGAACTTCCGTCTTCTCAGAAGGACACTAGTCATTGGGTTAAAGCCCACCCTAATCCAGCATGACCTCATTTTAACTTGCTTACATCTTCAAAGGACCAATTTCTAAATAAGGTCACAGGTACCAGACGGAGATTAGGACTTGCACCTGTCTGCTTGAGCCGTTCAGCTCACAACACAGTCATCTCTACACTCCTCCCTGGGGACTTCGATTGGGGGGGTCTTAACCACGGCAGTACCAACGCTGCCACAGACAGCTCAAGGGTAGGACCTCAAAAGCAAAGGGTTTCCTTTGGGTTTTCTTCATGACTTCACTCGCTGTAGGCCAGGACTATACCAGGTGCCTGGGGAGCTCTCTGGAATACTGCCTCTGGTGACCATAACACAACAATGACAACCATTCGTTCTTACAGGGGCAGGAACACCTACCTGCAGCGTAACAGAGGTGAGACTGGGAGGCACCAAATCTATCCTGAGCTTTAAATTTCTTCTAGGCCAGGGCTGCTGGGGGGCTGCCGGTTGAGTGTCTACCTTCGTCTCTGGTCATGATTCCTGGGTCTTGGGATCAAGTCCTGCATCAGGCTCCTTGCTCAAGCTGTCTCTCTCTCAAATCAATAAATAAAATATTAAATGGTTGGATGGGTAGATAGATAGATAAATTTATTCTAGGCCAAATGGAGACCTCTGGTGGGTCTACCAGTGATAAATAAAAACTGAGGAAAGACCATTCTTCCTGAAAAAAATTACTACTCTTTAACCAAAATTGTGTTTTAAAAATATGTGCACTGATTGGGGGCATCTGGGTGGCTCAGTTGTTGAGCGTCTGCCTTCGGCTCAGGTCCTGAGATTGAGCCCCACGTCAGGCTCCCTGCTCGGCGAGGAGCCTGCTTCTCCCTCTCCCTCTTCCCCGCCCCCTATTTGTGCTCGCTCCCTGTTAAATAAATAAATAAATAAATAAATAAATAAATAAATAAAATCTTTAAAAAAAAATGTGTGCACTGATATAACGCAGCCAGTCATTAACCTTTAAATATGCTGAGGAGTCTGGTGAGATGAACCCCGTGGTGTCCGTATATTGTGTGCACGGGTCGAGGGGCAACATGCTGGGAATGATTGTCCAGGGTCAGTGAGTACCCAGGTTTTCTGAATACAAGAAAGAGGAGAGATTATAATACACAAGTTGGCAAGATTGGGACCCTAAAACGTAGACCACGATAAATGGAACCGAACTCGGGAATTTATTCATAAGAAGGTCAAGGCAAAGCCAGTTGCCGAGATACAGGGTGGAGGAACGCTGGCGTAACAAATGCAAGCAGGGAAAATCATTGGTGAAATAAAAGCCCAAACTATGCAAATAACGAATCATGGAACACTACAACAAAAACTAAGGATATACTGTATGGTGACTAACATAACATAATAAAAAATTATTATTAAAAAATAAAAAATAAAAGCCCGGACTATGATGTTGGAACAAATGACCACAAATGTCATGGCTTAAACAACACAACACACGCTCATCACATTGTTCTGTGCTGTGTTCTTGGGGACTCCGTGGAGTTCTTGGGTTCTCATCTGGAGTTCAGTTCTCCAGGTTCATCCAGGTTGTTGGCAGAACCAGTTCCTTGAGGTGGTAGGACTCAGGCCTGTGCTCATGGAGGCTGCCCGTCTCCATAGCCTGTTCACAGTAGAGCTGTCTGCTTCTGCTCGGCCGAAGTAGTTCCTGCCAGGAACGGCGCCTGATTGAGTCAGGCCCACCCAGGGTATCTCCCTTTTGATTTGGGACCTTAATGACATCATGCAAAATCCCTTCACCTTTGCCATTTGCATGATCACAAGAGTATTATCCATCACACCTTTGGGTCAAGTTACAGTAAGGGATAAGCAAGAGACAAGAAGCCGGACAACCTTATGTAGATCAGAAGTGCTCATTTCCTGAATCATGGAACACTACATCAAAAACTAACATAACATAATAAAAAATTTAAAAAAAAAAAAAAGTGCTCATTTCCAAAGCTGCACTTGGGAGGGGTGTTTGCAAACCATCACGGGCTAGGAGGTGGGGAAGGACTTGGAAAAAGTCACAACAACAGATAAAGGTGGGGAGGGTGTTTTTGTGAGGGAGAATAGAATAGTTGTCTTTAGTATTTGGAGGGCAGTTACTAGGAGGAGGAATTTGATGGGCTGGTGTTCTGGCCTCAGACAGGAGCAATGAGATGTCCTGAGGCTCTCAGTCCAGCCCGATGCCCGCCTGCTGCATTCCTTCCTGGCTCCCCCAGCTCAGTCACTTGTCTGAATTCCAGAGGAGTACAGCCTGTCCAAAATCTTTAGCAATCAGACATGTTGCGGGGAACTCAATAAAATACGGCATTCGGCTTTCTTTGGAACGATCGACTGAAGGGCATGCTCAGATCCAAGAAAGGTATTTCCTTGCCTGTTCCATTTCTCTAGACCCTCAAATGATCGTTTAGCAACAGAAAGTCGGGACAGCAGAAGTCTTCCAAAGTGGACCACGGTCAGCCTGCCTTGAATAGAAACATCTTCACAGGTATTTTATATTTCATCGTGTAATAGACACATGCCAGATTGAAAAAAACGCTGAAGGCCACATTATGAATTGTATTGTGCCCGAGATATGAGAGAGCTGACGTGTCCTTGCTCTCTTTCCACCACATTCTTGCAAATCCTTTCAATATTACAAAAACCCAAGTCATTCCATATTCCTGAGGTCTGCTGACTGCATCTGTGTTTTCCATGGGTTTCTGTATGATGGAGTGGAAAACACCTGGGCTCCGGGGTCAGAGGGGCACTGGCTTGAAATCCCAGGTCTGCCCTATGCTCCTGGGCCCCTAGACTTCTCTCCATCTTAGCCCATTTTATTCTCTATAAAGTGGTGGTGATTCTTATCTCTAAAGGAACAGAAGAATACAGTACGTAGTTGGTGCCTCAAAAGTAACATTTCTCCTACTTTCAGAAAAATTACATCGGAGGTAACTGGACAAGAATCCCTGAACATTTAGAAATTTAGTTTTAGCCATATCATAAAGTCAGTGGTATGAAAATCTCCTAATAAGATGTGCTGAGCACCAGGCAGAGCAGAGAACTGACATGCAAGGTGTGTTTCTGTCTACCGGCTCGATACTGGGTTCTTTATACATCGTATGTTTTAATTCTGTCAAATAACTTTTTAGTCCAAAAATAAGGAAATAGGGGTTCATCATGGCCCCAAGAGACAGTGGGGATGCAGAAGGCAAGCTCATGTGTATTTAGCTTCGTGTCTCGTCTGGTAAACGTGCTGCCCTGATTTGACAATACTCGTGATTTGTGTTGGAGCATTACCGAAGCAGGAGACCCTCTTCCACTAATAACTTCTGTGTTCTCGTCCATAGGTTAAAACCGCTATTAATAGTACTGTGATAGCTGCTGTTTGTCAAATGCTTACCATGTGCCAGGCCCTGCGCTAAGTAGTTGTTACGAATTCTGCCATTTCTATACTGTGTCACAATTTCCCTGCATGATCCCCCCTTTTACAGTTGAGGGAAGTGAATCTCAGAGAGTAGTTTGCCCAGGTTCACACAGCTGGTCAGTACAGACTCCAGGGGCTTCCAACATAGAGCACTCTTTTTTTTTTTTTTTTAAGATTTTATTAGTTTATTTGAGACAGAACATAAGCAGGGGGAGGGACAGAAGGAGAGGCAAACCCCCGGCTGAGCAGGGAGCCTGACTTGGGATTCGATCCCCGGACGCCAGGATCATGACCTGAGCCAAAGGCAGACGCTTCACCAGCTGAGCACCCAGGCGCCCCACCCAGAACACAGTTTTTTTTTTTTTAAGATTTTCTTTATTTATTTGGCAGACACAGCGAGCCAGAGAGGAAACACAAGCATGGGGAGTGGGAGAGGAAGAAGCAGGCTTCCCGCTGAGCAGGGAGCCCGATGAGGGGCTCAATCCCAGGACTCTGGGATCACACCCTGAGCCGAAGGCAGACGCATAACAACTGAGCCACCCAGGCACCCCCACCCAGAACACTCTTAATGCCTTAAAACCATAATGACAGTTTGTAAGATTTACAAAAAAAAAAAAAAAAAAAAAAAAAAAAAAAAAAAAAACCTGTGGCAATCCAAAAAAAGTGAGATTATTTTGCTCCCTCGGAGGAGAAGAGAGCGCTGGAAAGACTATCACTGGAGTATGGGAAAAAATGAAGCTGTGGGCTTTTCTGCGAGCCAGCTCTTTCCTGGCAGCCTCTCGGAATCAAACCGTCTATCGCAGCTTGCTGGTTTCATCGGAGGTGCATGGTGACTTTGTCCTTTCGCGCTTTCATCTCTCTCCCCTTCCTTTTGCCCGCCCACCCCGCTGCTCGAGGTCCCGGGGCGAGCCCCCCAGGAGAGGCAAGGCGGCCAGAGCTCCCGCTCCTGCCTGGCAGGCGGAGGACGAGGGCAGCCCCGCAGCTGTGGACGCCAGGGCAGCTGGCAGGCCGAGCGGGAGGGACGTGTGGGATGTGGGGCTTTGACGGCCCATGAGAGAACAGAATTTTTTGTTTTCTTTTTGTTTCCCCTTCTAAGGCATGAATCAGTCTCTCCCTGCCCCTCTCTCTCTCCACCTCCTGTTGCAGGCTTGCGTTCTTTGTATGCGAGACTATCCTAATATTTCTCTTTTCTTCAGGCAGGAAACGAGAGACCCATTTTTTTTTGAGGCATTCAGGAAGTCGTCCAGAGTTATAATGGCCCATTATCTAATGGTCAGAGTTTACTTAGGCTTTCACTACTTCCACTGCCCACTTGAAACAAGGAAAAATATTTCCCCCACCGCCGTGAGAGTGCTATTCACATCTGACCACAAACGCTCCGCCGCTGTGCCCGCGAGAACTCTAAGTCAGCAAAGCTGCTGTTTTGTACCCAGCACAATTCTTGTTAACACTATTCTATATTCTTTTCAAGACATTTCTCAATTGTTTGTTTATAAATCTGGGCTCTGAACATGCACTCACAATCCCTTTAAACCCAGCATTTCTTCGCGTCAGCACCAGCGAGGGCACTTACTAAAAATGCATATTCTTAGGCTCTGCCTGGTGCCTACTGACTGCGATTGTTGGCGGGTAGATCTCAGAGACGCCTGTGCTGGGAGTCTGATTCTGTGCGACCAGCATAGGAAGAGCCATGGCTTTAACAAAAAGTGCCTTGCCCCAGAAGCATATAAAGCATTTAAAAGGTATGGCAAAATGTGTTTTATTAGTACCGACGGGGGAAAAAAAAACACCGGTGACTTTTACTAGGAGAATTCAGAACAAGATCAGACTTTGAAGGAGAAATAGGATAGTGGCATTTTCTCACATGCTTTTGTGATGTTGTGATGAATTAGCAGCTTTCCCATTGGGTTTGCTAGCACGTGGACACCCTCTCCCGGTGGAGACCCGGCCCGGCCAGGCTGTCCTCAGGAGGCAGGAAGGCTGCGCATGACTCATAGCTTACAGGAACTTGTGCAGGTGAGCGGAGAACATTCCAGTACGTGGTGTGCACGGCCTCCCCTCCCTCTCAGCTCCTCCCTCCCTGTGTGGCAGGCCACGGAAGAAAGAAGCTGAGAGTCGTGGTTCTCTTCTTAATCACGTAATCAGAAAGAGGAAAAGGTACATCAGGGGAAGGTGGTAAATGGAAATAGCGATCTCCTTCCGTCCTCAAACCTCGATGTGATGTAGGAGAGTACAAAGCTCTTCTCTTCCGCATCCCTGGCACCTGCCCCTTCCTCTCTCACCTGGCTAGGCAGCCCCGCAAAGCCTGAGGACGGGGTGGTCACCTCCAAGAAGAAGAAAACCTTTCCCAGGCTCTGCACTCCAAGCCCCCTGCCCCTACTCTGAAGATGGGATCCAATCAGGCGAGGCCCCCTTTGGCACAAAGGACCCCCGTGACGGAGCTTGAGACCGAGTCTCTGAAGCCACAGATGCAGGAACTGTCCCAGGACTCCGTCGTGAGTCAGGGCTCAGGTGCATGGGCACGTCGCCCCACAGCCTACAGTGTCCCAGGTGCCGCTCTCCCTGAGCAGCCCTGGTCACACTGCTGGTTGTCGGGATTACACAGGCGTAATTTCAGAGTCATTTTCAAGTCAACCAGCAGGCATCTGCACTCGCAAATTAAATGCCTGACACATGATTTTGCTAAGGTAATAGTTCATTACACTACAAATTACAGGGGTGCGCCTGGGGCACGTGGCCTTCACGGTCATCTGACTTCCCTGTGATTACCAGGGGCGGCCTTCCTGTCCCGTCAGCCCTGATGAAAGCCGCCTTCATCCTGCTAATGGGGACCTGGCTGCATTAGGAACCCCATTTCTTTCATGCTGACATTGTTTTTGGAATGAAAGGCCTTTGCCAATTAACTAAAATGTTGTGTGTCTCACCCCGTACCTTTGCCTGTGAAGACGTCATCATCGAGCCCTGCTGTTCGCCAGCGTGCCTAGCTGTCCTCCACTCCTCCGCTTTCCTTCCTCTTCCACTCCCTCCATTTTTTTTTCCTGCCTCCATTTATTTATTCACTTGGCTGTGTTTTAATAACACGACACGAAAACACCTGCTCTTGGGGAAAAGTGCACTGGCGGCAGGAAGTTGGAAAGTTAGAGGGTGAACAGCGAGAACCATGCTTTCAGCCGCCCTCAGATCCTGCCGACTCCATCAGGGGCTTGGAGGTGTCCTTCCAGAATTTGTCCTCTGTGCTTTACATACAGACGTGTACAAATGTAGTGTAGGTTTTGTTCATATTTGTATAGAAATGGGTATCATTTTGCCTTTTTTGTCTTTTAACTGAACTTCATCGTGCCTGAGAGCTTTCCCGATTGCCGCAGGGACGAGACGGCCTCACCGGTGTGGCGTTCCTCGACCTCGGTGTGGCCGGCCACTGCTGCTGGCCTGTGCTCTGGAGCTGCAGTGACCGTGTGTACACTGGCCTCTCTTGTGCGCATCCGCAGTGGTTTTCCAGAAGAGATCTGGAAGAAGACGGGCCACAAATGGATTTTTCAATAATTTTTTTAAAAATTTCACTTACAGAAGTCATAATACACATCCAGGGCCCCAAATCATTAACCTTATTTTTTCTTGCATCATCTATCCTTTGATTTCTGAAATATTTAAAAGCCTAATTATGTCCCAGCTAAGAAATCTTGTCATTTCACCACTCTGGACTTCACCGTGCGTCTCTGAAAACACGGATTTTTCTTGTGTAATCGAATGTCATCATCACACCTAAAAACTGAACCACCGATCTTTTGTTATCTAACAACCAGTCTCGTTGGCATTTCTCCAGTTGTCTTTAAAAATGTCTTTTTACTGGTAGATTGTTGGAACCCTGATGCCAAAATTGGGCCCACACCTGCCTTCCATTATCATCTCTAATCCTCACGCCGGATCCGCCCCTTCCCAGGGCGTGTGGGTGACTGTGGGGACCGTGCTCGGTGCATCTGTGCTGGGAAATACCCCACCTGCTGCACTTGCCTCTCGCGCTCGCCTCCAGCTCGCTAGGCGGTCTTGTCTGCCCGTGTCAGCACGAGCTGCTCAGGGGCTTGAGGAGACGCAAGGTCAGCTTCCCAGGCTGACTTCTTCCTGGGTGATACGCTCGCCTTCGTCCTGCACCAGGGGCTACGTGTGTTTGTAGTTCGATACGAATGTCTGTTTTTTAAGGGAAGACTTCAGGTGATCTGCAAGCTGCACGGGAGTGCAGAGGGGTGAGGGGACAGACTGAGACGCACAGCCAAGCCACCCCATCTCGAGGCCCGTGCTCTCTGCTGCCCCTCAAGGAGCGCTTTCTTCACTGCCTTTTTCCAGCTTCCCAGGAAATAGCCGTAGGATGTAGGATTCAGATACAGCAATTAAATAGAAGATAAAACATAACATAGAAGCATCTAACAGAGTGGAAAATGCGTGATTTACTAAAACCACCAATCTTACAACTTGAAGAAAGATTCACCAAATTTTTGAGAAGTGCACACATTAAGCCCTAATTGAAAAAGTCAAACCTCAACCCAGACATACGGCCGGAGTACCGAGGAACGACAAGCCGCGTATGTTGAGGGAGTAATACGCTGCCATTCGGATTTTTAAAATACTGAGTGGAGCTTATCTTTTTCTGTCTTTCTTTTAAAGACGACCATCTTGGCCTAAAGGCACGAGGCCAGTAAAAGGTAAAACTTTATCTGCCCGAAGCAGTAACTCTTATTTGTAGAAGAAATCTCATTTTAACTCTGAAGGACAGAAAATGCATTCTGGTTTTCAAGGACCTAACCTCTAGTTGTGTATTTTATAAAAGACAAACTATACTTTTATAGATGAGTTTTTTGTTCTGTGGACTTTGTTTTTACCAGACATGTGATCTCCTGGATGTGGGGTGTCGTGCTGGACACTGCTCCTTTGACGATGGTCTCGTTAGACCGTCTCAGCGGCACGGCTAGAGGGGCTCCATCCCTGTTGCCCGAGATCCCCAGGCTGCTAACTAATAGAGCCAATATTTTAACCCCAGTTTCTAAGTTAAAGATTAGTGTCCTTTCCACAGGATCAAGCTTTAAAGCTCTCAACTCTGCAAAGTGGGTCCTTCGAATTAAAGGGATCAGCAATATCTAGAAAAAAGAGCTCTGATAATAGAATATTATAATGAGTCTCCTGTCTATAGTTATGGGGTCCAAAGTGATGAGAGCTGCCATCTTGCAAGATTCTGGTGGTCGTGGTTCCTCATGCAAAGAAGTATGTGGGTTGAAAAGCTAGCAGCAGTTCAGGGTAAAGACATGAAGGGTCGCCTGGCAAGAGCCCACGGTCAGCTGTCGTCCTCTCCAGCTCCCTCTAACACACACCTCTGATCATCACCTGCTGGAGAGCAGGGCGGAGGAGAGTGGAGTGATTCAGGAAATGCCAGCTGGGGCGCCTGGGGTGGCTCAGACGGTGAAGCGTCTGGCTTCTGCTCAGGTCATGATCTCAGGGTCCTGGGATCAAGCCCCGCATTGGGCTCCCTGCTCAGTGGGGAGTCTGCTTCTCCCTCTGCCTTTCGCTCCCCCTGCTTGTGCGCTCTCTCTCTCTCTCAAATGAATAAATAAAATCTTTCAAAAATAAATTTTTTTTTAATTTTTAAAAAATGCCAAAGCTGCCAGTCAAGGAAGCCCGTACTGTGTTTTAGACTCTGGCCCTGACCAGTGGCGAGCCACAGTCCGTGAACTCGAACCACGGCCGGCAGAGCTTGCCTCAGAGAAGGCCCGTCTCCCCCTGAAGAGCGGCTTGCTGGTGGCAGGACCCTGCCCTAATTCGGTGAGCGCCCACGGTAGAGGTGTGGCAAAGCCGTGTGTACCAGCGTGAAGCCTTCCTAAACTCCAAGCCGCCTCTGTTCTCCCGTCGTGCCTGACTCCGAGGTGCTGAGGGCAGAACGGGCTGTAACACAATATTGTGGGGAAGATTTTGTAAATCGCCCCTTGCTTCCCTTTGATTTGGCCCAGCAATTCAGTTAGATGCTGAGTCCTGCAGATGTGTTTGAGGAGGACAGGAAATGCCCCAGAGGGTGAGATTAGGTGGCTCCCGTCAGGCCGAGCGTTGCCGTAATTACTGCAGCCAGATCTGCATCAGGAGGCTTAGCTGCAGCCCGTTTGGAGCCCGCGGTGCAGTGCGCCACAAATCGTGCTCCCATCTCCATAGTGTAGCGCTCTTGCAAAGCCATAGGAGACCCCCGGCCCCCCACCCTGAAATTTTATCCACCCCCGTAAATGCGGCAAGTAAGCGGGTCCTGGTTTTCATCCCCAGAACTGCCTTTTCGATACTTACTATAGAAGAATCGGTTTGGAAGAGAGCGTTTGAGTTTTGTACCCCTTGAAGTATCTTCATGGAATCACGTCTACGTACCTTTTTCCCCAGTTCAAACCTGCTGAGCTATCAGATGTCACCTGGCACGGTGACGAGCAGATGGGTGTCATTTCTGCGCAGGGCTAATTACAGCTGCCTGCCCTGGCGTCAGCCACTGGGCAGGGCCAGCTGGCCTGGCGGCTCCGGCGGCTTGCAGGTAACACGTGCGTGTCCGATGATGTTGCTAGAGATCTGTGCATTCCGAGACTGGGTTAGACACGCTAGGGGCTTGGAGGCTTCTGCTGCTAGCAGTTATGCGATTGACCAGAGTGTTGAGTTCTAGCCCAGAAACCCATATGGACAGAGTTTACTCGGTTGGTTACCGGAACGCGTCCTCCCCTTCCTACTTGCCCAACATTTTCACATGGGCCTCTTCATTTTAATCAAAAGATTCCAAACTTAAATGGGACCTTGACAAATCATGTAGCCTGTGCCTTGATGTCCTCAACTGACAGTCTAGGGAGAGAAGGTGAAGTAGACGGTCTAAGGGGACCCTTCCAACGCACGGCGTGAGCTACTTACGCGGGGATCAGGCCAGTGGTGCCCTTTTGTCCACAGCGCTGCCTTACGACACATTTGATCTTCTCTTTGAGTTCTACGCTCCGTGTTTGAAATGATAGGAACCCTGTTTCTGTGCTTTGTCGGTGGAACGGCTTCTGTGTGGGTGATTGTGTCTGTCGTACTTACTCCTCTTGGTTTTGGAATCGCTGGCCGACCAACTTATAACCAGAATTGGGAACAGGCCGTTAGTAACAAATCACACAGGTGGCCGAACCCATACACGCTTCCCACTGCTTCTTTCCAGGTCTGAGTCCTAGTTAATGATAAACAAAACCAGAGCACTTCTCACCTGATTGTGAGGCACCTGTCCCGACTTTTCCTTGTCCTTTCATGATATTACACAAGTTTCTATTCTGGAAACAGTAATTTCTACCCATACCTGTGCACAATCAATGGTGAAGAAGTGATTTTTTTTGAGGAGGGAACTGCATTCACACCCACTCCAATTCTGATGGAGACTTTCTGCCAGAGACTGGGGGTTTTGTGTATGTAGGGTTTTTGTTTGCTTTTGTTTGTTTTGTTTTAACATATGAGAGTTTTCTTAATTTAGGGGCATGAAGAAATCTGTGTCTGTTATCGAGGCACCAAGTTCTCTAAGTGTTCACAGGCAGTGTGGTTTAGGGCTTCTCGTGGGCGTCAGTCTACCCGTGGTGGCAGCCGTGGGTGTTCCTGCTGGTGTCACTGTTCCTGGAAGCCCGGAGAGTCGCTGAGGAAGCAGGGGAGTGTGGAGGTGCCGACGGACATGGGGCAGTTGGCTCCATGAAACATCCGTTACACTGCAGATGATGGCAAAACCGTACGTGGGACAGGAAGTGCAGCCACCAAGACCTACCAATACAGCCCGTGGGAGGCGTGTATCACACACACACACACACACACACACACACACACACGAGTGCAACTTCTGTACAGATCTCTGCACAGGCTCATTGCAGTGACGTTTTCCCCATTACTAAGGAAAGTTTGTTTTCAAGAAGGGCTGCTGGACAGAATGACATCTGGTGATAACATTTATTCATTTGGAAATTAATCTTACAACGAGTTTCCATTGACTGCTGAGGAGAAAATGAACTGGCCTAAGCGGCGTCCAGCTCCTTCCTCTCAGGAGAGAGAGCTCGCGGCCGGTCATGAGAGGCAGTTGCCTCGTTGCAGTGCCAGGTCTGGGAGGTTTGCACAGCGCTCTTCCTGAGCATGGCGACAGCGCCTCGTAGGCGTGGGCCCCCGGCTCTCGAGGTGATCGTGTGGGGGCAGGCTGGCCAGTCGTGTCAGGAGGTCTGGTCATAAAGACGTTTCCAAAGATCTAGGTTTTGGGCAGCCAAAGCCAAGTGCTTAGAGAATCCTTAAGTTGGAGGCCCCTGTCTAGGTCCTAGTTTTCTACTAAGAGCCCATAGGAAATAGGGAAAGGAATGTGCTACAGAACATTCCAGCAATTCCCTACGAACTTCGTCTTTCACGTGCGCTGGACCCTCCAAGGCTGCGAATCTGCGCCATCGTCTCGGATCTGGTGTGGAGGCCGGGTGAAGAGACGTCATTCACAGTGCCGCAGCCGTATTTTTGGCCGTCGTAATGGCTCTGGCGTTATATTTTCATGTGTGTTTGTCCTACAGGCTCTAGACAGACCCTGCTCTTTGGCAGACGAGGCAGATGTCTTTGGGGTATTAGAAAGGCTCGGATGAATTCAGTAGAAGCATTTTGGACCATTCAAAACCAAGACCAGTAGTAATGCAAATTCATGGACTCTAACTTGAAGAAAAGCAAAAGAAACAGAGTTTTGGGGGGATGTCCAGACTTGGGAAACTGCTTTGCAGACTTTGGAAGACACGGGGAGGGGGCTTCTTCCTGAGTCATTTGTCTACTCTCCTATCTCAAGCGAAGACTCCAGTAATTTGGAATTGCCCTTTTCCAGGTGAAATGCCTTGCAAGTATGAACAAGAAGATAGTATTTCCTTGAGGACACTGACTTGGTCTTCTTAGTCTTTTATAACTGTCCCGGTGCCCGGACTCACAGCGTTGATGGCGTGGTCTCTTGAGACCGTGTCTGTACCCTCGAACGCTCACTGCAGTTCATGGTGCATACACTTGGGAAATGCTGAGGGAGTGAACTTGTGACCTTGGAAAAAGAGTTATTTCCAGCTAAACAGGAAAATCAGGGGCGAATGCAGGTTGGCCTGGAGCTGTATCTACAGGTAATACTGATAAGGGAAGCATTTCTGGAAGATTTGGCTGAATCGATGTCACAGAGATAGGAGAAAATTGTATTTTAGAACTGCAGTTTGTGTTTTCCTTTACTTTTGACTCAGTCAGCCCTGAAGTCATCTTGTGAGGACCGAATGTTTTACTTTTCAGTTCCACGTGGCCTTACAGAGCCGACCGCGGCTTTGAGGAAAGGGTCTTGTTTGGTTCCCTGGGCGGCCGGTCGTGCCGTCTGCTCCCTGTTACCAGCTTCTGGCAGGTGCCTTCTCTTCTCCGTGTGACATCTCGGACATTCTAGTTGTCTCCACAAGCAGGGCAGATTTCCCGACAGAGGAATCCGCCCCAAACAACTAGCTCTCTGGGGTCCCTATCAAATGCGTCCCCGCGCCTCGCACCAAGCATCTCTGCTGGGCACCCAGACGCTCCGCCGTGTCCAGTGTCGAGCGCGTCCCCTGGGAAAACAAAGCGAGGTGGAGAGCCGTCCCAGGTTGGCCTCAGATCCCGGAGGAGACAGCCGGGCGGCCGCAGCACTGGGAAACCCTTCCCCACAGGCTCAGCCCAGGGTGCGACCTAGCGCCAGCAGTCTTATCGCTTGGCTCTCTTATCTCTGGCTTTTATTTCAACAAATAAAAGAGAAAAAAATGACGTGTGTCTTAAAGGGAAGCCCTGACCCAGAGGAGGCTTCCCTCAGAAGCTAATGACGGTCAGGCTGCTGGGCCTGTCTCGTGCGGGCACACCTCGGGTCCTGCGCCCACCCCCTACGCACGGCTCAGCACTGCTTCCGGAGGCCCCCACCCTCACTTACAGCTTCAGCCCTGAGCACACGGAGCCACCCCGTAGGGGAGCTTACCTTTCGTCAGAGCTGCTCAGTTTTCCCTCCGCCATGCAAAATCCAAAAGGTCACATCCCCTAACCTTTCTAAAACACAATTTCCTTTTCTCTAAAGTACAGAAATCATGAGATAGTTGTGAGGGTTCAGTGAGGAAAGCTGCCCCATGATACACGCCGGATAGGGTTAGTGGCCGTTACTGTTATTATTAGTGTCCTCTGTCTCCAGCAGGCATGCCATAGAGGAGTCACTTCAGCGGTGCCGTGGTTGGTGCTGTGGTCGGCCCTGTCGTCCGGCAGAGACAGCCCTGCTTCCACCAACCATTGCCCTGCTCTGTGCAGCTGTGGGAGTTTAGGCCAGTGTAGGCTCAGCGCCTCAGTTTCCTGATTTGTGCAAGGAGAATGAATACCTGATATCAAAGGATCACACACACACACACAGGGGGTGCCTGGGTGGCTCAGTCGGTGAAGTGTCTGCCTTCGGCTCGGGTCATGATCCCGGGGTCCTGGGATCGCGTCCCACATCCGGCTCCCTGCTCAGCGGGGAGCCTGCTTCTCCCTCTCCCTCTGCCTCTCCCCCTGCTTGTGCTCTCTCTCTCTCTCTCTCTCATAAATAAATAAATCCTAAAAAAAAGAGAGAAACACAAGGTAAAATAATATTTACTAGTCAAGAGGGAGAAAGTGAAACTCATTTCTGTCCACTTTTTACAGAAGGAAACACGGACATTCAGCTTGAGGCGAGTAAAGTACAAACGTGAATCCCAGGACCCAGCTCAGCCTTTCCCCTCACTCACACTGATACACAGCCTCAAATATTTTTCAGCGTCCTTTTTTCAAACTTAGTCTCACATGATCTATTAGCAGGAAATGATCCTAGTTGTGCAGCTTACCTCCAAGGGACCAAGGATAAATGTGACACAAACCTACCAGTGTCTGAGAAGCAATCTCCAGGTGGGGAAACCAAGTCACAGGAACAGTGCCCAGAGCATGCATGCTGGTGTGCAGTGGGGCACCGTGCAGAAACGATACCTTACATGCGCCTCCGTCTTCACAGTTAAAGTACACGTACACACGCCGAGTTCATCTTGCTTGGAGCCTACGATAATATCCAGCAGGCGGGAGCCTCAGCATCAGCTCTTAGGACGGAAGCAGGTAGAACGCACACGGAAGTCGGGCAAATGAGCGTGCACCAGAAACTCCTTTTCCCTTGGCCAACCCTTAGTTCAGTGGTTCTCAGCTCCCACTGGCCGTTGGAAGCTCTGAAGAGCTTTCAAACGCCAATGCCTACCCCAGAGTGATTAATTCAGACTCTGCAAATAGTATTTTTTAAAAGCCCTCCAGTGCCTTAGTATGACTTACTGAACATCTGACCCAAAAGGCAGTTGACAAGTTTTTCCCTTCAGTTTTCTTGTTTGTGTACGGAAGTTCCCCACCCGTGTCTTCTCGGTTTGGCACCTCCTGGTTCCAGTTCAGAGCAGTGCTGGCTCTGCCAGTCAGATTCCAACGTATGACAACTTCCTAGAAAAGCGAAGTGGGATTTGTCTCTCCACCACGTGTTAAAGTGAATTTGTGCATTAGGAAGTTTCTTCTTACTGATGGCAGTTGTCTGGTTATCGTACAACAGTTCTGTTTCTGACCAGTTTACAGTTACATTGGATTAAAGACCTGTGTTGGCACCTCCTGAGTTACCGTCAGCGACGGCTGGTTACTAGAGGATTCATTCGCTCATTCACGCATGTATTCCGTAAGCATCTCTGGGTGTCCATGAAGAACCTATTGACTGTTGGGCCCCTCTGGGCGTGTAGACCTGAGGTAGGCTTAACCTGCCTGCTCCTTCCCCCCATTGGGACAGTCCTATGAGGACACAACCCGTTGTTAGTGTAAGTGGATTTAATACATCTCTTGGTATCACGACAAGCCCTGTTCTTAGCTCCCTTGTTTGTTGACCTGAACTTTACCTTTTGGGTTCACTTTCCTCGGATATGAAATTTCAATATTAATAGATGCTACTGGCTGGGTCCTTAACCTATTCTGCAACAAATTACTTATCTTCAGCTCGTTTGTGCCTCCCCACTTTGCTTCCACACGTGTGACGCCCAGAGGGATGGATGGTACTTCGTAGCTCTCACATGGGCTGTCCAGACAGGGGCTCACCTCCTCACCCTTGAGGCTTCTCACTCAATACTCAGGAGGGTGACTCTTTGAGAACCTCAAAGATCTTCAACTCCAAATCGCTTTTTATGCCTACTCCCAGGACATTGGAGCTGTTTTACTTCAGAAATCTTAAAGCTTAATATCACAAGCCCAAAATTAATACTACCATTAAAAAAAAATTGCTAGGGTTGCACAAACACGTACTTCATTTTTTCATGGTGAAGCTCTTGTCCCTTTATCTAAGGATGTGTTCCCTTAAATTCTAGCCTTGAAGCCTTCGTTCTGTCTTCATCATCTCTTCAGATGGCTTCCAGCGCAACCCTCTGTCTTGGTTTGGGACCAAAGGACCCAAAGCCTATATGCGTGTAACTTACCATCATAGTGGATTCGAAGTCAGTTGTCTGTCGGAAGGTCAGCCGTGCGCCTTGGTGTTCTCAGGACACTCTTTCCTTTTCTGTAGGTACACCGTGTGTTGGCTGTGTTAGCAGGACTGGCTGAGGGCTGCCCTGTGGTGTTAGGCTAAGAGAGATTTGGACAAGCTGATGAGACATGTTCAGTTCTTCTGTGTCCAACCTTCCAAGCATCCTGATAATTACTGTCATTGCTTCTGCAATTAGAAGCTCTTTTTCTTTCTGTTAATTTACATAAAGCTCACTTTGCAAATTCTTGACAGAATGAAGACTTTAAACTTGTAGTTGAGATGGTTTTCCATTTATATTGACCAAAGTACTCGGTAACAATTACAGATCCTGTAAAATGTACCCACGTGTATTGAAATTTGTTTTAGAGTTAACTGCGAGGCACCAGTGGACTAAAGTCTGAATGCGTGTAATGGAAATAAGAGATCTTTGCAATTCATGCTTCGTGTTTTCTGCTCCTGTATAAAAATTATACCAAGCAATGGAATTAGATAGCAGAGATCACCTGTTACTTAAAAACAACAAATTCTATGTATGGCTCTTTAACCTCCAGGAACATAACGAAGCATTGTGATCTCAGGGACCAGGAAACCAAACTGTTTTTTCCGCCCTGACATAAATTTCTGCTCTAATGGGTGTTCCAGGCCAAGCTGCGCCTGATGAAACTTCCACTTTCACATTCGTCATGTAGAAGTGTTTGGTTCCCTAGGAAAAGAAAGCTCTCTCTCCCTTACACTGGTGACGGAGTCTGCACACATTGTCCTCCCCTGTCCGCTGCAGTGCGGCTTGGGAGTCAGGCAGAGCGCTGGGGTGGCGGTGTTCCTTGATCGCTCCCTTCCCCAAGTTCCTGGAGGCTCTGCCTGGATCAGATGTTAACCAGGCCCGTGTGAAGGATCTCATGGAATGGAATGGCCGTAAGGTAAACTCATTACCCTTGCTCCTCACCAATCCCCAGGCGCAGGTTACTAGCTTCTTTAGACTGATGAGGGAATTGTGACCTATCCAAGGCCAGGGCGCCTGTGCTCTCTCTGACGCCTCAATTCCTGGTTCTAGAACTTAAGCTTACAAAGGCTGTTTTCAAAATGCAGGTTTCTGTGCCGCAGCCCCACAGACAGAACCAGAGCCTCTGCAGTGAGGGGCAAGAACGGTGTTTCTCACAAGCCCCCTGGTGAATCTGACGACACTCTGGAAGCACTTTCCTAGGTCCTACCATGCAGAATGCAGAGCTCCAGCCTCCTTGCTCCGGGCCCGGGCCCTGAGTGTTCTCAGATCCACGGGGGACGTGGGGACAACACTGTCGCCGCAGGGATGGGTTCCGCTGACAAAGCCTCCCCCTCAAACATTTAGCCAGTTTTGTTTTCATAAAACAACAAAACAAAACTGTAACCAACCTAAATATCTCGCCGGGTATGTCACCCACATTCAGCCCGAGGGGATTTACTGTACAGTGGATGAAATTGAAGCCCCTTCGAAGCCCTCCGTGGTCCTAGCAGTGTGCTGACAGGTCTTATACTGTATGAAATTTGCGTAAGGAAAACATTTTGTCAAGTTTTTGTGATTTCTCGTTCCAGTATTCGCTCTCACTTTGTTCCTAATTTTGTATGCATCAGCCCCAGGACCCACAAACCCTGTGTCCACTCTGCAGTCACCAGGGGATCCTGCACAGTGGGAAACACATTGAGACCGAGGACAGGTGCCCAGCGAGCCGTGTCCAACATGCATCTTGTACTTGCCCCACAGTCTCCACAGGACAGTTCTATTTGTGAAAAAAATATGAATTTCTGTGCATCTAAGTGTCTCTAAAAATTATATATCTTTTGTCTCCTATCCATCTGTACTCTTTATCTCCCCAAACTCTTTTAAAAATGATATTTATTATTTTTCCCTATTAAAAAAAGCATAGATTCTTTTTCATAGGAAGTTTGAAAAATAATTAGAAATATAATGATGAAAAATTCTCAGGTCAATAGCAGCAACTACTGCTAACATATATAAAATTAGCGTTTCTTCCAATATAGACCCCAAAATTGCCCTTTGCACTGATGGTATAGGTGCTGGAAAAAAGTCTTCTAAATTTAGGTTCTGTTTGGTTTCAGACCATGGAGAGAGGGGAAAAAATAAGGATGTTGGTAGACTTAGCAGCAGCTGGGAGCTCATTGCTTTTTCGTTATGTAAATAGCTCATGTTTCTCTGAATAACCAATTTGTTGTCAAATGGAGGACATGGGCACTCCTACTCACCTACTGTGAGTGCCCTGGCTTGACAATGCATTTCTAAAGACCAAAAAACATGCATAACCTTCCAGTAACTTTAGATTATGTACATAATGGTTAAGTATATAACTGTATATGATATAATACTCCCAGCCAGTAAAAAATACGTAAATATTAAAATAAAAACCTTTGTAATATAGTAAATGAAAAAAGGCAAGTCTCAATGAGTATATGTAGTCAAATCCCATTTTTTGTAAATAAATTCACCTACCTGCCATGTATATATAGAAAAAAAATTCTGAAAATATAACTACCATATAAATATTGTTGGTTGTTTTGTCTTTTCTGTTTGCTTATCTGTAATCCCAGTCTGCTTCAAAGAACATGTTCCTCCATCAATCTAAAAATAAAATAATGAAAATATCTTATACTCAGAAAGAAAGAACAGGCAAACCTGGTCCTCCAAGCTGTCATCCTTTGTGATGTGAATCTTGTTTTCTCCCTTGTTGAAAGGTTCAACAAGGCACAGAAAAAGTACTTGACAAAGTACAACATCCATTCATGATAAAAACCCTCGACACTCTAAAGGCCGTATATGAAAAACCCACAGCACATATCATTCTTAATGGGGAAAAACTGAGAGCTTTTCTCCTAAGGTCAGGAACGAGACAGGGCTGTCCACTCTCACCACTTTTATTCAATATAATATTGGAAGTTTTAGTGACAGCAATCAGACAACATAAAGAAATAAAAGGCATCCCCGCACCAACCTCCCCTCTTGTAACCAGTTTGTTCTCCATAGTTAAGAGTCTGTTTCTTGCTTTGTCTCTTATTTTTTTCTCTTTGCTTGTTTTGTTTCTTAAATTCCACATACGAGTGAAATCATACGGTATCTGTCTTTCTCTGACTTATTTCACTCTGCGATATACTCTCGAGCTCCATCCATGTCAGTGCAAATGGCAAGATTTCCTTTTTTTAATGGCTTCATCAAAAAACTATTAGAACTGATACATGAATTCCGTAAAGTTGCAGGATATAAAATCGACATACAGAAATCTGTTGCATTTCTATACACCAATTATGAAGCAGAGAAAGAGAAATAAGAAAACAGTCCCATTTACAATTGCACCCAAAATAAGATATCTAGGAATAAACCTAACCAAAGAGGTGAAAGACCTGTACTCTGAAAACTGTAAAACACTGATGAAAAAAATTGAAGCTGGCACAAAGAAATGAAAAGACTTTCCATGCTCATGGATTGGAAGAGCAAATATTGTTAAAATGTCTGTGTTACCCAAAGCAATCTACATATTTAATGCAATCTCTATCAAAATGCCAAAAGCATTTTTCACAGAGCTAGAACAAACAATCCTAACATTTGTATGGAACCACAAAAGACCCCGAATGGCCAAAGTAATCTTGAGAAAGAAGCAAAGCTGGAGGCATCACAATTCTGGACTTCAAGTTATTTTACAAAACTGTAGTGATCAAAACAGTATGGTACTGACACAAAAATAGACACACAGATCAATAGAACAGAATAGAAAAGCCAGAAATGAACCTGCAGTTATATAGTCAGTCTTCAACAAATGCAGGAAAGAATATCCAATGGAAAAAAAGACAGTCTTGTCAACTAATGGTGTTGGGGAAACTGGACCACTTTCTTATACCATACACAAAAATAAATTCGAAACGGGTGAAAGACCTAAATGTGAGACCTGAAACCATCAAAATCTTAGAGGAGAACACAATAACTTCTCTGACATCAGCCATTGCAAGTTCTTTCTAGATATGTCTCCTGAGACAAGGGAGACAAAAGCAAAAATAAGGTATAGGGCCTTCATCAAAATAAAACGCTTGTACACAGCAAAGGAAACGATCAACTAAAAGGCAACCTATGGAATGAGAGAGGATATTTGCAAATGACATCCGATAAAGGGTTAGTATCCAAAACATATAAAGAACTTAAAAAGCTCAACACCCTAAAAACAAATAATCCAATTTAAAAATGTGCAGAAGACATGAACAGACACTTCTCTAGAGAAGATGTCCAGATGGCCAGCAGTCACATGAAAAGATGCTCAACATCACTCATCATCAGGGACATGCAAATCAAAGCTACAAGGGGCTGTCACCTCACACCTGTCAGAATGGCTAAAATCAACAACCCAAGAGAAAAAGGAGCACTTGTGCACTGGTTGGTGGGGATGCAAACTGGTGCCGCCACTGTGGAAACCAGTATGAAGAGTCCTCAAAAAGTTAGAACTGCCTAATGATGCAGCAATTGCACTACTAGGTATTTACCCAAAGAATATAAAAACACCAGTTCAAAGGAATACATGCACCATTATGTTTATAGGGGCATTACTTACAATAGCCAAGGTATAGAAGCAGCCCCCTGATTGATGAATGGATAAAGGTGTGTGTGTGGATACATATAATGGAATATTATTCAGCCCTAAAAAAGGAAATCTTGCCATTTGCACTGACATGGATAGAGCTCGAGAGTATATCGCAGAGTGAAATAAGTCACAGAAAGACAGGTACCGTATGATTTCACTTGTATGTGGAATTTAAGAAACAAAACAAGCAAAGAGAAAAAAGTAAGAGACAAAGCAAGAAACAGACTCTTAACTATGGAGAACAAACTGATGGTTACGAGAGGGGAGGTTGGTGGAGGGATGGGTTAAACAGGTGATGGGGATTAAGGAGGGCACTTGTCATGATGAGCACAGGGTGTGATGTATGGAATTGTTGAATATTGTACACCTGAAACTAATAAAACACTGTTTATTGGAATTTAAATTAAAACTTAGAAAAAAATAAAAATTGAGAAAAAGAAAAGGTTCAACAAAATATTGAAATGATATGTGAATACACCTTGAAAGGTGTTCAAGTGTTTTCTGTGCATCGATTTATTAAGTAATTCAACTCCTGACTCCCAAAGTCTTCCAATTTCCAGGCAGCAGTGGGCCCAGCGAGAGCCTTCTCTTGCCTCATTCTCTCCTGGCGGAGCCTAGGACAGAACCTTGAAGGTGCCTCCCCGGCATTCAGAACCTTAGCAGGCTCTTAATAAATGTGCTTTCTCCCCCCTTTCATTCATCCTCCTCATGGCCTTAAAAGAGGAAATGAAAACCAATTTCTAAAATATTCCCATGTTTTCTTTCTTACCTGTTCTTTGCACATGTAGTTGCAATGCTTGGTTTTTTCCCATATTTGTCTCTTGATCTTTCCTCTGGAATCAGTTGATTCCAGAATGCTGTGAATATGGTGGTTGATCTCACCCCCACACGTCATTCAATTGCACAGACACTTCAGATGATATCACAGGTGCCTGTTCTGGGGGAGGGCGGCTCCATCTGACCCTTTGTGTTTTGGGGGGGCCATGGGATAGGTGAGGTTTTTTTAATGCTATATTCTTTTAGGAATTAAAGGCCACCGTTGGGCTGTCAGAGTTGGAAGTCAGTGTGATGGTACAAGTCATGAGAGTGAGGGCAACATTCCTTTTTATGAAGAGGTGAAATAATTTCTCGAAATAGCTGAGCAGGACACTTGGTCCCAGAGGCTTTGGAGGAATTCTGCATCAGCTAGGAAAAGAGCACTTTGCACTTTGCAGCCTTGAGAGCTACAGTCAGACACTGCAGGACTTCGTGCTACCAAAGCCACCTTCTCGAGGGCTGTCCGGCTGTCACCAGCTGTGGCTGCCCTTTGAGAGCAGTCTCACCAGGCTGTGGTGGGGTGGGAGGCATCTTCCTCAGTCTGATCCGTGAGAAAGCACAAATGGGTTTCACAATTGTTCCCAGTGCATTCTGCCAACTTCTACGAACAGATGTGGAATTTAAAAAAAGAAAAAAGAAAAAAAGCCAAAGGACCTTCATTCTCAACCTAATATTGTAACTGGAACATTTTCGATAGAAGAGGATAGGTTGATCAGTTGTTTAAAGTCTCAGAAATAGAACCATTGTATTAAATGCACTGGTGTTTACAGATATTACAAGGTGGGCTGCATTCTGTGGTTTCTTTCTTTTTTTCTTTCTTTCTTTTTTTAAGGATTTTATTTATTTGAGAGTGAGAGAGAACGAACAGTGGGGAGGGGCAGAGGGAGAAAGAGAGAAGCAGACTCCCTGCCAAGCAGAGAGCCCGATGTGGGGCTCGATCCCAGGACCCTGAAATCATGACCTGAACCGAAGGCAGACACTTGACCCACTGAGCCACCCAGGTGCCCACATTCTGTGGTTTCTATCTTTTTAAAGTTTTTAGACGCTGGGTCTGGGAGCACTCCACGGAATCCAGCAAACTTCCTGTTTTGTCAAAGGGAGGTCAGTTTTCCTTGTGGGCTTGGTGGCCAGTCTGAACGGCAAGGTCATCGCCAAGAGTGCCCCCAGAATGGCCTGCCACTTCAGGGGCGCCAGCCTCCTCCTGGACACCTGACCATGCTCGCGGAGAAAAGAAAGCACTAGAAGATCACAGAGCTTCCCACCAGAGCTGCACTGGGCCACCTGACCTAGTTTTTGCTAATTTTAATTATGTCAAGTGCTTAACAAAGACAGTAGCTCCCTTGGGTGCATCATGAGCTCACGGTCATGAGATGGCTCCAATCACAGCTGTGTCGTGCACACAACAATCCTCTATGACCCAGCAGATGTTCTATGTAAACAGTTGTATTAATTGCATCTTGAAAACATCGTCCTCCTCAGATTCTCCAGGGTTGGGTGAAGTCTGAGGTGGGCGGGAGGGCCCTCCAGAGAGACATGTCTGCAGGAAATTCTCTCCACCTATAGCTGTTTCCTAAATTGTCTTAGAGCCACCACAGCTGTTTACTGCCGAGTGACCCTGCTCACAGTTGTGGTTACACGAGGCTTTGAAGGGGGATCTGAGCTTCCACGCTCCTAGCGCACCGTGCAGGGGACTTCATTGTCAGCCTGCGTGCAGCCTCGAGGTCCTGTGCTCACTGGGACGCATGAAAAGGAGCCGGCTGCCCGAGCCCACCACAGATGCCCGGCTGTATGTGGGGCCGGCCGTGAGCCTTACAGAACACCCCCGAGGGCTGGTGGGCCATTTGACCACTTAGAACAGCAGGGAACTTACCACCACAAGAGACAATCTGTGGGCTTTTTGTTGGTTTTCTTTGGGGGTGGGATTAAAAAACTTGTTAACGCAAGTATCTGTGTCCCTGCATCACCTTCATTCTGACCGTCTGACACTACGTACTGAGATTTTTCCCTTCATGACAGCCCCTTAATTGAAGACAGCTGACTCTCCTGTTCCAGAGGCTTCCTGAAGCAGCTGACAGCCCGTGTCACTTTGACAAGCCCTGTGAGCGCCGCCCAGAAAGGAGCCCAGGGTGGAAGGCGGCAACCAGGACTGTGGCCCTCACCACACCTGCCCTCTCCCGTCAGCCGCTCTCCACCCAGGTCTCTTCGGGCTTTGGAGCCTACGCAGAGCACTTGTTACCTGGCCTTTTAAAAAATGAATATTGTTATCCGCCCTTGTTCGTTCTAGCTTCTTGAGGTCCCCTCAGAGCCAGTGTGCCACGGGGCATACCCAGTTCTGCTTGACGTTGCTTCATCACGCTTCCTATGGCTTTCCTGACCGATTCGTGATGAAAATGTTGAACAAGGCTCGATTTTCCGTTATTAACTACAGTCCCCCTCATCTGTTTAGAAGTCAATCCACTACCAACAGGCTTTGTTTACTCTGCAGGAATCCGTGAAATCCTATCAGCCACCACATCTTTCCTTTTACGCCGACTTGCCAAGTACTTTATTAGATCTGTGTAGCTCGCTGGCCTGATCTGTCAGCTTTGGACGCTGCCCCAGAGCACACAGGATCTGCATTCCTGGACCTCCTTGGTGTACCAGGAGCAAATCCCTTGTCTTTAAGTGCACAGGCATCCAGTTTTAATAGCTGTATTTGTCCTGAGATAGGTACTTCAGTTCATTTTCTTTCCCTTTTTGAAAATTAGAACATTTGCCTGCCAGCAGTCTTCCCCAGCCCGAGATTCCGTAAGGTTGAACAATGGTGGTTCAGCCACTTTGACTCATGTTCCTCCCATCATGTTCCTGTGTCATTTATATTTCTTAAATGAAGGTTTAAAAAATCAAGAATCTTCTTCATGTTTCTCAGTATTTACCCAAAGGAGTTGAAAATTTACGTCCACACAAAAACCTGCACAAAGATGTTTATAGCAGCTTTATTCATAATTGCAAAACTTGGAAGGCACCGACATGCACTGGAGTCGGTGAAGGATAAATGAACAGATACACCCAAACAGTGGGGTACTATGCAGCACTGACACGAGCTCTCAAGCCATGAAGGGGCGTGGAGGAACCTAAGTGCACGTCAGTAAGTGAACAGTCTACACAGTCTGCACAGTCTACACACTATGACTCCAACGGTATGACATATTCTGGAAAGGCCAAAACTGTGGGGACAGTAAAAAGATCAGTCGTTACCAAGGGTTGGGTCAGGGGATGAAGAGGCAGAGCACAGAGGATTTTTAGGGCAAACGGCTCTGTAGGATGACACTGACCAGTATATGTCATTATACGTTTTCCCAAAGCCATAGAATGTACAACACCGAGAGAGGAGACTGAGTCAACCACAGACTTCGGTGGTAAGAATGTATCAGTGTCGGTTTGTCAACTGTAACAAATACAGGGCTCTGGCAGGGATGCTGATAACGGGAGAGGCTGTGCATGTGTGAGGATGGGGGTGTACGGGAACTGCCCTGTACCTTCCCCTCAATTTTGTTATGACCCTTAAACCAATCTTGTTTAAGCCATAAGAACAATAATAGCCCAGGGGCACCTGGGTGGCTCAGTCAGTGAAGCATCCGCCTTTGGCTCGGTCATGATCCCAGGGTCCTGGGATGGAGTCCCACCTCAGGCTCCCTGCTCAGCGGGGAGCCTGCTTCTCCTTCTTCTTCTGCCCCTCCCCCCGGCTCTCACGTTCTGTCTCTGTCAAATGAATAAATAAAATCTTAAAAAAAAACCCTAAGAATAGCCCCAATGAAAATTTTCGTAAGACACAGTATGTAGCTGTTGGTTGATATGCTTAGCTAGAATAAACTGTAGAATTTTGTCGAAAGCATGGAGGATGGAAAATCAATCCCCGCAGATTTTGAAGTCCTTCTATTTGAAAGGGAAATTTCAGGTGGTGTAATAAAAAGCCACATGCTTTGACTCTGGATTTTAAAAACCTCTCTATGGTTTTCTGTTTCCTTTGAAGAAACTGGGAAGTTGGGGAAGATGGAGAAAAATGGAAGGAAAAGAATTGCCAAATGGGTCACAAAGTATCGCTTAGCACTGAAGTTCTTATGTTCAGTTTCAGCATTTGGTTCATCAAGATGGTGAATCGCTTCAAAACGTCTTCGCTTCTTTGAGGCTGCCTCTGTTCACAGGCATCGAGTACATTCCTGGACAAACAAGGCAGACAAATACTTCTCACTAAGGAATTCTCTCAGCATCCAGTGTCTTCAGAGACTGAATTGCTAAATAAGAGTCCCAAAGAAATAGCTAAGACTTTGATTCCTTTTGAACAGTTCTGTAGGAGAGGCAGAAAGTTTTATTAAGTTGATAATTGTTGCCAAGTCTGGACAAGTCCTTCCAAAGTGTCCTCTCTGAGCATTACCTGAATCACGTGCTTAATATATGGAAAAGGGTATTTTATTTTGGCATGACTCTTCAAAATAATGTACTGATTAAAAGTATGGTTCAGCCAGCTAGATGGCCTCACTGCAGAAGTCCATAATTGTGATATATCTTAAAATATCTCTACTTTTCCCCCCTAACACTGTCTAATGCAATGTAAATGTAAAGATACCCTTACATAATTAATCAAACATTCGTGAACGTGTCATGTCACATTAAGAGAATGAATCGAATACTGGCATATTTCATTTGAAGCTCAGTTTAAGGAAGAATATTTGTATAGACAGAGCCATGCAGGTGGAGCTCTTGGGAAGAAATGAGGTGCTAGTTGGTGGTGGTGTCCACACCTGAGCAAGGAATATTATCAAGGAAATTTAGACGTCAGACTATGCTCTTCCAGACACAAGTCTGTAGAATAATATCCTACAGAAAACCCCTAAATATTCTGGAAAATGTCTCTTCCTTTTTATATCTTTGCATATAATTGAACCTAAATGTGCCAAACGTGATGTGGGAATATTCACACAGGTTTTGTCATCTCTGTTTTCAAGAATGAAGAATGCTGTATGGGAAGTTCACATCTTTTAATTCATGAGAATTAATTTTTCTTGAATGATATGGTTTCTAAAAATTCATTACTTGCATTACATTCTTATTTTTCCGTGCCGGACTGTAGAAGTGCCTGTGCTCATATTAAAAAATAACCACGTGGATCTCTGCCTAAGGCAAAACCCAGTTTATAGGCTATATCATGCATGCCCCTGTTTGGAAGCCCCGTGGGCTTGCTGATTGTAAAAGAACATCTGTTGCTAATAATAATACGAAATTTTTTCGAATGCTTGCTCTGTGAAGGGCACTGTCCTGTGGGCTTTAGATTCTCATTAACAGCCCCGTGTGGCAGAAAGCATTCGAAGCAATTCAACGTGAGGAAACTGAGGCATGAAACGAAGTGAAGTTCCCAAGGTCACACAGCCCACAACTCGTCAAGCTGGACTGAAGCCCTAGTCCATTCATTCCGCAGCCCCTGTGGATGCGTGACGTCTGGATAGATGGAGATCCGAAATCCCGTTGGATGCTGAGACAGGCTGGGTTTCGCTCCTACCCCAGTTCTGTACAGGCTGTGTGACCTTGGCAAGGTCATTTTCCCGAGCCTCGTTTTTGTCATCTGTCATATTCGGGACTCCAAGGATGTGCGTGGTACTTAGTAGTCCACAGTGGTTAGCGGGGCCTTATGTTCGCAGTAGAAGGAGGCCGAGCGTGCCAAGTCACACGGCCACCTGTGCCTGGCCCCGCTGTCTGGGTGATTAGCCCCCTTCTAGCTCCCCACTCCCCACAGTAAGGAAGGGCTGGATTCCTAGCTCTGGGGAGGCCCTGACTCCTTTCATTCAAAACCCATGTTAATGACCCTGTATTTTTTTTCCTGTTGCTCTCCAATGAAGTAGGAAGTGGGCAGCCTGTCAGGGAAAGTGATTTAGAATCACTTATTGTTTATACCTTGGCTTCATTTGATCTAATGCAGATCAGCTGCTCTCAGAAGGGTTACTCCAGTGAAGAGAAGGGGGGGTGATCTTGGTTAGTAATCTTTTCAGGGAGAGAAGTACTGTTAAGAGTAAGTAACAACCTGTTTTGGTTAATATGGTCAACTTACACCACAATGATTCCCCTTTACAAATTACTTGTACAGTGGATGTTTGCTTTTGATTTTAGGATTTGGAGTATGATCAGTGTCTTAAATTTTTATGTGAGCTGGTGGCTGTTGCATGTTTGTCTTTATTGCTTATTTTTAGCTATCTCCCCTGATGTCAAATACTTAAGGCAGGAATAATACATTCAATTACACTGTGACTCCTTCAGAACAATCCCATGTACTTTTTTGGTGTGGTTTATGGCTGAGAAGAATAGAGTCTCTACACGTGGGAAACTGCAGAAAGTCTGTACCTTAATTGCTTCAAGTACTTGAGATGAAACCAGCTCATTTGCTGTTACTTTTTTTTTATCTCATTCCAAGTGGTTTTGTAAGTCCTCCTAAGTTTTAAAAATGGTTTTCTATTGCTAGGAGAGAGTGATTTACTGTATAACCTTATAAAACAGAGTGTGAGTGATATCTTCTGCAATCAAAGAGAAATTGAGTCTGGGGGAAGGGGAAATAGGGAGCTGTAGGTCCAGTTTTAAGATGAATGAGTTCTGAAGACCTAATGTGCAGCACGGTGACTGTAGTTAATAATATGGTATTGTAGATTTGAAATTTGCTGAGAACAGATCTCGTGTTCTCACCACACACACATAAAAGAGTTAACTCTGCAAGGTGATGGGTGTGTTAGTTATCTTGATCTTGGGGATCAGTCCACAACGTGTATGTATGCCAAACCACCACACTGTACACTTTAAATATATACAATTAGAGTTGTCATTTATTCTTCAGTAGGGCTGGTGGAAAGAAGAAAGAGAGAGAGAACCTGGGTCTGGTAGTTCCATGCCCTACAGACACTAGTTGTTTCTCTTCTTTTCATCATGAAAGCAGCTCCTGCATGAATGATGTGCATAAGTGAATGAGGGGGCGCCTGGGTAGCACAGTCGTTAAGCGTCTGCCTTCGGCTCAGGGCGTGATCCTGGCGTTCTGGGATCGAGTCCCACATCGGGCTCCTTGGCTGGAAGCCTGCTTCTTCCTCTCCCTCTCCCCTGCTGTGTTCCCTCTCTCGCTGCCTGTCTCTCTGTCACATAAATAAATAAAATCTTAAAAAAAAAAAAAATGATGTGCATAAGTGAATGAGCCATGAGCACAGCTCAAGGAGCACCTCGGGAGCTCTGGGTGCAGACCTAGACCACCTAGATCTGACCCTACATGGTTTATCAACAGCCAGGGTGAAAGACAGAACTTATTCTAACTAGAGCCTGTGTGTAAAAAAAAGTAAAAGAATCCTGATTTTATGCTAGAGTTCTTTTATATTAAGCATTATTCCAAATGTATAAACTGTTTTAATATAGCTGTTTTGGTAGAAAGTTCTGTTTGATAGATGGGACATCATTTAAAGTAAATGTTCGGTTTAATGAACAGGTTTTTTATATTTTTTAATATTTTTTAAAGATTATTTATTTATTAGAGCAAGGGAGCAGAGTGTGTGAAAGAGAACACGAGTGAGGGGGAGGGGCAGAAGAAGAGGGAGAAGCAGACTCCCCGCTGAGCAGGGAGCCCAACACGGGACTCCATCTCAGCACCCTGGGATCATGATCTGAGCCGAAGGCAGGTGCTTAACCAACTGAGCACCCAGGCACCTGGAACAGGTTTTTTAAAGCAAGATATTTTTATTCTTTCCTTTAAAAGAAGTAGGATGATGAGAATAAGTGATAAAGTCGAAAGCTTGAATGAGAAGGATTGACCCACGGCTTTCTGAGTTCTTCCTTAAAAACAGCAAAGTTCAAGCATCGGTAAAGGAGGTATGTCGGGTAGTACCGAGAATCCCAGGAAGATCCAGAGACGCGGGTCTGGGGCCACCTGTGAGACCTGCAGCTGGACCACTTTAGTAGAAAGCCACGGCCATGGCCATTCTAAAAAGCAAGGGGAAATCTTGTGTCAGGATGAGGAGCTCAAAGCCTAGCTAATTCTGGTAGCTCAAAGCTGGGTATTAAAGATAAACATAAATGCTTAATCATCCGCTCCCGAACACCACGGGGAATAACATGAGCCCTAGGGTCTCACTGTTTGCCCAGGCCCCCTCTTGGCTCAGGAGTGAGAGCTGCGCACTTCTCACCCCAGATCATGAATTCATTCTGGATCGCGGTCCTCCCAGAGTGTCGTTCCACCCAGGAAGTCCCTGCAGCGGCCATACCTGTCTTTCCTTTTGTACTTGTAGCAGCTGATCTGGTTCTCTTAGCGAGTTTTGTCCTGCTCCTAACGTGGACTGGGCGTCATTTCTCTGGGTGCCACATCGTCCAGTGGTGGTCATCAGCCCCCGTCATTCCCCTCCCCCATCACACCGTGCGTCCACAATGCGGTGTATGCTTCTCTGTCCACGGGTCTGAGACAAACTGTACCTTCGATGTAGAGACTTAAAGTAAAACTATTTCATGTGGAAGTCTAGATCTGATTAATACAAAATGACTTTTCAGACTTCTACGACATTCTTTGCTCAAACTCTGGAATCTTGTTGTATCCTATCAACGTATATCCGTAATGCAGTAGTTTATCATTTATTCCTCTAAACCTGCATTTTATCATGTACATTTTAAAATCAGTTTGTTTAAAAATGGTATTTGGAGATCTTAAAAACCTAGGAGTCCAGACATTACCCTATGAACCACAAATTGTTTTCAATTCTTATAACTCAGGTATTCCAAAATTAGATTTCATGATAAACACATTAAATATATATCTGTAAGTAGAAGCATATGTATGTGCTTCCAACTTTGTGCCTTTCCAAGAAAACTATAATACAGGAAAAGTCAGTCTGTCTTGTCAGAAAAAAAAAATATCAGGAAGCATAACTAAGAAGCATCTGGTTTATTAAAACTCGAAACATTCTTATTATTTACACAAAATGGTTAACAAATGTTTTCCTCCCTGTCCATGCCTCCTATTCCTCCCCATTTTTTCTTTCTGATCCTAGGTGTTTAGTTCTTTCCCATTTCCACTAACAAGCCCCATGACAAGCAGATGATCACTAGAATTTTATTCCCACTCCATAATGCCTATGGAGTTAAGTGATATAAAAAAAATCAATTATTTCAGGCGTTTAATGATTTCATGTGAAATATTGGTGATGTGACCCAAACAAAGGGAATCAGTGAGGAGGAGGTGCTGGCGGGAGTGAAGGATGAGTACAGGGCTCCTGCCTGCCGGTCTCCTATCCAGTGATGTCCTGCAGACAGAGCACATTGTAAAGCACAGGGGTGAATTCTGCTCATTCACCCTCATTTGACTTCCAAATTCCTGAAGCTGCAGACTTGGAGACAGAGCAATATTTGCCTATGAAATCAGAAGATGATTTTTGCACAAGTGCCCATATATGATCTAGAGTTTGCCCGTTCAGTCTGTCCCTCCCAACCCCCATCATCTGAAGCAATCTACTACCAAGACAGGCCCACTAGTAAGAGAAAAGATTTGCAAACTAAGAAAAATATTTAAAATCTATATAGATAGTTATACTATGTTACATTATGCATAAAAATGGCAATAAACAAGGAACAAGTCATAAACAACTCCTGTGCTGTGTAAGTGAATCATCTTGTTACTAGATCCCACTGGATCTCTGAGAAGGATCTGTATTGCTCCCCTTCAATGATTATCCTTGAAATTGAAACAAAGGTTCTATTCTTTGTAAGTTGGCAGAACTTCTGAAAGGTGATTCTTTGCTGTGCTGTGACTCATCCCAAATGTAAAATTCTCTGACCGTGAGCTACTTCTATCTTTTATGTAGGAGCCTAGAAAAGCCATGAGCGATGGGAAGTGGCCATATATAGGCTCTTTGGTGAAGTGTGGGCCAGGAGACCCGAGTCGTGGCTGATGGCAGGTTGCACGGGAAGCCATGTGTGGCTGCTCCCGTCCCCACCCTGGACACTAGTGCAGACTGACACCCTGCACTCCCAAAACGGTTCTGGAGTTCCTCTTAGGAATTCATGGGAGGATGGCTGGTATTCCCTAGCCAGACCCACTTCTGGAGTGACATTTTGCTTCTCTGATATTCAAAGTAACATTATACTTATATATATATTTGTAAAAACCTTCAAAAATTATAGAAATATATGGCACAAAGTAAAATATCCCCATAAGCCTATCCCTATGCTTCTGAGAAATAAGAAGTTTATAGCTTCCCCCCACATGTTGCCTTCATAAGCATGTATGTGTATGTATAGGTATATATAATGAATTTTCAACAAAAACGGAATCATATTCATGTTTTAAACCATAAATTAGAGCTAATAACTCATGTTCATATGATGTTCTAAAAGTGCCTGTCTCCATTTAACTTCGTACTACGACTTGAGCAGATTTCCGTGGCTACCCATGCAGGCCCATGCCATTCTTTTACTAGCGGCCTCGTATCGCGATGTTTGGCTGATCTGCAGTGCGTCCCGTCCTCTCGGGTTGGACATTCGGGTTATTGCTGTAAACGGTTGCGGTGAGCATCCTCGTTCGTACGTTCTCATGTAGTGGAGCAAGTCTCCACTAGACCGCTCGGGACCTGGTTCTGAAGGTGTGTGACAGCTTAAGTGCCACACTCGGAGGTTAGAGCAAGACTGAAGACCAGGAGCCGGCCTGGGACTCATGCTCAGTCGTCGGAAGGGCTGAGGGCGGTTAGTCGTGACAGCTGAGATGGGGAGGGAGCTGCAGTATGAAGGCCACCCTCAAATTTTCAAAGAACTGCCATTCAAAGGCAGAACAAGATTGACACTCGACGCTTAAACAGCGTGAGGGGTGGAGTGCCGACCCTCCACAGAGACGAAAATCCACGTATAACTTTTGACTCTCCCCAAACTTAACTACTAATAGCCTGCTGTTGACCTTACCAACAATGTGAATGGGTAACATATATTTTGTATGTTACATGTATCTTTTTTTTTAAGATCTGTTTATTTGAGAGAGAGAGAAAGAGGGCGTGTGCGCTAGGGAGAGAATCTCAAGCAGACTCCCCACCGAGCGGGGAGCCCGATGTGGGCTCGATCCCATGATCCATGAGGTCACGACCTGAGCCTAAACCAAGAGTCGGAGGCTTAACCGACTGAGCCACCCAGGCCCCCCTGTTACGTGTATTATATACTGTATTCTTACGATGAAGTCAGCTAGAGAAAAAAAATGTTATTAAGAAAATCATAAGGAAGAGAAAATACATTCATAATAATGTACTGTAATTATTGAAAAAAATCTGCATGTAAGTGGCCCCGCGTAATTCAAGCCGGTGTTAATCAAGAGTCATCTGTAATGTGTTAGGACCCCGGGAGGCAGAATATGGGCCACGAATGGGGGGAAAACACGATACCGAAGTCTGACTTCACATATGACTTCCTCAGGCTCGGAATTAATTGAACTCACCGAGTACGGAGCGCCTGGTGTGCAGGAGGCCCTGACCGCTGGAGCCTGCTTGCATAGAGCTTACACTTCGGGAGGGAAATGGAAAATGAAGAAGTAAATTTATTTTAAAAAACAAGGAAATGTCCCATTATGGTCACTGCTCATTGGGAAAAAAAAATAGGGTAAGGTGATAGTGAGAAGGGAGGAGGGGCAAGAGCATTTAATGGGATAGACAGCAGATGCCAAATGAGGAATACACCGCCTTGCTGGAAATTAGAAAGGGAACATATTAATGTGCACGGAGGCTTAAGCCGTGGGATCTGCAAAGTCACTTAAAGTCTCTTTCCACAGACGGTATGTTGATGTCATCCAAACAACAGGTATTGACAAGGGCTGGGATTCTTCCCAAGGATCAGATTTTACTGTAGTTGAGCTGGACGCTTACGTTCTTGTGGGGAAGATTGCGAGGGGGGTATTGAGGGGAATGGGAGATCTTCAGGCTTTGGGATGTGTTCCCAGGTAACCCTAACTTCAAGCTGATTTTGCCCTTGAGGGCTGTCCTCACGACAGCCAGGGGCCTGTCCGAGGCACAGAGCACAGCCTTCCTGCTGCCAGAGACCAAGCAGAAAGCAAGACAAGACCGGTCCTGAAGCAGTAATTCAAAGCCTTCCTCTCTTTCCCATATGAGTCATTGTTAGTCAGAATATTACCTTTGCAGAGAGGCTTAATTCCTTTCAGACTTTAAAGCGATACTTCCTCTTGGCTGAGGTGCAAACTTCTGTCTCGAAGGACATATTCCATCAATTCTCTGACCCTAGGACTGTGGGCATTTGTTTATTTGCATGACAGAAAGGTCTGTTTGGCATTTCAACAAATAAAAACAGACATATAACACCATTCTTTTTTTTTTTTTTTTTAAAGAAGTACCAAAATAGTTCTCCTGTGCACTTCAGAAGAAAATTGGAAACCTGGGGCCTACTCTGGGGTGGGCTGTGTGTCTGCTGTGCATGACCTCTGAGAAGTTTCCTCTCCATACTGAGCATGGTTATCTAGGTAAACAAATGTGAAAGTACATTAGGGGACTTGATAGAAAACTGCAGGGTACGATAATATGAACCTCTGTTGTTAAGAGGTGTAACACTGTGGTTATAAGATTCTGTTGGGGAAGGAGGTGGGGGAGAAGATTCATGTGGATGTTGTGAGAAATGCCGAAGACAGAGGACGACGGAGAAATTTTAAACTTCCATAAGAATGTAGCCAAAGGGGAGAGAAAAGGGGTCTAGTGAATTGATCACCACTAATCCCAGTAGATAACGAAACCAAAGTGTGTGTCTGGGCCACTGCAGCCAAGCCTGCCTGACCTTCCGGGACAGTCCCTCAGCGTAGTACAGCCCCCCCTTGCCCTACACCCCCAGGAAAGGCAGGCAGAGGTTGGGCCCAACCCAAGGTTTCCATTGGCACCAACCTCCATGATTTCCAGGCCTTTGTGTTACAAATGTCTTAAGATTATGAAATTATTCATGGCTCAATGAACACGTATCTATAACCAAGAAATTCGTGAGAGACTATTTCTGCGTGAGCAGAATCAAGGACCCAGGCAGCTCTCTATTTTGTAATTACTGGGTTTCCACGCCGCTTCCTGTTCATATCCGGAAGTTGAATTTCAAATATTGCTTTTCAGACTTGATTTGGGCCCGATTTTAGCTCTGCTTTCCTTTCTCCTGCCTTTCCTGGCCATCAGCCATCAGACTGCACAATGACCAGCTGGCCCCTGGCAGATCTTGGGCCCAGGTGTGAAGTAGCTGGAGAAGCATTTCGAAGCCAAGAAGGGAGTGATTTCATTTTCCATTGACACTATGCAGAAATGAAGGGGATTCAAGTGCCTTCAGAAAAGCTTCCTTCCAGTGAGTGGAGTTTTGGGGGGTTTCCAGACTTACACTGCTTTTATTCTTGGAAGCATCATTGTTGCTTTCCCCCTTCCATTTATATCCCAGGAACTGATTCAGAAACCATAGAAATTGGATTTGGAATCGCTGAATGCTAGCAGACAGCTGACGGCACTCTTCCCCAGAAATCCTGCCAGTTGGGTTAGGGTATCAAGTGGTGCGGGCCTCCCGGGCTGCCCTGCTCGGGCCTCTAACTCCACTCGCATCTTACAGCAAAGTGCGCTCGAACTCAAGTGTTTTGCTTCATTCTTTAGACATTTTGTGGTTTGGGGCTCAATCAGCCAGGGTATGATTTGCAGTCCACAGTCACCGGTTTCGGAGCAGCTGCCCAACTCGGCAGGTTTCATCCTGCTTGCTGGTTGCATTTTTTTTTTTTTTTTAACCCTCACACCTTTTTTTTATTAGACTTGGATTTCAGTTTCCTGAGCCTTTCAGTTACCACTGAATCAGACAGGCTCCGAGCGGGACCTGCCAGCCTTCAAGAATAAAGTGCAGCAACAAATGTATTTGTAGGTTTAAGTTTGCCCCACATGTGGTCTAAAAATCACTAGAAACATTGTTACTATCTAGATGGAATAAAATCCTGCAGAAATGAATCCCTTGACCTGTGTGAGGGCGCTGGGCTCTACGTCAGAAGTGAATGAGTTCAGTTAAATCCGTTAAGATAAGATCCACATGGACGAGTGTGAGGCTGAGAAGCCTTTTGGAGCCCTTCATAGTAGAGAGCTCTCCTATGAAAGACCTGGTCTTTTATGTTAGCAGCCCACCAGGCAAATACCATCTACATAGCACACTGAGGAGGGCTTGGGATGGTGCCGATAAAAGGAAACGGTTTTAAAACAGGAAGGAGGTGACATGGATGCCCCTGAATCTACGTGACTCGGTGGCAGGCATTGTGCGAAGCGCTTTGTCTTCGGTACCTCGCTCCACCTGAGAGGCCGCCCAGGGCTGACGATAGGGTGGGGATGCCAGGAGAGGCTGAGGGATGGGCTCGAGATCTCACGCCAGTAGCGCCCGACAGAGCTGGAACTGAAGGTCGGGGTGACTGGCGCCAGCCCGCGGGCTCTCCAGCTGACCAGTGCCCGGGATTCAGAGGCGGCAGGGGCTGTTCTGCCTGATGCCTGCGGCTGCCTTTCATGTCCTTCTTCTCCGGTTGGCAAAAATCCAGCACAGGAGGGACAAGAATCTAGTGTGTGCGCTACAGCTGACTCCCCCGTCTTCTACGAGAGAACCTGCCCAGACTGATAACGTTCATTCCTCTACATCTTACGGATATTCATGTCGACGTCAACATGATTTTAAGGGTGGTTTAGTCGTGATGTTTTGACTGCTGCTTCTCAGTGTTCTTCCTGCGTCCTGCTGTTTCCGTGCTCTGAGTGCAGCAAAGACGTCAGTGCCCCACATGGCAGGGGGCAGAATCCCAGGCCAACCGTGGGAGCACAGCAACCAGGAGACTGAGGCAGCTGGTAGGAGGGGTCTATCCTCAAACCCGTAATTTGGGGTCAAAACAAACAGATGATTAGCTGGGGGTTGTCACTTTCAATCAAGGGCTTTAGCATTGTCTAGACATGGCCTCAGAACCTGGGGGCTCCCTGGCAGGCTCCGTGGCAGACGGGGGAGCAGGGAGGAAGGGCCACCGCAGGTCCAAATCAGAAAGCCAGGCTGCCTTGTCTGTGCGGCGGCAGCCTCCCGTGAGAAGGGAGGGGGCTTTCCTGCGTGCTTCTCAGGCTTGCTATTAGAACTGAGAAAGAAGCAGCACTGGGTGTGAAGACTATTTAAAAATGTGGTATCTTGACAATCCTTGGAGAAGCTCTGAAATTGCTGTCCACTGGGCTTTTGAAAGTGGTCAAGGTCACACGGGCACTTAGTGGTGGAGGCAGCCTGGCGTTGTCTCGTGACCGTCGCTTCTCACTCCTTACCGGGGGCATGCTGTTCATTATACCCAGAGCCTCTGGTCACACCACAGCCGCCGCACAAGTCCCTGGATTCCAGCCTGGGACTCCTACAATGGTACAGAGAGCTTCAGCTGCTCACCACAGGGAGATAAAATTATGCCGGACAGACCCAAGGTGTCCATGTAATTTTCCGTCCAAACCTGGACACTTTTGAGAGTGAAAAGAGGGGTACTGACCAGACCCTGGGGAGCACAAGCATGAAGAAGGCTATCTGGACAGGCGGAACAGGGTTTCCCGGGTACTACAGAAAGTGTTTCAGAAGTCAAGTTGCAGGGGCGCCAGGGTGGCTCAGTCGGTGAAGCGTCTGCCTTCAGCTCAGGTCATGATCTCAGGGTCCTGGGATTGAGCCCCACATCAGCTCCTTGCTCTGCGGAGAGTCTGCTTCTCCCTCTGCCTGCTGCTTCCCTCGCTTGTGTGCTCTCTCTCTTTCTGTCTCAAATAAATAAAATCTTAAAAAAAAAGAAGTCAAGTTGGAAAGAGGTTTCGTTACTCAACCTCCAGTTAAATAGAAAGTTCACCGAATTAGAACAACTCATGGCATACACATTCTGACTAATAGTGAGACAATGCTGATAACATTGCTACCTCCGTCTCATGGGCGACTGGCTGAGATAATGTACGTGGTTAGTGTGTAGTGAGCTTTCAGGAAGCATGTTAATCCCGTAAAAAATATTTCCTAGTCGAATCACTAGCACCTGGGCAATTTCCTTATTTTCAAAGTGAAATATACAGTTGAAAACACCTGATAGCTCTTACTTTCCCCCTACGTTTACAGGATAGTGATTTTAGCTTCATGTTACCCCTGAAATAGTAGGGAAAGTCTTTGGTGTATATAAACATTATGTTTTCCTCCCGTAGATCACCTTTTCCCCACATCCCCAATATTTTTTCGATGGACCTCCTCCAATGAGAAATCAATAAGGGGAAATTCATTGAAAGCTTCCATTACATTCACCATTGACCCAAAAACATAGCTCAGAAATCCAATTTTTGTTCAACATTCTTGCTCTGGAAGTTCACAGAGCTTCCATTCTAGTGAAATATCCCTGAAGATGTAGTTTTGACAGAGACCCCAAGTTATGTGCCAAGAAGCAGGGCTGTTTGGGCTCTGCAATTTTTGGATGTAAGTTCAAGTCTTGTCCCAATGTCCACAAAGCTCCAGGAAGCAACTTTCCTGCAGTGGCCCTGGGACTACCGAGGACTTCCCGCCCCACCCTGACGTTCTGGTTTCCTTCCTTGGTCTGGGCACTGCCATGGTGGCAGGCTTTGCCAGCTCCCAGGGACTCTACCGTGGATCCAGCGCAGGAATCTCTACTCCAGAAAAGATGCTACTAATGCCTTCTTTCCCTTTTCTCCACACTTAATACCTTTTCTTTGGCTTAAAAATTAAGACATGGCCATTCAGGATTATTAGAAAAATATAGAAAAGCATGATGTAGTAAATAATAACCGCACATACACTGTTACTGACTTATCAGTGTGTATCATGATTTTTACTCATTGACAAGTATATTCTGAGATTTTTCTATGCCATTTAATATTTTTAAGAGATACGTAATTTTTACAGTACTCAATTTTATATCTGTGTGTGATAATTTAATAGTTCCTTAATATTTGGACATTTAGTAATTTTTTAAAAAGGCTATTTTAAGAAATCTAAATTTTTACATTTTTATAACAAGAAACCATTGACTTTGATGGAATTGGAGAATTCATTCTCTTCTACAGTATCCAGGTCCAGTAGACTGGAGGCATTAAAATACGTGTTTGTGGGTTTTTCCTGGCATTACCAAAAAATGAACTCTATTGTTACAACCTATGTAAATATCAGCTTTTGGGAAAGGAGGTTGCATCGAAATGATGAAACATTGCAACCTTTTATTTATAATTCTTTAAGCTCACATGAAAAGTTAGGATGATTTCAAAAAAATGCCTTAAGTTAAAATGTCACCAAGACTCTCCTTAGACAAAGTGCAATAAAAGTGTGTGAGACACTTTACAGGCATGATCTGTTTTAACCCCATGACAGGTTTGCAGACAGGATTCCACCTGCTGGGATTGCTGCCCAAACACTGTGCATGCTGCCGGCGGAAGGCACTTCATCAGTGGCTGCCGTTCAGTGAACTCTGTTTGGCAAATACGCATTGTCCTGTATCACATTTAGGAAGTTATATTTTTCGGGCCGACTGGGTGGCTCAATCAGTTAAGGGACTGACTCTGGATCTCAGTTCAGGTCACGATCTCAGGGTCATGGGTTCAAAGCCCATGCTGGGCTCTGTGCTCAGAGCAGAGTCTGCTTGAGATTCTCTCCCTCTCCCTTTGCCCCTCACCCTGCTCGCACTCTCTCTCTCTAAAATAAATAAAGCAGGGGTGCCTGGGTGGCTCAGTCATTAAGCGTCTGCCTTTGGCTCAGGTCATGATCCCAGGGTCCTGGGATCGAGCCCCACATTGGGCTCCCTGCTCAGCGGGGAGCCTGCTTCTCCCTCTGCCCCACCCCCTTCTCGTGCTCTCTCTCTCTCAAATAAATTTAAAAAAATAATAAATCTCTAAAAAAAAGTTATATTTATCATTTCCTAAGATTTTAGCTATTCTATCTTCAGATAAGCCCTCTTTGGACATCTGGGTGTAGACAGACAAGCCAAGCTGGAGGACGGGGACGTAGAGTGTGCTGTCAGAAATGCCAGGAGCCCATCCTGTCCACGGCCCTCCTGCCAGAGAGGACGGCCCCTGAACTCAGACAGAGAGACAGCGATGTGAGAGAGACACTAGGGAGAACAGCCCATTCCGGCTCAGGTGGATGGCCCTGGGTCCGTTCAGGCTGGCGGGAACCAGAGAGATACCCCACTGGGGTCCAGTCAGCAGACAGCACACTGACCTCAGCAATATCTGTCAGGAGCTCCTTAGACCACTTCTCAGAGCCCAGCGAGCACTGCAACTGCCCAGGATTTTGTGACAGTGCAGATTCAGAGACTGCCAGGCAACCTGAGATTCCGGGAGCTGCAGAAGCAGCTCGTCCCCAGAGGACCTGGGGAGATGAGAGAGCCTTATCTCTTATCAATCAAGACATTGATTCTCTAATCAATCAGGGGACGGGAGAGTGACTCACAGACCGCCCATCTCCAGGGTTTCCTGGAACGCTGGCATGGGGCGCTGGAACAGCAGGGACACGGCTGCCACAAGTTTCACTTCCACCCACAGCTTTCCTTCAGAAGGTCAGGCTCCTGCTACGGAGCTTTGAACAAATATTGACCTGGTCATTTATTTACATCAGTCCTGTCAGTGACGTGGAGCACTTCCTGTGTGCCCGTCCCTCCGCTGCTGAACCCTCTCACAACAACATAGCCGGGCTGCTTGGCCCCTGACTGCGCCGCTGGAGTGGAGAATGACATCAGTAAACTTTACAATCCTCAGGGCAATCATGTATCGTTATAATTTTACGTTTTAAAAGACAACAGGTTATGGGGGCGCCTGGGTGGCTCCGTCGGTGAAGCGTCGGTAAAGCGTCTGCCGTCCTGGGATGGAGTCCACGTGGGCTCCTTGCTCCGCGGGGCCTCTGCTTCTCTGTTTGCCCCTCCCCCCAACTTGTGTGCTCTCACGCTCTTTCTCATTCTCTCTCATATAAATAAATAAAATTTTTCAAAAAAAAGAAGACACAGGTTACGTACAGGAAGATGTGCGTATACACACACACACACACACACACACACACACACACACACTTCCCTAGTAGCATGGATAAGCATCTGAAGTTGGAAACACAAGTATTCTGAAGATTCAGTGTTTTTTCTTAGCTTACTCAGTTAGGAACAGGGGCCAAAACACATGGTTTCATAGTTACTCTTATAATCTTATTTGTTTGATACCTGAAAATATATCTTAATTATGCTAGAAGAAAAGACCACCATAGAAAAGAAGGACTTGACAGCACAGTTGATCCCCTGACGTCAGGCTCTGGGAGAATTCAGGCCTTTCGTTCTGTCTGCTTGTCCTCTAAGGCAGGCGATTCAGATTTCGATGCCTACGCCGTATTCAGTACTCCCCCACGGAAGCCCTCCAGAAGGAGTCCAGTTATACTAAGCATCCCATCTTTTGCAGGCAACTTAGTGAGGGGCTGTGAGGGCCCTGAGCCGGATCACGTCGTTCTGGCCTCCCCTGCCCTCCTGTTCATACACTACACCAGCCCCACGCACAACTCCGTTCTGAAACCCTGAATTCCTGACACGGGATTCTATTCCACCAGACAGCTGTTCTCAGAGGGAGCAGCTTTCCTAGAATTTTTCCAAGTAAATTCTCAATTCAAGGATAACATAAAGTCAGGAAAGTCCACAGATCAAAGGTGTGCCGTTGGACAGATTTCACAAACCAAACCTCCCTTTGTAACCAGCAGCCACATTCGGTCTTCGTGTCTCCTTTTGGGATACAGTAATCGCTATACTGATGCCAGCTCCATGGGTTAGCTTTGCCTGTTCTTGAATTTTGTATAAATGGAGTCATCCAATAGGTACCCTCATGTGTCTGATTTCCTTCCCTCACCATGGTGTGTTCTGCTCTGTCCATGACGCTCTCTGTCGTCGTTTCTCTCATTCTCGGCTGTATAGCTCATTGTAAGGAAAGACGACGCTATGGATGTTTGGGGTGTCTCTCTTCCTTTGCAATTATGAGACTGTGAAGTCATCACACATGTCTCTTGGTGGGCCTTTGTATGCCACAGTGGGGTACCTCCTGTGGAATGCTGGGTCCTCGGGTATGAGTTGGCTCAGCTTTAGTAGATATTGCCAAAAAGTTTTCCAAGGTGGTTTTAGCAAACTATATTCCACCTGCAGTGTTCGAAAGTTTCAGTGCCTCTGCATCTTCCCCAGTACTTGTATTGTCTGACTCTTTCATTTTAGCTGTTCTGCTGAGGAAGCTCCCTGGAAATCTAATGATGAAAATTCGTATTAATCAGCCTTCTTAAAAATTAATTAATTTTCTTAAATTCATAAATATAGTCTTTCATACCTAGGCGGCAACATACGTCCTTAAACAGTGTATGAGTGTGTATGGAGCCAGGCAGAAATGGGCTCGAATGTTGCTTCTGCCTTTTGTGAACTGAGTATCTCTAAACCTTGGTTTCCCATTTGGTAAAATTAGAATAAAGGACAGGATTGAGTGAAGATTAAATGACATAATGTCTAAAACCAGCAAAGCCCTAAGGCAGGCTAGAGTCAGTAATAGTTCGTTGTTTATACATACCCCACTCCCAACAAATTTTCTCTCCTTCTTTTTTAAGATTTTGTTTATTTGTTTGTCAGAGAGAGAGAGAGCACAGGCAGGGGGAGTGGCAGGCAGAGGGAGAAGCAGGCTTCCTGCCGAGCAAGGAGCCTGATGGGGGACTTGATCCCATGACCCTGGGATCATGACCTGAGCCAAAGGCAGCCGCTTCACCGACTGAGCCACCCAGGCATCCGTCTTTTTTTTTTTTTTTTAAACAGAAATTCGTATTTGCTCAAGAAAAGCTTTCTTCCTTTAGCAAAGCGTGAGGGTCATGTATGGCCATGAGCCACTGTCAGCTGTGACCAAGAATGATGAATGGACATGCGGTCTCTTTGCTTTGTTCTCTTCCTAGATAATATGAATTTTCATAGTTTTCCCATGGCCATTTCTAAAATTACAGAGGATGACACTTAAAAGAGAGATTAGAAACCATCCAGCCCCCAAATTTCCACTAAACCAGAACTGAGCCTCAGAGAGGTTGGATGGCTTTTCCAAGACCCCACAGGTAGCTACAGTCTAGAAGCAACTGGAACTCAGACCCTTTAATTGTAACATAGTACCCAGTTTTACAGTGTTTGGTGACTGCAATTATTAGGGCATGAATCTGTTTTTAAGTGATAATGAAAAGGAAAATTACTTCTGACATATGCAGTTACTATAATCAGTTGCTCACAATAAACCCTAAAAGATTGCTGTGTGCACCTCCAATACCAATACCTCAATCATTCAGCAAGTCACGTTCAAAGGGAAATTATTTGCTTTAGTAGATATTGGTACCCTCATGTGTCTGAGGGTAGTAGCTCCCCTATGACCCAGCAATTGCCCTCCTGAGGTAGTAACAAGGAGAGCTGCTCGGGTGTGTGAAGCCTGGCTTGGTGACGGGTTCCTGCTGGCTGGACTCAGTACAAATGGTCCCCTCTCCCAGACTGTCATCTGCTAACTCTGAGTCATCACAGGCCTCAGGCTCTGGTTCAGACACTGCTTCCTCTTCCTCCACCAGAGGGAGAGCAAGAGGACGAGGAGAGCCCAGAGAACAAACTTCGGTGGTCTCTTCATCAAAAGCAGACAGGTACTCTAGCACACCCTTCCTGGGTTGAAAAACGGACTCCTTCGCCAAGGGAGCCATCAGCACCAGTTGTTCCAGAGCAGGCACGACACCAGGGACCTTCCTTCTGCTTTCAGTCAATCCTGACAGAGCCTCTTCCCGAGTCTTGAGCTCCTGGATAGCTGCCTCAATAAAGCAGGACTCGGGAGTGTCAAATGGTTTATAAAGTGGGGTAGGTAGGATATGCTTAAAGGTTTTCTTGCTACTTCTTAGATCAGGAAATGGCTGTTGAGTGAATGGGAGTGACTGAGATAGCCGAGGACCCAGAGAAAGATGCAGCAGACTGGAGGAGAGGAGAGGAGCCTTTCCTCTGGGAAAACCCATACTTCCTAACTCTCACGTTTGGGAAGCGTGTTACAGTTAAGCTGCAAAAAACAAACAAGGCGACTCGTCAAAACGGAAGAACTTTTGGCCATAGCTGCTGCAGTGGCTGGGGGCGGGGGGAACAGGGGGTCATTTGATCCTAGGACGGCGAGGGACGGCTGGAGAAGAGGCTCTGAAGGAGCGGCGCAAGCCCTCCGGGAACGGGGCCCTGCCCTCACTGAGAGAACTCTGTAAACCACGCGGAGGAGCCACAGCAGGCACCTCGCTGAGAGCAGTGTGCAGACTGTTTTCTCAGACTCCTCCATAAGCAGTTTGCAGAATGCGGTCAACTGAGTGTGAAGGAAACTCTGGTCTCTTAAGGTTCACATTCGTGCGTGTTTGTGCAATGGAGCTTGTGGCTGCGGAAAACCACTGATGAAGTATATTTGAGGTCTTGGAAATTTCAAAAGATTGGATTTTGCAGACAGAAAAGCTGAGCGGGTGTTAGAGGTAAGACCTCCATGCTCGTGCTGGAGATTAGGGCCTATGCAGACCTAGGACCTGGAGAAAGGAGAACAGCAGGACCTAAATACGGGCGGGCACCACCCAGACTCAACATCAGCAAATCCCTGTGAAAACTGCGTTCTAATTGTACCCTTCTGGAACCCTCTTACACTGCTGGTGGGAATGCAGATGGGTGCAAGCTTCCTCAAAAAGTTCAAAATAGAGCTCCCCTATGACCCAGCAATTGCCCTCCTGGGTATTTGCCCAAAGAATATAGAAACACTCATTCAAAGGACACAGGCACCATTACGTATATAGCAGCATTATCTACAATAGCCAATTACGGAAACGTCCGTCGACTGAGGCATGGATGCAGAAGATATGGTGTACATAGACCACGGAATGTCACTCAGACATGCACAGGAACGAGAGCTTGCTGTTTGACACAACGTGGCTGGGGCTAGAGAGTATGTGCTGAGCAGCGTAAGTCAGTCAGAGAGAGACAAATACCACATGCTCTCACTCGTATGCTGAATTTAAGAAGCAAAACAGATGAGCCGGCGGGGGGGGGGGGTGGCAAAAGAGAGGTAAGCCAGAAAACAGCCTGTTAACTGTGGAGAACAAACTGAGGGTTCCTGGAGGGGAGGTGGGCGGGGGAGGGGCATCAAGCAGTGCACTTGTGAGGAGCACAGAGTGATGTACGGAAGTGTTGAATCACTAAATTCTACACCTGAAACTAATATTACACTGTATGCTAACTAACTGGAATTTAAATAAAAACTTGAAAGGAAAAAAAAATAATTGTACCCTTACATTATTGGTAGATTTAAAAGTCAGACAAGTTAAATTTTTGCTAATGCATCCTTCATTTGTCTTTATAAAATGCTTAGCAGGAAGTGGGGCTCCTGGGTGGTTCAGTCAGCTAAGCCTCTGACTCTTGGTTTTTGGCTCAGGTCATGATCTCAGGGTGGTGAGATCAAGTCCCGACTCAGGCTCTGTGCTCAGTGCGGAGTCTGCTTCTCCCCACCCCCCACTCTCTCTCTTTCTCAAATAAATATATAAAATCTTTTAAAAAACGCTTAGCCAGAAGTAAGTTATCCCTTCAGGTTTCCGGCAGAAATGCTAGAGTGTAGGGCCAGTAAGTAACCAGACGCAGAGTGGGAAGAGCATCTCAGCCTCACCAACACGCCCACTCCTTGTGCTTGGAAGGCTTATCACCTGTGGGTCAGTCATGCAGCAAACGTGTATCAGTCATCGGCCTCCCCCCATGTGTCGGTGACCAGCAAGGCACGGACTAGCGAGTCGGTGGACGCCGTGCCTGTGCTCCGGTAACCTCACATCCACTGGATGCGCTGACAAGTCGGTCAGCCATTTACAGCTGTAGCGTAAGTCCTGGGTGCTGCAGCCAGGGTGGGAGTCTGGGCGCTCTGGAAGGCTCCCAGGGAGGACTTGGTGACCGATTAGAAGGCCCCGTAAGTGTTTCCCCAGTACCAAAACTGTCAGGAAAATTGGTCAAGTTGTTTTACTTAAAAAACTCTAGTTTGAGAGTTTTTTAGAGTTTAACTTTAAAAATACATTTCAAAGATACTTTTACTTTTAACAAATCCTATCTTTGCTCCAAAGTCAAGAAGAGAATAGGGGCCCATCGGGGGGATCCAGTGAGCCTGCTGTGACTGTCCCCCACCCCCCATCCCCACTGCTCGTTTTACAATTCCAGCCTTACTGACTGTAACGCACGGAGTACACTTTCTTCTCCACACACAGTGTGTACAAGGTCTGTGTCCCCTGAGCTAACGGAGTGACATTACCGAGGGGAGTCAGACCCTCCTGCTCTTTGACACAACAGAATCTGACGTAAGTGCCTGATGCCAGCACAGCCTGTCGAGTGTTTAAAGACTACGTGGTAGCTATAGTTAATAATACTGTGCTGTATGCTTGCAGTTTGCCAGAAGAGTAGATCTTAAGTGTCCGTACCTGCACTCCTCGCCGCAAAAAGCTAGCTGGGAGGTGATGGACGTGTTAATTAGCTTGATTGTGGTAATCATTTCACATCATATACATATATTAAATCATCACATTGCACACCCTAAATATATACATTTTACTTGCCAATTTTTCCTCGTAAAGCTGGGGGAAATAGATGGAAATAGCATGGGCTCTGACATTGTCCATCTCTAGCCGGTTTCATGCTTGGAAACTGGAATTTCACGATATTATCCCAGCAGATGTTGTGAGTCGAGAATACCACAGTGCATTTTCTCCTCCTATTCAATATCTGAATTTCTTCCGGATATAATCTCTGTTCTGGCCACTCCACTGAAACTCACTGAGAAAGTTTCAAAGAATTCACCGCTACAGTCACTCTGGAGCTGAGTCTAACGCATGCCTTTCCCTGTTTATCTGTGAGATCCTTTCGCCGGACATGACAGCATGGTATCTGCTTCTGTCTTCTGCCTGGGGCCTCTCCCTGTCCTGGTTGTCCTGTCTCCTGGAGACCTCTCCTTGTCGTGTCTTTGGCAGCCTCTCCTGTCGGGAGGACACTACTGCAATCCGTGAGCAGTGTAAGGTTCTCTCATCTCCCCAGGTCCTCTGGGGATGAGCTGCTTCTGCAGCTCCCGGAATCTCAGGTTGCCTGGCAGTCTCTGAATCTGCACTGTCACAAAATCCTGGGCAGTTGCAGTGCTCGCTGGGCTCTGAGAAGTGGTCTAAGGAGCTCCTGACAGATATTGCTGAGGTCAGTGTGCTGTCTGCTGACTGCACCCCAGTGGGGAATCTCTCTGGTTCCCGCCAGCCTGAACGGACCCAGGGCCGTCCACCTGAGCCAGAATGGGCTGTTCTCCCTAGTGTCTCTCTCACATCGCTGTCTCTCTGAGTTCAGGGGCCGTCCTCCCTGGCAGGAGGGCCATGGACAGGATGGGCTCCTGGCATTTCTGACAGCACACTCTACGTCCCCGTCCTCCAGCTTGGCTTGTCTGTCTACACCCAGATGGCCAAAGAGGGCTTCTTCGTGATTCGTGTCTCCCTCCTGGTATCTGTATGAAAACCTCAGCTCCCGATATGGATGCTGAGCAACGTGATTAGTGGCAAAAGGAAGTACTTTCTTGGTTTGACACATAATCATTTCCATTCTTTCATTTGAAAATTATTCACTTTAGTAGGGAAAAGAATGTCTGACCGCAGTGAGGACATTTATGTGGAAATGACCCATCTGAAAAGGCCAATACTCATTTCTCCTTTTAAACAGCTAGTAAGTCGTGGTGTGAGAAATAGTCACATGCAGTATTTGGTGTCTGTCTTCCTTCCTAGACTATCTGCTCCATGAGGACAAAAACCGTTTGTATCTGCAGCAACACGCACAGGACCTGGCGCATATTCAGGGCGCAGTAGACGTTTGATGAATGGTGCACGAGCCCATTTGCTCTCCTCGGAGCATTGTTGACACATCTTCAAAGGCTCACTTGGAGTGGAGGCTCTTCATCAGGCTGCATATTATTATTATTTTATTTTGCACTGGTTACAGTGTCTTCAGACTTAAAAGGCATTATTAATATTGCTTGTAAGAAGAAATGTTGATGGAAAGGAGTCAAATGGCATTATGGTTAGAAACTTGCCAGGTGTCATTTTTGGGAGATTAGATAACTGTGTTTTCTGGTAGAGTGAATTGCCTGTTTGTTGCAAGTTAAGACTTTGCTGGACTGGTTTACAGGGCCAGGGGGAAAGAGATAAGTGAATCTTCTAGTGAGAGGTCATCTGTTTTGAAAGCGGGGAAGATTCCATGAACCAGATCCAAGTGTTACAACACAGGGAAATGTCTCAGACTGCAGGGTAATGAAGCCCCCGCCTGAACGTTAGAACAAAAATCCTTCACTGTCCTCTGAGGAGAGCCCCCAGAGTTCAAACCTCTGAGTGCTTGGATGTTTACAGCCGTGAGTAGCTCTGGGATAAAACTCTGATACCAAAGGAAAAGTGAATGTTCCTCAGGTATTCACGGGAAAAAGTTGCTCCTTCTTTCCCTGCTTCTGCTCTTTCGGAAGCCATTTTGACCGCGGAGGTGCAAACAGACAGTGTTACTCCTCCCCCAGACCTGGAGCAAGAGAGACATGTCATCTCCGTGGCATCATGTGTTTCCCTTCCTCTCAGGTAATGGTTTGACCATGAGAGGAATGTCTCAGGCATCTTCGTGTGTTCCTGGACAGGAAGAACAACAAGGTCCTGCCAGTCTAGAGATTCCAGCTGTCCTAATATCCAGCCGGCTGGAGCCGTGCTCTCTGGTGCTGTCTTGCTCTCATCCCCCTGCCCAGCCACAACCACATCTACTTTCTTTCTTTCCATAGAACTCCTGGTTCAGAGAACTACCATTAAAAAAAGACGAGAAATACAACACTGCAGCGTAACAGGTGGTTTTTCTCTTTCGTTTTAGACTACTAAGCTTTCCTGGATACCTTCGATTAATTGAACTTAATATTAGAAGAACCTCCCCTTACCACAATAAAAAAGGCATTTGTGGGATGCACTCAAGTGTGCTGTCATTAACTCAGGCACCCAACCAGTGTGCTTGTCATCCTGATGTGACTGGTGACCTTGACCAGGACTGGAGAGCCTCCTGTTCGGGTCTGCTCTGTGCAGGGGGCCCTCGCTGTCCGATTCCATCAAGTCAGGCTGTATTGTGCACACGAAATTTTTTCGGAGGATAGGTCTCATGTTAAGTGTCTCGCCACAATGGAATGTTTGCAAATTAAATCGACATACTATTTGGTTTTTGAAAAGTCAGTTCCGACCATTGGAGTCTCTTTAACCCACATTAGGGGAGCTTGACTACCCAGAAAGATGTAGAGGGTGGATCTGAGCCCCGTTTCTGGAAGAAGTGGTGACAGTTTACTAGATATTCTTCATAAATCAAGCATAAACTCACCAGAGGACTGTCCTCCCAAAGAGCCCTGTGAGACCCTCCCACACCCAGAAGTCTCTCTGCACCTCTGCAGCCTCACACAGCCATGTGTCGCTCCCACCGCCCTCCCCCTGCTCTCAGCCCAGCTCCTAGCTCACCAGACCACAGACACCCCATCCTTTGATAGCATGAATTTTCATCTAGCAGCTCCTATGTCAGGCTGCATCCTCCAAGGTCTTGGCCCTCCCTTCGGGTGGCTCCTCCTCCCCCTCACTGCCCCAGCCCTGCAAAGCCTCCTGCCTAGCTGGAGGCCGCCCCCAGGGCTTCTGTGCCCCCCTCCCTTCCAGTCGGAGTCTGGCTCACCTAGAGAGTGGCCATTCCTAGCGGCAGCCCATCTCTGATCCCACTGGTCAGCAGAGGTGCTTGTGTCTTCCTCTGCTTTCTCCCTTCCTTCCCTCTGCACAACTGCAAGGTACAGCTCAGCACCGTGTCCCTTAGGAGGCTGTGTTGTAAGTGCTCCCTGTCCTCTCCTAGCTGGAAACCGCAGCGAACACGCTTGGTTGAACTTCTCCAGCGCGCCCCGTTCTGTCGCTGTCATCAACTGAGTGCCTTTGGGACAGGAGCCGGTGTGTGTCTCACATTCAAGAAATGGTGAGGAAGAGGGGCGCCTGGGTGGTGCAGCGGTTAAGCGTCTGCCTTCGGCTCAGGGCGTGATCCCGGCGTTATGGGATCGAGCCCCACATCAGGCTCCTCCGCTATGAGCCTCCTTCTTCCTCTCCCACTCCCCCTGCTTGTGTTCCCTCTCTCGCTGGCTGTCTCTATCTCTGTCGAATAAATAAATAAAATCTTTAAAAAAAAAAAGAAATGGTGAGGAAGGGATAAATTGATCGGTTAATTAATAGCCTACCGTAGCACAGCTTCGGGGCAAAGATCACCTTAAAATAATCCACATGCGAGGCTGTTTCAGAATGGTGACTAGGCTAATGTATGATCCGCAAAAATCATAAGACGAGGTCCCAAACTCCTTTTTAGTCTACTAGCTTGCTGTGAGAGAGATTGTTTCCTCCATTTTACCAGTTTCATCTTAAATTTCTTGTCTGGAAAAAAAATGTGGCTATGGATCCTTCCTGGTGTGACCTAGTAAGTTTAGATTAATTCATGAAATAATGGGGACATTGTGGTGAAACCAAGGACTAAAAGAGGCATTCTTTGGCACGTAAATATCTGTTCAAGCAATTAAGAAATTAATGTTCAAAATTTATTTAGAGTAATTAGCATAATCATTCCTTTTATAAACAAATATAAAGAAAACTTAACTAAAAATATTTTATGTTTTTGCTCCAGATTATTTGCCCCAGAAAGAATATATTCTTATCAGTGTTTTGGTCTTTGCTTCCCCTTTGACATAGAGCCTGGGAACATGCATCTCTCCCTGTGAGAAGCGTACCTACCCGTAGACCGCGCTCAGAGTTTCAGAGGTCGCGTGCGCACAGACAGTTGCAGGCGGGCGTCTCATCTCACGTTTACCACGCCCGTCGTTTCCCGAGGCTTCAGAAGAGGAGCTTCAGAGCAGCAGTGTCTGGCTGATACAAATGTCAGTTTGAGACACTGTTTTTGAGAAGGAAAGCCTGCATTAGGGGACACAGACAGGGATCAAAATGTGGGGGTGATGGGATAGAAGACTGGCACGTCAGACCGTCCCGTTCAAACACAGAATTAAAGCTACACGCATGTGTACGCGTGGAGGGCAGCGCACGTGTGTGTGTGCCCGTATGTGCGTGCGTGTGCACAAGTGTGTGCGCGCAAATGTGCGCGTGTGCGTGTGCGCGAGTGTGTGAGTGTGTGTGCGCGCGAGTGTGTGAGTGTGTGTGCACGAATGTGCGCGTGGGTGAGTGTGTGCATAGATCCAAAGTCTAAGTAGGGAGAGCACATGAAGGAACAGGGATATGAGCAAGAAAGCTGTAGCTTAAGTTAAAGGAAAAAACTTTGCTCTAGATCATTGTTGCTTTTAAAATGCCCAGACTTGTCCATATTTTCCCGTTGTGCTGTTGGCACAGAATGTCCCTGTGACGTCCCATAGTACTTCAGTCAACTCTAAAAGCTTTGTTTCAGCATGTTTTATTGATATCGATATGTTTCCAATCTCTACGAGGTCTTGTAAACATTAGGCATGAAACTTAACTAAATTATTCAGAACAGAGGGTAAATATGAGGTATGTGTACCACGCGAGGTTTCAGAGACTTCCTTGACTGTGTTGTTAAGTTTTCAGATTTTCAAAATTTCCAGCTTAAGCCCAAGATTATGGGGGTGTTTATGATATTCTTTGGTTGTAAGCTATGGTTGAAAAATTATAGGGGACACTGTGTGACTACCAGGGAGCTTGGGATCTTGATGAAATCCGCACTGTCATATGCAGGTTTGGACAGGGCGTGACTAAAGCCAAGGATGGACCCGGCGTGGGCAGTGCACTTGGCTGACTTGAGCCCAACAAAACAGTAAGGAGCCATCACCGCATGATGGTCCCGTGGGTACACGGCTCTTCTCCACAGCCCTCGTGGGGAGACCAAGCACTACCCAAGGCTGGCAGCCCTCCTTGCCCCGGCCACACTGACCCGAAGTCTTCCCCTGTGATCTAGGCCTTTGATGTTCCCTGCTGTTGGAACATCACAGATTTTTTTACCTGAACAGATCAATGGCTCCTGACACTCTTTTATAGTTCTATAACATTCTTTTATAGTTCTATTATGTTATTCACCATACAGTACATCCCCGGTTTCCAATTCTGTTGATTCGAACTCCTGTCAGGACTGTCTGTGACCCTTGCATCATTCTGGTGCTCAGAAAGCTCCGTGCAGAGGCATCTCCTGGAGAGCTGGTGAAGGTGCAGATTCTGATTCTGGGGGTCTGTGAGGAGGCCAGGGCTCCCCATCCCCGACAGGCTCCCAGGCAAGGCCAGCATCGCTAGTCTGCACACCACGCCAGAGTCGAAAGGCTTTAGCCTTCTGCTGCAGTCACCTAACTGGTCTCTGTACCCTCCCCTGGAGGCCACACTGCCTTCTCTGCGTGGCAGCAAGGGTTTTTTTTTTTTTTTTTAAGTTAGAAGGGGGAGATTATTTAATTTTACCAAGATGCAGCATGGCATGGAGAAAAATAATTCTCAGTCATAAAACAAGTATGCACCATTGAAACCACATGCTTTAAAAAAATGACATCTATCTTTATAAGAAAAAAGTCACAGTGTTTGAAAATTATAAGCTACTATGCTTCCCTCTGTCCTCCCAGCTTGAGGGCAAGAGTCACCTGTTACAAGGCCACTGCCGGAAGCCAGTTCACTCATCACCAGGAGCGCTGCGGGCTCCCGCGTCAGGGTGCTGGCTCTTCCCACAAAGCCAGCGCGTACCGAGGGATGATGGGCCTTTTTGAGACCTCTGCCTTACAGCGTGTGCTTCTAAACAAGTTGTGTAATTAAACCTTTGTTTTGAGGAAAGCGTAGATTCACCTGTTGCTGTAGGAAATGATACAGAGAAGTCGCGTGTACCTTTTACCCAGTCTTCCCCAATGGGAACGTGTCGTGATGTCACAACCAGGAAACGAAGGGCAGTGCACGATTTCTATCACCACAGGGATCCCTCCTGTTTTGCTCTTACAGACAAGCCCCGTTCTGGGCGCCAGCTAGGTCCTTCTCTAAAAACACAATCAGGGGCGCCTGGGTGGCTCCGTCGGTTAAGCGTCTGCCTTGGGCTTGGGTCATGATCCCGGGATCCTGGAATTGAGCCCCACGTCGGGCTCTCTGCTCAGCGGGGAGTCTGCTTCTCCCTCTCCCTCTGCCCCTCCCCCCGCTTGTGCTCTCTCTCACTCTCTCTCAAATAAATAAATAAAATCTTTGAGGAAAAAAAATTTTTTTTTAAACTGTAAATTTTATGTTCTTCTTTTTTTTTTTAATGGCTTTTTATTATGTTAGTCACCATACAGTACATCCCCGGTTTCCGATGTAAGGCTTGATGATTCATTAGTTGCGTATAACACCCAGTGCACCATGCAATACGTGCCCTCCTTACTACCCATCACCGGTCTATCCCATTCCCCCACCCCCCTCCCCTCTGAGGGAGGAAAAAAATTTTTAAAAAACCCAAAAACACAATCTAAGGCAAGTTCCTCCTTGTTTAAAACCCATCAGTGGTTTCTTACTTCCTTTAAAATGGAATCAAAGCCCTTAGCAACAAGCCCATCACCTGGCCCCTCTGCCTTGCAATTCCCAGTGCGTCCCAGCTTCATCTCTACTCGATTTCTCTTCAGCCAGTGCCACCACTCCTCCCACAAGGAAGCCCCCCAAACCCCTCCACACACTTTGCTAAGCCCCTCTTGTCCTTAAGAGCTCAGCTGGATGGCCATTCCTCAAGGAACCCTGCCACGACCTCTCAGACCTGGTCAAGTTTCTGTACTCCAGAAGCAGCCACACAGCCAGGATCACCACTGCAATTCCGTACCGAATTTGGTGAACGTCCGTCTTCCCCACTGGGATGTAAGTTTCATGAAGCAGGAACAATATCAGTCCTATCGGTGCACGTCCCTGGACCTCAAGTGTTGCCTGGCGCACGCGGACCCAAACATGATGAGGGAGATGGGGGTGATGATGATGATGATGGTGATGATGGCGGCTTACATGAGCCAGACACTCTTTTACAGATAGTAACATCTTAACCCTACGACGACCCCATGAGGGCACTCTTACCCTCGTCTTACAGATGAACACAGGGAGACTCCGCAAGGAGTAATTTGCCCCAGGTGACAGCAGTCGCTCCTTCACAGGCAGGCACCCAGAGCTGGAGCCCATGTGCTTGGGTAGGATAACTTTCTGCCCCCATGGCCGCCCTCTGCGCACGGGACCATCACGCACATCGGTAAGGTGTTCAGTGGGCACCTGCTGGATGAATGAATAAGGGGAATGTTTTCTGAGCTGGCTCTGATTAACCACTGGCAGGGACGTCACACGCGGACGAAGATTACCAGGGGCTTTTCATTCTGGTGGGCTTGATTCTCAGTGATTTCCTCATTACGGTTTTTTTTTTTTAATAACTTAAGTATTAGGTAGACATGAATTAGAAAGTCTAAATTATTTGCAAGTGTAAACTCTAAAGCGTTTTGTAAATGTTTTTTTCTTTGTGAGTGGATGAGTGTATAATGAATATAGCATTCATTATATGACAAGTATTGTGGGATTTAGGAATTCTTTTATGAAATAACACAAACATCCAGCACAACACAAACATCCCCATTTAACCTCAAATCAACACTCAATAATAAATGAATAAACTTAGGGGGGAAAAGCAAGTGTATTTCTAATGGCAAAAACCATTCCCAGTGAAAATTAATTAAGTTAATAAGAGTTCCTCTATCCTTTGGCACATTAATACTTACTCCTAATTGTTATTTGATATTTTTGGTTTTGTATTTCTTTTGCAAATTGAGCAAGCATTTGATGAATGACTGGGTTCTGCTACCCAACTTCTGGACTGTTTCCAAGCATGAAATTACAATTCCAGATAATCCTGTCACAAAGATCTGGGTCTCATTAGGAGGGAGGGGAGCTGGGAGATGGCCCAGTTTGGCCTCCCCCAAACCAAGCAGCCATGGCTTTCTCTAGTTCTACACACGATTTAAATTTTTTAGTAATCCTAAAAATTGATGTGCTTTTTCCATGAAAGGAAGTGTGGCCACATTTTCCAGAGGGGGAGTCATCTGTGTCCTTACTCCTTCGTGTTCTCATCCCCAGCCCCTCACCCTTGCTACCACCCACACAACATCTGTAGTTCTTAAACTAAAAGCACAAATTATTGTAAAAGTTAATTGAGCTTACAAAGAAATGCTTGTATAGAAAAGTTTCTCAGCTTCAAGGGAAACAATCTGGTTTGAGTGGCCATTCAACAGTAGAAATCAGTTCATTGAAAGGCACTCCTCCAGCCCCTTAGGAGTGTCCCTTCTGCGGCCACCACCCCCCTTCTAAAGATTTGAAGATGTGCCAGAATAAACAGCTGGAGGATGAGTTTGGTAAAGCCATAAAGCACACACTTACAGGTTTTTACTTCTCTGGTTACTGGCCTCAATAACCAGATAGTCAGCTGAAAAAGCCAAAAAACAAACAAACGAAAACAGGCTTTAGATTACAGATTAGTGACTTATTGAAATGTGTCCATTACACTGGGCCTAGGCCTCCGGCCGTTTAAAGGCCATTGGATGCCGCCCCCACACAGCACTGGCCTTGCAGGGACACGCCGAGCCCCAGGTTGCCAAGAACGACTTTATCTTCATCAGTGTGTTCTGTCAGATTGGATGGGGCGGCCAGAGAAGCCAGGGCTGGCACAAGAACAAATAGAAAGGTTTCCGATCCCCCGGAGTGAATTGTTGAGCCAGGACTTGGTCCTTAGACATATCGGGGGATAAGCAGCTTTCATTTTTAGGGGTTTTCTAGGCCCGGCGACATGGCTCCAGCCACTTGGCTCCGGCCACACCGTCGCACTCCTCTCCCTCAATTACCAGGAGTCTGCTAGACTGACGTCACATGCAGAGGCAGGAGGGTCCTTCATCGCAGAGCGTCCTGGCGGATGCCTCGTCACTGGTCAGTACCTGCACTTTGACAGACGCTACTGATGATCAAAAGCAGCCTACGTGGCTCCTGGAGACTGGTCCCTCATTGTCCCCACAGGAAAACATCAGATAGTTTCTTACAAAGCAATAAGGAGACCCACTCTGGTATTCTTCGGCCTGGAGTTTCTATCGTGGTGGAGCAGTGAACCCTCATCATTGTATTTAAACGTGAAGGCTATTTAGGAAAGCTTTACAAAGAAGAGAATTCTAAGATGTCTACGGTAAGCAAGATAAAAACATAAAAGTTGAAGGTAGGAAGTTGTTCAAAGGAAGATACGAAATATGCTTTGTAAACTACCTGTGTGAGTTATTCTTATATATTCCGTTGATTCATAACGAATAATGAGGCAAGGATGGCAATGATATGTTCACTTGTTTGTTCTTCTAACAGACTCATGTTTTTGGAAGACATTGCTCTGGTTAAATCTCAAACACGTTCAATCCGAAAATGGGCTTTCAGCAATAGAATTCTGTCTCTGCAGTCAGTAGCAAATATAATTCTCCTGGGCTAGTGCGATGTGACAGAAACTAAAACCTGAGAGAGAGAGGCGCCTGGGTGGCTCAGTCGGTGAAGCATCTGCCTTCGGCTCAAGTCATGATCCCGGAGTCCCGGGTTCGAGTGCCGCATCGGGCTTCCTGCTCAGTGGGGAGTCTGCTTCTCCCTCTCCTCCCCCCATCCCCTGCTTGTGCTTTCTCTCTCTGTCGCTCTCTCTCTCTCTCAAATAAATAAATAAAAAATCTTAAAAAGAAAATAAATAAATAAAACCTGAGAGAGACCCAAGCAAGGAAAAATACTTCCTCGTCCAAGCTGGAGAGGAATTTACCGCCAGCCCTACTATTAATAGATGCGGGGGAGATTCCATTTTCATTGCTCAACTGCCATATTAGTTATTAAACTTAAAAGAAGAATCACGTCTGCTAAAAACTTACATTTGATGTTAATGCAGAAATTTGAGTGATTGCAGCAGCATGTATCCGTCTTTCATTCCTTGCTGAATTTTTCAGCGTCATGAGCTAAAGGGAAGCCACAGGAAGCAGAATGTTTGCTGTTGTTCTCAAACGACACATTATTCTTTAAAGAGACAAAATGTGCTGTGAAACAACGGAGTGCTTTCACCACCCAAGTACGAGCCAGTGCAAGACTGTAAGACGCAGCCGCAGACCAGGAAGCCGGGAGGAAGACCTGGATGGGGTAGTCTTTCTGGGGGATGTTGCTGGCAAGGGAGGCCACACACACGGAATTCCCAAGAGCACGGAGGAGGAGGGAAATCTGGAGCAAAGTCGCCGGGTGGGAAAAGCAGGGGTGAGGAGCAATCGTTGTCTTCCCATATCTGCAGGGCTTAAGGTAGAGGAGGAATGAGGCGCGTCTCTGCGAAGCCAGAGGACTTTCTCAGGGGACTAGTTTCAGATCACTGTAAGGAATAGTTACGTGATAGAGTTATACATACGGGAATGTTGCTTCACAAACTTGTAGCAAGATTCAAATTCAGAACGGACAAGCAGCACTTGACAACCATTTGTCATGACCATGGAAGGCCAGGGTTCTTGGGTGTAATGGGGGATATATAGAGTTGGACATCCCATTCTGAAAGTGAGCGATGCCTAGCACAGAGCTGTTAACACCGGCTACACAAAACCACACAAACGACACTTCCCAGCCCCGGCACGCCCCAGCCGTCTTCCGTACCTCGTATCTTCCGTTCCTCTATGTAGCTGATGATGGAATAGGAAGATCTTCACCCTAAGAAAACTCTTTTGGAGTTTGGCCTTGGAGGAAAATGATTCTGTTTAACCACATTTACCTTCTAGAAAGTACAGGGTGAAGGGAACCCTAATCCCATACCTCCCTACCTCCTATTAGGCCTTCCTCTAAAGCAGAGCTTGGTGAAGTACAGACCATGGTTCAAATCCAGCTACTGCCTGTTTCTGTCAACGGCGTTTACCTGCGCATAATGGTGCCAGGCCCATTGATCTGCTTCTTGTCTGTGGCTATTTTCCATGCTAGCGGCGGAGCTGAGAGGTTGGAACAAGCCCTGTATGATCTGCAAACCTGAAAGTATTTACTGTCTGACTCTTCTCAGAGCAAGTTTGCCAGCCCCTGCTCTGGAACATCATAGAGGATGTTCCCGACACTCTCTTCTCTGGACTTCGGTCTGCGGCGAGGGAAGGCCGGCTTCGGCAGCATCACCAAGTGACTTTGCGCAGGCAGGTGCGGCATCTGATAGCAAGTGGTCGTGTCTGGGACTGGCTACTGTGAATTGATAGCTGTCCTCATGGAGGGGAAAATGTGTTCTAGAAACAATAGTGTATGAGCTAAAATTACAGTTCCTTTGTGACAGAGACTTGGCTCGGGCTTCTCCTGAGTTAACGCGGTAGGTGTTACTGATTTTCGGGTCAGTCTTTCTTCGTCAGTGAACCCAGGAAGTGGGCTTTGGGACACAGAGCTAACTAGCGAGGGCGGCTTCGGGCTTCCCCCCGGGACCAGGTCTGTCCTCTTCATTCTGCTGTTTGCACTGGTACTTCCTCTTCCCATTTGAAAGTGAAACTTAAAGGGAATATTTAGATTAAGTAGGAGTAGATGAAAAAACTGTCCATTTTAAAGCAAGCATTAAATAAAAACACGTGCATGCACCCAGCACACAGATCCAGCTACGCTTATGAAACCACCGCGAAGGGTCAGACGAGGACTTTTTCTAAGTGAAAAATCGCAGCAGAGAATGTTCTGAACAGCTAGCTGGGAGTTCTCTTAAGGGAATTCTGAAAGGCACAGAAGAGGTGTGGCTTCCTCAGCTCTAACTGCCCAGCAAGGGCTCCCTGGTCAGGGATGGGTCCAGATGCCTTCCTTGCAAGCCCTGGGCTCGTGCCTGCGACCACGGCAGGCTGGTTCGCTCCGTGGCGGGAGCTCCCAGCTGCTCACCAGGCCACACACAGCTTGCGAGCAGGAGGCAGAGGGGTCTACTGCTCAGAGTGCTCGGAGGAAGGAAGCAATTCATCCTACCGGGGTCCAGTCCAGATTGAATTCGGATTCGAGCCGTCATTGTATTTGTTAAGGGCCTGCCATGTGTCAGGTGCTTTGGCCTCGATTTCTGCCATCTCATTGAATCGTCCCGAGTCATAAGTCCTTGTTTTACAAGAAAAAGAGACTCCACATGATCAAGAAGTTGTCTTGGTAGTAGTGAAACCCCAGTTCTAATCCGGACCTCGTGACTTCCAGGTCATGGTCATTGACAGGTGCCGATGGAAGTTTGATGGTTTGTTGTTCTATGGTCAAAATGGCAGGGGGATAGCTTGTCACAGTTTTCTTTTTCCTTTTTTTTTTCTTTTCTTTTTTTTGCATTTTGCTTTTTCTTCCTTCGTTCCTTCCTTCCTTTTTTTTTTCTTTTACTTTTGAAATCCTTCATGACATGAACATGAAATATTGGTTCAAATAGATCTGCTGAGAACCTGACATGTTTCTGTAACTTGGAAAAAGCAACAACCACCACAACAAGCAGTAGACTCCCCTCATTGGTGAAAACAAGCCACTAATCTCTATAGGCAGACTGTTCTTCTTCCTTCCACTGCTTCTCATTTGTTCCCAGGCGCAAAAGGGAGGAGGTGGGTGACACAGAGAACAATTCCAGCCCCAGGTGGCAGGGTGGCTGGCTCCGACAGGAGCAGCCCGGAAACCTCCGCTTTCCCCCTGCGTGCCCTCCAACCCCATCTCCTGAATCCATTTCTCTCCCAAGTACCCGCATAGAGTGGCTGAGTTTCCTGTGGCCTCCAACATCTCCGCCTCATTCCCCACTCCCCTAGCTCCCTTAGGTACTGTTTGTTCTGTGTTGATGCTTGGGGCAGATTCCAGATCCGCCCTTGCTCTGGAGGTTCCCCATAGAAGAGCTCTTTGATCTCCCTGAGCTTCATTTCCAGGCTTGCCTGCGGTTCTGCAAGAGCCAGACCTTTGGAAGTTTTCACACAGCCAAGGCTCGCGGGCTAGCTGAGGAACTAGACATACCTTCCCATGGCAGGTGCTGCCGGGGGAGGGGCGGAAGGGGTGCTACCATTATCTTTGTTTTAAGAAGAAAACACTGATGGAATGGCCTTTTCCTGGTGTCTTAGTGATTGCTCGCTTGTTTCAAATTTTTACTGTTGTCATTTGCTTTGTTTCTTTGTGGGGGGCGGGTAGGGTGGCTATTTTTGTTGGGTCCTAATGCTCAATGGCAAACCAACTTAAATGTGTGTGTTATTTAGGGACAGCCTTAAAACCATGTGCATTAGAGGCTGATTTTTTTCAAAACATGGGTAATAATAGAAAGTTTAAAAGAACATTTAAACCACCTTGGGGTAGGGGCGTAGGCAGGCACTGCCCCCTAGAACCCAGAGTCTTTCTGAGGAGAAACGCTTGCAACAAAGGTCTTGTCCCCTAATCTGGATTAGAAATCTTTTCTTTCCTTGCAAATTACAAATCTTTTCCAGGATTTTGTTTAGTAAGAATGGATGGAGACATGATCCTTACAGATAACTGTAAACAAACCCAGAAAGGGTCACTTGTACCCCCAAATTAGGATGTGGGCAATGACCCAGAGGAGGGGAATGCAGAAAAACAGATAGGAATGGTAGAAACCTGAATTTTTGGAGAGTGGTATCTTGGGGGACGGTGCGAGGCAAAGTCACCAGGGCACTTTAGGCGACTGGTTACTTTACTCTGAACGGGAAGTATCACGTTTCCATTTGCTTGGTAAGAAGGAACATTGGAGTCCTCTTCCCGCATAACTCCAGGCTGGTGATTTCTCTGCTTTCTGACTCGTGTTCCTTTAGTACGTCTCTACCCTGCGTGGCTTTAGGATGTCCTGTGATTATTTCATGTGTAAAGTCATCTCCCCAAAGGGCTCATATATTCCTTCAGGGCAGTGAGTACTTCTGATTCATTCTTGGCAACTGTGGCTTTACTATTTTATTAAATATGCTTTAGTTAAATAAGTGAGTTAACAAAAGAGCAAACAGCCGCTCCTGGCGTGGGGGCAGATCACAGAGCATAGGGGAATGAACCCTTTCTGAGAGGCCGTAGCAACACCTAAGGCTAAGGACTGTGATGCTTCTCGGCCATGCATGGCATTCAGATGAATTCTAGAGGGACGGCTCAGCCAGCAAGTAAATAGCCCAACACGGGGAGTATTACTCAGCCTTTGTCATTGCAGAGTGAGTCATGTGGACCTGAGCAGGATGTAAAACAGAAGGTATGTGAGTTGGGTGAGGACTGTGCCCAGAGCAGTGAAATCTCGTCAGCCCTGCCTCACTTTACCCAAGTCCTCTTGCTGGGAATGACCGGTTGTGAGGGTGTGTGTAGGAAGGGAAGAGCTGCACCCTGCGATGTAACGTTAGACTGAACTATGAGAAGCTGTTGAAGATGCAGCAGGTTGGCAACCATGCATGCCAAGGGCTTTGGGAATGTTGGACCCGAGGGCTCGCACTCTCGCCCACCCACTGTCTTCAGCTCACCTGTTCTCTATTGCACAGAGTCAAGTCAGAACTGAAAGGTGGTAGTAAACTGAGGGCGGTCTTCGGTCAAACTTTCATCAGCTTTCAAACCCGGTTTTCAAGCAATGGCCTTTGACACCAACCCCATTTTGGAATTTTATATTTCCCACGTCCTTCCCCCAGCCCTGCTCTGGGCTTAACGTCTGTGACAATCCCTCGTGTCAACTTTCCCACCCAGGCCCGCCCCTGAACTCCCCCATCCCTTCGAGTCTCCTGGCGTTCTGTGAGGCAGACAACTAATCAGATGGGCAAACCCATCCTAGTTCAGTGGGTTATTCCGTGGTAACTAGCTCTTCAACACCTCTTCCTCCTCCAGGTCACAGGCAGGCTTCAGGGCAGCCCTGGAAACGGGGAAGGACTGTGCAGGTGCCAGGTGTTGGCACGGTTCTTGACTCTGCACTGCCCTGCGCTGGTAGGTCTGAAGTACTAATCTGAGAAGGCAACAAAGCTCGCAAGAAATAGGTCAGAAGCAAAAATTGCAGTGGAGGCGAAGGATATAAGCAGTGGTTTGGCTACCAGACTTTTGGAAGGGAAGTGGTATTAGTCACCTCAGAAGTATTCCTATATGTGGAGAGAGAGCCCCCGAACATGAGTAAGCAATAGTCCCCAGCTAGGAGATTAGAAAAACAGAACTTAGGCCAGAGAGGAGGAGCTCACCCATGATATCTCTAGGAAGGAAAAACCAGACGCAGTAAATTCACTGCTGTTTATATTTTCACGTAGAGAGATTTTAAACCAAATCCAGTGTTCTGTCCTTTCTTCCATATGCCCTGCTCAGCATTCAGTCTTCAGTCAAGGTGCAGTAGCCACGTACAGATCCAGCTCTATATGACCTGATACAGATGGCAACACGTAATTCTTCCATCCGTGACTGTTTGTTCAGTGCACGTCCTTATGTGTAAAATACAGACACCGGCCACCAAGACAGAGTCTGAGTATGTCTGAGTATGTCTGAGACATACTAGGTATTCAGAAGAGATTTATTGGGTTGAATGAATACAAGGTTGGTGGATATTGCTTTATGAAATCTTTTTTAGTCCAAATCCGTTTCTCATAGTTCAATAATATAGGTCAAATTCATCTCTGACTAACCATTAAACTACCTATAAAAAATGGAATGGAGGGGCACCTGGGTGGCTCAGTTGGTTAAGTATCTGCCTTCAGCTCAGGTTTTGATCCCCGGGGTCCTGGGATCGAGTCCCGCATCGGGCTCCCTGCTCAGCGGGAAGTCTGCTTCTCCTTCTCCTTCTGCCCCTCCCCCTGCTCATTCCCTCTCTCTCTCTTGCTCTCTCTCTCTCAAATGAATAAATCTTTTTAAAAATGGAATGGATTGCCAGCCATGTGATTTAAGATATTTCGTTTCCATTGTTAGGACCATTCTCGGAATAACATCCTATAATAATGAAAAGTGGTGACTTTTATTTCAGAATCTTAAAGCATCCTGAATTTCAACACAACTCATCAATTCTACTGAGACTATTTTAAAAAAATGTTTTTCAGTCCCTGGGTGGGGAGTGGGAAGTGGTCTGTTGGTATCATGAAGACATCGGCAGAAATAGATTGCCAATGTTTGGTTGCTAGGGTAAAGCCCCAGTGTCAGAGGTAATTTATATTTAGAGGTTGTGAATTATGAAGTCCTTCCATGTCCGTGATCTCATAACTGCTCACCTTACCGTGTCAAACATGCTGAGCTTGTCCCGTTTTTAACCAGTGAGAAACACCAAGACCCAGAGAGGTGAGGTGAGTAGAGGGAGACCATCCCATAATGATACTATCACCATCGTCACTCTGATAGATGTTTGATGATGTCACTGGAAGCATGTTCCACGGTCTCTCATAGAACTGGACTTCCTGGGATTCACACACATCACTTAACCCCCAAGAGAGTAGACACGATACACAAAGGTATCCTAACTCCATATATTGTTTAAAAATCATAAACTTGGCTTGGGATTAATGTAATGGCTAGGAGGAGAACCATGGGGATAGAAATCAACCAGTGTAGGTGTTCTGTTCCCTAGCTCAAAAATAAAAGAGGTGTTATTTTAAAATCTTCTGCTTGTCAACTTAATTGGAGTTACTGTAGCTTGCAGTTGTGTTGGGCATGCCGAAGCTTGGCATGTTTAGTCCAGTAGGGATGTTATGATGCACGTGGCAAATTATCAAATATTTAAGAGGACCTTTTGACTATTACATGTGCATTTCCAAGTCACAGTGCAGATTCAAAGTCAGTTTGACAGTTATCTTTGGATGCCTATAAACTGAGAACTATTGATTAGTTAAAAATCAAATATGATAAAATAAGGAACTACTGATAAAATATAAAGTTCTGAAAAATCTTGACAATTATGAGACTTCTCCCACTCTATACAACCTTTGATTAAACCCACAATGACAATGTAAATGCTACTTTGTATTTACTTATATTTTTTTCCCAATTATTTCATTATGACTCAACCATAGATTTTCTACTTTCATATTACCAACTGTTGTGAGTTAAATAAGTTCTGTAGGCTAGTCTGGTACTGTAATCACAATTTATAACATTTTTCTATGCTCCCCAAAACTAATGTAAAAAATGTATAGATCAGGGGAAAAAATGCAGCTTGGGAACTCTTCAAGTCCATTGCTGTATGAAGTGAAACCATCTCTGTGCAATGCATTGTGTTTTCCAAGAGCTGCCGTACGTAACTATTAAGAACAATAATGAGGCGAATTATCTCCAGCTTATCCTCCCTTCTCACGTTTTCTGTATATAGTACTTCACTGCTCATCAGTTATGTCTAATTTTTAAAGCACTTTTACAAAGCCGTTTAATAATGGACAGTGTAAAACTTTGAGGCTCTTAATAGTTGTACTTGATCATTTCTCCATTAAAAATGTATTATATTAAAATGTCTTTTTTTTGGCCTTGTTTAACACAGATTTTTGTAAATTTTCCCCTCCGTAATTTTTTTATTATAATGTAATTTATGGTCACTATAGAAAATATGAAAAATTGAAAAACTGTAAGGAATAAAAAAAACACCCAGAATCCCACTATTCCTAAAAGACCATTGTTAACAACTTGGTGCATTTTCTGGGCATTTTTAGCATAGTTGAGATGGATATACATACACATTTTAAAATCACCACCACAATATACTTTCAGTAAGGCAAAAGAAATGATAAATTCTGTTACCATGAAACCTCTGACAAATTTTCTGAGTCTCTTTTTCTTCTATATTTTTAAATCTATTATATAAATATCATCTTACTTGGGATTTTCTTAAACGTTCTCAGCATGAAAGTGGAAAAACGTCCTCCTCTGGCTTTTAAAGCTTAATCAAATATGTTACACATTTTACAGTGACCAGCCAGAAGGTTGTGAGGACTGAGACTGTGGTAAGACATCCTGTCTCCTCCTCTTCCATCAGATGTACGGAAACAAGAGAAGCAAAGAGACCCCGTCAGGTCATCTAAGGCTTTCATGGTCTCATCCCTGCCATCCACGGTCGCACAGCCACCCACTGCTTTCCTATCTAAAATGGAAATGCAGTAACACACGTACACACATCAGGCAGTCGGTCCAATGAGATACACATATATCTATGTAAAATCTGCCTCTCGGGGTGCCTGGGTGGCTCAGTCAGTTAAGCAGCTGACTCTTGATTTTGGCTCAGGTCATGATCTAAGGGTTCTGGGATCGAGCCAATCATTCTGTCTCTCTCTCTCTTTCAAATAAATAAATAAATCCTTTTTAAAAATTAAAAAATAGGGGCGCCTGGGTGGCACAGCGGTTAAGTGTCTGCCTTCGGCTCAGGGCGTGATCCCGGTGTTATGGGATCAAGCCCCACATCAGGCTACTCCGCTATGAGCCTTCTTCTTCCTCTCCCACTCCCCCTGCCTGTGTTCCCTCTCTTGCTGGCTGTCTCTGTCTCTGTCAAATAAATAAATAAAATCTTTAAAAAAAATTAAAAAATAAAAACATCCACCACTCCCTGCCATATAGATAAGTGAATAAATACATACATATATTTGCATAAACAATAATTCTTGATAGCGATGAATTTACTAGGAAGTAAAGAAAGCAGGGTGATGTGGTAGAATTTAATGGTGGCTACTTAAGCTAAGCTGGTTCCAGGACAGGCTTTTCTGAAAGGATGACCATTGACTTGGAATCCCAGTGATACAAGGGAGATGGAGATGGGAACATCTGTAGGGAAGGGAGATGGGCCCTGAAGTGAACAAGACCTGGGCCAGCTGGAGAGCACTAGGGGGTGTGGCTGGGACAGTGAGCAGGAGAGGCTGAGAGAAGCAGGGATGATGAGAAAGGAGCTCGTACTGGGTTCTAATTACACTGGGAATCTTTGGGATGGTTCAAGCCAAGGAGTGGTGTGATATGATTTCTGCTTCAAAACGAGGTGTTCTGTGGAAAATGGGGCCAACATAAAAGCACAATTTATGAGACCAAGGGCAGAGATTTACAAGAGCCCAGCTCCTTGGGCAAACATTCATATGTAGTTGAAAAAACAACAAATTAAAACAATTACGAATTTTCTTGGGCAATTTCAGAAGTGTCTAAGTGGATTTGGGAAAATCTGGAGAAACTTGTTTTAATGTTGCGTCTTAATCAGCAACACAGATTTGCCCAGGCTTGTGGGGAAAGAGAGGTGTACAGCCCCACAACGAGGCGGGAAAGTCACAGGCCCTACCCCGTCAAATCGAGGGTGTTCCAAGACTTAGAGGAGGCAGATTGTTTTTTTAAATTTTCAGTTCAGATAAATTGGGGGGTTCTTAAGAAAAAGAACAGCCAGGGTTGCCTGGGTGGCTCAGTTGGTTAAACGTCTGCCTTTGGCTCAGGGTCCTGGGAATGAGCCCCACGTTGCTTCGGGGGCTCTCTGCTCAGCCTGCTTCTCCTGCTCCCTCTGCCTGCTTGTCCGTCTACTTGTGCTGTCTCGCTGCCAAATAAATAAATAAAGTTTAAAGAAAGAAATGGAAAGAAGGAAGGAAGGAAAGAAGAGAGGAAGGAGGGTAGAAAGGGAAGAGGAAGGAAGGAAGGGAGGGAGGGAGGAAGGGAAAAGAGAACAACCAGACTGTGGATCGGCCCTAGATGCCCAAGGATAATCTGCAGATAACTTCCCATAAAGCGCTTGTCTCAATCTGTCACTAAAAGCTCGTGCAACATGACATGGATGGGTCTCAAAATAGGAGGCTGTGAAGTCAGTCTTACACAAAAGGGCAATACTACGTTATCCCATTAATAGGAAATTCTAAAGCAGGCAAACCTGTTCCAAGTGAAAACAAATCACTTGTAGTGGTTTATGGTGTAGGGGGCAGGGATGGTCTGAGAAGAAGGTGGGGGCCCCAGGGACGACGTACGATGTGGAGGTGGTGTGAGGGGCCCCCGGGGACAGCGTGCGATGTGGTGATGGGGTAGAGGTGGCCCAGCTGTGCATAAGTTGACACTCTCGAACGCTGCACTGAAGATCGATGACCTCACAGCTGGTGGGTGTTGCTGAGCAACAGCAGCTCGCAGTTCACCTGGGGCTGCTGGCAGTGGGATGCCCGGCCGGAATGCACTGGCGTTTACACCGTCTCTTTAGAATGTGTCGAAAGATAAGATGCGTAGAGAACGTGATAAAAGGAACACAGGCTAATCCAAGGACATCCGTGGTACAGTTCTTTCAGCTTCTCTAGACATGTATGCATCTTCATAATAAAATGGGCGGATGGAAGGCTAAGGGCTCTGTAGGGCCTGTGTCCCGGGACTGCTGCACCTGATTCAGCAGAACCGTCTTCAGATTTTTTCACAGGTAGAGCCAATCACTGTGGAGCTTGGTACACTTCTAAGTGTCTTGTCTTCAAACGGATAGCCCTGAAGTGACATTAAATTTCTCTTTGAACAAACGGCTTAAACACCTAATCCTCAATGTGTATTTTAATGAGATCATTAAATATGTTCTTTTTTCTTTCTTTCCTTTTCTGATAAATATTCTACAGAGTAACTCTATTTAATGCCCAATATTTGATGAAAGCGGTTTGCAGATCCCAACACCCCAGTTCAGATAATGCCACAGGGCAAGTATACGTCCACCGAGGTCCCCTAACATCTGTGTAGGCGTAGCTTGTATTACTGTCACATTTCTCAGTAGTTAATTTTAACAAAAGAAATTGTGTTTATTCAGTCTTTAAAACAATTCTGGAAGGTCAATATTATCTTCACTGCACCGACTACTTGAGGAAAGCACGCAATAGAGAGCTTCGAGAAGTTAGTCAGGGTCACATACTGAGGAAGGGCAAAACAAAAGCTTTCTCCCAGGTGAATTAAAAAGCTCTCTCCCTTTGCGGTTTTGTCTTAAACCTGCCTAACTAGTTCGTAATTTTTTTAAAAAAAATAATTTTACTAATTCAGTTATCTCGCATTTGAATCTTCTCATTGCTTTATATTCATAATGTGAGACATTTGGTATAAATATGGAATGAAGGTGATACTTTGTTGAATCAAGAAACCTAGGTCAGATCATTCTGATCCTCACTCTGGTTTCCAGTTAAGACACGGTCGTCCCCTTTGTGGCAGACGGCAGGAGAAAGCCTCAGAAGAAACAGCTTTGTAATAATTTCTTTCGAGACTTCAGTACTTGATCCTGGAATAGAATTCATGACGGATTTGCCTTGAACTGAATCACACAGTCTATCAACTGCTTTCTTGTTCTCAAGAATACACATGTTGGGCACTTGTTGGGCTTTTTGCAGCTGTTTGCCATATTTAAAAAAATGAACATTTCGCATGAAGCTTTTTAAAAAGCCCATTTATGTGTTTACCCAAGTTGTGCAGTTGCTTCCCAAATGTTTTTTGAATTAATGCTCACATCGATGATGTGTGATGTTGCTGTTATCTTCCAAATGTAGCATCTCTTTTCCTGAATATAAAAGGCATCCATACTAATTGTAAACAACGAAGGGTCATGATAGGTATTCATCAAAAGAATATTTTAGGAGCTCATTTAGTATTTTTTGAATGAATTAATGAAAGCACAACTACAGTCTTTTTGAAATTATTTTTTCTGTAACGTAACAAGCTAAACTTACAGGGCATGTTTTCCTTTTTTACTGACAAAAGTTTCTTTGTCATTGATTTAGTAATAAAAATTCTTTGGTTCAGCTGAGAGAAGTTTATAAGCTTATATGCTTATCATTTAAAATGAAAGCAGCTGGAGGCACCTGGGTGGCTCAGTTAGTTGAGCGTCTGCCTTCAACTCAGGTCATGATCCCCCGGTCCTGGGATCGAGTCCCACGTCAGGTTCCCTGCTCAGCGGGGAGCCTGCTTCTCCCTCTGCCCCTCCTCCCACCACCGGCGCCTGGTCTCTCTCTCTCTCAAGTAAATAAGTAAAATCTTAAAAAAAAAAAATTCTTTAAAATGAAGGCAAGTTTCATTTCTCTGTATACTGAAGAAACTCTTGTGAGATGTGCTCCAAGCCTAAGTTCTAGGACACTGTGCACCTGGCTGGGATGAAGGGTGTGACCAACCCAGATGACAGCCAATCAGTTAGGCTGAAATTTAGAGACCTTAGTTTGCCAGCCAGGAAAACAGCTTTTGCTTCAACGTGTGCCAGCTGAAAGGTCATGGGTTATTGTCACAACCCTGTACCTACATTGTGGGGATATCTTTGAAGACCTTGGAATTGGGAAATCAGTCTGGCCCCATCTGCACGCATTGCCGCCAACTGTGTCCAGATGTTCCAAATTGAGGTTGCAATCGAAGTAGCCTATACCCCTGAGTGAGAGCAGCCCAGAGATGTTGGGTCCGTCCAGTGTTATGGTTGGAGGAATTATGGACTCATTCTGCCCCTGGAGCAGATGGGCGCTCAGTATTTGTCAGGCTGTTGTAGTTCCCACGTGAGAGTTCTCTCTACCACCAGATTGGAATGAGACCACAGAAGAGGGGAAGAGGGAAATCCCCGCAGAGTTAAAGGGGATGTGGCGACTGTTTCATATTCAATGTTGGTGTAAATGCTTCGGGTTGACTATGTGGTGTCTGAACTTGCGCTCGCTGCCGTGGCCCTAAAATGCAAGGGCAGACGGTCAGACGATGCTCTTCAGAGCAGTTCCCATGGGGAGGGAACAAAGAAGCCTATAAAATATAAATGTAAATTTAGAAAGAGTTTCTGAGGAAAGTACCTGCATGTTGACTTTGGCCTTGTCTTGGTTTTCAACCACCTGGCCGCTGATCGCACTTATCCCTTTGCACATGTGGCAGAACCTGGCTAGTTCTGAAGCCAGCCTCCAAAGCCAGAGGCCATATTTCTTCACTCTTACGATAATTTTGGTTCAGAGTGTAGTCCCTTAACAAGCTCCCTGCTTCAAAAGCCCCAACCTCTTTGTTTTGGTATGCTTGCTTAAACATGTCTTTCAAAGAGCTGGGTTTGTAAATATGACTTTATTATGATCTCCTTTGCTTTTAAATATAGACTGTCCAGTGTATTTCCTTAGGCTAACTTCGTCCCCTAATTTAAACTATTTCGTGTACAAAGTTAAAACATGCCAAAGAACGCAGGACAGCCGCACAGCCTCCTGTGCTGGGGGCTCCACATGGACTGTGCACAAATGGAGGACGTGTTGCCTTCTCACTAGTTGAGTGTGTTTTTAAATGTGTGCTTCCGTTCATTATTTTCTAGGTATATAATTAGTCCTTTGATTTATTCTTTGATGCTTTAGTTTAGAAGAATATTTTTAATCTCTGGCCAGTTGGATTTTAATTTACACTCTTACCATTGATTTTAAGTTGTACAACGTTGTGGTCAGAAAGTGTCGCCTAGTGTGTGTTACATTTGTCAATATCCTTTGGACGCACCGTGACGATTGATTTTCTTTTTTGTAAAGTAAAAAGCTCATTATATAGTTATTAATTCAACATCGTAATTATATTATTTCATACCTTCTGATACACATTTTTTTGTCTACCAAAGCTCTAAAAGACTACTTTGTCTTGGGGCGCTTGGGTGGTGCAGTCGGTTAAGCGTCTGACTCTTGATTTTGGCTCAGACTGTGACCTCAGGGTCTTGAGATCAAGCCCCGTGTTGGGCTCTTCATGAGCCTCTTTTCCTCTCCCCCTCCACCCCATGCGCTCGCGCGCGCTCTCTCTCAAATAGACAAATAAACCTTTAAAATGAAAAGACTATTTTGTCTTAAAGATTTTCACAGAATTTCCCCCTATTTCCCCAGGGATTTTTAACATTTTAAAATGAGTCCGTGCATTATAGGGATGAGCCGTCTCTTATTATGAACTGTGCCTTATATAGACAAACATTTTCTTGTCACATTAGTCTTGAGTGACCTTTTATCAGAGTTACTATTGTAAGTCACTGAAACTTGCAAAGTTAGTTGAAATGTGTGAACCTTTTGTTTTAGTTTTGCTACTTGGCATCTTATGTGGTATCTTTTTTCCCTGTTTTGCAGTTTGCCAGGGCACAAGTAACCGGCTCACCCAATTGGGCACTTTCGAAGACCACTTTCTGAGCCTTCAGAGGATGTTCAACAACTGTGAGGTGGTCCTCGGGAATTTGGAAATAACCTACATGCAAAAGAATTATGACCTTTCCTTCTTGAAGGTTAGTTCAATCAATGTGGTTGTCTTACCCAAATATGATAGAAGGAAATATAAGGAGACAAAGACCTTAGTGTATTTGGTTTTCTATGGGAATTATAAGTGCTGGGGAGCTACAGATGCAAGTTTTATCAGAAAACCCTTCACCGGCCAGTGTCAAGTTATAGCTATGAGATAATGTCAAAGAGAAAGAGGCTAGCTGGCATTCCACTGTCTCCTGCTTTGTAGGCTTTTCCTGTTTCCTTGGTGTAAATACTCCCACTGCAGTTACAGCACTTCCCACATTTCCCAGATATCCAGTCGGCTCTAGTGAGCCACTAGGAGCCAGCTCCGAAGGCTTCAGAGTTTCGTGGTCGTTGCACTTTGGATTTGATTGGCCTTCTGGGTTTTTTTCCTAATAAGACAGATACAAAATAAATTAATAAAACATTTTCATTTTCTTCTGAGGATCCTGAACACCAAGTGAAACGAGAATCACAGCGTTCCTAAAGAACGCACATCGCCCATTACTGTTGCTAGCAGGCTCAGGAGACGAAAGTGCAGGAGTCGTCAGAAACCCCGCCACCCCCCATCTCCCCACTGTTGTCATCTACACGCTTTACGTCCGTCGGTCACTCGTGTGCACAGTGCACTGTCCTGGGCGTTCTTGACCCATTTTTGACCTTGCATTCTTGAGGTCCTCACAAGAGCAATCGCATGGTCTCACTTTATTTCCTCAGACCATCCAGGAAGTCGCCGGCTATGTACTCATTGCCCTCAACACAGTGGAGAAGATTCCTTTGGAAAACCTTCAGGTCATCCGAGGAAACGTGCTCTATGAGAACACCCATGCCTTATCCGTCTTATCCAACTACGGCACAAATAAAACCGGACTGCGGGAACTTCCCCTGAGAAACTTACACGGTGAGAGGCCCGGGCGCGGGGAGGCTGTGGCTGCAGAGAGCAGCTCCGATGGTACTCAGCAAACCCGTCACTTTTTTTAATGTCTCTCAGAGAAGACTTATTCATCGAATACAAATGCGTTGAATGCCAGCTATGTGTAAGCTATGGTAGGTGAAATAAAGAAGATGGTCAGTGATGGGAAGGGAAGATTTAAACCAGGCACCACTTCTCCTATATTCATGGGGAAATATCCAGAGAGTTAGTAAGAAATGGTAATGGGTCTGGGACCGGATGACCTAGGCTGGGATGCAGACTCTCTCTGCCTAATAAACTGCCAATCCAATACCTGGAGCTCAGGTGTAAGGGACGTGCATTAAAAACCACCCCTATTTGGGCACCGGGGAGGCTCAGTCGGTTGAGCGTCTGCCTTCGACTCAGGTCATGATCCCAGGGTCCTGGGATCGAGTCCCACATTGGGCTCCCTGCTCAGCGGGGAGTCTGCTTCTGCCTCTTATCCTCCCTCTGTGTTCTCTCTCTCTCTCTCAAATACGTAAATTTTTTTTTTAAATCTTAAAAAAAACATACCCCTATTTGAGACAGTTTTCAGCATAATGCTGTTATACAGAGCATTACTTAAGGACAGAGAAGTTGAAGTTAAGAACAGAGAATGACCGTATTGTGGAATATGCATTCGTGAGTAGGACACTCATGAGGGTCCTCCAAATGGAAGCTACGGAAGATGATAGGAGAGACGGGAAGTTGACTTAAACAAGATGGAAGATGATGAGGAGCGTGCCCTCGCCGTGTGGCAGGTGCAGGGCCAGTCCGTTACATTGGGAACTTCATGCCCACCACCTTCCTCATAAAGAAATGGTGGCAGAGTCATCCTCCTAAGGTCCCAAATTAGTGAAAAAATGTCCAGCAATGGCCACCTAATGTCTGCTGCCAGAGTCGTTACCCTTCCCGTGTGCTGTGCAGTTGTGACAGGAAGGGGGCCCATCGGGAAAGGGGATGACAGCAGAGGGTGCCTACCAGAGGGAGTCCCGGGAATGGTAGAAGCCCGGCAGACGGCAGTGCTGGGGGTGAGGCAGTGCATCCAGACCCGGGCTCAGAAGCGGCTGGCTCAGCCCTCCAGTTGGGCTCCTGGGTTTGGCCATCCTATAAAACTACCCTCAGACTTTCCACCCACCACTTGAGCCGCTCACCGCGCCCACGCGCGTGGTCTGCGTTTATGCTAATACTAATTTGTGCTGTTTGCACATTTTGCGAAATGGTATGTACGTTCAGCATGCCTCAATCTGCCTGTCTGGCCTCACACTATCTCCTGGTGACAGGCAGATGTGGTTAAGAGCCTGGACCCCGGAGCCAGACTGTCTGGGTTCCAGCCCTGGCCCCATCGCTCCCCAGCCAGCTGCCCCTGGAGCGGGTTCTCTCTGGGTCTCTGCTTCCTCCTCTTTAAAATGTGGCTAACAATTGTACCGCACTTCCTAGGGGCGTTGAGAGAATTAAGGGCATTACTATGGAAAAAGCACTCAGCAGTTACTCCTACTGCTGGTATCATTTCTCTTGTGGGTATGGGTTGTATACAGGCAGATTATTTATTGTTATTAAATAACTATGTAATGCGAAATATTCACTATTAATTAAATACTGTTATTAATAATTAACTCAGTGCCCACCACAAAGAATAAAATCATAAATACTGAACATAAAAATAAAAGAAGGACTGCTTCCAGATGGATGACCTCTCTCTTCCAAGCTGCCCCGTCAGGGGCACCTGAGTCGTCCGGCACCTTTGTGGCCTTCTTTTTTACTTCTCATGATGTCAGAGTATAGGTGTTCTGTGAGGCCCCACCGTGACCTTCCATCGTACACTCTTTCTGGGCACCTTGGTCTGTTGTCCTGATGGTCACAGCAGCCTTGAAGCCCCTACTCTGTGTTTCCAGTTCTGACCTCTCATCAGAGATGTATCCTCCTGACTCTGGCTACCTTCGGACTATGTTCTCCCTTGATTGTCCTGCTGTCATCTCTGACGTGATGCTCAGCGCTCCACAATTTAGCCCTTTTGGACCTCCCAGCCTTCCTTCCATGATTCCTTTGTTCTCCACCATCCACTGGAGAAAACGCCTGCCTGTCCCACTGACATGCATTAGCTGCAGTTTTCTGGCTGCAGAAAACCCGCTGTGCTCTCCCGTCTGTATCCACAGTATGCCCCTGTTTGTGTGCGGGGAAATGTCATGCTTTGCTTCAGCCTCAGAGCCCTTTCTTCCCCGGGAGGACCCTTCCTTTTCCACACTGGTACTTTGTGCTTGTGGTAGATGCGTTCCCTGCCCGAGGTGGTTCTGGGCATCATTTATGTGTTTGTATCTAGATTATGGACCATCAGGGACCGTCTAAGGATTAACTAAGATTGTGCATTTAAATCAACCAGCAGAGTACCTGGCCCTGTCGTGTGTCATGCATGGTCTCCGGGGCATGAGCTCATTTTTTAAAATTTTTAATAATAATTTTTTATTATGTTAGTCACCATACAGTATATCCTTAGTTTTTGATGTAAAGTTCCATGATACATTACTTGTGTATAACACCCAGTGCACCATGCAGTAGTGCCCTCCTTACTACCCATCACCGGTCTATCCCATTCCCCCACCCCCTCCCCTCTGAAGCCCTCAGTTTGTTTCCCAGAGTCCATAGTCTCTCATGCTTCATTCCCCCTTCTGTTTACGCCCCCTTCCTTCTTCCCTTTCATCCCCTACTGATCTTCCTAGTTCTTATGTTCCATAGATGAGAGAAATCATATGATAATTGTCTTTCTGTGCTTGACTATTTCACTTAGCATTATCTCCTCCAGTGCCGTCCATGTTGCTGCAAATGTTGAGAATTTGTTCTTTCTGATGGCTGAGTAATATTCCATTGTATATATGGACCACAACTTCTTAACCCAGTCATCTGTTGAAGGGCATCTCGGCTCCTTCCACGATTTAGCTATTGTGGACATTGCTGCTATGAACATTGGGGTGCATATGGCCCTTCTCTTCACTACGTCTGTATCTTTGGGGTAAATACCCAGTAGTACAATGGCTGGGTCATAGGGTAGCTCAATTTTTAACTTTTTAAGGGACCTCCACACTGTTTTCCAGAGTGACTGTACCAACGTGCATTCCCACCAACAATGTAGGAGGGATCCCCTTTCTCCACATCCTCTCCAACATTTGTTGTTTCCTGCCTTGTCAATTTTTGCCATTCTAACTGGTGTGAGGTGGTATCTCAGTGTGGTTTTGATTTGCATTTCCCTGATGGCTAATGATTTTGAACACTTTTTCATGTGTCTGTTAGCCATTTGTATGTCTTCATTGGAAAAGTGTCTGTTCATATATTCTGCCCATTTTATGATTTGAAGTCCCACAAGTTCATTTTTTCTTTTGTTTCTCTTGCCTTTGGAGATGTGTCATGAAAAAGGTTGCTGTGGCCGATGTCATAGAGGTTGCTGCCTAGGTTCTCCTCTAGGATTTTGATGGATTCCTGTCTCACATCGAGGTCTTAAATCCATTTGGAGTTTATCTTTGTGTATGGTGTGAGAGACTGGTCAAGTTTCATTCTTTTGCATGTAGCTGTCCAATTTTCCCAGCACCATTTATTGAAGAGACTGTCTTTTTTCCACCAGATGTTTTTTCCTGCTTTGTCAAAGATTAGTTCCCCAAAAAGCCGAGGGTGCATTTCTAGGTTCTCTATTCTGTTCCATTGGTCTATGTGTCTGTTTTTGTGCCAGTACCATGCTGTCTTTGTGATCACAGCTTCGCAGTATAGCTTGAAATCCGGCAACGTGATGCCCCTAGCTTTCTTTTTCCTTTTCAACAATTCCTTGGCAATTCGGGGCCTTTTCTGATTCCACACAAATTTAAGGGCTGTTTGTTACAGTTCTTTGAAAAATGTCATCGGTATTAAGATCGGGATAGCATTGAAAGTGTAGATTGCTCTGGGTAACATGGACATTTTAACTATGTTAATTCTTCCGATCCATGAGCATGGAATATTTTCCATCTTTTTGTGTCTTCTTCAATGTCTTTCAAGAGTGATTTGTAGTTTCTAGAATATAGATCCTTTACGTCTCTGGTTAAGTTAATTCCGAGATAACGTATGGTTTTTGGTGCTATTGTCAATGGATGGATTCCCTAATTTCTCTTTCTTCAGTCTCATTGTTCGTGTATAGAAATGCAACTGATTTCTGAGCATTGATTTTGTATCCCGCCACATTACTGAATTGCTCTATAACTTCTAGTAGTTTGGGAGTGGATTCTTTTGGGTTTTCCATATAGAGTATCCTGTCATCTGCGAAGAGAGACAGTTTGACTTCTTCTTTGCCAATTTGGGTACCTTTTATCCCTTTTTGTTGTCTGATTGCTGTTGCAAGGACTTCTAGTACTATGTTGAATAATAATGGCGAGAGTGGGCATCCTTGTCGTGTTCCTGATCTTAAGGGAAAGGCTTTCAGCTTTTCCCCATTGAGAATGATATTTGCTGTAGGCTTTTCATAGATGGTTTTTATGAGATTGAGGAATGTACTCTCTATCCCTACACTCCGAAGGGTTTTAATCAGGAAAGGATGCTGTCTTTTGTCAAATGCTTTTTCTGCATCAATTGAGAGGATCATATGGTTCTTGACTCTTTTCTTGTTGATGTGATCTATCACACTGATCGATTTGCGAATGTTGAACCACGCTTGCATCCCAGGGATGAATCCCACTTGGCCATGATGGATAATCCTTTTAATGTACTGTTGGATCCTATTAGCTGGGGTCTTGTTGAGGATTTTGGTGTCCATATTCATCAGGGATATCGGTCTGTAATTCTCCTTTTTGATGGGGTCTTTGCCTGGTTTGGGGATCAAGGTAATACTGGCCTCACAGAATGAGTTTGGTAGTTTTCCTTCTGTTTCTATATTTTGAAATAGCTTTAGAAGAATAGGTATTATTTCTACTTTGAATGTTTCGTAGAATTCCCCTGGGAATCCATCAGGCCCTGGACTCGTTTTTGGGGAGGTTTTTGTTCACTGCTTCAATCTCTTCATAATTAATCGGTCTGTTAAAGTCATCAGTTTCTTCCTGTTTCAGTCTCGGTAGTTTATAGGTTTCCAGGAAGGCATCTATTTCTTCCAGGTTGTTTAATTTATTGGCATAAAGCTGTTGATAAAAGTTTCTAATGATCCTTCCTATTTCATTGGTGTTGGTTGTGACCTCTCCCCTTTCAGTCATAATTTTATTAATTTGGGTCCTTTCTCTATTCCTTTGGATAAGTCTGGCCAGTGGCTTATCGATCTTATTTATTCTTTCATAGAACCAGCTTCTAGTTCTGTTGATCTGCTCTACTATGCTCCTGGTTTCTAATTCATTGATCTCTGCTCTAATCTTGAGGAACTGCTTTCCCGTGTGTGGGTTAGGCCTGTTCTTCTGTTCCAGCTCCAGCTTCTTGAGGTGAGAATATAAAACTGCATTTTAGATTTTTCTATTCCTTTGTGTGAGGCTTGGATGGCTATGTATTTCCCCTTAGGACTGCCTTTGCAGTGTCCCACAGGTTTTGGACCGATGTGTTTTCATTCTCATTGGTCTCCATAAATTGTTTAAATTGATTTTTAATTTCCTGGTTTACCCAATCATTCTTGAGCAGGATGGTTCTTAGTTTCCAAGTGTTTGAGTTTCTTACAAATTTTTCCTTGTGATTGAGCTCCAATTTCAAAGCATGGTGGTCTGAGAATATGCAGGGAATAATTTCAGTGTTTTGGTATCGGTTGAGACCTGTTTTGTGACCCAGAACATTGTCTATTCTGGAGAATGTTCCATGTGCATTCAAAAAGAATGAGTACTCCTTTGTTTGGGGTGTAGTATTCTGTATATATCTATGAGGTCCATCTGGTCTAGTATGGCATTCAAAGCTCTTGTTTCTTTGTTGATTTTCTGCGTAGGTGATCTGTCTGTTTCTGATAGTGGAGTGTTGAGGTCCCCTACTATTAATGTATTATTATCTATATGTCTCTTTATTCTGGTTAAGAGTTGGCTTGTGTATCTTGCTGCTCCCCTGTTGGGGGCATGATACTTATAATTGTCATACCCACTTGTTGGATACATCCTTTAAGAATAATATAGTGCCCTTCTGTATCTCTAACTACAGTCTTTAGTTAAAAATCTAATGTGTCTGATATGAGAATTGCTACCCCAGCTTCCAGGGCATGAGCTCATTAACCGTGTGACCTGTCTGCTCCCCTTGCCTGTCAGCTCCTAGATCCACTTCATCCTTGCAGACCCACAGCTGCAGTGTTTTGCATAGAAGTCATTCGTAACCGTTTGTCTAATGTCATAGATGCAACGCTCTCCCTTTGCGCACTCTTGCATTTTTTAAATCATTCCTGATTTCTCATGTTGTATCATTTCTTCCTGTGAAACAATCATGGTCTTTCATGCCGTTTGCCTTCCTGGTGTCCGCCGTCTCTTCATCGTACCCAGAGATTCTTCTCACTCCCCTTCACCCCCCTGCCACTTTTTCCAGTGAGGAGCCCTGGAGGCAGCTCACAGTGTCACCTCCTTCTCCTGACCTTGCCAGCGCATAGTGCGTGACTGCCACCCCCGTCCCGTTCACCCCTTCATGTCATCATACAGCTTCCTTCCTCCCCATTTCTGAATTCCGATCGTTTGTTGATCAAAGGCCCATTTCGGGGGGAAGCCTGACTCCTCCATGGCACTATCATCACCTCATTTTTCAGCCCCCCCCAAGGTCCATGGGGGGCTTGTTCGGCAGGCTGGCAATGTTTTAGCAGAGCTCCGAATGTGAAGAAATGCATGTGCCTTTTGTGGAAGTTCAAGGACGCGGCGGGTTGGTAACGGAGATTCTCTCCCCACACAGAAATCCTACAAGGCGCTGTGCGCTTCAGCAACAACCCTGTGCTCTGCAGCGTGGAAACCATCCAGTGGCGGGATATCGTTGACGGCGACTTTGTGAGCAATATGTCGATGGACTTCCAGAACCAAGCGGGCAGTTGTAAGTGCCGCACGAACGTCCCCTCTGCCTGTAGCTCCTATGTGTTAGGGTGGGGGGGGGGGGGTGACAGAAAGCAGATTAATCCAAACCAAAGACCAGCAAACCATCAATCTGCCCACTAGAAGAGCACTTACCCAAGACGGAGGGCAAGTTGTTCCTCGTGGTGACAGTCAGCATGCCCGCTAACAGGGCAGATCACCGCCCCAGGGCCGCTGAGCCCTCGTGCAGCCATTGAGAAGAGCCGTCAGTGCTGGCCCGGGGGCCTCTCCCCCCTGCCTAGACGAGACGAGCCAAACTTTTGTGTGCTTCCGACTTGCTGCTGAGCCTTAGAGCAGCGCCAGGCCCTCCGGAAGCACGTAAGCTGGCCTCTGCCCTCCTACATAGAGCCCCAGGCGAAGCTGGGCACAGTGCACAGGGGGGGGTGTTTGTCCATATTCCCCTTCGTGCCCATGACCTGGTCCCTGCCATTCATCGGTGAAGCGGCCCGTGCCAGGGGGAGGCTGGCGGGGGGCCAGGCTGTAGGTCGGGCTGCAGCACTTGGCCCCTTGGCAGTGCCGTGTGGGAAACTCTGAAGACACATGCTTGCAGTTACCAAGCTCCACTTAGCTTCCCCCTTCCTGATCTCCCTGGTCTTTCAGTCCTTTAGAATAAGAACCCATCACCATTTCCTGCTTCTCTGTTTCCCTAAACTGTGCAGTGGACGCACGTTTTTGTGTTGGGGTTTCTTTGTGTTTTCTTGGTCTCAAAGAATTTGGAGCTCACATCGATCTCGAGGGACCTCACAGAAGTGGGGTCACATAGTCTTTGTCTTTTTGTGACTGGCTTCTGTCACTTCGCATGATGTCCTCGAGTTTCATCCATGTTGTGGCATGTGTCAGAATTTCTTACATTTATATGGATGCATAGTGTTCCATTGTGTGGTTTATCCCTGCATCCGTTCGTGAGCCCCAAGCTCAGCAGGTTGCTTCCACCTGCTAACAGTTATGAGTAATGCTGCTACAAACTTGGGTGTTGAGCCCCTTTGTTTTATACATATATCATCATTCCGACAGATCCTCAGCATGGCACCTCCTATGTTTGCAAGAAACTGAAGACTTTATTCTACAACATGGTTGACCTTCCCTCGGCTATCTGATGGACAGTGGGGAGGTTAAATTGTGCACATTTATAGCAATGACAAAAAAAAAAAAAATGACACAGGAAGGCTGTGAGGCCAGTAGGGGTTTGCCATAGACTAGATCAAGCAGCCCAGATGGCACACCTGTCCTCATTACACCAAGCCCATGGGAAAGACCCCGAAAGGAAATGTTGGGAAGGAGGAATGACAGGTGTATGCAGTAACAGGATTCAAACAGGACAAGGCTGCAAACTGCAAACTGCAAACATGACATGGTATTGGGTTAAGAATACACATGTAAGAATAAGCCACAGACATACAAGAGAAAAAGACAGTACAAATAAGCCTCGCTGAATTAAATGTCCATAAAGAAATGGCATTTCAAGCAAATGAGGGAAGAATTTATTATCCGGTAAATCATTCCAGAATGATTAACTATTAAGGGGAAAATATCAAAGAGCGAGAACTATAAGGATTTTTTTTTTTAAAAGAACACTATTCACCTGCTACCTGCATTCTCCTCATGAATTACCCAGCCAGTGGCAATATGAGGAGCCTCTCACTCCCCTTGTGGTAAGGGAAACCCTGTGTTTGCCAAGAGCTTTTGAGGCCATACATGCCTCCTGAGAACTTGTCGCATGCATTTAATTTTTATCCAAAAAAAAAAAAAATCCCATAAGGTGATTTAAGTATTTTATAGACAATGGATTTGAGATTCAGAAAGGTTACCCAGTGTGTCCCCACGTGATGTCCCTGTTGATGTGGTTCGGCATTTGAAGCTAGATTGGGTGGGTTTACCTGAGGGGAAATTACAGTAAACCAATCATCCACTTTGTACACCAATATAAATTCCAAATCATATTATATATAATAAATTACTGAATATATATTAAGTGCTAGAAGAAAACAGAAAGATGAGTCTTCGTAATATCAAGATGAAGAGAAGCCCAGTCAGATACCATACAAGAGAACTTCCATATGGAAGAATCTTAATGACAAACAGGAAAATATTGTGCCTCAGCTGCTTGCCTTGAAAAGGGTTAATATTCTCGATAATATGACTGTATAAAGTAGTCTTAGGTATCCCAAGAAAAAGGTCAACCTCTCAATAAAAAAAAAAAAATGGGCCAAACACATGAGCAGTTTGTACCTCCCCACACACACAAGATGGCCAAGAAATAAAGTAAAATGTTATTTCTTACTGTAATTTTAAAAAGGTCAAAATAAAATAAAGAAGCATCATTTTTGCCTTCGTCAAAGATTTGGGTTCCTTTTGATTTTTAGATACCTGAATCAGGACGGGGGTGGAGAAGCAGAAATTCTCATCTTCTTCTTGTGGGCATATAAATTAATAAAATATGGTCAGGGTTAGAATATTAGCAAATATGTATTGAAGCATTAGAGTATGCACTCCCTGGGGCACCTGGGTGGCCCAGGGTCCTGGGATCGAGCCCCTCATGGGGCTCCCTGCTTGGTGGGAAGCCTGCTTCTCCCCCTCCCACCCCCTGCTTGTGTTCCCTCTCTGTCTCTCTCTCTGTCAAATAAATAAATAAAATCTTTAAAAAAAATAAAAAATAAAAATAAATGAAGTATGCAATCCCCATGTTTAGGAATACTAAGAAAAAAATAATAAGGGGAGTGAAAAGTATAAGGATATAGAAAAATATCTTTGTGCAAGAATATTCCTTGCAGCCTTACCTATAATGAATTTCAGAAACAACTTACATATCTAAAAATAAGAGAGTAGTTAAAGAAATTATGGTACAGCCATTCCAGTGAAAATCATGTTCTGAGGGCGCCTAAGTGCCTCAGTTCATTAAGTGTCTGCCTTGGGCTCAGGTCAGGATCCCAGGGTCCTAGGATCAAGTCCATGTCAGGCTCCCTGCTCAGCGGGGAGGCTGCTTCTCCCTCTGCCCCTCCCCCTGCTCGTGCTCTCTGTTTCTCTTGCTCTCTCTCAAATAAATAAATAAAATCTTTTTTTAAAAAAAAATCATGTTATGTAGAAGGATATTTAAAGGCATGGAAAAATTGCCACAATGTTTTATTAGCTTTTTTTAAGTTATGATACAAAGCATAATGTGACATCAATTCTTATATATGCATATACTTATATGAATATATTGGTTACCTCTGGATGATTCTCATTTCCTCCTTTTGCTTTTTTCTATTATCCATATTTTATGTAATTTGCCTGCATTTCCTCTTTTTTGTAACAGAGGGTTAATAATAGAATTATAAGCAAACTTTGATTCATTGGTTGGCAGATGTTTTCTCCACTACAGGAAGATGCCATTAAGCATTTTCATTTTTAATATTTTTGCTTTGTAAACCTACTACTTGCTTATAAAAGGGTTTTGAGAAATATGAGGAAGTATAGGGTAAACAGCAAAAAGCACATATCACCGTACGGACACAAGCACTTTCAACACTTCCTACCTCCATACTGCTTTTTGTTCTTGCTACTCTTACCCATCTCTCTCTCTGTCTCGGTCCCTCTCTTCTTCACAATGCACAGCCCACGTGGTGCATTTGGGGTTTGGCCTCACCATCTCTCATGATTCCCGGGAGCACCACCATCGCATTGCTGCCCTTCACTCCTGGGGTGATTGGAAAGATGGTCAGTCTCCTGAAAGGGGTGTCCTGGTTCCGCAGTAACTTGGGAAATCCTCAGCTCGTCCGTTTGAAATCTGAATTCTACCAGGAATTAAATTCTTCCTGGCTGTAGGAGACTTTGGGACACCTAGGAACTCCTGTAGGGTCTCCTGTCTTTGCAATGAAAGATGCCTGCACAGCTGATCCTTTTTTTAAACAAACTTTGGTAGCCGACCTGTTCTCTTTGTATAGATGGAAGGCTTTGGTCTTCCGGTATTTCAATGCCAGTAAAAACAAAACACAGCTAATGAGATTAGAAAAATCTTGGTAGCTGTAATTTGTAGCTGATCACTGCAAAAACTGATTGATCGACATTAAATATTTCCACACGGAAGCTCACAGATCAACAGCTAACGTGTAGCAGGTCAGCAAGGTGATGCACACCGTGAACACGTATGACCCTTTGAGCAGGCTTCGGGACCAGGAGTCTTTATTTGCGGGACCCCGTGTGCCCTAGGATCACTGACCCGCAGGTCACTTGAGCCTGGACTGGTGAGAATGTAATCAGTCATACCAAGCCCTCCAGGCGAGACACCCTTAGCGCTGTTGGAGATGCTGGAAAATTCTCCAAGCCTAAACAAATGGGGAAACCGGGCTGTTTGAACCCAGTTTTCATGGCCTGTGACGAATCGATCATTACTCTGTGCCTCAGTTTCTGCAGCTGAAGTGTAAATAAAAGTAGAACGTGGCTCGTCTTTTATTTTTTCCTTATACAAGGCTTTGAGTCACTTACAAACAACCAGGAAACAGAATTAGAAATTGGAAAGCTGTTCCTTGTTTCTGGAACGTCACTCTGCTCAGGGGCTTGGACAGGTTGCCTCAACCATCCATTCTCTTCTGAGATACGAGTTTAACTACTTCTTTTACATTTTAGGCCAAAAGTGTGATCCAGGCTGTCCCAATGGAAGCTGTTGGGGTCCGGGAAAGGAGAATTGCCAGAAATGTAAGTCAGCAAAACCAGAATTTCAGATAAACGTGCCCACTTTCCTCCTCGTACACTTAGCGGGCTGTGTGTTTTCCCTTCGAAGACTCCAAAAGGCCAGATGTTAGCAGTTCCGTGAGTGACGTTCTTGTGGATCTCCCTGCGTGCAGTTAATCCACGGGGCTGTTTTGGGCACTCCGGCCTGTCGTAAATGAGTGGAAGTCAGCCCGTCTCTTTGAACCACGTTTGGCATTTTTCCTGGAAACAAGACTTGCCCATGTTACCTGAGCTCAGAAACACCTCTTGTTTTCTCACCCCTGGGGGCCCATCTACACAGAAGCAGGAGCAACGCTTTTCAGGAGGGTTTTTCCACAGGAATCCTAATTTAGGAGCATAGGTGGCCAAGGAATCTGGGGACCTCCACCTTACAAGTTCACCGTCTGTCCTTCTGTTTAATTGTGGTGTGACTTCTAAGCACTACTTTCTGGCGGGCACTTTTGTTATTTGATGTGCTCTCCATATCAGCCCGCATCTCAGGTCTAACCAGCATGTAATTATCGAGCGGGTCTGAAAGTCTAGACTTGATCTGGTTAGTTCTCCTAAGTGATTAAAAATCCGTAGAAAAAGGAGGTGCAATAAAGGAAGGTCATGATTCAGTGTAATTTGGCGGAACGCGAATGTTCCGGAACTTGAACGAGCCAGGGAGTCATTGAATTCATCCTTTCGTTCACCTCTTCACCTCCTGTTTGCACGTGCTCTGCAAGGTCCCTGAGGACAGCCCTTCCACCCTCCCTGGCTCTTCAGCTTACCGTGACCTTTGCTCCTTTTCAGTGACCAAAGTCATCTGTGCCCAGCAGTGCTCAGGGCGCTGCCGCGGCCGGTCCCCCAGCGACTGCTGCCACAACCAGTGTGCCGCCGGCTGCACGGGGCCCCGCGAGAGCGACTGCCTGGTAAGGCTGACCCAGCCCCCCAGCGGCCCCCACGGGGGCTTCTCTGGCCAAGACGGAGAGGGGCTTCCTGTGGGAAACATGACGAGTCCCGTTTGTAGGAGAAGATGTGGCCGTTGCCCTTTGCCAGGTGACAAGACCGCCTTTCTTGTCCCCCCTTCGCCACTTACTCTGTGACTCCAGGCAAATTATGTGAGCCCCGTGTGCCTCAGTTTCCCCGCCTGACATTGTTGGGTAGTAAACACCGCCCGTTAGCTCGGCCGGACAACACCGTGCACGTGGCACCCGTAACCCGGACCTGGATGCGGGGCGAGCTTCGGCACTAACACGAGCTGTCCATCATTGGGGTTTCTCGTGGTCGCGGCTCCGGTGCTCCAGTCCCGTCTCAGGCTAACCCCACGCAGTTGGTACCGGAAGGCCCCTGACGTAAATGTACGGACATGGTGAGGGACGTACCCGGAGCCACACAGACGTGAGCGCACGGCTGGAGCCACGTGCGGGTCTTCTGACCCCAGCCCGCTGCTCTTCCCAGCACAGCTCAGAGCCTCCTGCCCAGCCCCGCTCCAAGGGGTCTTGAAGCACCCCCCTTGTCCCTGACACCGCAGAGCCCTCACAGAAGCCTCCTCGCCCCGCGGGCAGGGGGCACCCCATGTAGGTGGCCCCTCACCTGTGTGCACCTTGGACATCCTAGAGACACCAGAGCCGGCAGACGGGGGTCCTGACGCAGCACCGCATGCGATGAGACCCTCGAAGCCTCTAGAAAAGGAGGCTCCAGAAGACTCCAGTTTCAGGGAGGGGGAGATTCTTAAACTCCAGAGGCTGCGTCTGGCCCTAGGGGTTTTGACGTGGTTGGTCTGGGCTGATTCTAATGTGCCTCAGGAGGGGAGACAGCCTGTGGGTCTTTGGGCCACCACAGTATGTGGTCTGGTCCCCCCGGCACAGTAGTCTTCCTTAGGGTTTTCTGCAGTTTGGCAGTGAATTTTAAAAACATATCCTCGGGGCGCCTGGGTAGCGCAGTTGTTAAGCGTCTGCCTTCGGCTCAGGGCGTGATCCCGGCATTCCGGGATCAAGTCCCACATCGGGCTCCTCTGCTGGGAGCCTGCTTCTTCCTCTCCCACTCCCCTGCTATGTTCCCTCTCTTGCTGGCTGTCTCTCTGTCACATAAATAAATAAAAAAATCTTTAAAAAAACAAAAACAAAAAACATATCCTCAAGTGTTCTTTGTAAGGGAAAACCAATAAGTTGAGTTTAGAAATAATTTCACTCCATAGGGACCACTCCAGTATGTGAACTCCTTCATCATTTTGCAAATTAATAAAGATGTGGGTTTTTATTTTCATAGTCCATAAATTATCACAGCTAGGACAGTATAAGAAAAATCATACTTTTAAGGTCTTTCTGAATTTTCTTGAAAGTACTTGGCTATTTTGGGGGGTTTTTGTTTTGTTTTTGCTTTAATCAAGTTCCTGGACATTACAAGCTGTAGCCGGAGCTTTGTGCCCAGGGCTGAAGCCTTCGTGAGCCTCCGTGCACAGCTTGACCAGTGCGTGTCGTCCCTTCTGTGACAGGTCTGCCGCAAGTTCCGGGACGAAGCCACGTGCAAGGACACCTGCCCGCCCCTCATGCTGTACAACCCCACCACCTACCAGATGGATGTCAACCCCGAGGGGAAGTACAGTTTTGGTGCCACCTGCGTGAAGAAATGCCCCCGTGAGTTCATCACAGGCAAAACCCTTTCCTTGATCAGGCATCTATTTCCTCTTTGTGTCCTACCAGGTCCCCTGAGTCCCTTGTCGTGCGGAGTCTTTGGGTCCGTATGTTTGTCAGGCAGGTGACCGTGGGCCTGTCTGAGTGCACAGGTGAGGGGTCAGGCCGCTGCCATAGGGGACGGGTGATGGTTGGTGCTCTGTTCACCAGCGTCTGTTCTCGAGTCCGTGGTGGCCAGGACAGGAAACACCCTGGGACCGAGGTCCGGCTGTATTAGTCCAGAATATTCAGTTGTCTGTTTGGGCCACTTAGCACTGTTTGCTGTTGTGCCCAGCAGGTATTGAAAAGACCTAAATTAGAGAGTATGTCGGAAGACCTGCGTCCTTTAGCGGTTAAAATTCCGGTGAAAATTATGCCTCCGAAGGGAACTGAAACTTCACAGGAGTGTCTTTGCGTCTTGTTTGGTTCTGTTTTAATCGCTTCGGACTGGGTTTGCTTGTTTGTATTTGCATTCAATAGGTGGCTATAATGTTCAGAGAAATGATGATATGAATCATGTCCTCACAGAGAAAGTGTAGAGTTGTCTAATTAACGAGCTTTAGGAGCTCTAGAAGGGGAGATTAAGAGAAAAAAAATGGTAAGCACAGCTCTGAGGGGGAGATTTGCCCTTCCAGATTTGTGGACAGGAAAACTTTTAAATCTGTACGGAAAAAATAACACATAAGTAGAATAATATACCAATGTATGGAACTAACTTACTAAAATTTTTAGAATCGCCACAATTACGACCCAGGTGTAATCTTGGAGAGAGGGCTTAATAGGTAGAGTTTAAAAATCCACAGGAAAACAGAGCCTGGGAACAAAAGCAGACAATTTACTGAAAGAAAAAGTACAAATGTGCAGTACATATGTTGAGGACATACTTGGGGAAGTCAAAACAGGAGCACCTGGAGCTCCAGAAGCATCCTGACACCTGTGTTAACATTGACACTAATAAATTACTCCGAAGTGACGGGAGGCTCAGCAGCTGACTGCTGTGCCGGGCTCGATGCAGAAACAGCCGGTGGTACCAGCACCCCGCCCAGCAAGGTCGCCAGGCGGACGGGACCGCGGAAGCCAGCACGCTGGCACGAGGGTCACGTGCACCCTCCCACGTGGCAGCTTCGGGGGAACAGGGGGCTTCGTGCCGGGGCACCTATTTCTAATAAGTATTCAGGCCTTCGCTGCAGGTCCTGCGGGTAGAACGGGCAGAAGAATGAGCTGGGGACATGTTCCGAACTTGTGAGCTGGCCCCCGTTCTGCCGCCACATCTGGTTCCTGCCCGTGATGACGTACATCTGTCCGTACCACGGTTTGATAAGCTATTAACACTCTTGAACATGATTCCTTTTCTGTTTGCAACCTCTTGTTCTTTGTCCTAAAGCAAACAGAACCAGAGGATCATCGGCCCTTTCCATCAGCCCCTTCAGAGGAGCACCTGAGACAATTGTGTGAGGCCCAGACACCTGGTGCTGCTTTCGCCACCTTCCTTCCTTGCCTCTCCAGGTAACTACGTGGTGACAGACCACGGTTCGTGTGTCCGTGCCTGCAGCTCCGACAGCTACGAGGTGGAGGAAGACGGCGTCCGCAAATGTAAAAAGTGTGAGGGGCCTTGCCGCAAAGGTAGGAAGCCGGCAGGGTGTCGGGACAGGCTTTCTGTCGGGTCGCGAAGCTGGGGTTCATTCGCCCCACGTCCACCAGGCCCCCTCAGCTTCATGCTTGGAGGAGGTCTGAGCACATCCCTTCCTTCAGGCTCAGAAATGTCTTCTTCCTTCGTATCATATCCTGTTATTGCAGGCTCCTCGATGCCAACTGACTCCAACCTGTTAGCCTTTTACTTTATCTTTTTTATAAAAATGTCCAAACACCCAGAGATGTTGTGAGAGTAGTGCAGTGAGCACCCATATGGCTTTCCCATAAATTCACCACTTTTTGATGTTTTGCCACGTGGCTCTCACTGTCTCCATATTTATTTGAATGTGTGCGTACGTAGATGTGTGCGTGCACGGGTGAAGGTTTCGTCTGAATTGGAGGACGGTTACAGATATTCTAACGCTTCCCCCTACATTTGTCAGCATGTTTTCTTACAAACAGGGACACTCTCCTAGGTAATGACAGGCTCACGCTCAGAATTATTTAGCATCACTGAGTACTCTTTTCTAGGGTTCAGTTTAATTCAGACTTCTCCTTCCCGTCCCACATACATCATTTTTAGCTGCTTCTCTGTGCAGAACCCAGTCAATGATCACGGGTGTCGTGTAGATGTCCTGCCCCCATTATCTTCTTTAATCGACGACCGTGTCTCAGCTCCCCGCCCCCACTCGCTCTTCTTCTCTTCCATGACCTGGTGTGAAGAGTCTAGGCCAGGTGTTCCGCACCACGGCGCTCAGTTGGCTTCATTGGCTGTATTTCCTCATGGCCGCACTCAGGTTGGGAGTTTGGGGCAGGAGCACTGCATAGGTCATGTTTACTTCCCCTCTCAAGTCAGGTGACAGATGATGCCATGTTATTTCATTACTGATGGTGACAAATTAGAGGAGATTTCTTGGTGGGTATAAAGTAGTGATTTTCTATTTCTATCATCCCATTTATTAGTTGGCATTTTTAAAAAAATTTAGTTCCTATGTAAGGTCATGGAATCCTTGTTTATTCAGTTTCTTCTGATCCATTCCTGTCGTTCATTCGGGTACTGAAGTTGTCCCACATGTGGCCAGTAGGAGCCTCTCCAGATGGCCCCTGTGTCCGTTTGGCGCATCCCATGTCCTAGTCATGGCTTCCACTCAAAAGTGCTATCTGCATTCTTTGTACTTGCTTCTGAACCTTAACACATCCTGGAAATCTCTCCAGAGAAGTTCATATGAATCGTCTTCATTCTGGGGTACGGAGGCTCCCTCCGGGGCTGTTCCGCAGTTTCTCAATGGCTCTGCCGTTATGTGGCCATTTACACTGTTGCACTGTTCTGCTGTGTTCGTGACATCTGAGTGCAGAGCTGCGTACCCCGCGTGTCCACTTGGGGTGCACCATCCCTGTGAAGCTGTCTGTCTTTTCAGTTGAAACTGATTGCTACCCTTTTTGCTCCCATGCACATTTCACGTGTGTTCTCCACGGGGCTGACTCAGCCTCCCTGCTCCATGTCATTGAATCCTCCCAACGCCACTGGGCGATCTGTGTTATTATGATGCCCATTCTACAGATGAGGACACTGAATAACAGAGAATCTAAATGACTTGCCCAAGTTTCAACAGCTAAGAATGGCAGTCACAATTTGAAGTTCATGCAGTCTTGGGCCCAAGCCAGACCCGTGAGCTCATCAGCCAAGTCCGTGTCTTCCTGTCTTCTAACTCCTGTGGGGCAGGCGGGTCAGTGCCCTGATGGAGGAGTGTCCTTTGGCTTCAGGAAACTGTCTGGCAGAGCACACATGGGAGGAGGAAAATGAGAATGTGGGATGGTACCTGGCACGGGGGGAACTAAGAGAAGGAGGGGATAACTGTCAGCTCCTCACGTGGGCTGATGGAATCAGAGACGGTTTTGGTTTTATTTTGTTAATTTTGTGTTCAACAAATGGTTTGATTCTCCTGTAATTATTATTCCCTATTTTTCTATACGTCCCCGATTCAGGTCCCTTTGGGTTTAGGGCTGTACCACTGGGTAAGGAAGGAGGTGCCAGGAATATCTAGGGGTGAATATAATTGATCTCTGAATTTAGGAATTAAAGTAACCCCACCATCACTGTTGCACACAAGGAGAGGCAGCGAGCATGAACATTCTCTCAACACGTGTAATTCTCTGCCAGACCTGTAATTAAATGGCAAGTCCTCATATGGCCACCTCATTCTCCATTGTCAGCCAGACCTTGTGAGTCCTAAAGAAGCCTGGCTGTGAGTCGCACAATCCACAGTGTGTTAGAGGCAGCACAGGAAGGTTGAATGAGCCATTGAACACAGGAGTCCTTAGAGCAGGACTGGCCGACAGCGGGAGCGTGGAGACCCGTAGGGGCTGGTGGGACAGTCGTGGCCACCAGAGTCAGCAATGGATGGTTTCCTTGCAAGCAACAAGGGACTCCCAGTGGAGTGGAGCACAGGGGGATGGGGAAGGGCGGGGCTTGACTGCATCTCCTAGAACCCCGGGGGGGAGGAAAGGATAGGACTTTATCCTGAGCAATGAGATTTTCAGTGATTATACTTCAAAGCCAAGATAAAGTCTGGAAGATAGGTACCAAAATTGCTCTGCAAATTCTAGAGGGAGAATTACAACAGATAAATGGGCTTTAGGGTGGAGATGGCATTTGAGATGGAAATTTAGGAGTGGATATAAATTAATAAAGGGGCTCAGAGTGTGGAAAAGGCCATTTGAGACTGATGTAGCAATAGGACACAGATCAAAGCATTTGGTTCAAGTAAGCACAGGGGAAGAAAAGCAGTTTATCTGATAAAAGTTATTACAGTATTCCCTCTGACGTAATATAACACAGCCATTAAAAATCATGTTCGTGAATAGTTTTAATAATATGAGGAATGTTCACAGCAGAATAAGTAAAAAAAAAAAAACAAAACATATCTGGTGTGACCTAACCACGGAGGGTAGCTGGAAGGAACACTTCTCAAAATATCCTATAGTGGAAACTCTGGTCATTTTGGTCCCTTTATTCTACTTTTCATGATTCTCAAATGAACACCTCTAACTCTTTTTAATAAAAACAATCTATGTACACCATTTCTTTAAAATAGACAACAGAGCTGCTACCAGGTGAGGACAATCGAAAGCTGTCAAGTTTTAGTCAGGGGAACGCACTGACGGGAGCCGGGCAGAGGCGGCCCTGGCGTCAGCAGGTGATCCCACTGCCAAGGAAGGATGGTTAACAGTTAGGCTAAGTCCAAGTGGGAAATCACAAGGAGAGTGCAAGTCCAGTGAGGGCGGCAACAGCCATGAGGACGCCATCGTCTTCTCCGGCCACCGTAACCCCAAACCCCGCCGTAGTTACTGGTACCCAGCAGGCCTCCATTAACGTTGAATGAATGAACGACGGCATGGCAGTGATGGTCTCAGGGCTACAATTCCCGTCCCACTCTCCTCTGCCTGTGAAACCCTAGCTATTCTGACTTCAACATATGTGAATGGAATAAACATCTCCCTTATCTCTACAGTTTGTAATGGAATAGGAATTGGTGAATTTAAAGACACACTTTCCATTAATGCTACAAATATTAAACACTTCAAAAATTGCACCTCAATCAGTGGAGATCTTCATATCCTGCCGGTAGCATTTAGAGGGTGAGTAACAGATCAAGTTACTGGTGCAGAGAAACACAAAATCCACTTTGTTCACTGGTGACATTGTTAATAATCATTTCGTTACTTGTTTCAGTGACTCCTTCACACGTACTCTACCTCTGGATCCAAAGGAACTGGATATTCTAAAAACTGTAAAGGAAATAACAGGTGTGTGCAGCTAATGTATCCCATGAACATGAACAGAAATGGGTGTTTTAGAGAGAGAACTGGTAGCTGCATTTTCTTCTCTCTCAGCGTCATAAAACATTTCTTCTGAACTTCTACCATTAATGACTAATGACTTCTTTGATGGTTTTCATGATCACAGTTTCCCCTGCGTGTGAGGGGTGAACACTTTAATCAAAGACTTGAGTCATTCCTGATGTTGTGTGAACATGTCTAACCCTCGTCTCCTCGGCCCTGGCCGGCCGTCCTGACGACGCAGTGACTTTTGAGGGTGGAGGGAAAAGAGGGGTAGAACGCTGAGGGAACAACACAGGCTCTCAAGCCCACAGACTGCACCTCACGTCCCTGCCCGGCCACCAGCAGGCATTTGTCCAATGCCTGCCATCAGAGCTCCCCTGCCTTCATCCCTAAAAAGGGAGTAATTAGACCTAAATAACAAGACTGTTTTGAGGATTGGAATTAAGTAAGGAAAATATGTGAATCTCCTTTGTGTGATAACAGCTCAGACATGGCAGCTGCCATCAGGAGCAGAAGCAGGATGGGTCCTCAGATACGGACCCCAGCCTGGCTGTCAGGGCCGTGGCACCACGGGATGGCCTGTCAGGGGGAGATGACTGGCAGGAGAGATGCAGCGAGGGATGGGAATTCTATAGGAGAGGCAGATGCTCGCTGTACAATTGTGCCTTGGCTTCTATCTACACATGGGTATATACTCAGTGAAGATAACAAAAAGAATTAAATCAAATCTTCACCTCTCCTGCTCATATTAAAGTCTCTTGAGAATCCTAAAATGTCTCAAAAAAAGACATTTCTAAGTGGTGGGTGTCGGAGCCTCTCTTTTGCCTTTCTAGGGTTTTTGCTGATTCAGGCCTGGCCCGAAAACAGGACTGACCTCCATGCTTTCGAGAACCTAGAAATCATACGTGGAAGAACAAAGCAACAGTAAGTTGACCCTACCCAGAGCCTGGTACATTATTTGTTTATCTATTTTCAAAATAAGACCCAATGAAGAGTTTGAAAGTAGACTTATACAGCTGTTACGAAGATGCTCCAGAGAGCTGTCAGGTATCCTCCAGCCAGCTCCCACCACTGTTAACCTCTCACCTACACGTGGTACGAGTACGAAATGAAGAAATTAACATTGGTGCAGTACTGACTCCAGCACCAGACATCACTCAGACTTCAGCAGTTTGCCTGTGAACACCATGTTGCACCTGGCTGTTCTGTCTTCTCAGTCCCTTCCAATCTACAGCAGTCCCTGCGTCTACTCTTACCGTCTAGAGCCTTGACAATTTTAGAAAGCACTGGTCAAGCGCTCTGTAGGGTGGCTGATGTCTTCTCATGATTCGATTGAGGTTGTGTATTTTTGGCAAGAAGAGCACTGAGATGACATGTCCGTCATATCAGAGGGAGCTCAGAGACTTTTTAACATTAAATATTTTGTTCAGGATTTCCACTTCTCCAACTCTGACAGCGAAATACTCACATGTAAGCATCTTTAATATAGTAAGAGTAATAATGAGTTTTGTGATGGGGAAGAGTATGAGAATCTCTTTGGCAAACCTGCCTTAGAAATGGTCTGATGCGGAGAAATGTTACCTATTAATTGACCCCTAAAACAACTACCTGATATCATTCAATATTAAAGAAAACGGAATAAGTACACATGAAATATATATTACTTTTTAAAAACCATCTTGGCTGTGCACCCCTGATACTAACCACACAGTGAACATTGCTTCCCAGGAAAATCCTGTGTTCTGAGTTCTCAAAAATACTTCTTTTGCCCAAAACTCATGCAGAGATAAGAGATTTAGATCAATTTTCTTGGGTGACTGGCACGTACCCCTTGGCTTAGTTTTAGGAATTTAAACAGAAGTAGGATTACTTTTTTTACTTTTCACATTTAATGAGGAGTCTGGTGGTACAGACCCACTGGCTGCAGGTGTGGCTCACCAGAGCAGGTGACTCCAGCGTTGTCCCGTGTCTGGGCTTCTGTGGGCACAGGTTGAGAGAGAATTTCTAAACACTAGTGCTGCAGGTCTCCTACACAGGGCTGCTTGCTTTCCTCAGGAGCCAGGTTGTGGGAAGGGAGGAGGACAGGGTCAGGAGACAAAGAGAAACAAGGGGAGGAGGAATCTCCACATCAAACTTCTGTCATCTCACGCCTGATGTCTCCTCATGTGGCTCTATCTCAGCTGGTCCCTTCCCTGTCCTGGTGTCCAGTGAACTTCCTGAAACACAGATCTCTTTCCTGTGGTTTCCATTATTTGCAGACAACAGCCAGGCTCAGGGTGTCCAAGGTCTTCTGTGCTCTGGCCTTTCCCATCCTCCCCAGATGCCTCCCCAAGCCTTCCCGCTTCCAGGTTTCTGCTCCAGCAGAAGCTCCTGGTCTTCAGCACCTATCGGCTGCATTCTTGCCTTCCTGCTCTTCTGGTGGTTCAGGACTTCCCTCCCTTCAGTGTGAATTACTTTCATCCAGTCACTGTTGGTAGCTATTGATAGCCTTACAGAGTTCTAGCACAGAGCTGGGTGGTTCAAATGTTTGTTTAGTAATTGGATGGATGGGTAAATGGATCAGTGCATCAGTGGATGGAAGGATAGGTGGATGAGTGGGAGGAATGGATGGGTGAACGAGAGGTGGAAGGATGCATGCATGCACAGATAAGTAGATGGACAAGTGCATGGATAAAGGGGTGAGTGGATGGATGGATAGATGAATGAGTGGGTGGATGGAAAAAATTAACCTGTAATTTTTTTGAAGTATATTTGGATATTTGAGAAGTTAGAACATGCTTTCAATTCCCAGGCCAAAAAAAAAAAAAAAGCAGTAAATATAGTAACGACATTAACATTTATTCAGCCCCCTGTATGCCACTGGAGTTAAAAATACTAAATGAACAAGGAACTAGCTTTTCCCAGGAGGAGCTTTAAGAAAGATCTCTTGTAATTTTCAAAAGTTGCAATAAAGACTTTCTACAATATGACTTATAATCACTGGGAGGCAGTTTGTAGTAAGCATAAGGTGGTCCAGAAAATAAAAATAAAGTTTTTAGTGATATAATTTTTTCATAATTTCTCACAATGTTATGTTTCTTCTCCACTGTAGTGGTCAGTTTTCTCTTGCGGTCGTCGGCCTGGACATAACATCCTTGGGATTACGCTCCCTCAAGGAGATAAGTGATGGAGACGTGATCATCTCAGGAAACCAAAAATTGTGTTATGCAAATACAATAAACTGGAAAAAACTATTTGGGACTTCAAGTCAGAAAACCAAAATCATAAACAACAAAGATGAAAAAGGCTGCAGTGAGTAATCACTCTGGCTGATTGTGGAGGTGGTCACTTGGGTCGTTTAATTTAATTTAGAATATTCCCAAACATTTCAATTACATTTTTCATTCCTGAAGAAGGAGATTAAAAGAAAACTGTATATTCCTAATTGTGAAGTTATTGTGTGAAGTTCCTTGGAATCATTTCCAGATCATTCACATTTCACAGGATGAATTTGCCCTGAGGTTTTAGCTATCGATTATTTGTAATTTACAGAACTAAATTTTGTATTAATTATTTTACCTTTTAGCTGTAGGTTTCTCCCTGCTCACTTCAGCCTCTGATGACTACAGCTAGCAACACACACGCATGCACACGCGCACACGTATGCACACACATGCAAGCACACACATACACATGCACACATATGCACACGCTCGTGCACAAATGCAGATAGAATTTCACACGACATTGCCTAGTCTGATTGTGGAGTCACGGGTAGCTTTTGAAGCTGAGGCATGCACGCTGCCTGGTCACTGGGAGAAGATCTGAGTTCACGCCCCGACTCTAGCCTTCCTAGCTTCTAGACCTTGATCGGTTTACTTAGTTTCTTTAGGCTTGGGCTTCTTCAGTGACTCTCACTGCTAGTGAGAAATTGAAATGAAATTTTATATGTAAAACTCTTGGCATGGTGCCCAGCACGTGGCAAGGAACCACAAACCCCTGTGTTTCCATCAGCTGTGACCTTCATCAGCAGAAGGCTACCCAGGGCCCGTCCGGGAACGCTTGACTCCCAGTGGGGAAAACGAACTTGCAGTTGGCCTCTGGAGGCCAATCTGATGTCACTGCTTCTTCTAGTCCCTCCCCCACCACCGCACGTCCCTGCAGCTCAGGGTCACAGAGAACCCAGCCCCTCGTTTGCAGGTGCCGTCTCACTTAGCCCTCTAGTCACTGTGCTGTAGCTGACCCCTGGGGCTCGCTCTGTCTCCTCAGAGGCCATAGGCCACGTCTGCCATCCATTATGTTCATTCGAGGGCTGCTGGGGCCCAGAGCCGAAAGACTGCGTGTCCTGCCGCAACGTCAGCCGGGGCAAGGAATGTGTGGAGAAGTGCAATGTTCTGCAGGGGTAAGGTTATTTTTTAACCCCTTTGTTTTGATAAAAGATAAGGCCAGTTTTTTTATCGGTTTACAGTTATTCACATTGATCCTATTGCGTTTTTGTTTATTTGTTGACAACTGTTAATCAGAAAAGGAAATGAACAAACCCTATTCATTACTTAATCCAGTCCACCAATTTATTGAGTCTCTGTTTTGGAAATCTGTGATATTTTTCTAAGCCACACAGAGTTCCCAAGATAAATGGAAAAGTCCTAAGTGGTTCATGGGGCCAAGACCACAGTCATTTAGACTTTTCTTTGCAATACACTGTCCCTGGTATGTCAAAATAGATTACTATAAATTACATTTCCCGGTTAATTTTTGCTTTATGTTCAAGAAATATTGAACCGTGCATATAAATTTAAATGTAACCATGGACAAAGAAGTAAACAACCATATAACCATTGTTGAATTTATTTGCAATCAATAGAAAGTATAGTCTGTTGATTCTCTGGGAATGTTGATATTGACATAAAGCTTTGAATGTGCTCAAATAATGACTAAAAATAAATCAATACGAAAGGAAAATTGAAAGAGAGAGGCAAGCCTTTTTTTTTTTTTTTTAATTTAAAGAAAAGGGGAAATTCTGTGAGAGAGAAGGAGCCATAGGACTTATAGGTGGCTATAGGAAACCTTCCTTCTTGTTTCACTCTCAGGCTTGGACCACAGCCCGGGTCCAGAAATATGCAGGAGCGGGATCAGAAGACCAAGTACAATTCTGTAGGAACCCGTTAGCAGATAATAACCTAACAGAGTACTTTGTATCATTGACAGTGTTGTTTCAACAAGTAAGAAATATTAGTGCAATCCTTCCTGCTGCAAAGAGACATGAGTCTCATGGTTTCCACATCTTTTAAAGAGAGAAGGAATTGGGGCACCTGGGGGGGGGGCTCAGTCACTTGAGCGTCTGCCTCCAGCTCAGGCCATGATCTCAGGGTCCTAGAATCGAGCCCCACATCAGGCTCCCTGGTCATCAGGAGTCTGCTTCTCCCTCTGCCCCTCCCCCACTCGTGCTCTCGCAAATAAATAAATAAAATCTTTAAAAAAAGAGAGAGAGAAGGGATTAAAATAACCCTGTTGGTGGTAGTTTCTGTTAAGGACGCTGGTGTCTGGCAGCACTTCTCCCACAGGCGTTTAACTCAGAGAAGGGAAGGAAAAAAACAGTTGGGCGTATTTGGTTTAATTGACGACGTAAGGGAGGGCTTATGGAACATGTTGTGGGGTGTAAACACTCCTTGTTCACTGGAGTGAAGACCTGTAGTTAATTACCAGGCAGCTTTCAGCCTTAATAGCTGTCACAACTGTTCTGTCTTTTCAATCAAACATCGTCTTCTTGCTTAACGTTGACCTAGACATCTTCGAGGAATAGCAGAACTCTTACAAGCAAAATTCTTCACACCTGTGTTCGATACTTGCTGGTTTTATTAATAACCATTGAGTACGTTTTAACATCTCTCCTTCCTTTTCCTGTGCATTAATCTTCAGTTAATTATTTCTTTCCAGCTTAATTTAAATATCCACGAATCTGGTATTGGGGGAGAGGTCACCTCTTAAGGACTATTACTTTTTTCATTCATTGGCCTGTTTGCCTAATAGACAAAAACTGTGCCTTGTAGAAAAATGCAGGGAAGATGTTTGGATGATAAATGAAATTTTGTATTTGTTCAGGGAGAGGATGACCAAGGATTCAGTTAATACAATCAGTTTATGACATTACAGTATAGTCCTAGATTCCCAACTGTTACATGTTGACCTAAAATTTTTTTGCATTTCTGAGAAAGGGGATTTGTGTCCCCTGAAATTTCAGACAGATTAACTCAGACGGTTGTAACCACCCAGCCTTTTGAAGCACGATCGCTAGAGACGGTACTGATCAGTTTCCTTTCTTCTCTCAGGGAGCCAAGGGAGTTTGTGGAGAATTCCGAGTGCATACAGTGCCATCCGGAATGCCTGCCCCAAGCCATGAATGTAACCTGCACAGGACGGGTGAGGAGCACATTTGATGTGATTCACTCATATGTCCTAGGAAGAAGGCTTCCCTGCAGCAGAACCCCACGATGAGCCAACATCACTCTATAGCCACCAAAGGCAGCCATCCAAGCCCAGACAAGCGGCCTTGCGACCTCACAGCTGCATCAAAGAGGCTGTGGTCAAATGGACGTAATCACACAACCCACCCTGGGAAGCACGCATCTTCAGTCCAACACCCCTAACAAGTTTAATAACATTCTACTCTGTCACCAAAAGGAGGCCTGGGGGAGACCAGGTCCACGGTCAGCCAGTTCTCACTATTCCGGACATCTGTCATCATTGCTTCCTCATTTCAATCAGACATCATCAATTCTTATTTAGCATTAGTGCACAATTATTCAAAGCATTTTTAAAGAAACACCTAGCAGAACTTTTCAAAATTCATTTTTCTATCTACCTGATATTTTAAAGAGTTTAAGTGAGAATTCAGGTCCCCCTCACACCAATGTCCTAATTATAGTTCATTCTCAGTATTATTTATAAGGACTTCTGTGTGCATTTGAGCTTCCACAGCCATACCTAAATTGACTCATTGAAAACGTTTTTCAGAAGTTCTGTCTGAATTGGGCAGAAGGCTGTGTTTTGAGGTAGAGGCTGCCAGCGTGGCAGGTTACAAAGTAAACCATCGGTCTACAAGTTCATCTGGTGTTAGGGTGAATTTTCATCATCGAAATAAGTCAGTTGGTGACCCCAACTTAGTCGTCTCATTCTGGTGCTGAGAACACTCAGTGTTTGGACAGAACGGAGACATCAGGGAACTTCACCAACAGGCACACCCCTCCCGACCAGTTTTACTTCAGTCCCTCTGTGAAGTGTGTGGATACAACCAGAGCAGTCCCAGCGCCTTCAGTTCTGAGTTGTTCAAGGACACTCTGAGTGTGGCAGAGTCAGCACAGTGCACGGTTCACTGTGCACCTGCCTTGTCCCTAGAGAAACATGCTCGTAGGCTTTTCAGATTTGCCTCAGCAAGGCTGGCTTTCCACAGAGCTTTCCTGTAAGTTCAAAGGTGTTAGGCAAGAAAGTCCATCTGAGCAATAAAGATGTAAATTTACTCATAGGCTAATTAGATTGTTTTGACAGAGAAGGATGCCCATAATCTGTTAAGTAAAATGTAAGGAAGGATTTGGTATAGTTTTATATTAGATGCCTTTAAAGTTGGGAAGACTTTGTAGTAAGCTGTTAACAGTCGTATCAAGCGACGGCAATCCCAGACAAGCTTGTTTTCCTGCGTGAAGAACTTCTATTACCATTTGACTGTTTTCACAAAAAGTATTTAAGTAACAAGTTACTTCCATTTTGAAAGAGAAGGAAACGTGTGTGAAGGTCTTTCTCCGTCTTGGTGCAGGGACCGGACAGCTGCGTCAAGTGTGCTCACTACATCGATGGCCCTCACTGCGTCAAGACCTGCCCGGCTGGCATCATGGGCGAGAACAACACCCTGGTCTGGAAGTTCGCGGATGCCAATCGCGTGTGCCACCTGTGCCATTCCAACTGTACCTACGGGTGAGTGGAAGTTCTTTCTGTCTGCTGAAGACGCGGGACAAGACGTCTCCTGTTCTAATTATATGTAAGCCAAAAAGAAGGAGTCAGGTGGAGGACCGGGAATCACTGTTCTGATGAAATTAGATGCTACTGTGAGATGACCTTTTACTTCATGTTCAGCCACCATTTCTGCAAATCAGTCTTCCCAAGGGCCACTTCATCTCGCGACTCGATCCCACTCTCTCCCAGCACCTGGCCTGTCGCTGTCCTTGTCAGTGCCCTCTTCAGACGTGAGTGGCTTTCCTTCCGTCTGAGCTGCTCAGGTAGCCCCCCCACCCAGGAACCCCCCACAGTTGTCCTGCAGCACCTTCAGAGGCTGCTAAACCCCGCCGGTGGTCCCAGAATTTATGACTTCAGTTTACACTCACTGTGCATAGTGTTGCCTTTTGGGGACCGCCAGGCACTGTGGGGGAGAAAAAGCGAGGGAGCAAAGAGATTTCGAGCGGGGTGTGAGTTCATCAGTGGTCATTCATTAGTGATGCCTTTCGTCTTTGATTTTTGGTTCTCCTAGGAGATTATAGAGTGTGAAATAGTGAGGCCTCCTGTGCGTCCCATGGCCTGAAACAGCCTCTGTGTGTGTGTGTGTGTGTGTGTGTGTGTGTGTGTGAGAGAGAGAGAGAGAGAGAGAGAGAGAGAGATGTAGGAAGGAAGGCCCAAAGGCACTGGGGGGAAAGGAGCAGGACACCGTGGAAATGGGGGAGCAGACCCTCCCCTCTGATGGAAGTGTACAGATCCCAGCCCTTGACTGAGATAGAAAATGGGGTGCTCAAAGGCGCCCCCACCCTGTTCACAGATTTGAAGTGTAGTTCTTCATCCTTTCCCAGGCCCCCACCTCCTTTTTCTTTTTTTTTTTTTTTTAAGATTTTATTTATTTATGTGACAGAGATAGACAGCCAGCGAGAGAGGGAACACAAGCAGGGGAGTGGGAGAGGAAGAAGCAGGCTCACAGCGGAGGAGCCTGATGTGGGGCTCGATCCCAGAACGCCAGGATCACGCCCTGAGCCGAAGGCAGATGCTTAACGACTGAGCCACCCACGTGCCCCCCCACCTCCTTTTTTAAATTGAAGTCTAGCTGACACACAATGTGATATTCGTCTTAGGTATGATTCGACAATACCAGATGTTATGCGGTGCTCACCATGAAAAGTGTGGTCACCACCTGTCCCTGTACAGAATTATTCCATTATTGACTCTATTTTCTATGCTGTGCTCCTTATCCCCGTGACTTATTTATTTTACCACTGGAAGCGTGTACCTCTTCACTCCTTCACCCGTTCCGTGCGTCCCCACTCCTTCCCTCTGCTAACCACTGGTTTGTTCTCTGTATTATGAGTCTATTTCTGTCATTTGTTTGTTCATTGGTTTTGTTTTCTTAGATCCTATATATAGACGAAATCTTACGGTACTTGTCCTGCCTGACTCAGCATCATGCTCTGTAGGTCCATCCATGCACAACAGCATGAGTTGTCTTTTCCGTTTAATGAGAATATTTTGCTTTCCTACTGGTGTTTGTATTGGCAAATGCTGCTGTTCTTCAAAGCCAGGGTATTCTGCCTTTTTACATCATCCTGTAATCAAAAGAAGGGATGGTGGCCTCCCCCACTAGAATGGGAACCCAGCTGCTCAGGAGTCATTGAAGACCAGTGCTGTCTGTGGTGTATGCAGCACATTTCGGTCATGGGGGAGGGGATGAAGCCAGCCCCCCCCTTGCTCCTGGCTTTCTGGGTCTGAAATCATCACTGCCATTTCCCTGCTGCTGAGACTTGTCTCACTCCTCGGTTCCTCCCCACCTGCTCCTTAATCAGTATGGCTCTAGTCCTGGGTCCTCTACGCTCTGGCCCGTACTGACGTCCTGGAGCCAGATATGAGACAGCTGTACTGTATCACAGATGCTCTTGAAAGCTTTTCAGTAACAAAGGCAGAAACTGTCCACTTTGCTCGATGCTAGAACTGTCCCTGTCACAGAGTACACACTCAAAAATCCTTGCTGAGAGAATGAACAAATGAATAAATGCAATGTAAATAAATGATTAACCAGTGCCACAAAATTGGGACTCATGCGATTTTCATGATTGGAGAGTAATTTAAACATGTTGCCTTAGGACTTAATAAAAACTCTATAAGGGGCACCTGGGTGGCTCAGTCAGGTAAGCATCTGCCTTAGGCTCGCGTCATGACCCCAGAGTCCTGGGATGGAGCCCCATGTGCTTCTCCCTCTCCCTCTGCCCACCGCCCCCCCCTCCCGCTCATGCGCGCGCGCTCTCTCTCTCCAAGCTCTCTCTCAAATAAGCAAATAAAATCTAGGAAAAAAACATCTCAAACTACTGAAGAAGTAGAATGATTAAAATGTGTGTCTTTCTCTCAATTCCTACAGCTGTGCTGGGCCAGGTCTTGAAGGCTGTGCGACAAACGGGTACGTGTTATAGTCATGTCCACTGGACCTTCTCAGAAATGACCCAACACCCTATGGGCAGAGATACTTTCCCGCATTTCTGATAGCCCTGTACATTGACAGGCTCTCCCCTGCGGACAGGGCCAGCATAGCACCCCCAGCACAGACCACCCTGCCGATTGCACCCCCGCTCCCCTGCCTACCTTGTTGGTGTGCTTCGGTGGGCTGGGGGGAGGCAGGGTGTGAGCACTGGGACCTGCTCTGTGTGGCGCTAGAACTCCGTGCCCAGTGCCTCTCTTTACACGGAGCCTGTCTCCGCCGTCTTTGGTTACACGAGTTTTGTTGGAGCCTTCTACTAGCTTCTCTTCTTTTCATCCTTGCTGACCCAGTGGGTCCCATCTCAGAGCTTCAGGTTTGATGACAGAGCTCCAGCTTGGGGGGATTTTCTCCCCTGACTAACCATTTCCAAATAATGACTTCCTTTAGCATTTCCATGCTGATTAATTCGCCATCATTACTTGAAATGCTGCACTAAGAAAGGCAGAATTGGGAATTCCTGGTCAGACTCATCAGGAAAGAGTGTGGTATTATCAATTAACAATGTCTAGCAAGGAATTGAAATCATGCGCAAGGCACCTCTTCCATTTCTAGTAAGGTCTACACAAGCCCTTCTTCAACAACCTGCCCTCCATGTCGGCTGACTCTTCTGCCCCAGAATTAGCCATGATAATAAATCCCACCTACTATCAAGTGAAATGTGAAAGATGAGTAAGGCAGTTTCTCAGAGATAAAGACTTCCTTTCATCCCTTCGTCTTTGCTGAGCCTACATCAGCAAAATTTGTCCTATCTTCACACTTCAATCAGTACCTTTGTAATGAGGTTTCCCATCAGAGCCCCACCTTGAAACAGTCAATGACTGTTCTGTGTTATATTGACTCTTTTTACTTTTTCTTCTTTTTATTCACTTACCCTTACTACAGCTCCCCATGGAACACATACTCTGTAATAAAGTGTTCTTTATCGTTCTAGTGTTCCTTTCAATATAGTAAAAACTCATCAATGCAAACTGCATTAATTGGGGAGATGGCATAATGCAGGAGACAACTTTTCTCTCACTAAGGAGAAAGTGTTGTAAATATTGTCACACAGCACCTTTGACCCACTTACAAGAAATTTGTAAGAATGTTGGGGTATTTATGTGCTCATGATACTAATCAATCTTTGATATGCTTTAACATTTCTTCCTGAAAATATGAAGTTTGCCAGAAGCTCAAATGGAATAGAATAATAATTTTATTAAGATTCTAAATGCAGAATCCAGGAATTCAGATGGTTTTTTTCCCCCAGTGAACTCCAGAACCTTCGTTTTGAGTTTTTGCTGTCCCTGAAATCAAGCACAACCTCAGCGGGAAGAAGGAGGGCAGTAGAGTGGTTAGCTGTTACACAGTGACATCACTCATTTATGACAATGATGTTTTTTATGTCGAAATCCTACCACTTTATAACCTCCCCCAAGCTTATTCATAAAGCATTCCACAGGGCTGTGGTCCCATCTTGAAAGCCAGGACCCTTCTAAGAGGCTTAACATTATGGAGAGGGTCCCTTCGCCCAGGCAAGCCAGGAGACAGTGCATGTTGTATGCGTGTGGCGTTCCAGGCTTCGAATGTATGGAGATACTCTGGGGAAAAATGCAAATTCATATGAAAAGCATTATCGAAGTCTGAGTTATGTTTTGAATTGTGTGGTTTCTTAACAGATTAAAATAAAATTGTCGGGCACCTGGGTGGCTCAGTTGTTAAGCGTCTGTCTTCGGCTCAGGGCATGATCCCGGAGTCCTGGGATTGAGCCCCACATCAGGCTCCTCTGCTGGGAGCCTGCTTCTCCCTCTCCCACTCCCCCTGCTTGTGTTCCCTCTCTCACTGGCTGTCTGTCTCTCAAATGAATAAATAAAATCTTTTAAAAATAAAATAAAATAAAATTGTTATATGGGGATGTCCAGATGATACCTCAATTTAAAAAAATGTAAAAAAAGCTGGGAGGGAGGATCTTCTTATGCTCAAGAAAGTAGAAACACTACCCTAGAAACTCTTTGCATTCTCTCCTCTCTTTAGAAGCCATGTGGTATCTACTTTCTGAGATAATGTTAAATGATGTCAAGGTATCAAAAAATGCAGAAAATAATAAAATGCCAACGTAACGAAATCTGTCAGCAAACCTCACTTTCCCATGTCTCCCTCTCGTTCCAGGCCCAAGATCCCATCCATTGCCACCGGGATCGTGGGCGGCCTCCTCCTGGTGGTGGTGGTGGCCCTTGGGGTGGGCCTGTTCTTGCGCCGGCGGCACATCGTCCGGAAGCGCACGCTTCGTAGACTGCTGCAGGAAAGAGAGGTAAGCGGGTGCCGGCCCAGCACACCCCCCAGTGCCCCCCCCAGTGCCCCTGCCCCAGCACCCCAGACAGGAACAGGGGTTCCCCTGCCAAGTCTTGGCATTCCAGATTGTGTATCTTAAATACGTATTTGTAGGACTGCATTTTATTTCTTATGGTGGAAAAAGCAGGAAGAATCTCTGAATGTCCCATTAGAAACGATTTGGTACAGCTCCGGAGTGAGAGGAGTCTCACAGCTGGGTACAAAGCCATGTGTAACACAGTCCTGTGTAACACAGAGCGTGCGTGTATGTATGCAGAAGGGCTTGCGAGTAGGAGTCTGCTGGTTCCTGTGAAGGCACACGGTTGAGACGTTACTTTGGAAAATCCCATCGTCTATACAGTGCTGTTGCTTTTCGAGCTGTGTTTGTGGCTCACTTGAGTGGGTCCTCAGCCGGCTTCCTGTGTCCAGCAGGGTGTCAGAAGCCAGAGTCCCTGGGAGGAGAGACACCCAGCAGCTCAGAGCATGGAGGCATTTGTGTTTTAGGGGGCCCAACACGCCACCAAAACGACCGACCCTGTAAAAATCTTCCTCACCAAAATTCTCTCAATCCAGCTAATTGACTGGAAAGCGAACTCTCATTTGTTGAAATGGAGCTGTTCTGTTCAAGGACACCTGTACCAGGGAGTCCCTTTGTCAACATACCTTCCATGAGGTTCTTTGAGAAGGTGTGCGTTTCTTCTTTCAAGTAAGCAGGGAGGGTTCTTTGTGTGAGGCGCCTCCACGTGGACCTTCTTCCTTGTCTCTCACAGCTTGTTGAGCCTCTTACACCCAGCGGAGAAGCTCCCAACCAAGCTCTCTTGAGGATCTTAAAGGAAACAGAATTCAAAAAGATCAAGGTGCTGGGCTCTGGAGCATTCGGCACGGTGTACAAGGTGAGGCCACCAGACACCAAGACTAATGGGGACACAGGTTGGTGGGCAAATCCAGAGTCCTGGTCTGTCTTCTGTTTATCAGCCTCATCTACTCTTGGTGTTGCTCACGGGTTGGGAGATTCCAGTGTCTTCCCCGAGCTATCAAGAGGAAATCTTTTATAATCATGGCAACAAATAAGTGGTCCTCAGGGACCCCTACACAGGCATCAAAGTTGTCACAGACGACACCATTGACTTCGCAAAGGTTGGGTGGCAGAGACAGAGTCTGAACGAGGGCTGCCCATCACTGTGACAGCTTCCAGACAAAGCCCAGGTCAAAACAGCTCCTCTCAATTCATTTTTCTGGATCCTATTACAAAAGGGCTGATTTCAGTTAGGCCAACACCCGATATCTCAGGATTCTGGACAAAATGATCCACACTGGTTTTATAATTGGCACAGGCTTCGGGTTTTTTATCTGACGACTCTGATTCATAGACCGTGATAGTAGAAGAGCTGCTGAGATGTCATGGCTCCTGGCACTGGTGGCCTTGGAGCGCAGAGCTGTGCTCAAGGTCCCTCGCCCTTTGGGACGGTGTCATTGGTAATGTCCATCTATCTCACGAGTCAGCATATTGCATAATATGCATATTGCATAATATGACAAGTGCCTGCTAATGTCTTCTCTCCCTCCTCGTCACAGGGACTCTGGATCCCAGAAGGCGAGAAGGTTAAAATTCCCGTGGCCATCAAGGAATTAAGAGAAGCCACATCTCCAAAAGCCAACAAGGAAATTCTTGATGTAAGTTTCTCCTTTGTTCTCTAGTGTCCACAGGCCTGGACATCGGAAGCCACATTTTCTGGGGTCTAGCAGCACATTGCCCTGTTTTAGACTTTTTTTCATCACCACATTCTAAACGTTCACATTTCGTGTCTTTTTTCTTTCTGGCTATAGTTGGTATAATTCCCTCTCAGGGCTTCTCCTCTGGAGAAAAGGCGCATCTTCCATTCTACTCTCTGTCTCTCCCAAGAGGATAGAAACTCACACCCGTTGGATGTCCACCAAGGGCCAGTCTCAGGGCTGATTGCTTTGCACACACTGTCACAGTGAGCTCTCCCGACCAGCCTGTGGGACGGGTGTCAACGCTCAGCATGCTTCGCCGGCATTGAGAGCCTACGCACGTTTACGTGGTCGGCATAGGATTCCGGCCCATGGCTATTTCTGCCTCTGAAACTCATGTCCGTTTTGCTCCACCAAGTTATCTTTGAAATGGCCTTTTTAAAGGTGCCTAGGATTGCAGTAGGGTACTCTATAAACTCTATAAACTGTTGCCCATCTTATGTACTTTCCCCCCAAATAATTTATATGTTGTTTCCAGTGTCCTTTGTTAGTTTATGGAGTAAGTCTTTGGAATGTTCCACAAGATTATCTTTGTGTCTTTACCTTCAGTTCCACTGAACTTTCTGCACCTTCTCTGGATCTCCCCTGGCCAATAAGGGGGCTACACCCTCTTCAACGGAGGTTGGCTGAAAGAGGGGCCACCATGGGGTGTGGCAGAACCCACTTCAAGGGATGCTCAGGAAGGTCCAGTGGACAAATGGGGGCTTGTTGTTAACACCACTGGCCTCTGATTGCTGTGGGTCGATGCAAACTTTTGCTGTCATCCCAAGGCAGAGCCAGAGAAAGAGAAGGGAGAGAGGCTTAGCGGGAGGTTAGGGAAACAGAGTCAAAGAAAACAAAACAATAAAAAAACAGCTGCCTCAAAAATCTAGAGAATTTAGTTATGTACAGTTGGGAAGGACAAAAGCCAAATGTAATATTCCCCACTCTTGCTTCTAACCCACAGAATATATACCAAGCAAAGCAAACATGGGCCTTTTAAAAAAACACTGTGTTTAGACACAATGAACTTCCCACTCTGGACTTCAGATTCCTCCCACAGGCTTTCCTCCTTTATCATTATGGGGAGATTCCCACCCTGGCACACTTCTCCATGAAAGATGATGTATTAATAAAATGAAATAGCAAATCGCACACATTGAAGATATACTTGTCGAGCAAAATTATCTTTCCTTTTAATGGCTTACAAGTTAATGTGAACTCCTATTAACATTACGTCAACTTATCGCAGCATAACCACAAGATATATGTTTGTGACGTCTCTTCACCTAGAACCTAAAGGTCCTTCACCTATACTGTTAAAAAGAAAATCTTTTTTTTTTTTTGCAGAATTTGCTTCCTTAATTCATTCTTCTCATTGAAGACATTCTAATCTCACAAAATGATGTAGAAGTGTGAATTTCGCAATATTTACAACGCAGAGTAAGGGTGCTTTTGAAGACAATAGCTCTGCTTTGGGAGGAAAGTAGTTTTCAGGGCAAAGGACCTCCCGGCCTCCTAAAACTGGGGGAAGTCCACTTTTGTGGGGTAGAGGAGGGGTGGAAGATCAACACTGGAAAGTCTAAAAAACGAGTCCCTGTTTCCCTCTTGTTCTGCGTCTCTCCTGCTCTCTTCTGCCTGCATTTTTGGAGAAGTTTTTTATTTTTTGTTTTGTTTTTGAGTTTCCCCCCGTGTTCCTGGGATATAATTGGCATATAGCATGGTGTAAGCTTGATGTGTCAATCAAGATGGCGTGGCTTACACGGTGATTACCGTAGTGCGTTTCGCTGGCCTCCTTCACCGCCTGTGGATACATCCATTGTGTATGTAGATACGATAAAAAGAAAAAGCAAAAGAAGAAAAAAGTGTCTCCCTGCCATAAGAACTCTTACAATCTTCTCTTTTACTTTCTCGTATACCGGACCACAGTGGGAACTGCTCCTTTTCTCCCTCCATTATTTTATTCCTGACATTGACTCTGGTTTCTGCTTGACTCTTGTCTTCTCTCATATCAAACATCACCGCTGTCACAAGTCCTGGGTGACAAACTGGTGGCCTTGTCCTTTGCTTTTTCCTGAAGCTCAGTCTGCCCAGAACTCAGCAGTCCCATGGGTGCAGGGTGATGCCTGGGCAATGGGGAGCCCCTGAAGGAAAGGAGGACCAGGGACAGTCTGCTAAATTTAGGAAGCAAATGCCAGTGATCCCAAGGCCAGTTTTTGGTTTTTTTTTTATTTAAATTCAGTTAGCCCACATATAGTACATCATTCGTTTCAGATGCGGTGTTCAGTAATTCATCAGTGGCGTATAGCGCCCAGCGCCCATCACATCACGTCCAAGGCCAGTTTCAACAGTGAGCTGAGGAGCAAATGAAATCTGGGACAGGACAGCCTACGGGGCTGCATGTGTCCTTTGAAATGCTTCCACTCACCCAGTACTTGAGGCTCTTGGACTCCCCCTCGGGGAGGAGGCACTGAGGACCAGCACGCCCACACTGCAGCCTCTAGTGGAACTGCTGCCTGTGGCTTAGTTAACGGGACAGTGTCAGAAACGTAGGGGCATCTACTTTTCATTCTGAAGGCTAAGCATATGCCTTTCCTGAAGGAGTTGAAAATCTAGTGAAATCCTTTCCCCCAATTCTGAACCCAAAATAGTTCACAGATGAGGGAGACAAGGCAGAAGGAAGGCACCAAAGATCATTTTGGCAATTGGGACCAAATAATAGACTTTTCAAGGTCACAGAGCCTCAGAGACACTGAGCCATGGGACTCAGACAGCAGCCGTGGGGTCTCTGGACGTGGGCGCCTGGCCGGAGTGTCCCGGTCAGAGATTGTTGTGGAATACCAGGCATTCCTGCTGCCAGCCACGGTACACCTTTGAGAGTCCAAGACAAACAGCCCAGAGCAAAGCTCACTTTAACTTCTGCAAGCACCAAACAGGACACACGACCAAACAGCGTCTCCATTGTCCTGGGGGTGGGGCGGAAGTGATGACCTAGTTCTGTTGCTCTATCTGACTTTAATGGGATGGGGATCTGGCCAAGCTCCAGGCTCTGTGTGGCCTGACACCCACGCCCGGTGCTCTGTTCCCCGACCCCCGGGTCCAGGTCAGCTCCTCACGGCCCCGCAACAGATGGGCTGCTCAAACTTGCTCTGGTTTGCAGATTTTTCTCCCCTCTAAAATGAATACAATATGTTTCCGAATCTCAACCAGATCTTGAGAAAATAGGAACGGCCAGAGGATTTCTTTGGTGTTATGGTTGTACAGTTTCCCAGACTTAGGGGAGAGACGTGATTTGTGCTTTTCTGGCAATCACATGGCCTATTAACTTTTCCATAGACTTTCCAGTTTAAATTTAGGGCAGGCAATGGAAAAAGAATGCAAACATGTATGTATGTGCTGTGTGTGTGAGACGAGGTCTCGGGCTTTCTGGTAGCCTCTTCACCACCGGAGCACTCAGCAGGGCATCACAGGAGACCACGGGGCACAGCACGAGGGTGACGAGGGCGCTTGCAGAGGGTGTCGCCCTCGTGAGGAGACCCATATGTGGGCCCAGCTCTGGCACAGAGTGTTTCCAGAAGCCGTTTGCTTCCCTGGGCCTCAGTTTCCTTCTCAGATGAGTAAGGGCCACAGAAGAAATGCATACGCGGGGCTTTCCAGTTCTAACTTTTTATCAGCAGCCCCTCTCAAAGGTTCAGGGATGTTTGCAGGTGCATAAGTATCAAATGTCTACCCTGCTCTTTAATGTTGTGATGTGATGTTTACAATACAGAAGAAAAGAAATGCCGCCCTTCTTGCAAGGAGACGGCCTTACCACTCAGGAAAGCATCTGAACAAACGTTCTGCAGCGAATATTAAAAGCTATAGGAATTTTTGTTGCTGCTCACAGAAGTGCATGGTCTCTGATTTGCTTTGAATTTGTGGCTTTGTATGATTTCAGTGTAGTTCAGTCCTGACATTTTTGAGGCAGTTACGTGCCTGGTTCGTGTTTGGTACCACTACAAAGACAAAAGAGGAAAAGACGTAGGCCCTCGCACGGCAAGGAGGTCCTAACCCAACTTGCGGGGGCAGCAAGAACACGTAGGGGATACGGAGGCAGTAAATCAGCAGGTTTGCCACGAAATACAGCACTAAAAAGCACTGGGCCCACGCTGGGAGCTGAGAACGCAGTCCTTTCCTCGAAGAGCTCGGTGGGGAGGGAGGACAGTTTACAAAATCATGCAAGCATTCAAGTGCAGATTATGATGCCTGCTCCAAAGCCCTCGGAATCCCCTGGAGGGTTTGTTTGCACAGATTGCTGGGCCGCACCTCCTCGCTTCGCACACAGTAGGCCTGGGTGGGGCCCAAGAATTTGCATCTGTAGCAAGTTCCCAGGCGGTGAAGAGCCGGCTTCCCCAAGGAAAAACTGCAAGATACCGGTTGAGTTTAAGACTGGGGAATCCGGAGGGCCCCTCGGAGGAGGAGTCCGCCAAGGAAAGAGGAGGTGGAGGGCATTCCAGGCAAAGGCCCTCTTGTGGGCGAGGGCCTCAGGCAGGCTTGAGAGAGCTGAGCACAAGCAGGATGAGGAGGACTGGGAAGGGGGGTTTCTGGGGGAGGAGCTGCCCAGAACCATGAGGCCAGAGGGCTGCTTAAGGCAAGAAACAAGGTGTGATCCGGTCTGTGTTTAGGAGTCCGTGTATGTGCCCCCCCCACCCCCAGCCCCAGTCTGTTTCCTGGTCACCTCTGGCCCCTTCAATGCTCTCATCCCAAGCCTCCCCCACCCCCCATCCCCCTCCTGGTGCCCAAGGCCACATTCCACCCACAGGAGGGCTGGGAATACCAAAAGGAACCTCTGAGCTCTCTCTTGCAGCCCATGTGGTCCCTTTCACAACTGAATTAAAAAAGGTCACCACCTTTTGTGTTTGAAAGAGAGAATTTATGGGAGGAAATTGAGGATTCCCTAATTCTCGGTCAGATGGAAGAGAGGGCCCCTGTTGTGTGCACACTTGTAAATAAAACCACTTCTTCTGCCCTAGAATAGGAGAAGGGTGAAAATAAAGTCTGTAGTCTTGGATCTGTGTCCAAAAAGGCTCCCGCCTTGGCAGCCAGTCAAACGAGGGGGTGCGCTTTGCAGAGCAGCATGGTTTCCGACCTGGAGACTGAGGCAAAGGGCAACACAGACCACTGCTGTTCAGAAGTGAGTCCTGAGCAGCCAGCAGTCTGGGATCACTGAAATGGGATGCCATCTGTCCAGTTCAAAGCCTGAAACAGGCCCACTGGAGGGGCGTCTCCGGCCTGGGTGAGAAGCAAGTCTCCCTCCACGGCCACCTGCTGGCTCGGCGACCTCCGCTGGGACCCCTCAGCACTGCACCTCTGCGTGTGTATCTCGATTCAGTGGGAAAGTCGGTATCAAGCCTCAGGGACGCAAACGTGGATTTCTGCAGGCCCGGACAACATTTCAAACTGCAGCAGCTTTACTTAACCTGGGACAGAGGGCTGCCCCACAAGGGCATCAGCAGCGCTCAGGCTCAGAGACAGCAGGTCCCATTGCATTCAATATTTTGCCGCTAGGTAACGGGCCTTGCTCTCTCTGTCAAGGGAAATCCTTGCATTGCGCTCAGAGGGTGCTGTTTTCCACAGTGACGGTCATTTCACAGTCTAATATGTATGTAACGTGTCTGTTGCTCTAAGTGTTTCGTGAGCTCCCCTGTCCTCCTCCAGTACACATTCGAAATCCGGTTTGTGCCTCGCTTTGTTGGGTTTTTTAAACCTGAAAAGGGGTCTGTCTGCCTCTCCCTTTAGGTGCGGACCCTTTCTAACGCTTTCCTGTCCTCTTCTTCTCGCAGGAAGCCTACGTGATGGCCAGTGTGGACAATCCTCACGTGTGCCGTCTCCTGGGCATCTGCCTGACCTCCACGGTCCAGCTCATCACACAGCTCATGCCCTTCGGCTGCCTCCTGGACTATGTCCGCGAGCACAAGGACAACATTGGCTCCCAGTACCTGCTGAACTGGTGTGTGCAGATTGCCAAGGTAAGTCAAGAGGGGACCCTACCCGCAGGGGTGTGCACGGAGCAGGCGGCCGGCTCGGAGAGAAGGGCAGATACTCCCACTAACCGGCAGGTGCAGCTGCCCTATTAGCTCCCTCATTTCCTGGGATGACACGATCGGAAGAGCAGCAAGGGAAAAATAAAGACAACCGGAAAATCAACAATTAGGTTCTCATTCCTGGGATAGCTGAATTTGCCAAGAGGGCGTGTGTGGGTATGTGTGTACCCAATCAAACTGATTGCCTTTCGCGTCCAATCAGGGCCTGCCCCACTGCATGGTGAAGATCCAATTATTCAGCCACATTTAAACAGTGTTCGCTTTATTAGGTGCTTAGTATGGTTTGATGCTAGTGTTATTTCTCGGGTGTCCCTTTTGTTGAATATTAGGGTAATTTGTAGTCAAAGAGGAGCTGTGGCTTCCACCCCGTCAGGACTTGCTAGCAAGGCAGGCAAGGAAGCTGAGGCTGGGCTGGGCAGACCCAGAGCACAGTGGTGCTGTGAAGACGGGGCAGGTGCTGGGTACGAGACCCGCTGTGCAGGTTGGAGGAACATTAGCAGGTGAGCTACTGCTTTGCTGGGATTCCTCATGTGCCCCCCCCCCCATGAACAAGCTCGTTCCAGAGCGAAGAAGGGCTGAGATTGCAGCCAGCGGACAGGTGGCCCCACCCGCGTGCTGAGGACCGCCGCGTAGCCCTGTGCTGGGTACTTAGCTGTTCACATGGCCTCCAAAGGACTTCATACTTTCATCTCAAACTTCTCCCTCCCGATCCGAGCACTGCACCAGTTACTTGGAACCCAAATAGCTAAATTCTGTATTTTCTTCTGGCTGTTTGACTCCATTGAATTCAGGGAATTTGTGGGCAGGTCCCTTTCTGAGCGTGCACGTCATTGCCCGTTGGCTCCCTCCACAGAGGGGCAGGGTGTGGAGGGCTGTGCCAGGGCCACGGAGTCAGAAAGCCTGACTTCCCCCAGGCCTTGTCTGGGTCCTGACTGCTCGTCCGTCCCCTGGTTGTAGTGGTAGTCGGCTTATTCCAGTGCCATCGCCCCCGGAGGCTCCCGATTCCTCGTTGGACCACCGCCCATCCCCTGGTGTTCTTGTCCTTCTGTGGCCGTAACCTGGTCTCAGAGCAGAGGACTTATTTGTCGGCACTAGACAGTGGTCCTGGAAGAGGTTGTGTGTGCCTCGGATGCTGTGATTTCATGCAAATGCTCGTTATTTCTGTGTGTGACTGGATTAGTCTCCTAAGGCTGCCACGAATTACCACAGATCCGTGGTGGCTGACCGCAACAGAGAGTTATCCACTCACAGTCCTGGAGGTCAGTCCAAAATCAAGGGGCAGGCTGGGCCATGCCCCCCCCCCCCCCCCCCCCCCCCCGCGAAGGTGCTCAAGGCAAATCCGTCCTTGCCTTTCTTTTCCGGTGGCTCCAGGCATCCCCGGGCTCATCCCATCGCTGCCTCGGTCTTCACACAGCCTCTTCCCCTGTGTCTGAGTCTAAATCGCCTTCTCCTTTCTCTTAAGGACACCAGTCACCCCTAAATCCAGGATGCTTTCATCCAAGATCTTTACCTGATTGCATCTGCAACACCCTACGTCCAAACAAGGTCACTTTCTGAGGCTCCTGGTCGACATGAAACTTGGGGCCCCATTCAGTGCAGAACAGCGGTTTATCTGGACGAGGCAGTCGGCAGCTGCAGGCAGGTTTTACTGAATATAGAATTACTCCCGAAGGTCTACTCATACGCAGACTCTTGAGCCCAGAAATTCTTCCTTAGCTCTCTTCCCTGATTATCTACGGCAAGAAACCGAGAGTATGGCCCCCCATACAGACAATGTTACCTGGCTTTGTTTGCTTTTATTTTTTTTTTTTTAAGATTTTTTATTTGTTTGAGAGAGAAAGCAGAGTGAATGAGAATGCAACTGGGAGGGAGAAGCAGAGGGAGAAGCCGACTCCGCACTGAGCAGGGAGCCCGACGTGGGAGTCCATCCCAGGACCCTGAGACGGTGATCTGAGCTGAAGGCGGACCCTTCACCGGACCCTTCACCGGACCCTTCACCGACTGAACCACCCAGGCGCCCCGGCTCTATTTTCTTTTTAGCATATATTGCTAGCTGGGAAGATCTGGCTTATTTACTGTCCCACTTGAGTTTGTGCCCCCTGCCTCCAGCTCGGCAGTGAGCTCTGTAAGGATGGTGTCCTGGCCCATTTCCTCCTCCCTGCCCCCGGGGCAGGGCTTGCAGAGCTCTGCACACCAGCGGCCAAGCTCCTGCCTGATTCTCAAGGCCAGGTTCACCAGAGGGTGCCGAGATAGGTAGCGTCTCTTCTCTCATTGTCTCCTGTCAGGCCACAGCTCCGCGAAAGGGACACTTGTTGTGATGGGGCACATAGCCTCAGCGAGGTTTGTCAGCACAGAACTGTGCTTGCGATTCCAGCGGACTACAGATTCCAGTCTCGATTCTGGCAGTGATTGACCACGTGACCTCAGGCAAGCGGCTTAGTCTTTTTCGTGCCTGTCTCTGGCCATCGTGAGGTTCTGCACCTGTCCTCCCGGGGAGTGAGGATGACACCAAGGTAGCCTCTGGCAAAGACCCATCACGGGTCCCATACGCACGCGGTGCTCACTAAATGTTCTCTTTGTCCGTTTCTTTCCCCCTATTTTGGCTAAACTAGGTTGGACTGATGACTAAACTCGAAGCCAAAGCCTTGTCTTCATCTAGTTCTGCAGCAGCTTTTTAAGAGCCCCATCTCCTGTTTCCAGGTCTTCTCTTGTTCTTGAGCTTCTCTCCTCTCTCTGCTTTGCAACCTTATGTTTCAATCTGCCCGACCACTGCTGTCTACAAAGTTGGGAACTTATTTTACCCTAAAAGTCAGCTTCCAGAGGCAAGATAGAAAAAACACACAGACCTCAATATGCCAGTGGCCCCAGGAAGGAAGGATTCATCTTCGTCTCAGCCCTATGCAGTAGGAGTTACCAAAGTTCCTGAGCTGAGTCTCCTGAACGTTTTCCAGATAGTTCTCTGTGTAGGATAGTTCTCTATGTCATTTTACTCACGATTTCAACCTGTAACTGAAGTCCACTGTTGTGCCTCTTGTACTTTGTTTCACTTTGCCTCACGTTGAAGCCCTTCCGGATTGTGGTCGTCAGCTCTCTGCGATAGATCTCTTTCTAATTCAGAAGAGAAACCTTTTCCCACTGGATGTGAATAGCTGGAGTGATGGAGCGCCTGTCCCCGGAGGGAACGGAAAGGCGTGATTTCCTCCATTGTGAGGAGAGAAATTTGCTGTTGGGTTAGTGACTTTTTATCTAAGTATTAAATAGTTTTCTTTGTAAAAGTTGGAAGTGAAACTACCCAGAAACGGTCAGTGGCTGACCGGAAACTGAACTCTTGGCCCTTTCAAAGTGGGATTTATTGACTTATAAATGTCCTGCCTTGGTTCACAAAGGCATGGACTCTCTTGGGAAGTTTTCTGAATATCGATGGAGAGCTGGCCACCGTTACGCAAGCTTGTTGTCCTGGTAAACTAAGAGGACAAATTCTGTCACCTGGGCAAAACGAAATGAAAAGAAAAGCAAGTAGCTAGGGAAGGAGTCAGGACGGGACGAAGAGCCGAAGAGAGGCCCTCGCCAAACAGGGAGAAAATGGGTTCTGTTCTCCGGCCTCAGGAGCTCGTGGAGACACCAGCTCCTCCCCGATCAGAAAGATCCTTGCCCCCTGAGCTCCTGGCTCACGAGGCCCTGGGCAGCTGCCGCTTGCTGGGCCTTAGATCCTTCAGGAAGTGTACCCACTCTTTTCTGGCTGCATGAGCCAGCTCGTAAGTCCCACACTCTATCTGACAGCACAATAATGTCGCAAAATGATCTAATCGGAAAGGTCCTATCGTCTCGTCCTCCTGTCACTTGGAAAACGCTGTGTTGTGGCTTCTTCCCCGAGAGCTCGCGTCACAGTGCACGTTACTTACTACGAAGCCCTGCATTAAATAAAGCTTCCAGACTGTGATTAATCTGACAGTTTCCCAAACCTTTGGGACAAAAGAGCTTTCTTATCACCTAACTCAGATTAAGATCTCAGATTTGAGGTCTCAGGTAATTGACAGAAGTTGAGGATCCTGGAGGTCGGGCCCTGGAGGTCAGGCCCTGGAGAGGTTGGAAGATAGCTGGCGGGAGGAGAGAGAGAGGCTCTCGGAAAGTCACGTCTGCAGCTTCATCCTCTGACTACAGCTGTATATGCACCAAACTGTTTCAGTCCATCTAGGAGATACAGTTTGATAAGGACAAACTGCAAAAGACAGTTCAAAGTATACAGGATTCCTTAGTTTGGTCTAAGTTCGGTTGGAAAAGCCCCAGGTGTCTTCATTGGCCACACATTTGTCAGAAAGATGAGGGCGTGCGAGCCACTAATAAAAGGGGAGGAGACAGGACAGGCCGAGCCATTTGTAGGTTGTCGTGTCCACGTGAGGGCAGGAAGGGGGTCACTCCACCCAGATGTTGCCAGAACAGTCTGGGCTGCCTGTGTTCAGTTCTGGGTGCCCTGTCATCAAACCCATGTGGACAAACTAGACTGTGGTCATGAGAGGTGAGCAGGGGTGTGAGAGAAGGAAAATCCTGCCGGCCAAGGAACTAGAAACGGAGCTATTAGTCTAACCAGGCTGTGGTGGGGAGGAGACACGCACGCAGTGCACAGCCTCCTGGTCCCGGCCGGGCTCTGGCCTTCACCCCTCAGGTCTGCTCCTTCTACGCTGCAGGTCAGGATTCATCCAGGTGCAGCCCCCACCCCACTGACTGACCATGCAGCCCACGGGTGCTGATTCACCCCTGGCCTCTGCCGCCATCCTCAGGCAGGAGGACTTACCAGAGGGGACCCCCTGCCAGCTCCTAGGCAACGAGACAGATGGGTGACGGAGCCAGATGGCAGGTCCTGTTGCCAGACATTCCAGTTATTTGGATTGCTTTTTTGATTTATTCTTAAACGTGCTGCAGAAGATTACAGTTGAATTTAATCAGCCTGAATGATCACTCTGCAGTGTCACTGAAAAGCCAGAAGTTACTGTGGTATTAAAATACCAAAGTACCGGGGCGCCTGGGGGGCTCAGATGATGAAGCATCTGCCTTCTGCTCAGGTCATGATCTGCAGGTCCTGGGATCGAGCCCCATGTCGGGCTTTCAGTTCAGCAAGGAGCCTGCTTCTCCCTCTCCCTCTGCCTCTCCCCCTGCTTGTGCTCTCTCTCTTTCTCTCTCTCTCTCTCAAAAAAAAAAAAAAAATCAAAGTATCAAAATACATTTATCTGCCAGCGTGAGGAATCGTGTGCAATAGAAACCCTAAATAGGACAGAATTTCTTTTCTCCCCAACTTACAAACCCGTGAGGGAAACGGGTCCGTGCAGAGCTCACAGTGCTTCAGGGAACGGGTGGTCCGAGCAGGAGAGAACAGGGTGCCTGCAGGACGCTCTCCCACAGGCTGCCAGGAAGGGCATGTGGGGGCCTGTGCGGGGGGTCTCAGTCTGTCCGCCAGGCGCCAGGTGCTGGGAGGGCAACGGAAGGGCGGGTGGAGGAGGTGGGCAGGCAAGCCAGCCTGTCTCTGAGCCTCAAGAGTTCTGGGCTGGAGACTAAGTAGAGGCCGCCCCCATCCCGGTGGTGCCCGCGGTGAGAGATGACCATCGCGCCGTGGTGACAATGCAGAGCGGCTCAGTGGCTGAGAGACACTGCGGGGAGGGACGGGCAGCAGTGCCGAGCTGGGGAGGACGCGCGGACACCCCGCAGGGCCCGGCATGCCCACACAAGAAGACAGCTTCAGCTCAAAAGCAGAGGCTGCTTCTCCGGAGTCTACGCGTGATCAGACTCGCTGGGGAACTATAATCTCGGCAACGACCTAAGTCAGGCTCACAGCAAATGGATGGAGAAGGGGGGACTTGGCGTTTAGGAGGAAACCATGACACTCACTAGCCCCGACGGAGGCCTGTTGCCGGGCCCCATTCTGTGTTCTGCATGGCTTCACTTATTTAACTGATGAGCCCACTTTACATACAGGGAAACTGAAGCACCGGGGTGTGTCAGTAACTTGCCAAGGTCTTGAGCTAGTACGTACCAAAATCAGGATTGGACCCCAGGCAGCCTGGCTCCCAAGTCCACGCTCTTGACCAGCACTTGCTGTCACGGCTCAGGGCAGAACCCGCAGGCCGGTGAGCCTGGCTGCCTGCCGTGCCCGTCCCAGTACGATGTGGGTGCTGTACGAGCTCTGTCTGGGATCCTGGCGCCTTCCTACCCCTTCCAAGGGCAGGCGCTCAGTGGTGGGTGAGCCACACTGTGGATGTCCTTCTGCTGTCCTCTCCACTTCCTGCTTTGTGCCATTTCTGTCTTCCCCAAGCCAGGGCTCACCCGGACTTCTCCCCGTGGCGGTTTATGAAACAGAACAGAAATGGATCCCATTCCAGCCTCTCACTCTGGACTCCTCCCAAGAGTTGTAGGATGCTGCAGCCCTCCGGAAAGCAGAGTCTGTAAATGTCAAACCCAACCACCCCCAGTCCTTTCTTCTTCCGTAGGTGTTGTGCCAGAAACATCCTTTTTACTCTCCGTGTGAGGCATATCTCTGTGCTTCTCTTTTGTGCTCTGAGGTTCCAGGCTGGCTCTTCAGACTCCCTTCTAACCCTGGTGTTTCCAAATTCATCCTAGCTGCCCTGTAGTAATTAACAAAAATAAATACGTTGATTTAAATTAAAGGAGGATCTCGGAGGGGACTCAGGAAGTGAGCTTCCCAAGCGGCCCCACTGAGGCTGGGGCTGATGCTGCTTCCTGTGGTGTCTCTGTGTGGATGGACTCTTATCAGGACTCTTATCTTTGCTGACTGCTTAAAATATAACTTCGCTGGGCACCGAGATGGCCTTTTAAACCGCCTCCATAGTGTGGGACAGAGACTGATGAATAGAGTTTTATCTGAGTTCAAACGAACCTAATCTGGCCGTCCCCAAACCATCTCTGACTTGAGCCCCTCTGGCTGGTTTGCTCCAGAAGACGCAGACAGCTCTTTCCCAAGCCTTCCCTGAAGACTGAGATTCTCAGAAAATGTCCCAGTTCATTGACGTTCTTCTGGTCCTTTACAGACCCGAGGGGTGGAGGTGGAGCTCAGGTCAATGTATTGGGTTCACGCAACGTTGTGGACTTCCTCCCGGGCACAGAGCCAAGGTGCTGGGCTGCTGGGGTTTTTGTTTATTTGGAGTTTCTCCGACATCTCAAGCAGCCTCTGAGCCAGCAGGCAAGTTCCATGCAGAGGGCCCAGCAGGGAATTAGGACGGGGTCCCAATGGTGGTCAGCACTTGGTCTGACTGGCCTCTGGACCCACTGGGGCGGCTCTCAAGGGGGTCATGGGGGCCCCGGCACTCCGCCGCAGAGGAGGCTTCTTGCTGGAAACACCGGCGCATCATCAGTGCTCCAAACTGATGGCTGCTGTTATCTGTCCTTCATTTTGTCATTCATTCATTTTTCAACAAACTTTTGTGAAAAGGAGTCCAGCGTACAGACTGTGGGGCATTTAAAGAGGCAGGATGAAAAGTTGGATGTGGTAGCTAAACGAAGCTGGAAATTCCCTCTGCAGTCCCCGTGGTGGGTCTCGGGAGCTCAGAAAACACACCTTGGAAATAAAGCAAGAGGGATGGGTTAAGATGGACTGGTTCTTGTGTGCGAGGCACTGATGTGCAGTGTTACGATACGACTGTGACAAAGAGAAAACAGGGGTAAGAGAGAGGGCGAGAGAGAGAGGGAAGGGGAGAGAACAAGTGAGCTAATACAGCCTGGAACGCAGATGTTGGGCCTAACCGGGTGAGAGGCCAAGCACAGTTAACCCTTCTTGAACGGGTAAGAGTCACACCATGTTGACTAAATAGAGGCTGACTCCTTTATAAGACAGGAGGACTGAGCAGGGTCCCAGGAACCGCAGGAGAAATGGAGGCTGGTGAATGGAGCGCCCTGTGACGGGGTCGTGGGGAGAGGTGACAGGGAGTATTCCCTCAGTCCTGTGTTGGGAGGAGTTTCCTCGGCTTCTGTTCCTTCCGTCTCGTTCCCCACATGCCATTCCTAAATAATAATCCCTGATTCGGAAGTGCCCTGCCAGAGAGAACCTGCTAGTTTCCTCTTGAGTAGACAGGAGCCCCGTGAACCTTATTTTGCTGCGTCTGAGAAATCTTAGGACAGGAGCACTTAAATCCAACAGTGTCTTCAACATTTGGGAACTTTCTAGATAACACAAGGGAGAAGGGAGACATGGGAATTAATCATCTTTTTCCAAAGAAAGAAAAAGAACGCCCTCAGAAATAGCCCTCAGAGGCTAATTCCTGGTAGCACCTTCCTAAGATTCTGGCTTCCGTGGTGGTTGGTTCTGTGCTAAAAAGAACAATTTTTCATTTCACTTCACTAAGAATTTTCACCTAATGTCTATGCAAAAGGAAGCACAGAATTTGCCAGAAAACTGGGGACTCCATCCTTAGTGGCAGGTTCTCCCTGCAGTTGCCCGCGCAGGGAGATCCCACCGCGGCCACGGGAAAGCTGGAGACCAAAGCCCGTGCGTGAGGCCCGTTTGCATTTCGTGCTCTTCAGCAAGCCTTTCTGTACCTGTCTGTGCTGGAGCGCTCCTGAGCATCAGCTGTAAAGGAGGGTGGAGACGGGGGCACTCCCCCGGCTGCACAGAGAGAGGCACATTGGTAAGTGGGAGAGAATGTGGCACAAACAACATGAGATGTCTGCGGAACTTCGCGGCGACTCCCGCTCGCCCTTCTGTCCCTGCGCAGACGATGAGCTGCAGAGCTCATGTCAACAGGTCGGAGCTGGGGAGGCTCCCAGGAGCTTGGCTGAGCTGGGCAGGCATGGAGCAAGGAGTAGAGGCTGGAAGTGCCCCCTTCCCCCACCCCCGCCAGCAGGAAGTGCTCGTGACAGTCGCCAAGAAAGCTGCGGGCAAGGACTGGGTTGAGGAGGACTATTTCCGGGAGTTCACGCGTCAGGCACTGTGCTAGGTCCTGCCCAAGTAGTCTGTCTGTCTCTTAGCCGTGATTCTGACGGCAGCAGAGTTAGGGAGGCAGAGTTGGGGGGGCGGGGGGGGGGGCAAATGCCACATGTAAAAGCAAATTCAATGTCCGTGTGATTTCACTTAAAAAAACGAGGAGATAAAACTGGAAAAACAGTCTTGTCCATCGGTAACGACTCACGGCAGGTATTCCAGGAAAGCATGAGGGGAGTGTGGCTTCACGACACTGAGAAGCATGGCTCTGCTCCAGCCTGGTGAGCGCCTTACCTTCCCCGCTTTACTAGTCAGCTGCGCACAGGGAAGGTGAGCCCGGCAGGTGGCACGGTTGCCAAGCCGCAGACCAGCTGCCCGCCAGGTCTCAGCCGAACAGCGGAGCTCTTGACGGTCGCTGCCCTCGAATACTGGGTTCATCTGGGTTTAAAACTGGAGTCACTAGATGGAGAAAAGTTAGCAAATCAGCTGCTCATTAGATCTTCATTCATTTGTCTTTTCATCTATTCAGTTGATAGTTTGCAAGGCGCACGTCACTGTGTCCACCAGGGGAAGCACACAGAGGTGCAAGCACAGTCCCTGCCGTGGAAAGCTCCGGGTCTGGTGTGAACATGACCTCAGAGCCCTGTGCACAGGCAGGAGCCAGCTTTCCACAGAGGAGCACTTTGCCGTCTCTGCTTGCTCCCAGCTCTGCGCTCTCCAGGGCAGTGTGCTGAGCAATGACTTCCCTCCCTGCATCACCCCACGTTTCAGGGCATGAACTACCTGGAAGACCGGCGCTTGGTGCACCGTGACCTGGCAGCCAGAAATGTCCTGGTGAAGACCCCACAGCACGTCAAGATCACAGATTTTGGGCTGGCCAAACTGCTTGGTGCTGAGGAGAAAGAATACCACGCAGAAGGAGGCAAAGTAAGAAGCTGGCTTGTAGATCAGCGACCATTTTCTCGCCAGCAGACTGACCGATGTAGGGGCGTTCTCAGAACGTTCTGGGTGAGACCACAGCCGCCGTTGCTGACCCCGGGGTCTAGCCAGGGTCTTCTCCCGGCAGCACAGACCAGAGGAGCTGCTTTGAGAGCAGGATTTGCTGGGAGAGTGAGAATCGATGTTTCTGTCATGTCCAGAGGCCAAACCCAATAAACACAAGCTCAGCTCCATCCTCGGGTGACCATTAGCCAAGGTTAGGTCTCAACCCCCCACCCCCTTCAGAAGAGCAGCTGGGAAATGTCACAGTTCATTTGTTGGCACGTGGCTACTGGGGACATCTCAGAAAGAGGGAGAACTCCCCGTGCCGTTCCTAGAGCTCCCGAGGGTCTCGGTGGCTCTTGGAGGGTTGGCGCCCTCCTCCCAGACGGGCGTGGGGATCCTCCAGGGACTGTCCCCCAGCACTGGGGGTGCACATCCCCGTTAGGCCCTCCAGTAGCTCTCAATCCATTGTATCCCCCTTAAGTTTCACTCTGACCTGTGTGGCTTCAAGCAGCTGGCCTCTGCCAGCACCCATAAACATGGGTACCTAGAACCACAGTGCCCCACCAGGACCCCCGGGCCCCAGCATGCACACCCAGTTCACCAGAGCAGCCCACGGACCAAAGGTCCTCAGCCGAGGCCTCCATGAAACCACACCTGGGGCCTAACAAAACAGCTGTTTTCTAGCAGATTAGAACTTGCTCCTCCTGCTGGGAGGGAGCAGGTCCTGGGGTATCGGGGCGGGGTGCCCTGGCTTTCCCACGTTTGTCACTTGTAATTTGTTTCAACGTGATTTAATTTTTTGCAACAGAGGGAAGCTAATGGTTATCTTATTACTTCCTCTCTCATCATTCCAAGGTACCTATCAAGTGGATGGCCTTGGAGTCAATTTTACACCGAATTTATACCCACCAAAGTGATGTGTGGAGCTATGGTGAGTCAAATCTTGACCCTCATGAATGCGCACTGCCCCAAGCCGGCGTGTATTGTTTGTTGATGTGTGCTGTCCTCCGGATACTTCCTTCCAAGACAGTGACTAATAATAGCTTAGTAGGTGCTGTCTGTTCTACTAAGAAAACATGACAAAGGAAATGGAGTCTGACTAGCATACTAGACGTCACTGGAGATACCGGTGAACTTGTCAAGAAGGGGTAATGGAGGGAAAGACAGCTTGGACTTAGGAAATGCCTGGACCTCTGACATCAGACCAAACTTGACCTCGTGCCATGGATTTGAAGTGAACCAAAGGGAGATGACAAATGGGGTTTTCTGGGTAGAGACATGAGGTTTTGTGATGGACTAACTCAGTGGCCATTGTTTCATGCAGTGAATGGTAGTCTTTGTGTATCAGAGAGAGAGGCTGGGCAAGAGTGCACTGTGAGGACCTGTCTGCGGGGAGGAAATCAGCAAGGGAAATGGAGGTTGCTTGCAGCTCTAGTGAGGACCTCTCATCAGGACTGATTCGCTGTCTCCCCGTCCAAATCCCGCCGTGGCCCCGCGCAGGCCCGTGCACTTCCTCTCAAGCACGCCTTTCCCGTTCTTGCCTCATTGCCTCTGCACAAAGGATGTCTCGAGCCCACAAGGGCCTCACCACGTAAGAAAGTGTCACTAACACACTTTGACTGGCTGCTGTGCTAGGCACGTGCGCCCGTTCACATGCAGTCCTCCCAAGTCCAGCAGCCTGCCGAACAGCTCATCGATACATGTGTCTGGGATTATCTGTCTTTTCCCACGACTAAAGCAATGGGGTTGGGGGGGCCACCCCACCTCCATAGAAATGGGTGTTTGGGGAGAGCAGTATTGAAGCAAATTTCCAAGAGGAATTTAGTTATTATCACAGAAACAAATCATTCATGGTATCATCCACCTAGTTTTTTCCCATCGCATTAAGTTCCTGATATTCTAAATGTATTTTGATTTCACGGCTCTTTGTCTCTTCCACTAGGATGCAGGCTTTACAAAGACAGAGAGCTTTCTGAGCAGACAAGTGAATGTTTACATGTACCTGTGAGGTGCAGTCAATGAACTAGATAAGGAAATAAAGCTATTTTGATGCCTTGTTATTTTAGTCATTTTCGAGATGTGTCTGCTCCGCAAGAGGGATAGGAGGAGTTGCTTCTTTTCCCACTGCTGAGCCCCATCCAAAGGCATCTCTGTTGTCAACTCCCCCCTCGGGCTCCTGATGGGTCTTCTCTCTCCCTGTTCTGCACACATTCATCTATTCTCCAGACAACAGACAAAAATATTTTTAAACTATCGCGGACTTTTAAATCTCTGCTGAACAGGCTTCTTTGGTTTTCCACGTACGTTCCAAACAAAACCTGAGCTCCTATGGGTCTGGCTCCTCCTGCCGGTCCAGAATCACATGGCCGTGCTTCCCTCCGTGCCCTCTGTGCAGCTGTGGTCATGGCCCACTAACAGTCCCGCTGGTCCACACTTGCTGAAGAAGTGAACCTCCCTGACATTCCCTGACTTAACGCCCTTGACTGATTACAAGCAGCATCAGATCACCGCAGTGGTCATGTGTTTCCTTTCAGTGGAAATCGTATTGTCAGGGACTATAATCTGCTGTCCTTGGCAGTAACTAGAATTGTTAAACCCCACACCTGAAGTTCTTGTTTAAAGAACTGGGGTGCCTGGGTGGCGCAGTCGTTAAGCGTCTGCCTTTGGCTCAGGGCGTGATCCCAGCGTTCTGGGATGAAGCCCCACGTCACGCTCTTCCGCTGGGAGCCTGCTTCTTCCTCTCCCACTCCCCCTGCTTGTGTTCCCTCTCTCGCTGGCTGTCTCTCTCTGTCAAATAAATAAATAAAATCTTTAAAAAAAAAAATCCTGTTGGGAAACCTGGGGGGCTCAACTTGTTAAGCATCTGCCTTTGGCTCAGGTGATGATCTCAGGGTCCTGGGATTGAGTCCTGCATCAGGAATCCCTGCTCAGCGGGGAGTCTGCTTCTCGCTCTGCCTGCCCCTCCCCCACTGCTTGTGCTCTCTGTCATATAAGTAAACAAATTTTTAATTCATTCATTCACTCATTCATTAAAATAAAATAAAAAACAAATCCTGTTGGGGCGCCTGTGTGGCTCAGTCAGTTGCAGTGTTCGGCTCTCGATTTCGGCTCAGGTCATGATCTCAGGGTTGTGAGATCGAGCCCCTTGTCTGCTGAGAGATTCTCTCTCCGCCTCCCTCTGACCCTCCCCCTGCTCGCTTGTGCGTGCTCGCTCGCTCTCTCTCTCAAATAAATAAATAAATAAATAAATATCTTTAAAAAACAAATCCTATTGCTCCACTCTCTAGTCTCCAGTCAAGAGAAAATTTTTTAATAAATGAGGAACCTGTGTGTTCCACTTACGAGTTGAAAAGAGAGAGAATTCATACCACGTTCCAGGCCCTCTCAAAAGCCACAACCAGGTACGCACCCTACTTTCTCTTTTACCATTTGTTCCAAAACCTGAAAAGCTTGCCTTCGCACAGAAATTCATTGTGCGTGTTCAAACATAGTGTTTAATCGTGGTTAGAGGAGGGAGACTTGACTTCATGGATCTGGAAATGAGATTTTATTTCTTCATCATGTCTGTATCGACACTGTGGTGAGGAAGGACGGAAGAATCTGCTTTCCTGCTCTAGACCACTACTGTCCTTCGTTTTCAGTCTTGCGTGCTCTGTATTCAGGTGGTTCAGCCCTGGGGTGGCCTCTGGATAATCCAAGCAGACCTGTGGGAAATGGATCATCAGACCAACTGGAGATCAGGAAACTGCCAGGATCCTGGCTCTGATTCTCCCCTGTGCAAGTCTGGGGACCGGCTCAGTCCCACTGGAGTCACCTCTACAGTCACCCCAGGGCACCTTCCCTGTGCAGGTTTCTAGAGCAGAGAATCCCATCAAGGGAGGCACAGAGATGGAAGGATCATCAGAACTCAGGGATGCTCTGGAAAAACACCAATTCTAAAACTACTGCTTTGATTTTGTTTTTTCTTAAGTCATGATGACTGATTGATTTTTGAAATAAAAGGTGTGGGGTTTTTACATTTATTAAAAAGAACGTAGGGTTTTTTGCTTCCCAATTTTTTTTTAAAGGATAATCTACCTTCATCCAATCATATCATGGCTCTTGTGTTTTTTTTGTTTGTTTGGTTTTGGTTTTTTTAGATTTTATTTATTTATTTGACAGAGAGACAGCCAGCGAGAGAGGGAACACAAGCAGGGGGAGTGGGAGAGGAAGAAGCAGGCTCCCAGCGGAGGAGCCTGATGTGGGGCTCGATCCCATAACGCCGGGATCACGCCCTGAGCCGAAGGCAGACGCTTAAGGACTGCGCCACCCAGGCGCCCCTGGTTCCCAGTTTTTATTATAATGTTAAAATGTGTGGTGTGTAACCTTGTCTGCTGTCTCCATCTTCCATAGATACAAGTCGCGTAGGGCAGATGCCTGAGTGTGTAATTCCTGCCCCATTGCATAATAGCCCTTAGATCATTACAGTAGTTGAGTTGTCATTGTTGCTGTTACTAAAGTTTTACCGTTTATCGGCCACTTGCTATTTGCCTGGCATTGTCTGAACAGTTCAGTTGCATTATCTTATTGGATCTGCACAACTGTCCCACAGGACAGATACTGTCATCACCCCACTTTACAGAAAGATACACTGAGGCTTCTGCCCAAAGCCACAGAAACATAGGTTTTTAAAGATGAGAAACGTTTAAATGGTGATTAAAGACAAGGTGTCGTGATTATTATCAACTCATAAAGCAACTACTTCATCCTCTCAGGAGTCACTGTTTGGGAGTTGATGACCTTTGGGTCCAAGCCTTATGACGGTATCCCCGCAAGTGAGATCTCAACCATCCTGGAGAAAGGAGAGCGCCTCCCACAGCCGCCCATATGCACCATCGATGTCTACATGATCATGGTCAAGTGTGAGTGACTGCTGTGGCCATCCACGTGGGCTTACCCGGACGTTGGCACTCAGAGTGCCTGGCCGTGCCTAGAAAGGTGTTGCTGTCCTTAGCCAAAAGTTTGAGACCTTTGATTCCCTGAAGAAACGTTGTCACATTCTTTACAGCCGGCCCCGGGGTCCGGAAATGTCTGTAAATACCCTCTCCCAGCATTCTTCAGGAAGCACTTGCTTGACCCATTGAGCACTGTGACCTGGCATGTGCCCATGTTTGCAAGCAAATAAATAAAATCAAATTCCTCCATAAACCATTACACCAAAATATTCTATTTTCTGAGTTGCTTAATGAAAACGGCACTGCGCATTTCAGTGCCTGTTACCAGAGAGACTGAATGTTTTTAAATGCCTAACAATGAGTAAGCACATGAGGCTGATAGAATCAACATTTCTGCCTTGCCTTAAGCCTTTCAAATAATAGATCTAGTGAGGTCTTTTGCAGCGTAGCAAGTAAACATTTTAATCTAAATAAGAGTGTGTAACTTGGTCGGTGCATAACCCACCAGAAGGTCAAGTTCAGCAGGCTCTGAAGAGAACATTCCACGTGTGATGAGCACTTACCCAAGAAGGTAGCACAGGGAATATGAAGGGGCCAAGTTGATGTAAATATGAATCCCTTTCTGAACGTTAGATCACGGAGTTAACCTACTTTAACATCCCTGCTTTGGACGGAGGAAGCTGGATCCAGAGAGGTTCCATGATTCGTCTAAGGTCACATAGCAGTCTGCCCTAAAATAGCTTGACATCCTGCCGATAAAAAATAGATGTGAACCCTCAAGAGAGACAAGGATTTCCAGCTGACCACTGTCCCTCCAGCGTGTTTCATGCAGACTGAGATCATTGTGTAATCAGATGTGCTGGCGAGGTGAACAAGTGTGCTAGGGAAGGCACTGAACACCCCCTCACTTGCGTGCTTGGTGACTGAGGGTGTAAGACAATGAAAGCATCAGGGTGTGGAGTTCCCAAACCCCGAGACTCTTAAAGAAAGTCCCTAACTTTCCCTAAATTGAATCTAGTTTCCAGCTTGCAAGACTGCTAAGCAAGTGTAGATGAAAATGGATGCCCGTGAGGACGTGGCCAGAGAGCCTGGACGGCCGGGGCTCCCTACAGTCTAGCAGTTCACAAAGAGTGATGCATCAAGGCTGCCGGGTCCCTTAAGGTGATAATGCAGAACTCCGGCCCTGGGAAGAGTAGGCACAGAAAATTAGACGGTTACTGTCATTCTGATTCAAGTATTTTATGTCATCATGGTCTTCCGACTGTGGTCAGCACTGGTGTGCCAAGACAAAAAGCCTATCACAAAGATTCGGTTTCGGCATCACTTGCTTGCCTAAAAGGATCTCACCATAAATGCTTTCTGGAAGCAATGCCGTCTTTATCATTTCTTTCAGGGTCTAATTGTGCTGTTTCCTCATTCCTTCTCTAGGCTGGATGATAGATGCGGACAGTCGCCCAAAATTCCGTGAATTGATCATTGAGTTCTCCAAAATGGCCCGTGACCCCCAGCGCTACCTTGTCATCCAGGTACCGGATCACCGTCTCTGAGCTTCCGCTGGGAGAGGTCCCTCTGCGGAGCGTCCAGTGTCACTGCTCTGTTGTGGGCCGGTTCAATTTCCCTGGGTCCCAGGTCCCGTCCTCACACCCTCAAGGCCTGAGAGCCAGCCTTGGTTAGGGCACAGGCCACACCGTGAACCGAGTGGAGGTCATTTGTGGTGCCAGCACCCCCCCAGCTCCATGTGCCACCCCCACCGGACTGCACTCTGACAAATTCAGTTCCATGTGTCACGTTCATATTCCAGTTCGCAGAGCCTCCATCTGCTCCGTCAGATGGAGAAGCAGGGCTTTGGTGGCAGCAAATCTGACTTCAAATCCCTGAGTCTCCGCTTACCACTTTAGGTCAACAAAACCAAACTCACAGGGCTGTTTAATGAAGTCAGTGAAATAACGTATGCAGAAAGAATTTGCATACAGCACCTGAAGATTTTGCTTAGCAATTCCGCTGTGTGTGTTGGGGGTGGGGGGAAGCGGGCTTCCGTACACCTCCCAGGAGGAAATTCCCTGACACCCTCTGGGGGGCTCTCCCCAGATCTCCATGTCTTCACCAACATGGAAGCTCTATGAACCCAGTCCTTGTGGGGTTTTATGGAGTCTTCATTAAATAGGCATTATTGATTAAATTAATGGCCAAATGGTGATTCCCCCTCCAGCGCCTCCCACATTCCAGGACATCAGGGGTGTGACTGAAAGCTCCAATCCCCTCTTCGCTGGTTGGTTCCCCTGGCAACCATTCCCCTCCTTAGCTGTGGTCCTAAAGCCACTCATCAACATAACAAGGACACCTTTGCCACTCTCACCATTTCAGAGATTCCTAGGGTTTAAGAGGTCCGTGCCAGGAATAGGGACCAATGTCTCCCTGTAAACTCTAAGATGGCACACCTAACTGCATAGTACACACTCGATAGATACCGCTCCTGCACCCCTTTCTTCTTCCTCTTAAGCTGTTTCTGTTTCATTTAGGGGCTTTTAAACATCAAAGAATTTTTATGTTTTAACGTCAAGTGGGGGGAGGGAAGGAAGCAGCTACACTTCTGAGAACTGGGGTGATTTATTATAACCAAACTGCCGAGCAAAGAGGCATCTGCCAAGAAGTGGGACAGCCCCTGTCTGGTCCTTACCCCCTATCCGGGCCTTACCACCTGTCTGGGCCTTACCACCTGTCTCAAAATCTCTGCACCAGGGAGACGAGAGGATGCATTTGCCAAGCCCTACAGACTCCAACTTTTACCGCGCCCTGATGGACGAAGAGGACATGGAGGACGTCGTGGACGCCGACGAGTACCTCATCCCCCAACAGGGCTTCTTCCACAGTCCCTCCACATCCCGGACCCCCCTCCTGAGTTCCCTGGTACGGAATGTCGCTCCTTCTCAAGCTCTGTGTCTGCTGGTTTGAATGAATCGTTCAGAGAACATGAGACCCGTGTAGTAGAACTCACATAGAGACAAAGAAGTAGATGTTAACGAGATGGGCAAGCCAAAGTCAGAGTGACTCCATCCGGTGTATCAGTGAGCTGTTTGACGGCATTGCAATAACTGGATCATAATCTTTTTAGGTCTACTAGGGACCAGAATTAAGTCAGAACTAAACCTAGTTTTCTAAAGCTGGTGGGTCAAGGCAAAATTAAGTAACTTTAATTATATCCACTCCCCGAGATCCCACCTCCTGGGTTCAGTGGGCACGGGCGAGAATATGCAAGTGTGCCCTCAACAACGTCGATTCTTTTCCAGAGTGCCACCAGCAACAATTCCGCCGTGGCTTGCATTGACAGAAATGGGGTACGTATGAACACCAGTAAACCCGAATTAAATAACAGCTCTGTATCATGGCTCTATCGCACATAGAAAATGCCCATCTTACCCCAACCGGTCTTGATTCTCCTTCCTTTCTTCTCCGTATGGTCTCCCTGACCCCTGCCCTAAGGCCAGCAGTTAGCTGTCCCTTACCGCGATGCTGTTCAGAACGGGGTTTGCGGACCAACAACACCAGCATCACCTGGCAGATTGTTACAAATGCAAACGGCCAGGCCTCCGACCCAGACCCACTGAAGTAGGACAGCGAGGGGCAGAGCCCGGCCATCGGGCTTGAGCCAGCCTTCCAGGTGATGCTGATGCTTGGTAGGAAGGCTTGATCTAGACCCGTACAATACAGAAGCCACCGGCCTCGTGCGTCTCCTTCAGTTTGCACTGGTGACCATATTGAAAAGCACGGATGTTAGAACATTTCTGTCATTGCCGAAAGCCGTGCTGCACACTGACCAGGTCCTTGCCACTGGTCCTGAGGTCTGTGGGCCAGCAGCATGGGCACCACCCGGGGGCTTGTTGGAAATGCAGACGCTGAGGCGCTTTCTTGGACCGTACAGACTCTGCAATCTAACAAAATCTCAGGTGATCTGTATGCACTTTGAAGTCTGAGCAGCACTGACCGGAGTCACCTTGCCTTATGTCCTCCCCTCAGAGCTGTCCCCTCAAAGAAGACAGCCTCCTGCAACGGTACAGCTCGGACCCCACTGGCACCTTGACCGAGGACAACATAGATGACACCTTCCTCCCAGCACCTGGTGAGTGGCTTCCCCTGGACAAGGTCACTGTCCTTGGCCTCGCCGTCCCACAGGGCCAGCCTCCATCCCCTGGTGCCCGGGCTGCTTGCTTGCGTCAAGCCAGTCCAGAAGTGGAGAGTGGCGATTTGCAGACACGGTGTAGGGAGTAAGAGCAGAGAACTGCAGAACGACTGAGTGTGCATGCAGGTCTTTGTGTTGAACTCAAGTCATGTCTGGCCGGGAGGTGTGTTTTTAGCATCAGTTTGCAGATTTTCTAGAATTTGAAGCAAACATCAAAGATTGTGTGTGTGTGTGTGTGTGTGTGTGTGAATGATTGTGTCAGCGCATGTGTGACCGTGTATGGATGAGTGTGTCTGTGTGCACACATGTGTGTGACAGATTCGATCCGGGCTCCATTCCCAGCATGTGAAACACGTATTTTCCTGATCTCAGCTTTATTGCCAGGTGCTTCATACCCATGTGCACACATGCATCTCAAGGCAGGCTGTCCTCCCGCGGACTTTAAATTGGCAGAGATAAATGTGCCCGTTGCTTTGAGAATTATAGAAAAGAACCCAGTGTATCTTGCAGCAACAGCAGGACACTCATCTTCCCAGCAGCCCTGCCCTCAGCGGCCTTGTGGAGGAGTATCGGCAGGGTCGGTGTCCAGTGGGGTCCCGCTTGGGCTGATGCTGGGCTGATTACGTCACCTGTGATTTCTTTCCTATTTCAGAATACATAAACCAGTCCGTTCCCAAAAGGCCTGCGGGTTCTGTCCAGAACCCCGTCTATCACAATCAGCCTCTAAATCCAGCTCCTGGCAGAGACCCTCACTACCAGAATCCCCACAGCAACGCAGTGGGCAACCCCGAGTATCTCAACACACACCCTACCTGCGTCAGCAGTGTGCTCGACGGCCCCGGCCTCTGGGCCCAGAAAGGCAACCACCAGATCAGCCTGGACAACCCGGACTACCAGCAGGACTTCTTTCCCAAGGAAGCCAAGTCAAACGGCATCTTTAAGGGCCCCGCCGCTGAAAATGCAGACTACCTGAGGGTAGCGCCCCCAAGCAGTGAGTTTATTGGAGCATGACCATGGAGCACAGCATGGGCCATGAGTCTCGGATGTGTCAGCCCCTGGGACCAAGCCACGGCAGCTGCCCACATTAACTCTTGGACCCATGGACTGGTTTGGCCGTATTTGCTCTGAGGGACCCATCTTTCACCCAGGAAGTGCCCCTACTTGGATGCACTGTGGGAAGTTGCTGGGACATTCCTTTGTCTTCAAACTGTGAGGCCTCCACGAAAAGGCACCCAGCAAGAATATTGTCTCTTCGGGCAGAAGTTCACCTTTCGATGAGGTATATTTGATATAAAAAAAAACCCGCGTACGGAGTTTTATTGCTTGGGGACCCTTGGGGTTTTTAATTGTCATTATTGATTTTATTTCTCGTGGGCTTTTCCAATGAGGAGGAAGCTTGCTTATAGCACTTGCTGCACTGAATGGATCCAGGCCCAACTGTGACCAAGAAGCAAGGGTCAGAGTCTTCCAGCTAACGTTCGATTCTACTGACTCTGCTCCAAGGTTCGTCCACCACAAGACAATTAAAAAACCTAGAAGTACTCTGTGTCCTACGCAGGACTGATGGGTACTGTAGCAGATCATAGCAGGTACAAGAGGATAAGCCACTTCCAGCCCTCCCTGAGCACAAAAGAAATGGAGGGGGTAGAATTCTTCAGACTTCTTTTTATATAAGTTTCTTCATGGTACTTACTCTCCAACGGTTGACCAGTGTTTTCTAGTTATAAGTATTGGACTTACTTGTTTATTTTCCATTCCACTGCTTTGAAACTCAGTATGCTTTCCCCGTCAGTAAGAGGAGACGGTACATCAGACAGTAACCTGGACCAGCTCGGGTTTGATCAGCACGCAGACCATTAGCCTTTAATCAAGATGGAACGGTGATGCAAGCGTTCGCACAAGAACGCGGCTCCCAGATTGGAGTCTCAGAGGAAATACATCAGGTCCTCTGGGGCTGGGGATCCGGCACATATTGGACAGCGCAGAAACGAGAAGTTGCGCCTGCAGCTCGTCTAAGCCTCCCACCCCGCCCCCCACTTATTTACGGGAGATAATTTTCTTTTTATTTTACTTTAAGAGTTTTTTACTCAAAGGGTACTTTTTTCCCCTCTCTGGTAAGCTGCCCCCCAAGCCCCTCCTTGCCCTTTGTGAATGAAAGGATCCAGGCCCTTGGGCCACCACGCAGGAACAGGAACCACAGCCCTAGGCCCTGAGGGCACATTTGACAGGGGGAAGTAAAGATAACACTATGCATGGGGGAATTACAGAGGTAAATAGGAAATCAGAGTTTGAAATCGATGATAATGCCCTAACAACGTCTACAGGTAGTTTTTTGAAAGAAAGCAAATTCCCTTTTAAGACAATTTTCCAATCATTGGAAGGTCCCGCTAATTTTAGGACCCCAAGTGTTTTTCCACCTTGTGCGCCCTTGCAGCCTGACCGGTTCATGGCAGTCCTTTGTACACAGGTGTTAAATACTCTTACCATATCCAGTCTTTCAAGGAGAAAACGTCTCAGACAGTATCTTCGGCCTACAGGGACGTGTTCAGCCACACACCCGTATGAGATTTTCCTTTTGCTGTTAAAGTATTGACTCGCAGATCAGGGCCCTCCAATTTTGTTACCAATATATTGACTTTGTCCCAATGGAAATATAAACTCTATTCAATTCAGTTCCACTGTGTTTTCAGATACTCTTAAGCCCCTATACCAGCCCAGCATAAACTCTAAAGATACAAAAATAAATAAAACATAATCCCCAATTCCAAGAAATTCACAATTTAGCAAAAGGAATTGACTGGACTCATAAATAGATGCCCTAAGAGAATACGACAGATGTGAGGTGAGACAGGTCGGCCAAGCACGGACAGCCCCGGGCAGGGAAGAGTGGGTCCCGCCTGGGGACCTGGAACGCTCACAGGGAGTGAGTGGTGGAGTTGGGCCAAAGCAGGACTGGGGTCTTAGCCACGAGGGAAATGGAAGTGTGTTCCCAGCACATGAAACCTCCACCGAGAAATCTTCTGTCGGAGGAACTGCTCCCAAGTGGGGGAAAGGCTGCGTCCGTGCGTCCTAACTAGCTGTCCCTTCCAGCCTGGGAACCGGCTTACAGCGTTCCCCCATGCCAGACGTGTGGTGTCCTCACTGGGGAGCTGAAAATAATTAGTGAAAAGATTAAACATTTCTAAGACTCTAAAATTTTATGCCATTGTCAGTAAGCCACTTTCGTTATTTATTCACCTCAGAACATAAATATTTTAGTCAGACGTTTATTTGGCCCTGGAAATGCACATTTTGTTACCAGTTATTCATCAAGAAGCAAATGATTGGTGAGGGAGAGCAACTGTATCTCAGTCCAACTGTAGCAGTTAAATCCTAGTATTTTTGTAATTTGCAATATTTTACTATAACATAATAAAACAGCAAAAACTATTCAAGCTTTTTCTCCTTCGTATTTCAGTTTCCTGCATAAAATCGAGTTGCTAAGTTCTCTGGATTTTTAAAACTGTTTCCCACAATGTCCTCACCATGGCTGTCCAGGGAGGTGCAGAGGGGGCTTGGAGATGCCTCAGAGCCCAAGTCAGGGACCCCCCCATCACTGCAGGCAGATGAGGAGAGGGGCCCCCCAGACTGGCACCCATGTTTCCATCTCATGGCCCTGCTTGGCCAGAGTTCAAAGCTTACACTCCATCTCTTCCGTTCCTCCTTGTTGACGCCAGGTCCTAAGACCCTAAAGAGAGCCTGTTCCTTCCTCGCTCAGTTCCTGGATACTTTTCCCATGGCCCCACCTCAGATCCGGCCCTTGGAAACAGGTCAGGGGAAAGTAAGGGTTGGAAGCTAACGCTTACCGTGGCCGGCGTCCTGACGCACATCTCCTATAAACTCTAAGTTATAGAGTCCCTGCAGTCATACCCTACGAGTAACATTCCGTCACCTCATGAAGTAAAAAAGGTGAATCTTCCAAATTCTAGACGTGCCAAGTCCCAGTCGTCACTGGTTTTATTAAAACGAGCAGTGCTGTGGGGGCTTCATATTGTATCCCAGCTGATCACAAGTCTTAGATATTTGTTGGAAGTTCTTAATTTGGGGCTTTGGCCCACATGCCCCCTCCCCCAAACGCAGACATCAATGGCCTGGTTCTCCAGCTTGGCCGCTGTCAGGGACCTCCTGGGGCCCCGACCTCAAAGATGCTGATTTAATTTGCCTCAGGTGCTGCCTGGGCCCGGGGGCTTTTCAGAGCTTCCGCAGTTATTCTGATGAGCACCAAAGTTTGGGGAACCACTGGTGGAAAGGAAAGGCCCACGGGGTTGGGGGGGGACCTGCCCCTCGGCTGATGGCATCCTGCACACCTGGGGCACTCAGCAGGCCTCGGGTTACGCAAGCAGAGGTGAAGCTGTGAGGTTATGGCGACTCGAAGTTCTCACTGTCAACCAGCATCACCTCGTGTGCTTAAAAAGAAGGGGCGGGGTCTCCGCAGACCGGCACAGACTCCCGGGGCTCCACATGTGCTCGACCTGCGGGTCTCTGCAGCACAGCCCCCGTCCGGCAGGGTAGAGAGGCCTGGGTCAGGTACAGCTTCCCGGAGGAGGCGGGGGCGGACAGAGCAAGGGGCGGTCTTTAATGTTCCTGAGACTCGGCTACTGCTGACTATTCCAAAGCCTCTGATTCTTTGCCCGCAGCCGCTTATCCTGCAAGTGGCAAATCCCCGAGCCTGAGCCTTGGTAGGGCCCTGAAAGTTTGCATTTCCTAACAAGTCAGAAAACTTGGTCTCTTCCTTAGTGAATGGGGTGCTCGCTCAAAGTGACAGCTGGCGAAATTGCCCTTAACGTCTACTCTGCATTTCTTTCTTTTGATAAGTGCACATTTTTATTACAACATAGTGATCTGTGGATATTTCCTTGCCTAGGCTGTAAAACGTTACTGAAAAGAAGTCCCTCCTTTATTCCCAGCCACACCTGCCATATCAGGAGCACACATTCTTCTCACATGTGAGAAGACACGTTCAGATAGGATTTGTAAGTGTTTATCTATTTTTGTTAACTTTTTTGAGGACTATTATCCTCTTGTATAGCACTGAACTTTGTAAAGTATGTTTTTAGGAAAACTCATTTTTCTACTAAAGGGTAGAAAGACAAATAGAGGTCATGATCCTGGAGTCCCGGGATCAAGCCCCGCATCGGGGTCCCTGCTTAGAGGGGAGTCTGCTTCTCCCTCTGCCTGTCCCCCTTCTCATGCTCTCTCTCTCTCTCTCTCTCTGTCTGTCTCTCATTCTCTCTCTCTCAAATAAATAAAATCTTTAAAAAAAAGAGAGTTTGTTTAAAAAAAAAGAAAGACAAATAGAATCAAAATTTGAATCCGAAATCTTTGTTTAAAGGGATTTAATCGAAGCAAGGGAAGTCTGTCTGTCTTATAAAGTCACAATCGCATTGCAGAGCTGAGCTAGGTCATCGTCCTCACAAAGTAGAGAATAGCACTTTTTATATTTGTGAACTACAAATGTGGCTCAGTCTGGCTCTGAAGCACATTGCGGCAAGTCTGCAGCGATGTGGGAGGAAAAGAATGAGTTACCGCTAACACAGATGGGTATGCGTGCTGCACTCAGCTGCAGGGTGATCCTGTGAAGAACAAAAGCAGTAATACGGCAGTTTGCTGGCTTGTACACACTAATCTGATACAAACTACCTTACTTTTATATTTCCAGTCGATATGCATTTACCAATAGACTAGAAATAGCTGCAGAACCCTATTAATGGTCAGCATGTTTTGGTAACTGGGTGACTCAGTATGTGGATGAAGTTCATGTTTCCCAAGCCCACACGCGGCGCCACCCAGCCGTCCCAGAAAAGGTGTTCTCAGCCCTGGCTGCAGAGTGAAATCCCCCGGGGAGCTGCTGAAACCCGTGCGGCCCGCTGGTACAATAATGAGTATCGTTATGGGTGGAATCGCGGCACTCGTGCTTTTGAAAGCTGCTGCAGGTCATCGCGATGTGCAGCCGCGACCAGAACCACCAGCCCAGGGTGCCCGGCCCTGCTGCAGATTCTGCTGGGACAGGCACCTGCGGTTTGGCTCCAGGCCCGCAGATGTCAGTGCTCAGTGAGCGTCGCTGGGGACAGGAACACGGATGGATGGAGATTCCCTGACAGGCTGCCCTGCCCTGCAGGGGGAGGGTCTAACCAACTGATGAAAAGGGAAAGCAATACACAACGGATACTTTTTTCCATGTCCTCTAGTGAAGGTGGGCCGGTGGTAAAATAAGGATAGCGAGCGTTCTTGCTGCCTGTCACCCGGTGACCTTTATCCCAGGGCGAGAGCAAACCCTGACGTAGCAGTTGCATTACATGGGGAGACATTAAAAAGACTGTGTAAGCAGTTGTATGGCTTTTGTAAAAACAGGAGTCCAAGAAAAGGATTCTTGCTTTAAGAAACACTATTTTTCTCATAAATTGTATCTGGGGAAAAACCTGAAGCGATTAGTATTGTTTTCTCTCTGTGTTTAACGTACGGTCACGGTGTGCCCTCCGAGGTCGCGGGTCTGTCCTGTCTGATTTGCCCACAGAAGTACCACGAAGCCCCACCCTATCACCTAGCAGGTAAAACTGTGAGGAAAAGCATAAATACATATATTTTTAGGTGCATTTAGTTATTGTTTTGTTAACCCTTTTGACCTGATTTGGCTACCAAGTAATCTTACAGTGTAACACCATGTCTTGGAAATGAAGAGATCCTACAGATAATCAGATAACCTGATAATCAGAGGTGACCGTGAAAACTGGCTGACCACAGACAGCAGTAACGGCGTTGTTGAACGAGCAAGCGGGAGCTGACAGCTTCTGTATGTGGCATGTCTTCACATGGTAAAGTTTTGCTGTGATGAAAGCAGTATTTGTACAAATGAGCAAGATTCTCTTTTCTGTGGTTTACACTGTTGATCAGAACATGTTGATTGTTGGGGCGCCTGGGTGGCACAGCGGTTAAGCGTCTGCCTTTGACTCAGGGCGTGATCCTGGCCTTCTGGGATCGCGCCCCACATCAGGCTCCTCCGCTATGAGCCTGCTTCTTCCTCTCCCACTCCCCCTGCTTGTGTTCCCTATCTCACTGGCTGTCTCTATCTATGTTGAATAAATAAATAAAATCTTTAAAAAAAAAAAAGAACATGTTGATTGTTTATTGAGTATAAAAAAATCAGATGTGTATTATTATTGTTCTTTACTTAAGAGTACCTTATAAATAATAACATTGTATCCTTTGTTAACAATGCAGCATTGACAGTAGTTATTAATCATATCTGACCTATTGTAGATGTTATTCCTGATAACTTTTTTAAATTAATAAACTTTATTTTTAGAGCAGTTTTAACTTCAAAAACAGAACAATTGAGCGGAGGGTACAGAGCGTTCCCGTGTCCCCCCTGCCGGCTCCCCCACCCCAGCCTCCTTCTCTATCATGTCCACACCCAAGTGGCCTGGTAACTTTTTCTTTTAAAGATTTTATTTATTTTTTATTTGAAAGAGAACAAAAGAGTGAGAGAATGAGTGGGGGGAGGGGCAGAGGGAGAAGCAGGCTCCCTGAGGAGCAGGCGGCCCGATGTGGGGCTCAATGCAGGGCTTGATCCCAGGACCCTGGGATCATGACCTGAGCCAAAGGCAGACGCTTAACCAACTGAGCCACCCAGGCGCCCACCTGGTAACTTTTTAATGTTTGGAGGTTTCTTGTGTGTGACCAGGACACCCCTCAGTGCCGTGGTTTGCAGCTGCGTGTGTTCTGACCCAGTCTGCAGACCCTGCACACCGGCTTCTAGGCCCTCTGGGCTCGGCTGCCCACACCCCCCCATCACCCTGCCTTACCATCTGGGGACTTGCCCATTCCGTGAGGCCTTCGTGTCCTGTGCTTCGTGCAAGCCAGGAAAGTAACCACCAGCACTGAGGGAAATTGTTCTGGGAAGGTTGCGGTAAAAGTTCAATAAAAACCCGGTTCTCCAGGGAAGTACTTGAGTAGATAAGTGAATAAGCCGTCTTCTTATCTGTGCTAACCAAAGGTGTAACCCATCTCAACAACTGAGGAAAAGCAAGCCTGTTGATGAAGCAGGTGACACCACCGAGGAGAGGAGGTCAGCTTCTGGAAACCAAGGACCAGAAACTGAGCAGCTGGGCGGTGGGAATGCACAGGGCAGGAAGCGGTGGGCGTGCAAGTTCTACGCTGGCTTTAGAGAGTAGAACTAGCACCTGGAATCCACTCCCT